>NC_055989.1:91654796-92866991 GCF_018446385.1 Zingiber officinale
GCAGCTCAAATGGGCATTCACATTTTTTAGTCCCAGTATTTCTTTTTAAGGATTGCCCATCAACTAGATATCGTGGTGGTTTATACTTTCCACCTCTTTCACACATAAGATGGCACTTTGGTAGCTTGCCACCTTTTAAATTAGCAGAATTTTTAATAACCACTACAATATCATTCTTCAAACCAACTGTCTTTACCCAATTTATCATATCTTCTCTACTTTTAAATATCTATATAAAAAATATAATAAAGATGCATAAGTATGACATTATCAATCTTAATATAATTTCTCTACTTATAAAATAAATAATGAATATACATAAAACAATGATAATAACTAACCTGATCTGTGGTAAATTCGATTGTATAATCGCGATTGTTGTTGGAGATATCTTGACTAGGAACATCATTCTCAATTGACCAACTATCTGAAAATAAGCCCAAATAGTCATCCATATTTTCAGGAAGAGAGAAGGAGAAGCTGAGAGGGAGATATCAGTGAAGGGAGGTGTGAATGAAGAGTGACTAAAAATGAAGTGTGAGAGGAGGATTTAAAGGGAGATGTTTTGACACGTGTAAAAAGTTGAAGGGTGGGTAATTTAAGGGGAGGGGAGGGGAGGTTCTGACATGTGTCGAGAGTTTAAGGGTGGGTAATTTAAGGGGAGGGGAGGTTCTGACATGTGTCAAGAGTTGAAGGGTGGGTAATTTAAAGGGAAGGGAGGTTCTGACATGTGTCAAGGATTGAATGATGAGTAATTTAAAGAAAGTGAGAAGTTCTGAAATGTGTCAAGAGTTGGAAGTGGGGGTAATTTAAAGGGATGAGAGATTTTAACATATGTCAAGTGTTGAAAGGGGGACCATTTAAAGTTATGAGAGATTTTGACATGTGTCAAGGGTTGGAAGGGGTGGTCATTTAAAGGGATAAAAGATTTTGACATGTGTCAAGGGTTAGAAGTGGGGGTAATTTAAAGGGAGGGGAGGTTCTGACATATGTCAAGAATTGAAGAGGGGTAATTTAAAGGGAGAGGGTGTTTTGACAGGTGTCAATGGTTGAAGAATGACGAATTTAAATGGAGGGAGTGTTTTGACAGGTGTCAATGGTTGGATGATGGGTAATTTAAAGAGAGTGAGAGATTCTGACATGTGTTATATGTCAATGGTTGGAGGAAGGGATGATTTAAAGGGAGAGAAGATTATGATATGTGTTAATAGTTGGATGCGGATAATTTAAGTGTCAAATTAGGAATGTAATTTAAAGGAAGGGAGTAATTTAAAAATTATATAAAATAAAAAAAATTAAAAAATTTGATAAAAAAATAATAAACATAATTGATTAAAGAAATAAAATTAAATAAATATTTAAAAATTAAAAAATAATAAATAAAATTAATTAAAAATAAAACTAAATAAAAATTTAAAAAAATTAAAAAAATATAAGTATTAATGAAAAAATAATAAACAAAATTAATTAAAAAATAAAACTAAATAAAATTAAATAAAATTAAAAATATATATAAATATTAATGAAAAATAATAAATAAAATTGATTAAAAATTTAAACTATATAACTATGAATAAAAAAATTTTAAAATAAAATTAATTAAAAATTTAAAAAAAAATCAGAAAAAAAAAATTAACTCTCATCATACTTATATAGTTCCGAAAAAAAAAATAAAAAAAAATCAGAAAAAAAAAACAAAACAAAACAAAGGTTACATGCGTCTTTTTGGCGGATGAGAGAGGGGGAAGTGGAGGGGTGCGCGTTGACGGGAAGTAATTTGCATAAAAGAAATAAAAATAGGTCTTTGATGTTGTTTTGGAAAAAAAATGTCCATATCCTGTTTTTATTCAGACCTGTGACTAACAAATATTTGGACTTGAGACGGAATGGTAGTTTATTTTTTTTTAATAAATTAAAATATTATTTTTACAAAATAAATTTTTAAATAAAATTTAATTTTCTTATTTTTATTAAAATTATTAATTAATTTTTTATATTTAAGTTTTGTTAATCTAATTTTAAAAAATATAAACTTTATGATATTAAATAGTGTATTATTAGATATAATAACATCTTAAAGAGATAATAAGTATACAATTTATTTAGCCAAAATAAGTATATTTAGAATTGTTTAAAATTAAAAAAAAAGATAGAAGTATGCCTAATTACTTCAATGAAAGATGGAGAGAACAATCCTTACAAAAAGAACAAAATTGAAGAAATAAGAATAATGAAATAGGACAACACTAGAAAAAAAATCATGCTTCCATGCCCAACGCATCATCATCCGCAAAGTAAAAAAAAAACATGTACAAAATGACAAAACTCAATACGCTCTTAAAAAATAAAGATCACAACGAGGTCAAATCAACCGATTATTATTATTTATCAAGAATTAAATGAGAGTCTTTTTAGGCACAGAGCAAAAAAAAATCATATTTTTCATCATCTAAATCAGAACAGTTGTAAATGATAAAATAGAAACAAAGGAGAAATCGAACAATTTATTATTGTAAATACATATAAATAAAAATTAAACTTAATGTCTATCAAAAAAATAAAATTGTAGAGAAATATAACTCGTTATTGCTCAAAATAATAAAATCCTCCATTTCAATCGGACATATATAATACGAACAAATGTATTAGCATTTGAATTTAATTAAGCAAGGAGCATAGTAGCACCAACGGGATCAACGTGATAGTGTTATATGCGATTTCTCTTTCCTAATCTCAATGAGTGAGAGAAGCATAGAGAGGGGGAGTTGGAAAAGGGGAAGAGGGGAAATTTAAAAAAAAAACTAGCATTTTTATTTTACATTGTATGGATAAGATAAAAAAATTTCTAATTATGTTCTTATTAATCAAAGGAGAAAGTGTCACCAATGAAAGAGAAACATAGCGAGGGAAGGCTAAGATTGAGAGATATTGAAGAAAAATATATTAGAATTTATAAAAGAACATACATAATTAAAAATAAATCTAAAATGTTAAAAAAGAGACCCTTACGACTCTATCTGTTGAAATCATAATGAGATTTTTGTGAAATTCTAATCTTTGATCAAAGAATGAGATTATGTAATTCTTTAACCATGTGGGCCCTATTCTTTTCCATTCTCTTAAAAAAATATACATAAAAATATATTTAATATATTAAAAATAATGATCCCAATTTTTAGAGAATGAGATCGTGCAAATCTTTTATCATGTGCGCTCTGTTCTTTTCCATTCTCTTAAAAAAATACTATATTTAATATATTAAAAATAATGGACCAGATAAAAATTAGAGCCCTAGGCATAGCCTAGCCATGCAGGACGTTCAATGTTTTTAATAAAAGTTAAAAGGGCATTTAGAATGTTTTTGTTAGTGTAATTGTCACTAATAATTAAACCTTGGTTTTGATGAACGACGAATGATTAAAGTTACTCTGTGATTTGATACTTTAACTAAGTGTGCAGGAAATGATAGGTCTAGAGGACCTAATACTAGGCTGAAGTTCAGTTAGGTTTTAGGACCTGATAACTGGCACGAAGTTCAGATAGGTCAAGGTGTGACATAATATTTGGTAGGAAGTCCAGCTGGGTGTGCGGGACCTGATAGCTAGCTGAAGTTTAGTTAGGTATGTAGACCTGACAACTAATAAGAAAACCTAGTGGGTCAAAAGACAAGTCAAGTGACTACAAATGGTAAGTGAAAGTAAGTCACTCTTGGAGAGTAGTCCAGTGAGGATGAGTCCTGGTGGGACTATAAGCGTGATCCAACTTAGAGTCATTTCGGATGTCTAAGCTGAGACCATGACTAGATCTTGGTCTTGGGAAGACAAGATCTAATTAATAATTATTTTATTTTAACTGTGCTAACTTTGTTTTACAGGTTATTTTTTATTATTGAGCTAACATGAACTTGTAGGATTGAATTGTAAAAAATTACCTTGGATGAACAGTGTCGGAGGTGCCTTAGAGCTATGAGGAGGAGCCTTGGAGCTGCGCAAATGTGCCATGGACCCAACGGAGGTGCCCTCGAGTAGATAAACTTCGTGGATAAAAGTTTACTACATGAAGGCGCCCTGGAGCACGTTGGAAATGCCTCGAAGGTGCGCAAAGGCACCTCGAAGTGCGTGGAGGCACCTTAGAGCATTTGGAGACACCCTCGCATGGATAGAAACCACAGGTGTTTGAGAAGATAAAGCCCAAATTATATGAGATCAGATTTGAGGTTGGAGGCATCTCAGATGAGGTTAGAGGCACCCTCAACATTCTTTAAAAGTCTTGTTCGGTTAGCACAAAAAATCAACTTCGATACAACTTGTTTACATGCTTCCTCAACCATCTAGCTGCTCCAATCATACACTACTACTCTGTCACATTCAAGACTTAACGATGCAAGAATGATATGACACCACTACGTGCTCAGATAAGTCTAGACTTGGGTAATGTGTAGTTATTTTTTATTACTCTTGCTTTCTTTCTGCACATCATATTATAAAGTTGATAGTTTTTTTACCAACTTATTTTTTGTAAAGAAGCAATTGATTAGTTGATTACCCATTAGAAAGGTTCAAAAGACCTGGGTCTTGGAGTAGCAGTCTCCGAAGGTTCCAAACTAAGTAAAACCAAACATGTCTTTTCTTTTTACTTATTCTTTTACTTTTCCGCTGCACACTCGTAATTTGTACTTTTTATTAAGTTTTTTTTAAAAAACTTAATTTTTAAAATACACATGATTCACACACCCCCCTCCACCCCCCCTCCCCCCTCCCCTCTTCACATGCCAACAACCCTATAGTTTTATCCCAAATACCATTTATTTAAATGTTATTATAACAACTATCAGTAGCTATTGCTATAATGTATAGAAACTGCTATGTATCTGTTACAATATATTTAATTTAGTTTTATTAAAGTGAAATAGATAAGTTTTTACATTGTAATAGCTATCACTAGCTGCTACACATTTATAGCTAAATCATAAACCCTAAAATCTTAAATTCTAAATTTTAGACTCTAAATACTATTATATCAAAATACTCTTTGTCAACTTGATCAAAATCATTTTAAAATAGTTATACATGAAAGTAATAATGATACATAAAAAATGATCCATATGATGCATCAATTACAAGAACTAACTATCATCTATCCTTAAGGCAATATTGAAAACCTAATTTGATACAACAACAATCTACAAGTATCTCTTACTTGTCGCTAAATTTCCTTCAAGTATGGAGTGATATTCTACAAGAGTGGGTGGCAATCCATAGTCCTCAATAGGGAAGAGAAGAGGAAGATGAAGAAGCTCTATTGAATTCAAGATTCAAGATGTTCAAATTAATGAGCTTCTTCCTTTATATACGTTAGCCTATCCTATAGGGACCATCTACATAATAACTCATAACTTATTAACAATCCATTATTGTTAATGAAATAGATTAAGGGACCTATACATTGAATCCACATCCGATAATATAAATCTCCCTTCATGCTTAATGCATTAGATCACTTAATTGAGGTTTAGATCCTTAATAGGATAATTGTTATGTGTTGCTGTTAATTAAGTGTTAGCCCACTAAATAGAGATTAAATCCTATAATTTCTCACTTGGGCTATATTTGATAACATATACATCACACAATACCTTAGTTGAACTTAACATATCAAAACTTTATAAGTTAAATACTCCTTTAAATAATATGGTCCATTAATTCAATTAATATAGGCTAAAGAAGTTAGAGTTACTATGACTGTAACAAAACCCAATAATAATCACAGTATTAAGAACATTAATGACATAGATCAAATGTGGATGTGTAGTACAAGAATGACATGAAATGTGATCTATAAGTGTTCATTCTTAATAAGTTCTCCTAGGGATGGCAATGGGTCGGGTTCGGGTCGGATTCTATATCCTCCGTCCCCATACCCATCGGGTATAGGATCTCCGATGGGTATACTCATACCCATTAAATGATAGGATATCTTCTATAGTTTTAATTTTTCTTCTTTCTATCCCACTATTATCATTCAACAAAAATATATTTTGATGACTTTACAAAATTAGGTATATGTTTTCACTAACTTAACCCAGGTTGTCATTGTATCAAAAAGGGAGAGATTGTTGGTATGATTAGCACTAACGATCTAACCCAGATTTTGATGAATGACAAAGTAGTTTAAGTTAGTTTCATTGTGATCTAACACTTTAACTAAGTGTGTAGGAGAAGCTCAGACTGATCGACAGGCTGACCGGATGTTTGGCACGAAGCTCAGCTAGGTCAACGGGCTGACCGGATAGCTGGCATGAAGCATAGCTAGGTTGACGGGCTGACTTGATAGCTGGCACGAAGCCCAGATTGGTCGACGGACTGACCGGATGTCTAGCATGAAGTCCAGCTAGGTCTACGGGTTGACTTGATAACTGGCACGAAGTCCAGACGGGTTAATGGGCTGACCGGACGTCTGGCGGGTAAGTTAAGGTAAGTCACTAGAGATGAGTGACTTGGTGAGGGTGCGTTCCCTGTTAAGGAACTTAGGCGCCGATCTGACATAGAACCATTTCAGAACTTTAAGTTGAGATCTTGACTAGATTCTAGTCTCAGTGAGACGGAATCTAATTACTACTCTTCTTCTATTGCACTAACTTCTATTTTGTAGGGTAGTTTAAAATATTATTTTTGCCTCAGACTAACTCTTTCTTGCAGGAGAAGGACATTCTGGAGAAAGATGTTCTGGGCACCCGGAAGGGATCCGAGCGCTCGGAGTTGGTCTGGGAGTCCGGAAATGGTCCGGGAGCCTGGAAGGCAAAACTTATCCTCGACAGCTTGGAGCGCGCTGATTGGTCCAACGACATCACGGTCCAGGCGTCCGGAAGGGATACGGGCGCCTAGAGCCTCCTATATAAGGAGGGTGAGTCCTGGAGCAAAGAACAACAACGACATATGCTCTACTGCGTTGTGCCCCTGCAACGCTGCAAAGCTTCCATCGGATAAAATCAAACTTTATCGACGATAAAAGGTAAACTATTCGGGATTAGATTTTATGTATTGAAGGCGCCTTCAACACTATGGAAGGCGCCTTCCACACTCTATAAAGGAGCTACTCAACCAAGGCTTCATTATCAACTTTTCTACAAGCTTCTATGTATTCGTTTGAAGTTATGACTGCTCTGACTTCCCGTTGTTGCTCCGCTACGACGTTGCTGCATCTGACTACTACTGAGGAGTCATCCAACACCAAGCCTATGCTGATCATTCTCGAAAAGTGTTGGGTAACGATAATTTAAATTCTATACTTAATTTCTACTGAAAAAGAAAGTGTAGCGTGTTACACTCGTCATGTTTCTTTTATACTCAATTCCCTCTTCCGACGGTTCAGAAGAGGACTTTAGTGAATTACCCATCGATAGGTCCGCGAGGCTTAGGTCTTGGAGTATGAGTCCCCGAAGGCTCTGAACCAAGTAAATAGTTTGTATACTTGTGTTTTGACTTTTTTTTTTCTAATTTTAATTCCGCTGCATACTTACTTTTTAAAACAAAAAGAGATGTTTAAAAAAAACACATGATTTATGCTCCCTCACGTGCTCACAATATAACAGGAAGGATGTGGGATTATTTTTCAACCCTATGTCAAACTCATCTTCTTGGAAATATACATAATCATGAGACATTGTGGATTTTCTTTCTCTAATGGATCTCCTTAGTGACACTTGATCTTGATGTGGCTGAGAGTCATTCTCAACCATAGAAAAGAATACGTCTATTTGAGCTGACGTACGTGTTATATTTGAGTGGAGATATTATATTATTTATTAGATAAATAAAATTCCTTATTTGAATGTACATTTTATATGTATATGATATTGATCTTAAACTCAATTAATGAAGTCAACAATACAATATATATTGATCATGTCCGTAAGTCGAAGAGACAAATGCTGGGGGCGTGGCGCTCTTGCAAACCTCCGGTGGACTTCGCTCCTGCCTACAACACAAGTAGCGTCAGTGCCGAGCTAGGGAAGGGGTCTCCGGTGATGACCCTCCGATGCTCAAGTCAGTTTTCGGCGAAGAAAGAAGAAACAAGAAGTGAGAATTGTAGCGTAACAGTAGAAATTGTGTAAAGCATACCTTCGTCGATGTCTGGACCCCCTTTATATAGAGCCCCAGGAGCGCGCATGCATTCTTCCCAAGGCGAGCACACATCTTGAAGCTTTCCTTGAGAAGACGTGTCGATAAAGTGTCTCTGACACAATACCTTAATGACCCGAGTATATCTCTGAAGTGACGGTGGAAGCTTCCGTCGTACGATCCTTTGTCTGACAATGCCGCCTGTCAACGGCGCTAGCTCTTAAAAGGATGTCGAAGGATATCCCGCTGTGTCTGTTGCTTGGCCGAACGGAATGGCCACTCGGGCAAAATTCTGATATCCCTGTGTTATCTGTGCAGGAGCTTAGGAGCACAGGAAGTCGAGCGGAAGACGAGACTAGCAAGAAGGATGGCACAGGAAGGGAGCCGACTGGCTTGGTACATCTGAGGGACGAAAGAGCCGTGGAAGAGTACACCGGTGGATGAGAAGAATGTGCACGATGTTCGAGGAACTAGAAGCCGAAACGGAAGTCTGCTCAAGGAGAAGGCCGAAATTGGGTTTGGGTGAGCCTTATTTCGGTTGGCCGAAATCACCCAAGCGAGTAGAGCCGGAGTGGAAGACCCGGAGTGAGGCGAGCAGCACCGGAGCAGAGAGCCCGAATCGAAAAAGTCAACCCTGTTGACTTTAAGGGTCCGGGCGCCCGGAACCTAGTTTTATCCACGGTCGACATGGATGTTGATTATTGTGAAGGAGATAAAGTTTTATCCCCTTCCAAGTGCCTGGAACCCTTCCAAGCACCCTGACCAAGGCTATAAATATAACTTTGGTCCAGAAGCTTTACAACAACAAGCATTTTATAATATAACACTTGTGCGCTCTTCATTGTTAGTTTAGCTTCTCATTTCTGTGATTTCACCATTGTAAGAGGCTTCTCCGTCTGAAGTAGATATTTAGTGCAATCCATTTCCTTGGATTAATAACCTCCTCGGTTATAACCAAGTAAAAGTTGTGAGCCTCATCCTTTTAGTTTGTTTCTTTATTTCAATTTATGCAAGTGTTTTTTAAAGTCCGAGAAGGGTATCTCTTTTATCTTGTTCAGGGTTATTCAACCCCGCCCTTCTAGCCGGCCATCCGGGGACCAACAGTAGGTACCTCTGAAGAAGGAACTATCATAATTTGGGAGTCTGACGCGCTCGCAGTACCATGAGTAGTTTGTACCTGACCGACAGGCTTGATCCCAGCAGACCTCTCTGGCGACTCCGTCACCAAAGATTCCAACGCCCTCTTGCGTGGTCGTCCTGCACCACGCCTCAGCGCGGGAACATGGGTATATCACTTCATATCTGTTAAATTATTACATAGGTATTACTACGGGTACCAAAATTATAAAATCAATCATCATACCTATTTGCCGTCTGGAGATGTTCCGTTGCTGGTAAGTCCCCAAATATGACCTCGTCAAAGGAATACCTCAATATTCTGAAACATAAAATCAACGAAAATCCGTATAAATTCAAAAATACCCAGATTGACTCGCAAAACATGGGCTCTGATACCAAATAAATTGTCACGCCCCAGAAGAGTCCCTGCCGATGAAATTTCAGCAACATCTATCATGTACGGGTGACAATCTGAAACTTGTCTACAAGCCCTCAGGGCCTCTCAATCCTCAGCTAACACGGTCGAAACATATACAATAATTAAATAAATAATCCACGCAGTTTATATAGTATAGCCTCCGACTGACAATCACAATCATGTAGTTTAATAAAACCTATTTTGCTATAACGACGAAAACACAACCCACAACGTAAAAACTACCGTAGCGAAAAACATGGGCATCATACTCGAATCATAATATAAAATCCACGAGTGCAAGACACACACATCACCAGTATGTATATACATAATAAGAAAACAAAGACTGAAAACAAAAAATCGTCATAACACGGAGTGGAGACTAGCGACTGAAACCTCCTGACAACTTCAACCTGAAATAGGAAATAAACTGTAACAACCCAAAACTTCCTCATTACAAGTTCTAATAGTGGTTAAAAATATTTGAAAATGCTATAGAAATATTCTAGAGATTTTTAGAAATTTTTAGAGTATTTTTATGTAATTTTTGGAGGTCATTTGGTATTTTTACTAAACGAAAGAAGTTTCGACAAAAAAATGTCCAAGCCGAAATTCGAACCCGTGACCTCCGGTCGAGCCAAGTCCTAAGCAAGTCCGGCTGACCAAGTGTGCAAGCAGTTGTTACTGCTTTAAATAGGAAAGGAAATATAATTAAGCAGTAGTTAGGAACATTTAAAATAAAAAGGGGAATAAAAAGGCTCGGTTGAGGATTCGACCCGTGACCAAGGGTTTCGGCGGAAACGCAGCTAGCCAACTGTTCCACAAGCGTTTTGTAAACAAATTTATAATGACTAGGTCTTAAACCATAAAAGAAATGCTAGGTTATAAGAGGGATAAGTTGATATTGGATTTTCTTGCCCGAACCATAATCCCTCTCTTCCCTCCTCTGGCGCGGCGTCGGTTCTCTCTTGGGCGAAGACGAAGCTGAGCTAGGGTTTCCTCCCTCCGGCGGCCGGTGAAGACTTCCTTCCAGCAAACCTTGGTGATTTCGATCCTCTCATTGAGGAGAGCTCGGAGGGACGAGGAAGAAGCCGGGAAGCTCAAGCTCCTCCGAACCCTAGAACCTCCTTCTCGGCTGTAAGTCCAAGAAAACCTAAGGTAAGTTGCTACTCACCTGCAGTAGGATAGCTCCGAAGTTTATTCCGTATTTCTCTCCTTCTTTCCGAAGTTTTGCTTGAAATCTTAAAGCTTGCGTGCCTCCATGACATATCTTTGGTTTTGGATTGTGATTGAGCCGAATTCGTGTTGTTAGGGATTTAGGTCCCTCTTGGTTAGGATCATGTCGTACAGGGCTTATTTTACCAAGGTTGTTTCAGATTTTAGTTGTAGGGAAATTATGATGTTTAGGGTTCTTGTTTTTGGAAGTCCTAGTAGCATGCTCTTAGTAATGTACAGATGAATTTTGGTGTTAACTTCTATTCTGGATCTCCATGCAATCTATAACAAAGATAATCTCAAATGACATGAACTTAAAATACAACTTCAAATGTTTACTAATTACTAAAATGCGGAAACTTAAAAATGCCCCAAGTCTCTCCTATAGTCCTGGCATCACACATCATCGAACACCTCCTTGTCGCCTTCCTGTTCTAAATCTTTTCTTTTCCTGTATCTGCAGTAAGAGGAAATGTAATCTATAAGCAAAATGCTTAGTAAGCGCTATCTAACTTACAAAAATCTCGATATGCATGTACATATATCTATAACATGAACTAACTGAATGCTTACTGAAGACTACTCATGTTCATCCAATAGTAAAGGAATAAAACAGGCTGAAATGCTAAACATGTAAAGCTACTCATGCTCTTCTAATAGCAAAGAACAGTAAGTTAATCTAATTAACATGCTAGCATAAAAGAAAACTAAACTTGCTGATTTAAAACAAAATGAAACTTATTTCATTTGTTCTAAACTTATTCTTTTATTCCACTTGTTTACAACTTATACTTTAATACTTTTATACTTATGTGAAACTTATTTTACTTGTTCAAAACTTATACTTTAATACTTCAAAATAATAATCAACTTCTCTTGGGCCCAGGCGTAGTACCATCTTATGCGCGTTCCCTAATAGGTTGGGGTAGCGAGCCACCAATCTTAAAAAAGCAGACCTTGGTCTACCAGGGCCAAGACCTTGGAATTGGACACCTGGATTTATTTAACGACAACCTTGGAAGTCGGGTACTAGCCTCTTCAAAAAGTAAAATATCTTATTATCTTAATTATTTCTTCTTTGAATGCCTTGGCATTTTATCAAGCACCTTGTGTGTCAAAATCCCTAAAGTCTTGACTTTGGGATCTACTTAAGGTCTTGGCCTTTTTCTTTCTTTTCTTTATCTTTCTTATACTTGTTAATACTTTTAATAAAAGAATGCTTCCTTAAAACTGAAATGTTTAAACAACCTCTAACATCGGAGTGCTTAAACCAAAAATCTGCGTACTATGCTAAATAAATTCTGCAATGCTAAACAAATCAAACATTGCATTGCTAAACTATCAAAGATTGTAACGCTAGACAAATTTAAAAATCTGCATTATAAACTTTAAGGAAATCTATTCTAAAGAAATATGCATTGTTAGCTAGAGCCCTAGAGCCAATCATTTGATGATTGTATTTTTGGACTTATTGTATCATATTCTATATAAATAAAGGCATTTGGATTTTGGTTATTATACTTACTTGTATTGGTGCCAAATAAACTAAGTATAATAATGTCCTTGAGTAGATGGTTCTCACCTATATCAATCGGTTAGTTGAACCGATAGTGAGATGATATAGGGAACACTACTCTTAATCATTCCTAGTCGAGTATTAATATTCAGGGACAATGTTAATGCAATAAGACTAGCATGTATGTCAACTCGATGATTTGATCTCACAAGTCATGGATATAGAGATATCAAGTTGACACATGGGTATACATTAGAGAATGTATACTGAATGACCCGCCATGAGAAAGTATCATGGATCGTTATATGAGTGTCATATACTTTCTCATGTGGCTATTAGTATGACTACTAGTCCTTAGACCTGATGTCACCATAGATCCCTACATAAGGAGTTATGTACTTTGGTTTCGTCAAACGTCACCCGTAACTGGGTGAACTATAAAGGCGATTACTGGGTATGTAACGAATTATGCAGAGGGATGTGAGTGATGTAGATGGGATCTATCCCTCCTATATGACGGGAGCGACATCGATATTCTTGATAGAGTGAGACCACGAAGTGCATGGCCATGCCCAAATGAGTCAATATAGGATATTGAGCTCATTTGATTGAGTGAGTCTACTTGGAGTTCAAGATTTAGATTGATTAGAGGATGACACGGTCTTTGCCTCATATTGATCAATCTAGATGTCTAGGATAGAAGGACACTTGTCATATTTTGTGAGGAGTCACAATTAGTAGTCACAAGGTGATGTCGGATCTCGACATTCTTGTAACTTGGGTAGTAATGATGTGTTGCTAGATACCGCTCATTACTTATGCTCCTAAATGGGTTTAGGGCATTGCCAACGTTGTAAGAACCTATAGGGTCACACACTAAGGACAATTAGATGGAGATTAGGTTCATATGATGATGAACCAAGAGGATTAGATTCATTTGATTAATCAAATTGGATTAAGAGTAATCCTAATTGGGCTAACTTGAGTTGGACTCAAGTGGATTCATGTATTCAATGAGTCTAATTTAGATTATGACTCATTAAATCAACTTAATTTAATGAATTAGATTCATTATATTAAGTTGGCTTGAATCAAATGGTTAGATTAGATCAACCATGGAAGAGATTTGGTCAAGTTTGACTTGACTTGAGAGGAAGATAGAAAGTCAAGTTTGACTTGACTTTATGCCACTTCATTGATGAGTTGGCATTGATGTGGACTAATGATGTTACTCCACATCATCATGGGTTCCACTTCATGGAAGTTACAAAGTCATTCTCTTTAATGGCTTCACATTAATTGCAATTAATGCAATTAATTTGGGGTTACACATGGAGAAGTGGCCGGCCACATTTTTGAATGAAATGGATTCATTATTCATTCAAGTGTGTGGAATTATTACATCTTCTTCCTCTCAAGCTCTCCCTCTCCTCCTTCCTTAGCCGAACCACATAGGTGCTAGCACACCTTGGTTTTTGGTCACCTCCACCTAGTGTGTTCGTGTGGATACATGTAGAGAGTTGTCTACATTGACAACTTCGAGATCCGGCGTACCGAGGACGAGCGAGATACGCAAAAAGGGCACGCAACAAGGGTAAAGATCTTCATCATGTAGATCTAGAAGTTTTGTAACTCGTACTCGTATGTTTTCGAATTTTTCTTCGCACGAGATCCGTTGGCTAGGGTGATTCAGGGTTTCCGCGACGCGGAAAAGCGATTTTCGCGGCCCGAAAAACCCAACATGCATATCATACAAGCTTAAACTAAATCTAAAGCTTGTTGGAATTAAAACCTATACTGCATGCTTCGAATTAGGAAAACTAAACTAGCTAACTCTAAACATATGTGAAGCTTGCTGGAATAAACGGTAGCAAGGAAACATATATCTAAACTGTTGGGTTTTTCGGGCCGCGAAAACCGCTTTTCGCGTCGCGGAAACCCCGAATCACCCATGCCACTGGATCTCGTGCGAAGGATAGATTTCAAAAATACGAGTAGGAGTTTCAAACTATGATTTACAGTAGATCTACAAAGGGAAAAATATTTTATACCTTCGATGCATGCCCTCGCAAATCCCGCAAGTCCAAGGTGCGTCGGATCTCGAAGTTGTCAACGTAGACAACTCTCTAGTGATATCCACACGAACAAGAAGTGTTCTCTAACACTCAAGGATGGAGAAGAGAGCACCACAAGTGTGCTAGCACTTCTTGGGCTCTCGGATAGGATTTAAAAGAGAGAAAAGAGAGAAAGCAAAAAGGAATCTTATACACTCACTAGTAGTATCCTCCTTTGTTACCTGCACTTTCCCTTATTCTCTTGGAACACAACTCACACACCTTCTCCCTTTCTTGAAACCCACGACAACAGCAAGAGAAGAGGAGGAAGAAGCTAAGGAGGAAGAAGCATTCAACACACATCAATGCCACAAAAAAAAAATGAAACCTTTTTTCATTATGTGGCCGGCCACACATGGGTAACTCCCCATTTAATGTGGCCGGCCACATTAAATGGAGAATTGTAACCTCTTGATCTCCCTTGATGATGTGGAGATGATGTGGCAAGGTTAGTCATGCCATGTAGGATGAGTCAACCTTCATGATGTGGCAATGCATCAAGTCAAACTTGATGTTTCAACTTCCATTTGGTTAAGTCAAAATTGACCAATTCTCTTCCTTGTTGAGTCAAATCCAACATTTGATTCAAGTCAATTTTAATTTAATGAATCTCAATTCATTAATATAAATTGGCTCAATGAATCAAATTTAAATTAGACTCATTCAACAATTGAATCTAATTGAGTGTAACTCAATAAGTCTAATTTGAATCCAATCTTTGGTGCATCATATGAACCTAATCCAATTGGTTCATCATATGAACCTAATCTCCATCCACTTGTTCTTTGTGTGTGACCCAATAGGTTCTTGTAACGTTGGCAATGTTTCTAAACTCCTTTAGAAACATAAGCAATGAGCGGCATCTAGCAATACATCATTGCTACCCAAGTTACAAGAATGTTGAGATCCAACATCACCTTGTGACTACTAATTGTGACTCCTCACAATATGTGACATTGTCCTTCTATCCTAGACATCTAGATTGATCAATGTGAGGCATAGACCGTGTCATCCTCTAATCAATCTAAATCTTGAACTCCAAGTAGACTCACTCGATCAAATGAGCTCAATATCTCATGTTGATTCATTTGGGCATGACCATGCAATTCGTGGTTTAACTCTATCAAGAATACCGATGTCGCTCCCGTCATATGGGAGGGATAGATCTCATCTACATCACTCACATCCCTTTGCATAATTCGTTATATACCCAGTAATCGCCTTTATAGTCCACCCAGTTACGGGTGACGTTTGACGAAACCAAAGTACATAACTCCTTATGTAGGGAACCATGGTGACTTCAGGTCTAAGGACCAATAGTCATACTAATAGTCACATGAGAAAGTATATGACACTCACATAACGATCCATGATACTTTCTCATGGCGGGTCATTCAGTATACATTCTCTAATGCATACCCATGTGTCAACTTGATATCTCTATATCCATGACTTGTGAGATCAAGTCATCGAGTTGACCTACATGCTAGTCTTATTGCATTAACATTGTCCCTGAATGTTAATACTCGACTAGGAATGATTAAAAGTAGTGTTCCCTATATCATCTCACTATCGATTCAACCAATCGATTGATATAGGTAAGAACCTTCTACTCAAGGACGTTATTATACTTAGTTTATTTGGCACCAATACAAGTAAGTTTAATAACCAAAAACCAAATGCCTTTATTTATATAGAATATGATACAACAAGTCCAAAATATAATCATCAAATGATTGGCTCTAGGGCTCTAGCTAACAATCTCCCACTAGCACTAGTGCCAATCAGTGTAGGCTCTAAGCCCCAATGACCTAGTGTGACCATCATGCTTCCTCTGTGCCAAAGCCTTGGTCAAGGGATCTGCGATATTAGCCTCTGTAGGTACTCTGCAAATCTTCATATCTCCTCTCTCGATGATCTCTCGAATGAGATGGAAGCGACGTAGTATGTGTTTGGTCCGCTGGTGTGAGCGAGGTTCCTTCGCCTGTGCTATAGCTCCATTGTTGTTACAATAGAGCTCAATGGGGTCAGCAATGCTAGGAACCACCCCAAGTTCAGTGATGAACTTGCGGATCCAAACTGCCTCCTTTGTTGCCTCTGATGTAGCAATGTACTCGGCCTCTATTGTAGAATCAGCTACTGTGTCTTGCTTCGAACTCTTCTAGCTCACAACACCACCATTAATGCAAAACACGAACCCCGACTGCGATCTATAGTCATCCTAGTCGGTCTGGAAGCTAGCATCACTGTAACCCTTTACAGCTAGCTCATCATTGCCTCCATATATCAAGAAATATTCTTTAGTCCTTCTTAAGTACTTAAGAATATTCTTGACCGCTATCCAGTGACTTTCACCTGGATCTGACTGGTATCTGCTCGTCATACTCAAAGCATACGAGACATCAGGTCGAGTACATAGCATGGCGTACATGATCGATCCTATGGCTGAGGCATAAGGGATCTGATCCATGCGGTCTCTCTCTCTAGAAGAGGGACCTTGAGTCTTCGAAGACTCACGCCATGTGACATCGGCAATCCTTCTTGGAGTTCTGCATGACAAACCGAAGGAGTACCTTATCAATATATGTATCCGCTTAGGCCAAGCAACCTCTTAGATCTATCTCTATAGATCCGTATCCCTAGAATGCGGATGCCTCACTAAGTCCTTCATTGAGAAGCAACTCCTAGCCAGGTTGACTGAAGCAAAGGGATGTCCTTCCCAATGAGTAGTATGTCATCCACATACAATATGAGGAAGACAATTATGTCCCCTACAACCTTCTTGTAGACACAAGGTTCATCTTCGTTCTTGATGAAACCAAACTGTTTGATTGCATCATCGAATCAAAGATTCCAGCTCCGAGAAGCTTGCTTTAGTCCATAAATAGACCTATGCAGCTTGCATACTCTGCTAGTATGCTGTGAATCTACAAAACCCTCAGGTTGTGTCATGTACACATCCTCGAGTAGGTTTCCATTCAGAAACGCAGTTTTGACGTCTATCTGTCAGATCTCGTAATCGTGGTAAGCTGCAATAGCAAGCATGATCCGAATGGACTTAAACATCGCTACTGAAGAAAAGGTCTCATCATAGTCAATACCATGAATCTGCTTGAAACCTTTAGCTACCAAGCGACCCTTATAGATAAGTCCATCCATGTCAGTGTTTCTCTTAAAGACCCACTTGCACCCTATGGGTTTTACCCCTTCAGGTGGATCAACCAAAGTCCAAACTTGGTTGGTGTACATGGATTCCATCTCAGATCTCATGGCCTCTAGCCATTTCTCGGAATCTGGTCTCATCACAACTTCCTGATAGGTGGTAGGCTCATCCTCTATGAGCACAATGTCATCATGGTCAGACAAGAGAAATGAGTATCTCTCAGGCTGACGACGTACCCTATCAGATCTACGAAGAGGTATGTCTACTTGAACTGGTTGTTGTTCCTCAACTCCTTGTGGAACAACATCATCCACAACACTTTGTGGTTCCAGTTCAACTTCCATCGAGGCTTCAGTGCTATTGTTCGCATCTTGAACTTCTTCAAGATCGAACGCGCTCCCACTAATCTTTCTAGAAACAAAGTCCCTTTCTAGAAAGACCCCAGTCTTTGCCACAACTACCTTGTGCTGACGGGGAATGTAGAAGTAAATATCCAATGAAATAGCACTTGTCGAATTTGGGTCCTAATTTGTCTGAGACTTGACGTCTAACGTAAGCCTCACAACCCCAAATCCTCATGAAAGACACCTGGGCATCCCTCCCAGTCCATATCCTATATGGTGTCTTTATCACGGCCTTGGATGGAACTCGGTTGAGTATAAAAGCTGCCGTGTCTAGAGCATAACCCCAAAGGTATGTCGGAAGATCTGTGTGACTCATCATAGATCGTACCATATCTAATAGGGTATGATTCCTCCTTTCGGATACACCATTCCACTGTGGTGTTCCAGGAGGAGTGAGTTGGGATAGAATCTAACACTCAGCTAGATAGTCACGGAACTCATGGCTAAGGTATTCTCCACCTCGATCGAATCCAAGTATCTTAATACTCTTGCCAAGCTGGTTCTGTACTTCATTCTTGAATTCTTTGAACTTTTCAAAGGATTCTAACTTATGTGTCATCAAGTACACATAACCATATCTACTGAAGTCATCAGTAAATGTGATGAAGTACCTATAACCGCCTCTAGCAGCGACATTGAAAGGGCCACATACATCACTATGTATGAGTCCTAACAAATCAGTCGCTCTTTCGCTGTGCCCACTAAAGGGAGTCTTGGTCATCTTGCCTCGTAGGCATGACTCGCATATCTCATAAGATTCAAAATCAAATGAGTCCAGCAAACCATCCTTATAGAGCTGGGATAAGCGCTTGTCATTTATATGACCTAAGCGACAGTGCCAGAGATAGGTTTGGTTCATGTCACTTGACTTGAACCTCTTGGTACTAATGTTATAGATAGGACTCTCAAGGTCTAGAATATAGAGTCCGTTTATTAGAGGTGCACTACAATAGAACATTTCGTTTAAATAGACGGAACAACATTTGTTCTTTATTATAAACGAAAAACCTTTCTTGTCCAAACAAGAAACAGATATAATGTTCTTAGTTAAAGCAGGCACATAACAGCAATCATCTAATTCTAGTACAAGCCCAGAGGGCAGAGATAGATGATAAGTTCCTACAGCAATAGCAGCAACCCGTGCTCCATTGCCTACTCGTAGGTCTATCTCACCCTTCGTCAATGCCCTGCTATTTCTCACCGCTTGTACATTAGTACAAATGTGCGAAGCACATCCGGTATCTAATCCCACGATGAAAAAATAGAGAGGTTGACTTCTATAACATGTATACCTGAAGTAGAAATCTTATTTCTCTTCTTCTTAAGATCTTCCAGGTATTCTTTGGAGTTCCTCTTCCAGTGCCTTGCTTGTCCTTGATATAGGTGACAAAGATGTTCAACCATATCGTAAGCGCCCATCAACTCATGTTGCTTCTGAAGCTCAGAGTTCATGGTCGCGAGCATAAGACAGGACACATCTAATGGGTAATCTTGATGCTTCTTGTAAGCATCTCGGTCTGCTCGCGTGGCAGTGGCAGGAGGAGCCTTCGGAATGGGCTGCTCCAGAATGTACAGTTTACGTTCTTGAGTGAGAACTATTCTCAGGTTCCTGTACCAGTCCAGGAAATTTGCTCCATTGAGCTTGTCCTTCTTAAGGACAGAACGCAGAGAGAAGTTGTTCGTGTTTGACGTCATGGAAATTCTACAACAAAATAAATGCAGAAATAAATATCATATTCTTAATCATTTAATTAGGTCTTTAACTAAATGATGCTCCCACTGAATTCTATAATTCATGTGGGACAAGATCCACATCATACTAACCCTTGAGTTAGCTTTGGCTAATACGCCCAAGACTTAGTATGATCGGTAGGTAACGATTACCAATTATATCTCTATGCAACTCTTGTTTATAGGATCAAAATCCGCATTTATATTAAAACTCGAGTTAGCTTTGGCTAATACGCCCGAGAGTTAATATATATGTGATTTTGACCTATCTTTCCAACCGTTGGAAGAATGCCTATAGTTATACTCGATCCAATCGAGTTAACTAGGAATACTCAATCTAATTGAGTTGTACTCACCCATGCGTTGATAGGCGGGACCAAGATTGTCCCTCCGTACCCTACCAAGATAGTATGTGTTGCTCTGCTTTGGCAGATTCAACAACAACATGCGATCGAGGTAGTGGTAGGTATCACGGTATGGTAGGCATTACGAGTTAGCGTGATTTAGATCTAATCTAAACGATGATGTGTATCATATACTCGATAGATCTAATCTAATCGAAGGGTGCATCATGTGCACGACTTAGATCTAATCTAATCGCTAGGCACTAATTAACTACTTAATTAAACATGCATCACATACATATAAGCAATTAATTAACTTATTTTGTGATTATGTCATGACCCTACTACGATCTTCTCAAGCCAATGAGAAGATCGGATGGTCAACCTAAGGTCAACAGCTTCTCAAGCTTCTTCATTTGACCACCTTGTGTTGCTCGCACCCTCCTCGTAACTCCGTCTTGTGTGGACCTTCCACCGCTTCAAAATTTACATTACAATTTTGAAACTCGAGTTACATTCGAGTCTAAATCTAATTTACAACCAGAATATAAGAGAAAGGCACGACGCGCAGGTCGTGAAAATAAAATAAAATAAATACAGCACGCACATCACATAACGGCACGCAGGTCGTATTATGAATTACAACACATTTCCAAATCCAATTTGGGTCTTTGGGCCATGACTATCACAAAACTAATATATAATTCTAAATTATATATTTTTTCATAATTTTCTGTAATTTTCATAATTTTTACAATTTTATGAGTAAATTTTTCCCGGCGGTCCCGTTTAGCGTTTTCGGGCTCAATCGCGGAACGAATCCCCTTGCGGGGCCAGGGGCAGCACCCCTACCCGCGATCTAACCATCGCGAGGGTTCCTTTGTGATCTAACAGCGCCTAAGCCCGCTGTCCCAAAAAATTTTGGGGGGAAACATTGCCGTTTCGGAAAATTCTTCTCGGTAGTCGAAGCCTACAAGTGTCTAAACACTTGTGCTTCGCTTCTACGAGAAAAATACCCATTAAAACTATAAAAACATGAATTTACAGAAAGTTTACAGATCTATATTTTTCATAAAAATACGAATCTAAACTCGTACTCATTTCGGGCCGCGAAAACCGCTTTTCGCGTCGCAGAAACCCCGAATCACCCATGCCACTGGATCTCGTGCGAAGGATAGATTTCAAAAATACGAGTACGAGTTTCAAACTATGATCTACAGTAGATCTACAAAGGGAAAAACATTTTATACCTTCGATGCGTGCCCTCGCAAATCCCGCAAGTCCAAGGTACGTCGGATCTCGAAGTTGTCAACGTAGACAACTCTCTAGTGATATCCACACGAACAAGAAGTGTTCTCTAACACTCAAGGATGGAGAAGAGAGCACCACAAGTGTGTTGGCACTTCTTGGGCTCTCGAATAGGATTTAAAAGAGAGAAAGCAAAAAGGAATCTTATACACTCACTAGTAGTATCCTCCTTTGTTACCTTCACTTTCCCTTATTCTCTTGGAACACAACTCACACACCTTCTCCCTTTCTTGAAACCCACGGCAACAGCAAGAGAAGAGGAGGAAGAAGCATTCAACACACATCAATGCCACAAAAAAAAAATGAAACCTTTTTTCATTATATGGTCGGCCACACATGGGTAACTCCCCATTTAATGTGGCCGGACACATTAAATGGAGAATTGTAACCTCTTGATCTCCCTTGATGATGTGGAGATGATGTGGCAAGGTTAGTCATGCCATGTAGGATGAGTTAACCTTCATGATGTGGCAATGCATCAAGTCAAACTTGATGTTTCAACTTCCATTTGGTCAAGTCAAAATTGACCAATTCTCTTCCTTGTTGAGTCAAATCCAACATTTGATTCAAGTCAATTTTAATTTAATGAATCTCAATTCATTAATATAAATTGACTCAATGAATCAAATTTAAATTAGACTCATTCAACAATTAAATCTAATTGAGTGTAACTCAATAAGTCTAATTTGAATCCAATCTTTGGTGCATCATATGAACCTAATCCAATTGGTTCATCATATGAACCTAATCTCCATCCACTTGTTCTTTGTGTGTGACCCAATAGGTTCTTGTAACATTGGCAATGTTTCTAAACTCCTTTAGAAACATAAGCAATGAGCGGCATCTAACAATACATCATTGCTACCCAAGTTACAAGAATGTTGAGATCCAACATCACCTTGTGACTACTAATTGTGACTCCTCACAATATGTGACATTGTCCTTCTATCCTAGACATCTAGATTGATCAATGTGAGGCATAGACCGTGTCATCCTCTAATCAATCTAAATCTTGAACTCCAAGTAGACTCACTCGATCAAATGAGCTCAACATCTCATGTTGACTCATTTGGGTATGGTCATGCACTTCGTGGTCTAACTCTATCAAGAATACCGATGTCGCTCCCGTCATATGGGAGGGATAGATCTCATCTACATCATTCACATCCCTCTGCATAATTCGTTATATACCCAGTAATCGCCTTTATAGTCCACCCAGTTACGGGTGACGTTTGACGAAACCAAAGTACATAACTCCTTATGTAGGGAACCATGGTGACTTCAGGTCTAAGGACCAATAGTCATACTAATAGTCACATGAGAAAGTATATGACACTCATATAACGATCCATGATACTTTCTCATGGCGGGTCATTCAGTATACATTCTCTAATGCATACCCATGTGTCAACTTGATATCTCTATATCCATGACTTGTGAGATCAAGTTATCAAGTTGACCTACATGCTAGTCTTATTGCATTAACATTGTCCCTGAATGTTAATACTCAACTAGGAATGATTAAGAGTAGTGTTCCCTATATCATCTCACTATCGATTCAACCAATCGATTGATATAGGTAAGAACCTTCTACTCAAGGACGTTATTATACTTAGTTTATTTGGCACCAATACAAGTAAGTATAATAACCAAAAACCAAATGTCTTTATTTATATAGAATATGATACAATAAGTCCAAAATACAATCATCAAATGATTGGCTCTAGGGCTCTAGCTAACATAAACCTCATGATAGAGTAGAGAAATTCAAATCTGTATCCTAAAATGAGTGTAACAAGAAAACATATCTAAACCTCATCCTGGAATAAAGAACCTCAAATCTGTATACTTGAATGAAAGTAGCATGTCTAAACCTCATTCTTAGATTCAACATAAGCAATTTCTGGAATTGAAACTACCCTACTCAAACAATGGCTCAAAACTACAATCCGAACACTTCTAGATATCCATGCTATCTCAAACCACTCCTATAAAATCCAAAACTTACTAGGCCTACAAATCTATGTGAGCATGAAAAGTCCCCTAACTTCTAAGGGTAAACAAATGGTAGAACATGAGTCAAATTTTAGCACAACATCCAAGTGAATAACTTCTAAAAACAGTGATTAAACTACTATAAATCTGAAGCTTATAAGTTTTATAAGTTGAATTGAGCATAGAAAAGGTCTTCTACCTTCTAAGGGAAACCAATTTAGAAGCATGGAACAAAATATAGTGCCACATCCAAATGTATAACTTCTAAAAACTGAATTTAAACTACTCCTATAAATCTGAAATTCACAAGTTCTATAATCCAGATTGAGCATCAAATGGTCCTCCATCTCCCATAGGAAAACAACTTAGAAGCATGGAAACAAATGTAGTTCAATATCCAATTGAAAAACCCCTTCAAAACAGTGATTAAACTATCCCTAAAAACTGGAATCTACAAGTCCTACATTTGAATTTGAGCATAAAAGAGTTCCTTATCTTCTAGGAGAAAACAACTAGAGGCATAGTACAAAAATGTAGTGCAACATTCAAATGAAAAGCCCTTCAAAACAGTGAGAAAACTATCCTTTTAAAAATATGGAATTTACAAATCCTTCAATTGAAAGTGAGCATAAAAGAGTTCCCTATCTTCTAAGGGAAACCAGCTAGAGGCATGCTTCAAACAAAATGTAGTGCAACATTCAAATGAAAACCCCTTCAAAACAATGATCAAACTATCACTATAAAAGCTGGAATTTACAACTCCCACACAGCATGCTACTGGAATTACAGGATGTTTACTTTGACAATGAATCTGCAGAAGTCGTTGTTTCATCTTTACATCTGGGGGATGGCCATGGCAGGTAACTAGCATAAACACTTATAATCAATGGGAGTTAATGTTAACTAGTCTAATGGAGATCCCATCTCGTGCAGCTCTCTGTTTACAAATTCCAACTGGTTTTCTTTCGAAAATGATAGAGGGTTTAACAAATGTTTAACTGATTCTGTCGCTTCATCTTCACCAAATTCTGATGGGGCATTGCCCAACGTGGATGAAGTAGATAATATGGCGCTTGTTGATGATTCAAATGATACTACAAGATCGATACACGGCTGATCAAGGAGCTGCTTTAGTATCAAATAAGACTATGCTTGTGGGAAATGGTCCTTTTGATGAGCTCAAAGAAGACAATGATAATTCTAGCAAAGGTGAGGATGATAAGCCACTGGGGTGGGTTGAATGGCGGGAGACACCAAGACCTGACGTGCTTGGTAAATTCAAAACTGAAGATATTCCAAATGGCGGTACTGAAAGGGACAATGATAAATATGTCATGAATGGAGTTATTGTCAATGCCACTAAGTGTGGACCTTCGTCAAGAGATGAAGACAGACCATGGGGATACTGCAGGACCAAAAAACACCAGTGAAAAAAGTCTACATAATTCTCTCAAAGGCATTTCACATGGAAGTTTACAGGGATCTGAAATCATCGATACTGATTCAAGTTCTCAACAACCACAAATGAAGTTGTAGTGAGGATACAAAAACATAAGAAAGGTTGCTGAGCACGGTGGGCACTGAAACTATGTTAGATGACAGTAGTACAGAAGTGGGTCTAATGATGGTTGCTCCTGTCAGAGATGGCGACTTGAGTCACACTTATTGTAACCTCAGTACCTTGTATATATTGGAAGAAAGTTTATTCATGAATACTGACGAATTGTTTTGTTTCCATCCAATATTACCTAATCAGCCAGTTACTGTAAAAACATAGAAGAGAAGGGATAATTTTTCATCCTCGCCATATACTTTTTCGCCCTCCAGAGCCTTAGGCCTTAGCACCCTGGCTGTTCTGTCTGTTCTGCTAGCTAATTGAACAGAAGGGATATGATTTTGGTGATAAATTCTTATCTTTATTTATTGCTGAAGTTATTGACTCGATTGTTGGGTTACTAATTCTGTTCCTATAAACGCCCAAGGCATAAAGTCAGGTTAGCCCTCTAACTGCTAGAAAGTTGCCATTGTTAATCTTAAATGATTGAATCTAGTAGAAAGCGAAATTTATGATTGAATTCAAGCTTAGCAGATTGGTTTGAGGAGCAGCTCGAGCAAGATTATTGAAGATAAGCTAGCAACAATCAATGTAAGAATTAACTCTTCAATATCCTTGTGCTCGGAATACATGGCCTTCTACATCACAACACAAGCATTTGGGTCCTCATCAGAGAACCATTGAGGTGCATGAGCGTATTCACTGTAGTAGGGAGGCTTTTGAATGTAGCAGGGAGGACTGTGAATGTAGCAGGGAGCATGAGCATGAGCATGAGCATGAGCATGATGAAGGTGATAATGAGGAGTAGCAAAATATTTTTCCTTTAGCTCCCATTTCTTTTCTTCTATTCTCACTTTCATTTTCTTGAATAACTCCTCGATATCCACATCTTTTTGCATCAGGAAATCTTTCTTCTCCATCTCCACTTCGATCTTTTTGAACAACTCCTCCATCTCGATTTCCAATTCCTTTACCTTCAGCTCCTTCTTCTTCTCCTCTTTCTCCACGCTTATCTTCCTGAATAACTCGTCTATTTCGATCTCTATATCCTTTTCCTTCAGCTCCTGCTTCTTTTTCTCTATTTCCAGCTTGATTTTCTTGAGAAACTCAGCTTTTTTGGCTTTCAGCTTTTCCTTTTCGTCATTCTTTTCTTCAGCTTTCTTGATTTCTATCTTCGCCTCCACCTTCAGAATCTTTGCGATTTTGTTCGTTTTCTTCTGAATGTACTCGACCAGCTCTTTCTCCTTTATCACGCCGATGATCTTGCAGGTGTTGTCTCCTAAGTTCGTCTCGACCTTGTGAATCTCTGCAAATTATAATAATAATGCATCAAAGAAATCAATTTCAGAAATACCCTCTGAGGATACTCATTCAAGAAATTCCTTGCCTTTGTGTTTGAGCAACAGAATCTTGAGATCTTGTTCACAATTCTCGCAATGCAAATGAACCTTTATCACTATGATCTTTATTTCCTGATACATAAACAAAATATGAAGTTTTATCTCTCATCATCAAGAATGTGTATAATTTATAATTCCGCCAATTCGATTACTTCTTCTTTCTTTTCTTCTTTGGGCAGGAACTTGGACGATATCAGCTCGATTTTCTTCTTCGTCTTTTTTTGGATCCGTTCCTGAACCTTTTTGACATCGAAGTAGCCTTTGACGATCACTTTCCCGCTTTCAACGTTTATATCGACCTTCTCGACTCCTTTTTCATGTCAACAACAGATTAGCAAAACAAATATGTGCACTTGATACTGCAAGCTATGAACGAAACAGTAACCTGAATTCTGAACGATGTGTTTGTGGACAGCACTCGCACATTCCTTGCAGTGGATGTGGAGTTTGTACTCTGCGACGATCAGTTCTTCGGTTTTCTTCTCAACCATGTTCAGGGTTTAGAAGAAAAGGAGTTCACCATGCGAGTGAATATAAGAAGGTTTGGCTTGCTTTTTACAGAGAGAGAGAGAGAGAGAGAGAGAGAGCAAAGAAGATGGATGGAAAGAGTTTGCTTTGGGGGAGTGGAGGTTGGCAGGGTTTGTTGAGGTGGTTCACTTGCTATGGACATCCTTGCGGTGACAAGCAACGCCGGGTTGACAAAGATTTCAACTAGTTCATTTAGGATCAATCAGACAAACGAACTGACCGGACCAAATAAGTCAATTAGATTGACCATTGGACCGAGCCAGCTAACCCATCTTACCCATTAAGAAAATCATCTTCTAGACCGTTTGACTGGATGGATTCATCTTGATAGAGTATTTCGATTGGCCAGTTGTCAACCTGTTAGCTAGGTTATTATTAGGGCATCTCCAATTGAAACACCAAATTTGGTGTACACGTAACACCAAAATACTTCAATCCATACATTAAATATGGTGATGGAGAGAGTTTTTATTTTTATTTTTATTTTTATTATATTATTATATAATTAATAAAATCAAATATAATTAATTTGTAATTATTATTTATTATAAATTTAAATTAAATATATTTAAGTAGCATATTTAAATTTTATTATGTATATTTGTAAAGATTTAATTTATTAAAATTATTATTTTAAATTTATTTAATATATTTTAATTATAATTACATTTATAAATTATATCATTATTTCATAAAAAATATAATAAAATATTAAAAATTTTGATACTCATAAACGTAAAATACATTACCCATTACACTGACATACAAAATAAAAACAAGAGTAACTAAACAAACAAGTACAACTAAAAATGATACTAATAAAGCACACATAAACTTAAAATTACTTCAATAATATTATAATATTAATATTCAAGAAGATCATTCCCCATTCCGCTAAAATAATTATGAAATTGACTGAAAATATTTGTAAAATTCTAAGATTCTTGATTTTAACATTGATATTAATTGAGTTGTGATCCTTCTCCCTATATTAGAGATGTTTGAGATCCTTCTCCTTGATGTGTAACTGAATGAGATCCTTGGACTTGCATTCTCTTTTGCATAATTTTAATTTACTCATTGTGAATATATTCACACATCATCGGGTTAGAGATCGAGTTCAAATCTTTGAACAAAATTTTAATTTCTTCCTTGTAAATCATATTATCTACCATTTTTTAGTAGCAGCAATACTTGAATTCATTATCTCAACAAGTTGAGCATTAATATTAATTACCTTTGCAATTTGTTCATCATTTTTTTATTCATTTTTGTTTTTTTTATCCCAAAAGGTCGTTTATTAGAAATAGTACCGCTATCTGAATCAGTAATATTAAAATCAAAAGCAAACACATAAGGAGTTAAAAGTGTGCGAAATTCTTCTTCGGAGAATTGTTGTTCATATGAACCAGTATTAGCATTTTGTTATCGCGATTTCATGCCTAGCCAAATTTTTCAATGTCTTTGAGAATATTCCAAAAAAATTTACATGATATATTGACATAATGTATTATTATGCATAATATGATAATTGAAGATGAACGTGATTTAAATGCACTAATCATGGAACACTTTGAGGTGTCGACTCTAGATGTTGAGCCCGCAGTAGATGATAGTACTCGATTTGAAGAGTTTCTAGTTCAATACAAACAAATCAAAGACAAAGCTCTTATTGCCCTATAAAATGCATTAATTGAGTATTTATGGGAATAATATAATAATTCTGAAAGTTAAAGCCTTATAATATTGTATTTTCAATTAAGTGTGATTGTTTGTTTTAAATAAAAAAAAATAGTAGCATATTGTATCCTAATTGTGTATGCTTTTATAATATTTTAAAAATATATTTATGCCTAAATAATTATGTAATAAAAATTTTAAATGAAAATTATATATATATATATATATATATATATATATATATATATATATATATATATTAGTTGGATGTAGAATTTTTAAAATATTAATCTAAATTATACCAATGAAGTATTAATTTTAAATATAATAATTATCATATAAAAATGTTAATAAATTAAAATGTAAGTTGATAATTAAATGCTGAATAAAAAATAGAATATTCTAAAGAATATTCCTTTTTGTGTAATAGGGTGTGGGTGAATTAGAGCTGAAATAATATTTGGTACTGAAATTGTAGTGTTTTGATGTGAAAATTACACCAAATATGATGATGTGGGTTGGAGATGGTCTTAGTTACAATAAAAGAAAATGCCAGAAATACAACTTAAAGGAATTATAAAAGAGGCAGAAATTTGAATCCCAAATAGAATGAATATTTTGAAGACCGACTTCTCAGTGTGCATAAATTATACTCAGGATTATCTAATAGGCGAATCAGAAGGGAAAACCATCTAGCTATAGGATCTGGATACGTGAATTATCAATAAAAAAAAAACTTTAATTCTCTTTTCACTTGGAAACCTCTCAAGCAAATACTGTTAGTTATCTGACTGGTGATGACACTGCTGTCTTCTTGCTGAAGGCCCCAAGTTAATGTCCATGAACTTTGTAGTGGGCTTGTTGTCCAGGAAGTGAAGATCATCAATCCAGTCATCACTTGGATGTGCCATGGTTGGCATGGCACCAGGAAGTGAAGATCACTCATCTAATGCAAGCGGGTAACTGTGCAACATCACTCGACGAACAAGCATGTCGAAAAGAAACACTCACCAAAGTGACTGAGATTGTAAAGCTCCCATCTTCCCCCGTCAAAAACCCAGAGTGAGCTCATCAATCCAGTCTAAAGAGAGCATCTTACATATCCATCATCACGAAAATCCTTTTACAAAGAAGAACTTCTAAAAATTTTAAGATGTTTTCTGCAATCTGTCAATGTTGTATCTCTCCATTGGCAAATTCAAAAAATGCTTGTGTGAGATAAAAGATAATGCCAACAATCACACTCTAGAGGCATAACAAAATGTATGCAGGCACTGCTACATTTTATTTCCAACTTTGTGCAAAATGCTTTTGTGTCCTTTATGCACGCGATATAAAAACCAAAATCTGAATCTACCTTTCTATTAATTTAAATCCAACTTTGTGCTGGAGGCTTTTCTGCCTCCTTTCGAGCAACTTCTCTTGTCGAAACCACTTCCTGCCATTGCTGCTGGTCTGCATATATGTTGGATAAAAGGACATTAGCACCCCCTTTATATTGGTATAGCTCCTTAATTTTCATCGCAACAAGTTCACCGAGCTCTAAATTATTCTGAACTCTGCATGCACTCAGTAAAGCCCCTAGTATTGCCAAAGTAGGTCTTACGGGCATTCTCGAGACAAACTCAAGTGCCTGAGCTAAATGTCCTGCTCGACTCAAAAGATCCACCACACAACCATAATGCTTAGGCTCCGGAACAACATCGAACCTCTCCATAGATTCAAAAATATCGATCCCTTCATCCACCAAACCACTGTGACTACAAGCAGAGAGGACAGCAATAAAAGTAGTGGAATCCGGCGACACATTCATTTTACACATCGTCGAATAAACTTCGATCGCTTCTCTTCCAAGTCCATGCGAACCTAAAGCCGTTATCATGGCCGTCCAAGAATGCAAATCTTTTACACCCATTCTATCAAACACTTGCACGGCACAAGCAACACTTCCGCACTTGGCATATCCAGCTATGAGCGAATTCCGAAAGAAAACATTGATTTCCAAGCCTATCTTCTCTGCATAAGCATGTAGACTCTTAACAAGTTCCAGAGATCCTAAGCCGACAAATGCAGACATGGCGGAAACTACAGTGACCTCATTAGGGCAGACCTTATGGTCAAACATTCTCATCTGGTTGAATACCTTCAGAGCCTCCTCATGGCAGCCGTTGTCAACCAAACCGGAGATCACTGTGGTCCACAAAACAACATCCTTTTGAGGGATATCGTCGAACACATAGCGAGCGAGATCAAACTGCCCGCAAGATAAGTACATTGTGACAAGTGCCGTCTGCAAGTATATGTCATCGCTGAGGCCTAATGTCAAAGCATGGCAATGGAGTAATCTACCGTAATTCAGATCAGACCTGGAGCGGCAGGCCTTGAGCAAGAAGGGGAAAGTGTACTTATCCGGAAGTTTGCCTCTCAGCAGCATTTCGGCATACAGGGAGAAGGCGACCGAGGTTTGCTGGTTCTCGCAGACGGATGCAGCTCTGATGACGGTGTTCCAGGAGAAAAGGTTGGGAGATGGCATTCGCCGGAAGATTTCGAAGGCGAAGTGGAGGTCGAAGGAGGAGGCGTGGAGGAGGAGGCGGCTGGAGACGAAGGGGATGCGGAAGAGACCGGAGACGATGGCGAATGCGAGGATGGCACGGAGGCGGCGAAGAGAGAGGCGAGCCTCGAGGCAGAGCAGGCGCGGATGCCTCTGGATAAGGCGGTTATTGGAGACCCAAGACGGGAATAGGTGGCGGTAGGCGGGCGCGGAAGGAGCAGCGGGGCAGAGGAAGGCCAGGAGTTTGTTTGGCGGTCGGAACTTGCGCAGGGTTGTGAACATGGCAACGCTTCTCCGACACGGAATCTGTTCGCCGCCGGCCGCACTGCCTGTTCGACGGCGATTCTGGTGCGGTGACGTGGGGCGTGGAAGGTCTCCGTTCAGTATCCAGCTCTTCTGATCGGGCCGGAAAACAGAAATCCCGCCCTTGGAAAAATTTCCTCAGCGCGTCGTACTCCAGATCCGAATCTTAAATATTCATCGGAGGATCTAACGACTATGGGACAGACAGAGTCGCCACAACTATTGATTTCGTAATGCATGATTTAAGAAATTTATAGTATATAATTTCAAAAGTCACTCTGGAGTCAAATCGAATATTTTTTAAATTAATTGAATCGTTCAAACTTTCTTATGAAAATTGAAATGATTGAAGTTTCCCACGGGCTATTTGGTAAATTAAAAAGGTTCGCATTAAGCGGTCTATCCATCTAGTATTCTAGCTTTTTTTTTGCAGCATTAAATGATCATCAAGAAGACACTATGGGTCATCCGCAGGGACGGATCCAGAATTTTAAATTTAGGGGGGCCGTATGCTAAGTGACAAAAATAATTATCGTCAAAAATTTGTACACCCTTAAACAACCTCCGAATTCTCAATTTATCACTGAAATCGAGGTCAAAATTTACCTAGAAATCACTGTCCTAGGTTATCGTGGTTGACAAGACAACAATAACGAACAAGTTCAAATGTAGCTCCGACACGAAACAAGGGCCAACGACCCTTCTCAAGTTGCGATATTACTTCAAGATTTTGATATTAAACTACCAATAGAAAATTTAGGTTACGGACTTTCTAAATATGTAATCAATTTTGAATTATGGCGATCGATGATGCTACAATTGATAATGAAAGCAACAATAATGATTTTGGTGTGAATTGTAAAAGATCGAGATGTCTAGCCATAGGAGAGAAAATGTCTATATCATAAATTAGAAAAGATTTCTATATAGTAATAAACTAATAATATTATTACTAATAATATTTGTATATAATTAATTATCAGTAGTTTCCTTTTGTTAAATTTTATTTTTTTTCCAACATAATTCCTACCAGGTAAATTAGTTTCCTTTTGTTAAATTTTATTTTTTTCCAACATAATTCCTATCAGGTAAATTAAAAAACATCCAAGAAAAATATTTTTCTCTAAAATTATATAGCATATTTAATAAGTATATCATCATTATATTAAAATATATTAAAAAGGGAAATTAATTTAATCATCTTGTACTCCTTCACCATTCTAATTATATCTGTATACTATATATATATATATCCTAGTATATAGAATATAACCATGTATATATATCCATATATAGGGAGGATTTACATGGAGACTTGGGGGGGTCGTGGCCCCCCCAAGCCCCCCTTTAAATCCGCCACTGGTCATCCGAGTTGATATAGGGTAAAAGTTACTGCAATGAGACCACCGGGTCGAAATTCAATGGCAACGGGGGAATAAATCCCCTATCCCTGTATCCCACCCGGACCCGGTCCGTCCCATGTTAGCTCGGGTGCTGCGATTTACCTCCCTCACAATGACCGTGGGTCCGGTCGGTGGGGGCCCTGGGGGCGAGGGTATCGCCTTTTTGCTGCAATTAAATGATCATCAAGAAAAATTTAGAGGTGTTGATCCGGTGATAAGGTCGGGCTCTGTCTCGTAGGAGGTCAACGTCATGTGGAAGATCAAAGTCAAGACGGTCAATGCCCTCAGGCAAGCGTCCAATCGAGCGACTCCATCAGTCGATCGGACTAAGGAATGGCGGGTCCGATGTTACCACAGCTCGGTCTCACACCGAGCTTCTGACGCTCAAAGGCCCAGTATCACCAAGGCAGGCGCCGACCGGCGGGACATGTGCTAGGCGGACATCCTGATTGGCCAAAGATCAAATCGTAGCCAACGAAACCAAAACACGACTCAACAAACCTAGACAGTGGAAGTAACCGAGTGGCCGACCCGCTCGGCCTAGACAGCAGAAGTAGCCGAGCGGCCGACCTGCTCGGCCCCGACAACAGAATTAGCCGAGCGGCCCAACCGAGCCGCTCGACTCACTAGCAGATAAAGACAGGATCGACTGATATCCTCCTCGAGACTCGTGTTACAAACAAAGCATGGTCGGCGGCATGATCAGGCAGAGAATCGTATGACGGAAGCTTTCATTGTCTTATTAGGATATGCTCGGGTTGTTGAGGTATGATGTCAGGTACACTTTTCTGACACGTCCTATCAGGGAAAGCTTTGAGACGTGTGCACGCCTCGAGGAGCATACACGCGCACTCCTGGGAGCCCTATATAAAGGACTCCAAGGTTCGACGAAGATATGCTCATCCTCCTGTAGCTACAGTTACGCTGCCACTTTCATTTTTTTGCTTGCTTGCTACTTTCGTCTGAGATCTGACTTGAACGTCGGAGGGTCATCGTCGGGGAACCATTCCCTGGCTCGACACTGACGTTTTTAGGCTTGCAGGCTAGTCTCAGCGGAGGTCCACGCACGGTCAACAGGAGCGTCACATCCCCAGCGTCCGTCACCTCGACTCTCGGACAGGATCGTGTGTAAAAAATGAACTCATATAAGTCAATTCAAAAAATATTAGATTATGATAGGAAATTTTCTAATTCGGGTTGATTTCATGTTGGAGGGTTTTTTATTGTGTTCGGGTCATGTTGAGTTTAGGTTGATCCAGATCCATCTGAATTTAGATTCATAAAGTTTTTATTAAATTAGAATTTATTTTGAAAGTTAAAATAATTTAGGTTAGATGATTAGAACAATGATGTAAAATTTAAATAAAAGTAAAAATTATAGAAAAATAGTAAAATTAATCTTTTTTTAATGACGGGTTGGTCAGGTTACCTTGGTTTAGATTTAAAATTTTTAGATTGTGTTAGGGTAAAATGGAAAATTATAAGAAAAATAATTTTAAAAAAGATTTTATTTTAATCGGATCGGTGGAGTTATTGGACTATGGTTTAGAATTTTTAAATTATGTTCAAATTAATTTTTTTTATATAATATCTTTATTTCAATTCGAAAATTCAAAAAAAAATCGTCCATTAATTTATTAAAACTAAGATGCCTGAAAAAAAAAAAAATACTTTGTACCATCATCACGGGAGCAATATACATTTTTATCATTATTTTTTTTAATGAAATACATTTTTTTTTCATTACTCGATAGATTATGGACAATCGAGTCCATCATCAGTCAAATGTAATCTAAAGATCCGATTCAGAATCATCAGTCGAGTCTACTGATAAAATATAACTGTCAAATGATATTTCCAATTCAATTTAATCGATTAAACGGATATCTTAACTCTAAATCCAAAATCGAACCGCTATAACTAATAAAAAAAAAAAAAATCTAGGCGTTTGATTTAGGGGAATAGAAGTAGGGAATGAGAATGAGAATCATTGATTATCATTGTTAATGTTTGGATTATAGGAATAGGAATACAAATAAGGGAATGAATCCTTGAAATTGGGTAATAACTCATTCCCATGTATCTCCCCTTCAATGAGTCATTACCCTATTTCCATCAATCAAAATATTCCCTTATACCAAAAATACCCTTGACCTAAAACTAAAATTTTCTCCCTTAATATCAAATATCAAAATTTATTTATTTATTTTTTCTTTCATATCACTTCTCTCTCCTTATTCTCTCTCATCATATTTTCTCTCTCATCATTTTATCACACACTTTCTCTCTCCTATCTCACTCTCTTTCCTCTTTTTTCTCATTACATTTTCTCTCTCCTCAATCTCTTTCATCACACTCTCTTCCTTTTTTAATCATACTTTCTCTTTCATCATACTTTCTCTCTCCTCAATCTCTCCCATCACACTCTCTTTTCTCTTTTTTTTTTCTGATCACACTTTCGCTCTCATCACACTTTCTCTCTCCTCAATCTCTCTTGTCACACTCCCTCCTTTTTTTCCTCAACACACTTTCTCTCTCATCATACTTTTTCTCTTCTCAATATCTCCCATCACACTCACTGTTCTCTTTTTTCTCATTACACTTTCTCTCTCATCATATTTTCTCTCTCCTCATTCTCTCTCATGACATACTTTCTCTCCTCATTTTTCCTCATTACATTTTCTCTCTCTTCATCCTCTTCCATCATAATTTCTCTCACATCATATTTTATCTCACATCTTCTCTCATCATGCTCTTTTATATTACACTCTCTTTTCTCATTTTCTCTCATCATACTTTCTCTCTCTTCATTCTTTTTATCACACTTTCTCTTTCATCATACTTTCTCTCTCATCATTCTCTTTCATCATATTTTTCTCTCGCATTCATCTTTCTTTTACATCTAATTTTTTTCTCTTATTTTCCTTTAAGGGTAAAAAAGGAAATATTGATTTATTCCGATAGAAAGTATACAACTAACCAAACATTGCTTTTAAGAGTGATATCCATGCTCATACCCATTCACATTCCACAATACAATGATTCCCATTCCGATTTCCATTCTCATTCTCATTCCCATGCTCATACCAAACGCCGAATTAGCAGCGCTAACAAATAGGAATAAATGTAATCTAAAGGCCCAATTAATGTTGTATCATATGAATTATTCTGTCAATGGTACAATAGGCAACTTCCATTTTAGCTAGCAAGAAAATTTGGAATAAACAAAATGTTGGACAATTCCTATAACTTATAGGTACTAAAGACCCAATTAATGTTGTATCATATGAATTATTCTGTCAATGGTACAATAGGCAACTTTCATTTTAGCTAGCAAGAAAATTTGGAATAAACAAAATGTTGGACAATTCCTATAACTTATAGGTACATTTATAGGTGGTTTCTCTGGCTTGCGATGTAGCTTCACTTCGTTCGATTGATCACCTTGTGAGTTAGATCAACGAGCGCACGCCTTGAAGTTATGACGGCCTCATCGTCGCTTTTGGGAAGGGCATTGATTGCTTCGATTGCAGAGTTGGCATGTTCAACTGCAAGTGCTCGTGTCCTCTCAATTCCTTTGCTTTTTCCGAGATAGTCGAGTGCCTGCAAGAATGGTGAAGCACCATCAGGTTAGGGGATATCACAATCAGCTGTGTGATCAAACAAACAATTTAGACAGAAACTTTATGTTCTCTGTGAAACTCCACTCAGCATCCCCGAAGGTGAAATTGTAAGCGATGTTCTAAACAGCAGTGGAAGAAATTGTTCGGGCAGGATTGTTCAAGGTATGATCAGTTTTCTTTCATGTGATATTTCGGTACAAACAACGATCAGATAAATTCAGCCAATGTACTAACTACAAGCAAGATGGGTGGGTAACAGAGAACTTACGGCCTCCACATTTGCTGGATTGCTAAATCCCTTGTCAATAATTGATTGCAGCTCTGGGAACTCTTCTTTTGCAAAAAGTATTGGAGCTGTAATGATTCCCTGTAAGATAAGATAAGATTAACACTATAGTGTACAAATGAGTTCAATAAATGGATTTATCATTTACAACTAGCTAAAGATGTACAGGCAGATGGAAACTATAAGAAGATAGAGAGAAGTCCGATTTTTTATGCAATCACTAAGCCTACGGAATGCTCGTAACCCTATAACTAAGTTAGCTAGGAACACAATCTTACTCATGCTGTAGAAGAAACATATTTTTTTCTTTAACTGAAAACCGTAGAAACAAACGTCAACCAACAAAATTATCATTGCATGCCCTTCCCTTGACTTCCCAGTGGAAATCAACCATGTAAAGGAGAAAACAATTTACAACCACACGGGGGAAAATCTTGAATTGTAGTGTGCTAATAAGCATCATAACATTCGGAGGGCATGCACTGCAATGAGAAGCAAGTCATCACCTAAAACATGGGCCCTTCGATGTTCAAATGCAAAACAGGAGACAACAGCAGGATATCGGTACAGTGATCAAATCTGAGTCAAGAAGATTGGGAGAGAAATTACATGTCGAATGTCAGATAAGGATCCCTTCCCAAGTGAAGTTGTAGTGCCAGTGAAATCAAGCACATCATCTATGAGTTGGAATGCTAAACCCTAAAAGAAAAAATTGGTATTTACAAATGTATAACTGATTAAAAATGTCTTCAAACTGCATTAAGAAAATATTAGCATACTAGATTTCGCCCATAATTATATGCATGCATTGCCACTTCTGTAGTTTGTCCTGCTAGCAAAGCAATGGCTTTGCAACTGTTTGAGATCAATGAAGCTGTCTTGTAGTATGTCTTCAACATGTAATACTCCATGCTGTAAGTCCGCATACATGTGATATTTTCATAAAACGAATAGACACATAGCATTCAGGGATTAAGCGCTCTCTTTTTTTTTTTCATAATGGATCTAGTTACTTTCATGCAAGATTTCTGAAGTGAGGTATCCCGCAATGGAGAAAGTGTTTACCTGTGACGTTGCTCAGCATTAGCTGACATTTGCATTGTTTCACCAGTGACCAGATGTTCAACAACAGTGGCCAATAATGATACAACCTGCAGAAGGAAGCAAGGGCACTACATACATATCCTCCCAACCAAAAGAAAAAATAAACAAATGAGTTTGTTGATGCGAGTTTGCTGATGAATGTGGAAGAAGATGAACACTAGAATTTATGGAAGTGTATAGACAATAGAAGTACTTCAATATCTACTCATGACTCAATTTACTATCTAATCAGCATTCTTGCACCAGTTTTTTTTTATTGTTTCCTTCAATAAGTACCTAAGTCTTGAATTCATCTCAACCAACTTGTAAACTTTTTCCTAGTTTTCTTCATGATTCTTGGCTAATGCTATAGTTGAGCCTTGTGCATATTTTACAGGCCACAGGGATAACAATACTACATCCATAAAGTGAGTGCTTTCCAAATCCGACACCAGTAATTTCAAGGACCGAGTCCTTGCATGTGATATACCTCAGAGAGCAGAGAAAATGAGTTTATGTTTGTTTACCTAGAATACCACTCAGTTCATGGAATGTGCTCGTGTGCAATATCAAACCTAAGGAAAGACCTAGAAACTTGATGATTTTATCGTTATCTACCAAGAAAAGAGAAACGGAAGATTGAAAATAAAGCCTAAATTTTTTACAGAAAACTAGGCAAATATACACTATAATGCAATAATGACATTTTTCCTGATCATTGATAACAAGACGACAGTGCCACAGCTAAACATGATACCTCTGTATTCTTTAGCGATGCAAGGGCAACACAAGCTCTAGAAAGTAAAAAATCTCCAGCAAGCACAGAAAGCTGCATACAAATAAAAAAAAACCAAAATTGCAGTCAATATTCGAAAACATTTCTATTATTGCATAATAGTTAATACAAACTGAAATAGTCAGGATTTCAATGTCTACCTACAATATTACCAACACATGGAACTTATAACGTGTAATTAAACTATAGATGTCAGTAAAGACACTAAAAGAAACACCTTGTTGCCCATTACAAAGTTCAGTGAACCAATACCACGTCTTGTATCGGCATCATCTAAGACGTCATCATGGAGAAGGCTTGCAACCTACACAAGTGAAAAAACAGTTAACCAGTAGACAAGTATCATAATTAGTAACCATATTGAGATGAGAAAGGAGAAATTTAAAGATTTTATCCAAAAGAGAAATTTTTTAAAAATTATGGCTAACATGAATCATTTCAGTTATTTCGGCAATACACTGCTGCCTAGTGCGCATATTCTTTTCGAAACTACTAGCAACTTCTGCAGCAACTGATTCAGGTGTAGGCATACTCAGAGCTGAAGCCATCAATAGCAATACCTGCAATATTTTTATTCTTTAATCATAAGCAAAAGCAAAGAGACACAAGCTTCTATAATCACATTTTTATATGGCAATAGAATCACTTTTAGTGCATTGGTGCATATACAAAGAGATCATCACAAACATTGGAAAAGTTTATGGGCATGATATGAAAGAAGTAAGAGGCGAGGCTATCCACAAGTTGTGATTACTACAAATGAGAAGGTTAACTGATATTAAACAAAATTCATATGGAGTTGTAACAGGCACTTGCAAAAAACATCGACAATAATTATTATCTGAGTACTTACTGTAGGTCGAAATCTTTTCCCTTCAGCTCCTATTTTGAAGAAATATTCAGCAGCTGATGCCAGCTTGGGGACCTGAAATGGTTTGGATTTAGGTGGATAAGGTCTTAATATCCAAAAGAACAAGGCATGTTCAAATCTTCAAATATTAGAATGACTAAATGGCTTCAGATTACAACCACCCACCTCACTAACCACCATTGACCGTAACCTGTTTCCGATAATTGAGAGTTCATCAGAAACTAAGGAAAAGGGATCCACTGATTCCTAGATAAAATGGAAGATAACCAGAGGTAATAAGTAAGTACTGCTATCAGAATTAAAATTAGAAAACACATCTCTTCTTTGATTTTAGTGGAGGCTTTGTTATTTTTTGGCAATATCCAAAATTATTATGTCAAACACATGAGACCTCCTTTCTTCTATGATATCAGTCACTAAAAAGTCCCAACCAAAAACAATTTCACACCTCAGCTGCAGATTTTCTGTCTTGATCAATCTGATATCTGATGTCATGTAAGCCACGTGAACTCTGCAAATGATATTCTCTAAAATCCTGTACCTACTAATCATAGCACAACGCGGCGTAAATATAAAAGCTGATATAACTTCAGTAGAACAGTAAGAAAATATCGAACAGTAAGAAAATATCCAGAATTCAATCATACTGTCATATTAATTGTGTCTATGCATAGCTTAAATTGAGATACTTCAACTTTTGTGTAGAATAAGAAAGCAAATGAATTAAATAGTATCTGTTTCAAACAGGAGTATGCTAAGTACTTTACATTGATTAATGAAGCAAAAGTTATTTTTTTAAGAAAATGTAGGCTGAAATTTAAACACATTGCAGCAAAGACAAAGTTTATCATGTTATATCAGCCTTCAATTGTCAATATAAGGTATTCTTTGAAAAATTGGGATATGATCCTCACCGCCCCATGGGCAGTGAGAAAGAGAAGGATAAATAAGCAGAGGATTGAACACATGAGCACTGATCACATATGATATTGAAATAAAACTACTATGCCCAAAGATCAAACAATTTTCAATCAAAAATAGGGTCAATTGACAAATTTTATATTTTTCATGTTCATAATTTAAGCCCAAGTGATCATGCTCAACCATATTGTTTTGATGTGTTTGGAAAAGGGTTCATGAACTTTGCAAAAACTTAGTTGGAAGCACATGAAGCTCATGGAGCTTAACTTGGAGCGGCCAAATTGATTTGTATGATGGCTAAAGAGCTGGTGATGGGAGAAGGATGAAATGGGGCATCCGAGGGACTACAAAACAAGGAGCATCAAGGTGGCAATGTTGATGAGCTACATATGGAAAAAAAAAAAGTGAAGAATAGCATGTGGAATGAGTCAAGGGTGGTTTAGTGTATCCAACGACCAAAGATAGTTTAACAGCTCTGGTCCTTTGCAAGCAAAAAAAAAAAAAAAAAAAAAAAAAAGACACATAAAAAAATCCCCGAGATTTAGAAGTAGGGGAATAGAGCTATCACGACTCTGTACATCGTTTTAACGCTAGTGAACGGTTGTCCGTGTTTCAGAATAAACTAACAATAAATATGTAGCAGGAAATAGCAAAAGCTTAGAAGACCAACAGGGACAGCATTATACACAATCAAATTCGATAAGAAAAAGGGAAATCAACTAAATCCATGCAAAACACCAAGCGGAAGCCAAACAAAAATTGCACCTTTGAGGGCACCTCGGCAGGTTTCCGACTCAAATGAGCCCCGCGAGAAGCCACGGGCAGGAATCCATTAAAAGAATATACGCCGGATCCCGCTGTCCTCGACCGACACAAACTCCTGAAGCCCCACCTGAACATCTGGATCCTAACTTCTAAGCGCCGACCCGAGACGATCGAGTAGTCAACGGAGAAAAACGCACAACTCTGAGCAAAGACGCAACAGGGAAGAAGTGAGGGAAGTAAAATCCTTCCTCCGCCGCTGATAACTCGCTCGGAAAGAAGAAAAATCTCTTCTCGCGAGTAATACAAGTAAAAGCTCGGAGCTCGGCCGCCTTTGATTGTGCAACGCGCCGCCGTGACTGGGGATCGGTGGGGATTGAGGAAGCGCAGCAGATCATGGGCCATAAACGGGCCATAGTAGATGTTCCACGAAGGCACGTGGCCGTCACATGGGGCACTACGGCACGTGTACGATTTGATCCTAATGAATCATAATTCGATTTAATGAAAATAAAAAACTGAAAAATATACAAACAAACGCATCTGAATACAGAAATGGCGATACGAATTATTAATCGAATAATAAAATTTAAATACTCTATAATGCAATTTTCGGGAAATGGATCGTTTTGAACTTGTCTATTAATTTTTTATTTAATTAAACTTACTCAAATAAATAAATGAAAAAGAACAAGTAGTCTATAATATTGGGGCTAAGGGGAGATATAGGATGAATAACTATTCGATAAAGATTATTTTACAGTGAAATATTTGAAGCGAATAATTCTTTAATATTAATATAAAGATTTATTTAGTATCCATTTTCTCAAAATGACTAATCTAAGGATTTAATCTTTTCATACAAATATACTTGATCCGGCCGTAAGAATGAGGGACCCACTTCCTGAAGGGTCCCAGCCTGAGGACGGATGGAGGGCTGACTAAGCGGGTAATGGCCGCGTCGAGCAGTTGAGCAGGTCCGAGCGGAGCCAGAGATAACCCAGCCATGGGCTTGGGTTTCCGACGCCAAGGCGGGAGGACTGAATGGCCGAGCGGGTGTCTGCCCGGCTGGGACCGAAGGGCCGAGCGGGTGGTCCGTTCGGCCAGGATAAGGGCGAGGATACAAAGGTTAGCCGAGCGGCCTATTCGTTCGGCTCGGGATATGGGATGTCAGCAAAGACATGTCTGATGATTATGTCGTACACAAGATTGCACGATGGAGGATCTCCCCGTCACATCATGGAGAGGTTGATACAGTAGCGGTATGGCCTTATGGATGCCCTTCTGACAAACCCATACCTGGGCATGGTCGAAAGCAGGTGATTGCTTTGATTGGCGCGCACAGGCTCCTTCGAGAGGTCTATATAAGGTCTTCATTTCTTCACCGGAGGTACGCTGGTCTGAATCTCTGAAGCCACCTCTTTGTTATTCCTCGCCTGACTTGAGCGTCGGAGGGCCGTCGGAGGGACACCCCTCCCCGCTCGGTTTTGTTGCAGGTTCGCCGGAGCACTCGAGGATCCAGCAGGGAGCGCCACGTCCCCAGCGTCCTTTGACTTCTTATTCGGACATGATCAATACTAAAAAGCTCTTTCTAGAAAATAATTCGGAAAAAGAGAAGTAGGGGTGTAAATGAATTAAGTCGTTCATGAATTATTCGAAGCTTGATTCGATAAAAATTTATTTGAGCTCGTTTAATGAGGCTCGTTAAGATAAACAATTCAAGCTCAAGCTTCACAATACTCGGCTCGTTAGCTCATGAACATGTTCGTTAGTAAGTTTGTGAATCAACTTTTAAATGAAAAAAATAATAATTTTGATATTAAATTTATACATTTTACACTCTACTTATAATATAGACAAATATATTAAATTTATTTATTAGAATAAAATTATAAATTTTAATAAGAATATTATAATTTTTTCTAAATATATATAATTTAGTTTTTAATGAATATTTAAATTTATAATTATTAAACTCGTTTAGGCTAGATAAAAGCTCGATTAAGCTCGTGAGTCATGAATATATTCATTAAATAAAATTTAAGCTTGACTTGATTATAAACGAGTCAAACTCAAACATTCAAGAGTTCGGTTCAGCTCGGCTTGATTACACCCCTACAAAAAAGTCTTGTATAAGCTCAAGAATAAGAATATAACTCGAAACAAGGAAACAAACGCAAATAAAAATCGAAACACGACTTAGCATTTTAAACCTTGATTTGATTGAGCTTTTCTTGCCTTGGAATACCTCTTGAAGGTGGGAAATACAGCAACACTTGTCTCCCCTAAATCTCAAGAGTTAGCATTTAAATCTAAACTCTTTTCTAGGATTACCTCGGACTCCTTAATTGCTTAAGTTTCTCCTTAAGTGATTACCATATCAGAAATCTATTCATAACCTGCAGAACAACTATATTCCCAACCTTAAGCAATTAGCCTAATCGCTTAAGAGGGGCGTAATCGATTAGCATAATCGATTCCACTCCCTTCTGCTCAATCGAGAGAAAGGTCATAAACGATTAAGCTTCCCTGCTTAATCACTTACCAAAACTTTTGTTTTGAATAGAAAAGGTCTTAAGCGATTACTCTAATCGCTTAAGTCATGTTGAATCGATTCGTCAGATCGATTTAGCACCATTATGTGCTTTTGCGAAGAACAATTCTTAATCGATTAAGATTATCCCTTAATCGATTACCACAAGCTGAATTGCTTACCTTAAGCGATTTAGCAACCCTAGCTCCTAAACTGCAGTCCTAGAGTTTCTTGTCCAACATCCGTTCAACCTTTACCTATTAGAACTCCTCATTGTCTAGCATCCGGTCACCCTTGACCTGCTAGGACATCTTCACCAAATGTTTGGTCAATCCTTTGACCCACTTAGACTTTTCTCCTAATGTCAAGTGTCCGATCCTCCATGACCCACTTGGATTTCCAAACACCAGATGTCCAGTCAATGTCCAGTCAACATTTAACTCACCTGAACTTTTCTTCTTGTGCCAAGTGTTCGGTCCTCCATGACCCACTTAGACTTCCAAATGTCAGGTATCCGATCAACCTTTGATCCACTTTGATTTTTCAATGTTTGACTTCACTCACCAGGATTTTTCACTACCTAACTTCATTCACTAGGATTTTCCCACCTGACTTCACCTCACCAGGGTTTCCTCACTACCTAACTTCACTCACTAGGGCTTCTCAATTGCATGACTTCACTCACCAAGACTTTATCAGCTACCTGACTTCACTTACTAGAACTTTCCAACTGTCTGACTTTACATATCAAGACTTTCTCACTGTCTGACTTCACTTACCATGACTTTCCAACTGTCTGACTTCACTCACTAAGATTTTCTCACACCAAGTGTCTGGTCAACTTTGACTCACTTGGTTTTTTTCTTCTGCCAACCATCACGTTGGTCTTGCCCTTATCTAACCTCCAGTCAGGACTTTCCCAGTCAAGTATCCAGTCAATCTTGACTTACTTAATTACTCTCTCATATCAAATTAATCAATCTTTGACTAGTAGAGAATTGTACCAACAATCTTCCAAATAGACAATTACATCTATATTTTTATATATTGTCAAATATCAAAACTCAAACTTGAGTCAAAACTGATTAATTAAGAACAATTGCACCGACATACAACACTAATTTGGTTGTTTTTAAAATAGTTTTTTGTGAGAAGTATTTTTAAGATAAAAGAGAACAATTTTGGTGTTTGAATATAGTAGTAAAATATATTTTATCTGTTTATTTATTTTCTATTTAATTAAAAAATGAATTCTTCGTGCAATATACAAAAATTTTGGGCATTTTACTAATAAACGCGTGCATGTTTTGAGAATTACGAAATTGTGTATCAGCTTGTTTTTTTTATCAAGGGACATTTCTTTTTTCAAAATACCCTTCTCATCAATTTTAGTTCCAAATTGAAGTAAAATTTGATTTTTTTTTAACCTAAAATTGAACCGAATCAAGAAGATTTTTTAAATTTATTTTATTCAGAATTTTGTTGGTGCAATATCCTTGGTCAGGTTGACCAGGTTGATTAAGTTTGAGTTAGTTCAAGCTTGAGTCTTGATATTTGAGTTTCGATATCTGACAATACTTCCGATTGAGGAGATTGTTGATATAATTCCCCTCTGATCAAGGACTGATCAGTTGGATGTGAAGAATAGTCAAGTAGGTCAAAGGGTTTGTTGGAACCTTTGTGCCCGCTAGAGGGGGGTGAATAGCATTTCGTCGCGCACTTGTGCTTACTTCGTCTTGATATGCAGCGGAAAATAAAATACAAACACACTACAACGCTAACACACGGATTTACTTGGTATCCACCTAAAGATGAGGTGACTAATCCAAGGATCCACACACGACGCTATCTCCACTAATGAAACACTCCTTCTCGATCACAGCCGGAGGCAGAGAAGCCTCGTACAAACTCACACAACAACACAAACAAAAATACAAGAAGAGAGTACAAGATACAAATGAAAACACTACTTCTTCTTGTTTACTTGTTGTTTGTTGTTGCCTCTTGAACCTTGAGAGAACACTCCCAAGAGCCTTCAAGAACTGACGGTGAAGATCAGAGAAAGTCGCTGAAGATCGTTGTAAGCTCGCAGGAAAGAAATCGCAAAGATCTTGCGAAGAAAACACTCCGCCTAGGCTTTAAACAGTGCTCCCAATAGATCGAATTCATCCCCAATCGATTGTCATGTCAGCACTGCTCCATCACAGCCGTCCATCACCTACATCCTGCGTAACGGAATCGATCAGCTGATTGATTGAGACTTCCTGAATCGATCACCCGATCGATTCAGAATATTTCTGTGCTCTCGCATCCGCGTGAGAACTTCTGCTACCCAATCGATCGACCGATCGATTGGCAACTCCTAATCGATCGCCCGATCGATTGGGAAAGCCTATGTGCTCGCGATTCCACATCCCAATCGATCGGCCAATCGATTGGGCCTTCCCACAATCGCAGCACAGTCCAAATTGATCGACCGATAGATTTGGACCCTATTCAATCGATCGCCCGATCGATTGAACACTCTGAACTTGACTCAAACTCAAGTCCAAAGTCCCAAACCCAACTTCCGGTCAACCGTAACCTGTTGGATCTCCATGCCTAGCATTTGGCCACACCCGACCAACCTCGAACTAGCCTTCTAGTCTCCTCCATCAGCCTTGCGTCCCTCGGATATCTTCCCATCCTTCACGCCTTGCCTTCAGGAGCTTCCTTCGGCCTCATCCTAGTTGTCGAGTTCTCCTTGTCAAGTTACACTAGGACTTATCTTGCCAAGACCACATGCTTGGACTTACACCCTGTTCCAATATCACACTTGGACTTTCCAATTGCCTGGCTCCTCACCAGGACTTTCTCTTTTACCAAGATCACACTTGGATTTTCCAATTGCCTGACTCCTGACCAGGACTTTCCACTTGCCTGGCTCCTCACCAGGACTTTCCAATTTGCCTGGCTCCTTACCAGGACTTTCCAATTGCCTGGCTCCTCACCAGGAATTTCTCCTGCCTAGCTCCTCACTAGGACTTTCCCGTTGCCTGGCTCCTCACCAGGACTTTCCCCTACCTAGCTCCTCACTAGGACTTTCCAAATGCCTAATATCTAGTTAGGACTTTCCCAGTCAAGTCTCCTGTCAACCTTGACCTACTTGACTTGTATTCTTATCAACCTGGTCAACTCTTTGACCATCTCCATAACCGGATGATTGCTCTAGCAATCTCCTTATATTGTCAAACATCAAAACTCAAATCTTGACTCAAGCTTGACTCAACTCAAGCTTAGTCAAACTGGTCAAACTTGACTTAGGGAAATTGTCCTAACATGGTTGACCAGATATTTGACTAGGAAAGTCTTAACTGAAGTTTAGGCAAGTGAAAAGTCCTGGTGAATGAAGCCAGACAGGTGAAAGTCCTAGTGAGTGAAGCCGAGTAGTGGGAAAGTCCTTGTGAGTGAAGCCAAGCAGATGGAAAGTCATAGTGAGTGAAGTCGGGCAGGTGAAAGTCCTAGTGAGTGAAACCAGATAGATAGAAAGTCCTGGTGAGTGAAGCTAGGCAGATGAAAAGTCCTAGTGAGTGAAGCTATGCAGATGGAAAGATCTGGTGAGTAAAGCCAGACACGTGGAGATCTAGGTGGGTCAAGGTTGACCGGACACCTGGTGTTGGAAAACCTAAGTAGGTCAAAGGATTGACCGGATACTTGGCATGAGGAAATCCAGATGGGTCAAGGGTGACCGGACATCTGGTGGAGTCCAAGTGGATTATGGAGGACCGAACATTTGGCACAAGTCGGTAAGTCCAAGTGGGCCATGAAGGACCGGACACTTGGCACGAAATGGTAAGTGCGAGTGGGTTAGGGTTGATAGGACACTTAACACGAGGAGAAAAGTCCAAATGGGTCAAAGGGTTGACCGGACACTTGATGAAGAAGTTCAGCATGTCAAAGTTGACTGGATACTAGGCATGAGGAGTTCCAACAGGTCACGGTTAACCCGATGTTGGATATGGGGATCCTATACTTGGTTTAAGTAAGTTAAGGGAAGGCCAATCGGTCAACTGATCAATTGAACAATGGTTCAATCTATCAGCCGATCGATTGGCACAGTGCTATGACGAACAACATTCCAATCAATCAACTGATCGATTGAGAAGAAATGTCACGAGCACAGAATAGTCCCCAATCGATCAACTGATTGATTGGGCATTGGAGGTTGTTTCTCACGCGTGGACGCGAGGAAGGCTGAATCGATCAGTTGATCGATTCAAGCCTTCCCAATATATCGGCCGATCGATTGGGAAACGACTGTTGAGCAGGATGCAAGTTTTGGATGACCGAGATTACTGGGATCTGACGTGGCAATCGATTGGGAGGAGCCCCAATCGATTGGAAGCCCTAGAAGCGCAGATATAAAGGTGACAAAGCGTTCAAACACTGCAACTCTTCTCCTGATCTTCACACGTTCTTCCTCAACATTCACCGCTAGTTATTGGAAGCTCTTGGAGACAAGTGCAGGTGCACTTCCAATGTTCAAGAGGTATCAACAAGTAACAAGTGAGCAAGAAGAAGGTTTCTATTTGTATTCTTGTATTTTTCTTCTTATGTGTGTTGTATTTGTTGTATGAGTATTGTACGATGATCCGGTGATGACCCAGAAGAGCCCACCTCCAAGGAAGTCCTCCAAGGAAGTTCAGCGCTTTGGTAGACGTCAAAGTCAAGGGGTGGTCAACCGAGAGACTAGCCGATCAGAAGGCCCCTCGTCCCCGTCCGAGCAGAAGAGTTCGGAGGGGGTTGGCCAAGCCTAGGCAAGGGACTGCACGCCGAGCGGCACAGACATAGGCGCACGAGGCCAAAGAAGAGGCCGGTCGGACCGATCAAGGTGGAGTCCAGCGAAGCAAAAGACATTCACGCCAATCGGCTAAGACATAGGTGCATAAGGCCAAAGAAGAGGCCGGTCGGCCCGATCAAGGGGAAGCCGGTCAGACGACAACCGACAAATAAGACGGGAGATACATGTCAATATCTTTCTGGGAGTCAATGCCACCGATTAATGATGTGTATGGATAGAATATCCTTTTGGGAGTCAGTTTCGCCGACTGACAGCGAGGAAGGACATAGGATCGTACGGAAGAAGATCCCGCCGCCGTGGCAGAGATACGCTTGCCCCATTATGGTAAGAGGTTAGGGATCCTTTCTCAATGTTAGCTTTTGGGGAAAGTTTGAGAATACGCATCCGTCCGGGAAGCGTGCAGTCTACTCGTCGAAGCCCTATATAAGGAGAAGAGAAGGCCTCCCGCGGAGGTATGCAGATATGTCTTTGGGAGTCACTGTTCGCTACTTCTTCTTCTTTATTCTGTTCTCCTCACTTGCCGGTGTGTGATTTGTTCGTCGGAGGGCCGTCGTCGTGAACCCCCTCCCGGCTTGGCACTAACGACTTGTGGTTGCAGGAACGGAGGAGCACCAGCGAAGACGAAGGGCGAGCCACCTCAGCATTACTTCCCGGTTGCCATCTACTCAACTTCAGGGCAGGATCATACGAGATTTCTCCACCTCCGGTAGTTACCGAGAAGGAATGTTTTTATTAGTAGAGTGAGCGTCATGTGTGGATTCTTGGATTAGTCACCTCTTCTTGAGGTGAACAAATAAATCCTGGTGTTAGCGTTATGAGTTGTGTTTCGTGTTCATTCCACTGCATATCATCATCACGAAGCAAGACAACGAAGCACGACAAACTATTCACCACAGCACTAACCGACCCTAATAAATTTTACAAAAGACACTAATGATCTTAAAATTTTTAGATTTATATCAAATTACTATTGTTCATTTTAAATGACCTTCTTAATTTATTTATATATTTTTTTAAAAAATTCAAAGCTTTTTAAGTTATTAATAAATTTTGATAGAAATTATTAATGATCCTAAAGAGCTCAATTTTATTTTAAATTTAGCTATATTTTTATTTTCAATTGAAACCTTAAAAAATTTTAAATTAAAAAATGTTAAAAAAATAAAAATTCTTTTTAAAATTTTCTATTTTGATAATATCTAATTACAAAGAAAAAAAGAAAAGTGAAACAAAATTTAAAAAAGAAAACAAATGGAAAAGGAATCAGTTATTTCACATAAAAAAAATATCAATAACAATTTATATTAAAGAGATTTAATTCAATAGGTTCTTATATTTCTACGAGTCTAATCATACCCAAAAACTTTCGAGAGTGATGACCTAGGCATGAAGAAATTATTTAAAAATTTATTTAATATTTATTTTTGATATTGTATCATATTTGAAGATAGACAGACATCTTGATTCAATTTAGGACAACATCAATAACTTTCTTACATTCTCTTCCATGTTAAAATTTTAGAATTCTAAAAGTATTTATGTCATTAATGAATTTTGAGTAAAGCCTTTTAATTGACCTAGATAAGTCAGATTGAGTCAAAATCATATTGATCCTGTCCGAATCAAGAGTCAGCGGATGCTGGGCACGTGGCGCTCTCTGCTGGATCCTCGAGTGCTCCGGCGAACCTGCAACAAAACCGAGCCGGGAGGGGTGTCCCGGCGACGGTCCTCTGACGCTCAAGTCAGGTAAGTGTTGGAGAAAGTGGCTGCCAAATTCGTATTCTGCGTACCTTTGGCGAAGTAATAGCCTCTTTATATAAGACGGAGAAGGAACCGATGCACGCCCACCGAGGTGCGTACGTGTCAGCAACCCATACCACGGTATGCACTTGTCAGAGAGCTTACCTGACACCATGCTGTCACAGTCCGAGCATGTTCTTTGATGGGACGGCAGGACCATCCGTTGTCAGACTAGAAGTATGGCACAGCCATACGACTTGACGGCTGTTAGAAGATGTCCCCGTCTTTTACCCACCGTCTGACTAGGGTGCCCGGCCCGCCGAGCGGGCGATGAACGTCGTCCGGGCGGCCTTGATTCTTTGCGCCGTCCGGGCGGCACCTCCTTCCGCTCGGTCATTACGCACTGCTTTATTTGAGCGTCGGACCCCTGGTCCCTACCAGGGTGCCTTTTACTATCAGATTTTCCTTTCTTCTGAGTCCGGTCGGCTCGCCCTTTTCCGGCGAGCCATTGGACCTTGTGACCTCCCCTCGGCGTTGACTCCTTATGGGGTTCCGGAGTTTTACCGCCGGATCACTTGCCTTCCTCTCGAGTCTAGTCGAAGGAGGCAAAGTCCGACTGACTGGACTGCCGATCTATCGAACAATGATCATTGCCTTAGGCCGCTCGGCCAGGCATAAAGATGCTCATCCGTGCGGCGATATCTGTCTGTCCGGCGATACTTTGTCCATGCCTTGTATTTTCTGGGAATCGATGTCCGTTGTTCTCCCATACTACCCATCACGTGCTTTGCGCGAGGTAAGGGGAGCTCATTAAATGCGGCTAGCACCCGGCTGACACGTGGCGACCGTACATTTGTCAGAGTATGGCGGTTACGTCACTTCCGATGGGACAGCCGCCGTTTGAAACGGACGATCCGATGACAACCTCGATATCGACGACCTGGATCGGACGGTGGAGGTTGCTTCCGGGCGGCCATATAAAGCTTGCGGCTCCGCTTCCGCCGCCGCCTCACTGCTTCACTCTTCTCCGGCGCTTCTCTACTCGTATTCTCTTCCGGCAACCTCGCCCCTCAACTCTTCGGCAAACCTCGGCCCTTCGTCGATCATCTTCTTTGTTTGTAAGGCCTTTTCTCTTGTTCCCAGCGCTTTCTTCTTTTTGTTACCCGTTTCCTTCAATCGGCTTCTTCTCCCTTCTTTGCTCACCCCTTCCCTCGGCATCCTATATTCTCGTCCCTTGACCATGACTAGCACTTCACAGTCGACTGGCGGCGCTCCAGGTCTATGGTACACGACCATGGAGAGCCGTTTTGATGAGGAAGATGCCTTGCGTCTCGTCCGGACTTATGACCTGCCGACCGACCACCAAATAGTGTTAGCCACACCAGCCGATCGGCCTCATGCACCGCCGTCCGGCACAGTGCTTTTCTTCCGAGACCAATTTCTGGCCGGACTGCGTTTTCCACCTCACAAATTTTTCTTAGAAGTCTGCAACTATTTCCGCATTCCGCTCGGCCAGGTAGTTCCCAACTCTATTAGGCTGCTGAGCGGAGTGATAGTTTTGTTCAAGCTGAACAACATCCCCTTGGACCCAAAAATATTCCATTACTTTTACTATCCCAAGCAAGCCGAGTGGGGTACCTTTGTTTTCCAGTCTAGGATAGGCTTCGTGCTTTTTGATCATATGCCGAGCTCCAACAAACATTGGAAGGAGCATTTTTTCTATATACGTTTTCCCGAGCGGCCGACTTTCCGCACCAAGTGGCAGACGGCTATGCCCGCGCAACCGGAGCTCGGCAAGTTTAGAGGTGACGCGGACTATCTCCATGCAGCCGAACGGCTAGTCGGTCAGCGCTATCATATTGACGAGATGCTCCTTCCGGGAGTAATGCATATATTCGGCTTGTCTTCTATCCCCGCCGATCTGCCCTACAACATGAGTAAGTTTCCTTATCTTCCCATTTGTTTTGTTCTAACTGATTTATTTTTTGCTTCTGAAGTGGCGTGCCAAGGCTACCGAGAAGCTCAAACTGAAAGCCGCTCAGATTGAGGAGGTGACGAACAAGGAGGCCGCCGAGCGGGGCCTTGCTCCATCCGATCCGACCGGTGGAGAAAGTGAGGGGGCACCAACTGTCCCCGAAGCCTCAGATGTCCCTGCCTTTCACAATGAGGCCGCGGGTGACCTGGAACCTCCTACCGAGGCTGAGGTAGGGGGCCGTTCGGCCGATGATGTGCCGCTACGCACTCGGAAGCGCCGAAAACCAGAATCTGCCCCTGCCTCTGCCCCTGCCTCTAATCTTGATGAGCCACTGCCCGAGCGGAGCGCGGGCGCACCGGCGCTATCCGGGACGGTTTCCCTCGAGAGTACCCCAACTCCTCAGGGCTCTCCGAGGGCCAGCTCGGAGGTGCCGCCGTCCAGCCCTTCCAGAACTTTGCGCCGTATCAGGCGTATAGGTGAGCTTCCCTCCTCTTCTGCCGGTGGGCCGTCCGATAAGGCCGCTGATTCTCAGAGCGAGCCGAGCGGCCAAAACTTGATAAAGACCGTTCTGCGCCTCCCCTCAGAGGCGTACATGGCTGCTGCCGATCGGCCAGTGGTCCCCGAGCAGCAGATTACTCTGACGGGCCCTCTTGCCCAAGCTTGGCTAGATGCTCGGCGTCGCATAGCCAAGATGACTCCCGGGCAGCTCGGCGATAGCAACCTTCAACAGGCCACCGGGGTATGCTCTCCTTTTCTTTATTTGCATATTCGAATTAGGTTTCTAACCTGTGGACATTTGTTGGTAGAACTGGGTGGAGCAGATCGCTATTAGCAATCGATTGGCCGAGCTGGAGGACGAGTTGAAAAAACAAAAAACCGTTGGGGGTAACGGGCAGTCGGCTGCCGCTCTGGCGAAGGCCAAAAAATCGCTAGATGCCGAACGGAAAAGGGCTAACGATTTGGCGAGCAAACTCGTTCGGCTCGAAACGATGATCAAGCAACGAGAGAAGGAGCTCAAAACGGCGACCACTCGGAAGCAACAGGCCATCAATGATATGGACCGTATGAAGGTGGAGATCAGGGGGTTGGAACAACGCATCAAAGACTTGGACGCCCTGTTGGCCGCCGAGAAGGAGGGTCGCTCGGCGGATCTCCAAAGATTCGACGGAGATCTGGCCGAGCTCCAAGCCGCCAGCGATGCCGCCCATGCCGCGCTCAAGGAATACCAGGAGGGGGAGTCGGCCCGCTCTGACGAGGTGAGGAAAGCGTTCCTTTGTTCGGAGGACTTCGGAGAGAAGTTCACTGACAAGATATCCCTCACTTTCGAGGAGGCGATCAAGGCGGCGGTGGGATATCTAAAGACCAAAGGTCACTTGCCTGCCGAGTTGACCATCCCCCCCGAAGATATAGCGAGCATGATGGACACCATCCCCGACGCTCTCTTTGATTTTGATGTCTGAGGAGCGTTTTTATAAACTTTTTTGTATTCCAGCCGTTTGGCCCGGACTATCTCTGTAATGACTTTTTTAGCTTGCGTAATAGATGATCTTCTGTTCCTTTCACCTTTTATTGTAGCAAGAACTTACTAAGTATTCTTTATAACCATTCCGCTCGGCACCTCGCTATGCCAGACAAACGAATTATCTTCAATGTCTCATTACGCGCCTGATCAACCGCTCAGCGCGCAAACTTGTTTGCCTCTTTAATTCCGATTAACCATCCTTTGCTCGTCTCTTTATATTTATCGTCGGTGGTCGACGGCGCGGTTATTTATAGCCGGTCGGTGAGGCTCTCGATCTTTAACGACGGTGCTCGTCGGCGCGGATGTTTATAGCCGATCGGTGCGGCTCTCGATCTTTAACGGCGGTGCTCGTCGGCGCGGAGGTTTATAGCCGATCGGCGCGGCTCTCGATCTTTAACGACGGTGCTCGTCGGCCTGGAGATTTATAGCCGATCGGCGCGGCTCTCGATCTTTAACGACGGTGCTCGTCGGCGCGGATGTTTATAGCCGATCGGCGCGGCTCTCGATCTTTAACGACGGTGCTCGTCGGCCTGGAGGTTTATAGCCGATCGGCGCGGCTCTCGATCTTTAACGACGGTGCTCGTCGGCGCGGAGGTTTATAGCCGATCGGCGCGGCTCTCGATCTTTAACGACGGTGCTCGTCGGCGCGGAGGTTTATAGCCGATCGGCGCGGCTCTCGATCTTTAACGACGGTGCTCGTCGGCCTGGAGGTTTATAGCCGATCGGCGCGGCTCTCGATCTTTAACGACGGTGCTCGTCGGCGCGGAGGTTTATAGCCGATCGGCGCGGCTCTCGATCTTTAACGACGGTGCTCGTCGGCGCGGAGGTTTATAGCCGATCGGCGCGGCTCTCGATCTTTAACGACGGTGCTCGTCGGCGCGGAGGTTTATAGCCGATCGGCGCGGCTCTCGATCTTTAACGACGGTGCTCGTCGGCCTGGAGGTTTATAGCCGATCGGCGCGGCTCTCGATCTTTAATGACGGTGCTCGTCGGCCTTCCGCTCGGAGGGTTTATAGACGCCGGCTCCCGGCTCGGATATAAACCTCCCGGCCGATCGGCTCGGGGGCCTTCGGTTTCGAGCTCCCGGCTCGGATATAAACCTCCCGGCCGATCGGCTCGGGGGCCTTCTGTTTACGATGATAATGCCTTATATTCGCTCTTTTGACTTTTCATCTCTGCATTTCAAGTATTTAGTCGAAAAATGAAATACACAGGGTGATCTACAGTGATACACCTTTCACCCTGCCCGGTAAGGCTGGAGGTGGTTCGCGCTCCACGGCCTATCTAGCTGCCGTCCGTCCTCGTCCTCCAGATAATACGCGCCCGAGCGGAGCTTTTCGATGATTTTGAAAGGGCCTGCCCATGGAGCTTCAAGCTTGCCGACGTCGCCGACCGGCTTGACTTTCTTCCAGACAAGATCGCCGACTTGGAACGATCTGGGAATTACGCGCCGGTTGTAGTTTTGCTTCATCCGCTGACGGTATGCCATCAGCCGAACGGACGCCTTTGCCCTCTCCTCTTCTACCAAGTCCAGCTCCATGTTTCTTCGTTCGGCGTTGTCATCATCATAGCTCTGGATCCGGGCTGACTCAACGCCGACTTCGACCGGTATGACAGCCTCACCGCCATATACCAAATGGAACGGTGTGACTCCCGTCCCTTCTTTTGGCGTCGTTCGGATGGCCCACAAGACGCTCGGCACTTCATCCGGCCAACTCCCTCCCAAATGGTCGAGCCGAGCGCGCAGAATACGAAGAATTTCCCGGTTGGCGACTTGACCGTTGCTCGAGGATAGGCCACGGACGTGAAATGTTGCTCAATGCCGTAGCTTTTGCACCAATCCTCTAACATCTTCCCTGTGAACTGCCGCCCGGACACTAGTCGGCGAGGATGCCGAACCGACAAATGATGTGTTGCCGGATGAATTTTTAACCATTTGTTCAGTGAGCGGCCCGGCCTCCACCCACTTGGAGAAATAGTCTACCGCCACTAGTAAAATTTCCTCTGCCGCCATCGGAAATGGACCCACAATATCCATTCCCCATTGATCGAACGGACATGAGATGGTTGATGCCTTCATCTCCTCTCGGTGGGAGAAGTTGTGATACTTCTGGCATGAAAGGCATGTAGATACTGTCCGAGCGGCATCTGTTTGTAAAGTTGGCCAAAAGTATCCGGCCAAGAGGATCTTCTTGGCCAATGAGCGTCCGCCCGGATGACCTCCGCATGATCCTTGATGTACTTCCTGGAGGATATAAGCTGAGTCCTCCGAGCTTACACATTTCAGCAAAGGGCACGAGAAAGCTTTCTTGTAAAGCTGCTCTCCGATGAGTGTAAACCGACCGGCTCTTTTTCTGAGGAGCCGGGCTGCATATTCATCGGATGGTGTGGTGCCCGAACGGAGGAATTCTATAATAGGTGTCCTCCAGTCATTTGGAAACGCGAGGCCTTGCATCCGGTCGACATGCGCCACCAGCAGCGTTTTTTCAATTGGTTGCTGAATGGCGACCGGCGTTATTGAGCTCGCGAGTTTGGCTAACTCATCGGCAGCCTGGTTCTCCGTTCGGGGGATCTTCTGAATAAGCACCTCTCGGAAAGTAGCTTTGAGTTTTTCAAAGGCCTCAGCGTAGAGTTTGAGCCGAACACAGTTGATTTCAAAGGTGCCGGAAAGTTGCTGAGCGGCCAACTGCGAATCGGAATAGAGTGTCACCCGACCTGCTCCCACATGCCGTGCTGCCTGCAATCCGGCTATGAGGGCCTCATACTCTGCTTCATTGTTAGTAGCTTTGTAATCTAGCCGGACGGATAGGTGCATCTTTTCTTCCTGAGGTGAGAGTAGTAATATTCCGATCCCACTTCCAAGCCGAGTGGAGGATCCATCCACATATATTCTCCACATAGCTTCCGGCTCTGGCCTTTGCACTTCGGTCACAAAATCAGCCAAGGATTGGGTTTTAATCGCCGAGCGGGGCTGATATTGGATGTCAAATTCACTTAATTCTGTCGTCCACTTGATAAGACGTCCGGACGCTTCTGGATTCAACAGCACTCTTCCAAGTGGGCTGTTCGTCCGGACAATGATGGTATGAGCCAAGAAATACGGTCGCAGGCGCCGAGCGGCTAGAACTAAAGCAAAGGCCAACTTCTCGAGCCCAGTGTAACGAGATTCAGCATCTTTTAAAATGTGACTTAGAAAATACACCGGTTGTTCTCCGCCGTTCGCCCTCACAAGTGCTGAGCCTACAGCATGCTCAGTTGACGACAGATACATATAAAGTGACTCACCTCCGACCGGCTTGGCTAACACTGGTAGAGAATTAAGATATGTCTTCAACTCTTCAAATGCTCGGTCACATTCTTCATCCCACTGGAATTTAGTAGCCTTGCGCAGGATCTTGAAGAATGGCAGGCTCCGGTCGGCGGTTCTGGAGATGAATCTCGATAGAGCAGTTATCCGACCGGTCAACCTTTGCACTTCTCTTGTATTTCTTGGGGGCGGCATGTCTTGCAGTGCTTTAATCTTGCTGGGGTTTGCTTCAATTCCCCGCTCGGTCACTATATACCAAAAGAAACGCCCTCCTTTGGCTCCGAACAGGCACTTTTGGCGATGAACGTCGTCCGGGCGGCCTTGATTCTTTGCGCCGTCCGGGCGGCACCTCCTTCCGCTCGGTCATTACGCACTGCTTTATTTGAGCGTCGGACCCCTGGTCCCTACCAGGGTGCCTTTTACTATCAGATTTTCCTTTCTTCTGAGTCCGGTCGGCTCGCCCTTTTCCGGCGAGCCATTGGACCTTGTGACCTCCCCTCGGCGTTGACTCCTTATGGGGTTCCGGATTTTTACCGCCGGATCACATATATAATAGATTCTTTTCACTCATTTAAATCCCACCATATCAAAAAAAACTCTTGACTCATGGCCTCATCAGTCTAGATACACTATTTAAAAAAATCCGTTACTTTTTTACTTTTGACACAATATTATATCTAAATTAGATACCTCTAAATTTATGGGACGTTTGGTTTAAGGAATAAGAGTAGGGAATGAGAATAACAATCATTGATTATCATTGTTGATGTTTAGATTATAGGAATGAAAATACAAATAAGAGAATGAATCCTTATAATTGGGTAATGACTCGTTCTCATGTCTCCCCCCTTCAATGAGTCATTATTCTATTTTCAACAATCAAAATATTCCTTATTCCAAAAATGCCCTTGACCCAAAACTAAAATTCCCCCCTTAATATCAAATATAAAAATATATTTATTTAATTTTTCTTTCATATCACTTTCTCTCTCTTTAATCTCTTTCATCATATTTTCTCTCTCCTCATTTTATCACCCGCTTTCTCTCTCCTTAATCTCTTTCATCACACTTTCTTTCCTTTTTTTTTTCATTATACTTTCTCTCTCCTTAATATCTTCCATCACACTTTCTTTTCTCTTTTTTTTTTCTCATCACACTTTCTCTCTTATCATAATTTCTCTCTCAATCTCTCACATCACTCTCTTTTCTCTTTCTTCTCATCACACTTTCTCTCTCATCATACTTTCTATCTCATCATACTTTCTCTCTCCTCAATCTCTACCATCACATTCTTTCTCCTCATTTTTTCACATTACACTTTCACTCTCTTCATCCTCTCTCATCTTCTATCATCATGCTGTCTCCCATCACTCTCTTTTATCATTTTCTCTTATCGCGCTTTCTTTCTCTTCATTCTTTCCATCACACTTTCTCTCTCATTACTCTCTCTCATCATATTTTTCTCCCACATCTAATTTGTTCTCTTATTTTCCTTTAAGGGTAAAAAAAAATTTTAATTTATTCCGACAGAAAATATTCAACTGACCAAATATTGCTTTTAAGAATGATATTCATGCTCATACATATTCCCATTCCATAATACTATGATTCCCATTCGGATTCTTATTCCTAGGAAAGAACCAAACACCCTCTTAGTTTAAGACAACATCAATATCTTCCTTACACTCTCATGATCTTGATCATTATAAAATTTTAGGATTTCAGAAATATTCACATCACTGATGAACCTAATTAATGAAATTCAATTTAAACCTTATTCCTTCCATTCTCTTGAGTCTCACCCTATGATGTGCGTAGATTGTATACACTTGTTTAGCATGTTTTGACGCACATTCACATACTTTGTACATGCTTTGTCTACGTATTTTCATACTTCCAGCTTTTCTTTTAGCATATTTACTCTTTCTATTCGAAGATATGTTTTTTGTGCATTTTCTGTACACAGGAGTCGAATTTGGTGAATGTTTCGTGTTCAAGGTCAAATCTGCAAGCGAAGCAAAGGAGGAAGGCACCATTCTTGTACCTCACACGACCTTGCCCTGGGGGGTTGCCCAGGTCGTGTGGAGATCCTTGGCCGTGTAGCTGCAGTAGGAAAGGAAGATGGCTTGGCCGTGTGAACCTCACACGGTCATGCCAAGATTTGAAGCCAAATGGAGCCAGGCCGTGTACACCACACGACCATGTAAGATTTCTAGAGCCAGGGAGACCCTGGTCGTGTACACCACACGGTCGTGCAGGGTTTCCAGTGAGCAAGAAGGCTCTGGCCGTGTACACCACATGGTCGTGCTAGGTTTCTAGAGGCGGAGGCAGTGCAAGCCGTGTAGATTTACATGGTCGTACAAGGGGAGCATTGGCAGAAGCAAGCCACGGCCGTGTCTCACACACGACCGTGTGAGACAGACAGAGAGGGGAGTGAACCAGGCCGTGTCCCACACACGGCCGGGTCCTGGAGTCATGTGGCACCCGAATTTCCCCCTCTATATAAAGATTTCTTCTTCATTTCAAAGGGGATCTTCTCCCTTTTTTTTTGGGGGTGGAAACAAGATTTGGGGCGTTCCTTACCATTCTTGGAGGGATTTTCGGCGATCTAAGGGTGGATCTTCACCGAATCGACTCTGGGAAAGCAAGGATTGGATCCGAAGACGTTCTTTTGTGTAGATAAGTTTTCTTTCTCTCTTTTCTTGGATTTGAGGGATAAGAATGCTTGTAATATTCTTTTCTTGGGGTTTCTTTCCTTGTTTTATGAAGTAGATTTCTTGTTTTAGGATAGAGGGAGTAATTGTAAGGATAATTTGATGTAAAACTCTTGTGGATGTGTCAATTTTCTATTTCTATGATTTTGCCCTGTTTGTATCTATTCTTTTATGTGTGGATTATTGTGATTAAGGTTTAATTACCATGCTTGATTGAATGTTTGGATATCTTGTAGATCTTGTAGAGGTAATTCCTCATTCGATTTTCTGAGGGACGTTAGTGACAGGAACATGCCCGTGTAAGGACGTTTGAGGGGTAATCTTGAAGGGGAAATTAGGTATTTCAAGAGGGTAGGATAGATTGTATGTGTTTATATATTATATCTCACTGCGATTGAGGAGTGATGGATTCTATGTTGATTTTCTGAGGGACGCACGTGATAGGCAAGCCCGTGTAATGACAACATAGATTCATTCCTAATTGATCACATTTAGGTATAGATTTCAATCCTTGGCCGGTTGTCTATTGCAAGAGAGAACCGGCAACCTTCTACAAATGATGGACAATTGAGGAATAAGATTTGGTAGATCATTTACATTGAACAATCCTTACAAAGAAACCAAAACTCCCAGAACATACCCTTTATCGTCATCCTTATTCTTGTTTCTTATTCTTTCATTTCTTTATTTACTTTTCATAGTTACGATTAGATTCTGTAAACCAGTTGATTAGTTGTTTAGCTAATTCGCGTTGAGACATCTTTAGTGCTTATTCCACTCCCTGTAGATACGATATCTTTTATTATTACTTACGACATTTTCGTACACTTGCGGAGATCAACACCCTACTCAAAAACTTTTAACTCATGAATTGTTTTAAAATTTTAACTTTCTTTATTGTTTATTTCTTAAATACTTCTAAAAACCTGAAAACTTTACCATAAATAAGTTTACAATAGTATAAGGAAGCTATTAGCATTATTTTAGAGTGAATTAGAGGGGTTTAGGTTTAGATATAATTAGGGACGGAATCAAAGATTTCATATTAGGAGAGAAAGTCGAAAAGTGTGTGTTTATGTTGAAGGGTGATTATGTTATTGTCTCCTATTGACCCCTCCTTTTTGTGCTCGTACACCCTTTACACCCCTGGATATAATATTGTGTTAAAAGTAAGAAGTGTGAATTCTTAAAATAATTTATATAGGATGAATTATGAGCGAAGAGTTTTTTTTTTAATTATTATGATGATGAGACTAGTGGAAGGATCAAACCTAGCTCATCTTCCACTTTGGAGTGCCTTGAAGCTGCTTTAGTCCAAGCATCTCTAAAGTGAGTTTTTTTTCCCCTTTTTTATTAGGTTTGTTCCACTTTTTTTCTTTGTAATTAGATATTAAAAAACAAAATAAAATTTATTTTTATAATAAATAGGTCATTTAATATTAATTTGATATCAACTTTTTTTTTATGAAATCCCTTAATCAAATAACTAAATTTAATTTAATTTTCTATTTTCTTATTTCCCCCTTTTTTATTTCTTTTTTAATTTTGATTTAGTCCGATTCACATTAAGTAAACAAACTAATATTTCACTTTATTTTGGAATTGAAATACATGAAAAGGATATTAAAAAAAATGTGTTTTTTGATAAAAATCGAAGTAGGTCCTTTAATAATTCTCAAAACCTGCTGTAGAATTATTACATAGTAAAGACATCCTAATAGGATGTTAAATGAATATTATAATATCTATTTAATTTTTTTTTTATTGTGAGTGAGCATTATATAGGGAAAAGAGAGTGGAGTGTTTAGAAATTGTTCATCCCTCTCTCTTCCGTTTTTTTGTTTTATTTATTTATTTTTAAATGGTAAAAAATATATTAAAAAAATCTAATATTATTTTTTAAAAATAGTAAAATTATTTTTTAAAAAATAAGATTATTTTTAATAATAATAATAATAATTTAAATATTTTAAAATATATTTATTTAAAAGTATTAATTTTAAAATGATTGAGTGAATTATGAGACCTAAAAATAAAAGGGATGTAGATAAAAAAAATATATTGTTATAATGAATATGTGGGACTTCATATTTTTTTTTAATAAAATGATGGATATTATTATGAGTTAGGATTATAAATCCTTAAAGAGAAATATTTTATCCTTACAAAACATTTTTTTGGAAGAATAAAAGTCAAAGGCAAATAAAAGTCATCATTTAGATTATACAATTCAATTAATTCTGAAATAATTGATTCGGCTTCATGCCCACCAAATAAATGAAAAAAAGTACTGTGATTCTTAATATTACACCCCCAGCTTAGCTAGTAATTCAAATACACCTATGAGACGTGAAACCTGATTTATAAAATGCACCAAACCCTAAAGTTATGAGGTAGCCTTTACACCTCAAGTTATGATACAATGGATATTTAATTATCATTTAAATATTCATTATTTGATTTTTAATTATAATATATTTATAAAAAATTTGCTCAAAATAAAATGTACAATAAAAAAATATTGAACTTTTAAAATATCCGTCCTAAATATTTTCTGATATAACTTAACAACCGATACAAAAATTTTATAGGATCAAATTCTTGGTCCAAATTTAACCATACCTAACCTGACTAATGGTGAGGTCACCTTTATAACCACATACGTATCGGAGAATGAGCCACATCCTTCTGTGGCAAACACGATGACTCAATTTCCTTCGTAATTTTTTTTTATGTTTTTTTTTTGTTGCGTTCTCTTTAGTGGGGAACAGAAGTAACCACAAGTCTATCTCAAATCTTCTTCAGCCCTGGTTCTCTCCACAGCCTATCCCTGGCCCTTATCCGCTACCAGGGAAATCCCTTGGCTGGCTTGGCATGACAATGTGGATTTTTGTGGTCCTTAGAACCTCTAATCCATGAGATTACGGTGAAATTTCGTGTCTTTTTGGCTCAAAGATCGAACTTTGTTTCGTATCTCGCCGTCTGAGATCAAGCTGCGATCGAAAGATGCGTTTTTTATGTTGATTTCGAGAGAATCTCATGTTCGTGTGATGCCATGGTTTCTTTGGGAAGCGCGATGGTAGTCTCCCCGGTCGTCTTCGAGGTCTCGCCCACCGCCGTCGTCGTCGGGAGGATCCACGTTGTTGGGGTTAGGTCTGGTTCCTCCCTCAGCTCGAGGCAATGCCGTCGCTTCGGAGGCCGTGTCTACAGGTGCATGGTGACCACTAACCTAATCGAGGAGAGGGGAATTCCGTCTTCCCTGCACGGGGACGCCGATCTCATTCTCAAGCCTGCCCCCAAGCCTTTACTGAAAGCACGCCCCAACGGCCCTGAAAATCCTCCGACCTCATTGGAAGACCGAGAGAAAGTCGTAGAAACTCTTGGCGAGGTTTTAGAGAAGGTAGAAAAGCTCGAGAAGACCGCGAATGCAGTGAGAACTCGTGGTAAAGCGACCAAAGATAATGGCGTGCCCAATGGCAGCTCCGAACAAGTTAGGCCGCAGAATGCAACTCCATCTACAAGGAAGTCGAGCACTGGTAAGAGTGTTTGGCGGAAAGGGAATCCTGTCGCGAGCGTGCAAGCGGTGGTTAAAGGAACAAATGTGTCGGGAACTCCTGCAGTAGCCCCTGTCAAGCCAAGGCTGCAAGCAAAACCTGCTGTTCTTTCACCTACACAGAAGGAGAGAAAACCCATTCTTATAGATAAATTCGCATCGAAGAAGCCGGCTGTGGATCCGATTGCAGCTGCAGCAATGATACCAGTCCCTTTGAAGCCGGCAAAAGGGTCCTTGACATCCAAAGTCAAAGATGAGCGTCGCAAGAAATCAGGTGTTACTAGTGGTTTGCGTAGACAGTTGGCGGAAGATGGTGAGATAGAAGAGGAAGCTTCAGAGTTCAGTGTACCTATCCCTGGGGTCATGAAACCAAGGAAAGGAAGAAAATGGAGCAAGGCGAGCCGTAAAGCTGCAAGACTCGAAGCAGCTAAAGCTGCAGAACCTGTAAAAGTTGAGATACTTGAGGTGGGTGAAGAGGGCTTGTTCATGGAAGAATTAGCATATAATTTGGCCGTTAGTGAAGGAGATATTCTTGCATTTCTATTCTCAAGGGGGGTCAAGCCTGATGCAGTCCACATTCTAGATAAAGACATGGTTAAAATGATATGCAAGGAATATGATGTGGAAGTAATTGAAGTTGATCCAGTTAGAGTGGAAGAGATGGCAAAAAAGAAAGCAGAAGTACTCGATGAAGAAGACTTGGACGTGCTAGAAGACAGACCTCCTGTAATTACAATCATGGGGCATGTGGATCATGGGAAGGTATTAGGGATTTAATTTCTTTCTATTGTGTTTTTCATATGGATCTTGAACTGTTTTCTTCTTCGATTTGCCTTTGCAGACCACATTGCTGGACTATATCCGAAAGAGCAGGGTAACCTCAAATATCCATTGCAGCATATTCAGCTAGTTGATTGAATATCTGTTACAATACAATTTCAGGGAAGGCAATTGAAATTAAGTTCATTCTTGTAGGTGGTAGCATCAGAAGCAGGCGGAATAACCCAAGGTATTGGAGCATACAAGGTTCTTGTCCCATTTGATGGGAAGCCTCAACCATGCATATTTCTTGATACTCCAGGCCATGAGGTACGCATTATCTTGCTCCTTTTCTTGTGCTGCTAGGATTTTTCAGCTGATTTTACATTTTTTGCTTAAGGATCTCCAGATAATTTTGGCTTACACAATGCAAGCTTCTTATTTGAAGCAGTATATGATGTCCTGACTACTCCTAACTGATTTTCAACAGGCATTTGGTGCAATGAGGGCACGCGGAGCAAGAGTAACTGACATTGCAATCATTGTAGTAGCCGCTGATGATGGAGTCCGCCCGCAAACTAATGAGGCAATTGCTCATGCGAAGGCTGCTGGTGTGCCAATTATCATAGCCATCAACAAGGCATGTTTCATCGACTGCGATATTGGTTAATTCTTTATATGTGTAGTGCAAATATCTGATTGTTTCTTTCTTATATCGACTCAGGTAGATAAGGATGGAGCAAATCCAGATAGGGTAATGCAAGAGTTATCGTCTGTTGGACTTATGCCAGAAATTTGGGGTGGTGACATTCCTATGGTTAAGGTTTGTCCTCTTTATCAAAAAAAAAAAAAAAAGAAAAAAAGAAGAAGACAATAACCTAGATGTGCTCTTTTTTTTTTTCATGTTTTTCTACTTCTCTCTTGAATCAGATCAGTGCTCTTAAAGGAGAGAACATCGACGAATTGCTGGAAACTGTTATGCTTGTCGCAGAGGTATAAACTTTGTGCTTAGATTCTTTGATATATCCTTTGTCGAAATTTTATACCTGAAATCATCCTTTTCATAATTGTGAAGCTGCAAGACTTGAAAGCCAATCCAAAGAGAAATGCTAAAGGCACTGTTATAGAAGCAGGTCTTGATAAAGCAAAGGGAGTTGTCGCCTCACTTATTGTGCAAAATGGAACCCTTAAAAAGGGTGACATTGTCGTTTGCGGTGAAGCTTTTGGAAAGGTCTTCCTTCTAGAATTTTTACTTGTCTTGAAAATCTTTTCTCGAATCCTAAATATGCATTGGCGACATTGGTTCCTTCTTTTTGATAGCTTACTACCTTCCTTGTCATTGCTTATATTGATGAGTAGGTGCGTGCTATGTTCGATGATAGAGGAGATCGTGTTGATGAAGCTGGACCATCAATGGCTGTACAGGTTCGTTTTTCTCAGACGATATTATCTTCTTAACCATTAGTCCAAAGATTAGGATAAGTTTGGTTTGAAACTCTCTTCGACTGTTGAAACACAATGAACCAACAAACTTGGCATGTAAATTCTTATTGGATGCTTTGCTCACTCTCTATTATTAATGTATTTATAATCTTTGCTTTTATTACACACTGATGATATATTATGCTGAATTGCTAGAACATGATGTTTAATTATTTCTCACATCCTTGAAACAAAATGCTCAATGTGACACATAGCTACTGATTTATCATTTGTATACATGGGAGGTTTTAGGTTTGGATCTTTGAATAATGTTGAATGATAAAAACTTATATCCCTTCGGATTAGTACCTTACTGTTTGTTGTTTGTGTCCGGTCTCAGCCACACCTCACATTTTGAATACTCGATTTCTTAGGTTATTGGTTTGAATAATGTACCTATTGCTGGTGATGAGTTTGAGGCCGTCGAAACCCTTGATGTTGCACGTGAAAGAGCAGAAATTCGTGCAGAATCATTAAGAGTTACACGGATATCTGCAAAGGCGGGGGAAACAAAGGTCACCCTATCTTCCATTGCTTCTTCTGTTGCAATGGGAAAACAAACTGATCTACATATGCATCAGCTGAACATCATTTTAAAGGTTGATGTTCAGGTAAGATGGCCAAACAATGTTATCTTGTATGTTTATATCATGAGCGAGCATGTTTCCCAATATTATCTCCTCTTGTATGTGCCATAGGGTTCGATCGAAGCCATCAGACAAGCTCTTCGAGTGCTCCCTCAAGACAGCGTTAACTTGAAGTTCCTCCTCCAAGCTCCTGGGGAGGTTAGCGCTAGCGATGTCGACCTGGCTGCTGCTTCTGAGGCCATTATATTTGGTTTCAACGTAAAAGCACCTGGCTCGGTGAAGAGTTATGCTGACAAGAAGAACGTCGAGATTCGATTGTATAGAGTTATCTATGACCTTATTGACGACATGAGAAATGCAATGGAAGGACTTCTAGAGCCAGTTGAGGTGAACACTTTGCTGATATTGGGCTGCCTCTTCCTTAAAGATGTCTGGTCTAAATTCTGGCTTATATTACATCTTCTTCTAGGAGCAAATACAAATAGGAGCAGGAGAAGTTCGAGCAGCATTCGGTAGCGGCAGTGGACGAGTTGCTGGATGCATGATCACTGAAGGAAAGGTAGTGAAAGAATGTGGTGTCCGTGTTATTCGAAACAGGAAGATAGTTCACATTGGTACAGTTGATTCTTTGAGGCGGGTGAAAGAAGATGTAAAAGAGGTATGAGTCCAGATAGCATTGAAACAATGTTTTTCATCCTTATTATTTTGGAATGCCATGTCTTGAACAATGCCTGTCATGCTTACAAATGGAGTCGATCTACTTGTTTCGGGCAAAAAGTAAAAGGTTCTACATGGTTGCAGGTTGGTGCTGGACTCGAGTGTGGTATCGGTGTCGATGATTTTGACGATTGGGAAGCCGGAGACATTATAGAGGCCTTTAATACAGCGAAGAAACAGCGCACGCTCGAAGAAGCATCTGCTTCAGTCACAGCCGCATTAGGTAGAGCTGGTGTTGGTCTGTGAAGTGCCAAAGCTGTCATGACGAAACATTTATGGTGAATTTGAGATGCATAGCTGGTGGCAGTTCGATCGTAAAGCATCGCCCCGGCGGTGGTCCAAAGCAAGTTCATGGCTAAATAAGCACTTGGCTGATCGGTTCGCCTACCAAATCTTTACTTGACCTTCGATGATCCTCTGGTAAAAGTAATTCAATCACTGAATCTCTTCTTCATCTTACTGATTCATCAACCTGTACTTAATAGTGATAGCCAGAATGTGTTTGCCCTGTTTATAATCACTGTGTTCATTCTCTTACCCTGTTTATAAAGCTGTACATGCGGCAATGGGAAAACAGTCTTTTGGAAAGATTGATCGCTTTAATCTTCATTTTCTAGTGTTATTGTCCTGCTAATCATGGAATCAACATCATGATAACAACAAGAAGCTCCTTAAACATATATTTTATTTCATGTTTTCACTCAGGACAATCACATTCTTGGGTCTAAGCCGTCGTTGCCGGCGAGAATTCTGTACTTGTCCTTTCTCGTCAAGTTGGTGCACTCGAATCCGATGGACTGGCCGATCGAGCGCTGGACCTCGTTGGCGACGTCGTACTCCGACCGCTGCCGGCCGTGCGGCTGCACTACCTTCTCCAAGAATCTCAGTCCGTAGAAAGGCCGAGGGTTCATGAGGAAGAAGAAGCAGTCGAAGCACTTGTGCCCCCTGACGGTCGTGCCGTAGAACATGCTCCCTCCGTTGGTTACGGCGACCGGGACGACGTCGCTGACGATCTTCGCGAACAGCGGGCTGAACCGCAGCAGGTACGGCTCCCGGCAGGTGGTGCCTTCCGGGCACACGATCACGTCGCCCTGCTCGACCAGCGACCGCATCTTCACGCCGTCTTGGAGCCTGTCCCGTGCCAACCGAACGGTCGGGATCGGAGAGATCACCTCCGACAGTCTGCTCAAGCTGTACGTCAAGGCCGTTAGTTTCCGTTGGAGGACGATCGACACCAGCACGGGGTCGAGGAGGGTTCGGTGGTTGCAAACGAACAGAGTGTGGGACCCGGAGCCCTTAACCATGGTTGAGTTAGCGTCCAAGTGGGCCTGATGGCCCTGGATTTCGATGCGCATGCCGGTGGCGGCGAGCCCCATGATGGTGAGCTGGCGAGGGGCGAGGAGACCTATCAGGACCCTTAAGACTGCTAGGAAAATACCGAAAGGCAGCCATACAAGGACGGTGAGGAAATCCAACGGCGTGGGACGCTGAACGAGCCGGCCATCGTGGAAGATCAACGGCCTGGGATACTCGCTCCTCGGCCGTGGTTGTTTCGGATCCTCCGGTGGAGTCGAAGGTTGTTTCTGCAATGCAGTCATTCATTTTTTTTTCACTTTAGTCCCCTTAGTTTTGATTAATTAGTTCTCTCGCCCGTGTCCTGGTCACGATGTTTGCACGCGTACGTACCGCATAAAAGGACAACGGCGATTGGTGCGGGTGCTTCCGGCGCGCTCCGACAGTGATCACCGACGTCCCCGCGGTGGCGACACGCAGTGCCTCCAGCCTCCTTTCGCCGTCCATGACGCCGGCGGCGGATGTCAGCCCGGTGTAGAACCCCATGCACGTCCTCAGCTCCGTGCCGAGCACGCCGTCGGCGTCCAGGTACTCCCTCAGGAACGGCTCCGCCATCGCTCTCGGCAGCGCGGTGGCCACGTACCTCAGGGCGCCGCCTCCGCCGCCGCCTTCGTTGAGGAACTCGCGGAGAGCGCCGCGCCGGAGGTCCTCCATGAAGAACTTGGGCAGGGTGGCCTTGGCGACGGCCTTGAGGTCGTCCACCCGGAGGCCGGCGGTGGAGAGGAAGATCATCGCGCTGACCGCGGCCGCCTCGAGCCCCGCGAGCTCCAGCAGGCGCAACAGCGGGGCGGCGAGGAGCAGCACAACGGCGCGGAGGGGTCCGCCGGCGCCGGCCTCCAGGCAGACGAGCATGAAGTAAGGGAAGAGGCTTCCGGAGGCGAGGAGAGCCCCCTCGAGCTCGAAGGCAATGCTTTCACCACGTTCCATAATCTTGCTAGCTCGGCCAGCAAATTCCGATAAACTTTACTTTAGTTTGCCGATGGTGGAGATCAATTAATCTAACTAGGCTATAAATAACAGATCGAGCATGGAAGATCGAGTGCAACTACGTGACAGTGACGACTAGATTTGCCGCCGTCCAAATAAATGCTCGAAAACTGTAAATTCATAGCGGGGTGGAAACAAGAGCATCGATCACAAATTACTCATAGTTATCCATCAATTAGCAATTGATATCGATTGCTCTGAACATCAATTCGAACACTAGTGTAGAAGAGACCTCTATAGGAATGTTTCGTATGAATCATTACTCACACTTAAAACTTGAGTAAAATAATGCAGTTTCTGTGTCCATGATCACGCGAATTTAATTTAATGGATGCATGGTGATCTAGGGCCAAGCCTTCATGGTTAAAATGTGACTGAAACTGAAACTGAAACTGAAACAGCAAGCAATTGGGTAATTGAATCAGTAAGGGTACGTGCAATGCGGAATAAACGCTGAACAGTGCTGTAAATGGAATTCAGAACACGCGAATTTAGCATGAACCGATGTCAATGGGATCCCATTGTCACTCCAATGGAGAACACTCATTTACATATCCACAGTGAAACAGCTGAAAGAATATTGCGACAAGGAGTAATGCAAGGAATAAAGGAGATCGATGGCCACAGTTGCTTCAACAGGAAAGGAAATCAATTAGAAACAGTCCTCGAAAGGTTTCAGAGTGCAAGTGGAGCATTTACTCGAGAGATGTCCTCCTCCTCCTCCTTCGCAGAGGAACGTCGGCAGTGAGTCGGAAGACTGACGGCCTCATCCCTGCCACAAACACGTACACGAAGGATTCGAAAGAGAATTTGTTCTACGATTAAGCAGAGCCATGGTTGTCAGAAATGGCAAGCTAATCAGTAGGTGAGGAGAAGAAGGACCACAATAGAGAGTGAAAGTCTTTTTGATCACCCAACTGGCAACTCCACAGTTCAAAGGGACCGAGAGGCATTTAAGGGAGTTCCTCGTGATGATGAATTGATGATGTGATGATACATGACAAGGCAACGATAATTAAATTCTCTTCCAATTGATGGCTCTACTCAATAATTTGCAATGCTTAAAATGAAAGATTATCAAATTTTCAAACATCCAAAGTCTCAACTTCGAAAAAATTTCTCTTCAGGGTTGATGAGTTAACAACTAAAAATGCTTTCTAACATTTTTTTAATAGCTAGTGAAACATTTTCGCTACCCATGCATTTATCAATTTGGATTCCCATTAAACTCTCTTTGAATAATGAGGAACACATTTTATATTAAATTATTTTATGAAAACTGTTTAGGTTTGTTAATTTGAAGAGATCCCGTATATTTTACATTCAATTTCTAAGCATTTCCCTTAAAAGAGGCTAAAGTCTGTTTACTTGCTACTATGTTTTAAAACTGTTTTTAGTAATCAATTGGTGAGATAAGGACATAAATAGTTTGTTGTTGAATAAATTATTATATTTCTATTTGATGCTCTTGGACTATATTCTCAAGCAATTAGAATTTAATTTTCATGATACATTTACGACAATTAAATATATCGATGATACTGAATCATCACATCAATGACATATATATTAGTGATACTGAATCATTACGTCAAAAGTTATCGTACTTCTTGAATTGACTTAATGAACAAAATATGAGCTCGTACAGTCCATCCCAAGATTAATCAACTTTACTAAATCTTAAATTATATATATAAAAAAAATATTGTAGGTCGCAATGCTAGATGATAAATGATGGAATAAGCTCACCAGACAACTAAAATTTTAACCATAAAATTTTAATCTCATGTCAGACCTATTACATGTAAAAGGTTCAAATTACTCGTGATACTGAATCTTTCATAAAAGTTATTTGTACTTCTTAATTTACTCCAATAATTAATAAAAAAAATTTAGTTAAAGCAAATCGATCCACTCTAAGGTTAGTCAAATACGAAGAACTAGGTTTCACAAGATGTCCAATTGATTAGAAAATAACAACTTTATTACAATGAAAACAAGAAATTAATTCTCCATAAACATGCTCTCGAGAAAAAAATCCTTCTACCATCTAATCATTTGACAGTTGACAGTCAATTATAAACTAATTCTATAATTTATCCTTTTTATATAATTTAAAAATAAATTATAAACAATACTTGACATAAACATAGTTATTATTTTCACTACAAATAAAAAGAACTAGATACTTAAATTACCAAAAATAAATAAATAAATTATTATAAATTAATTTTTGGAATAAAAGAAAATTTAATATTTAAAATTATTTAAATGAGAAAATTGTAATATGCATTGATTTTCACTAATGATGGAATAAGGGCGCATGAACGAAAGTAACTCGCCTATACATAAATATCAATTCTTATGATAATAAATTAAAAGACTAGGTAAGAACCATGCCCTACTACACTATCCAAATAAATCTACACCTTGATTGAGAAGAGAAAAAAATAAAATGATTTATCTTTTTTTACTCATTAATGAAAATACTTCAATCAACAATAATCTCCCTATCACTTTCTAAAAACCCGAGACTCCTTTTAAAATTCACTCAACTTGTGATCTTTACATTTGGACTCTTTTATTCTCCTATCTAAAGAGTTTAAAAATTTTAAAAGTTCACCAAAACTCAAAATTTTGAATGCTTATAATTTAAATTACAAGTTATTACATTTTAGGAGATGATTTTTCAATAAACTTTAAAAAAATAATAATAACCCCATACATGAAACTCTTATCAATAAAAAATTTAAAGAAAGATCTATTGTAAACTCATAACCTCCAAATCATAATAATTTTACCATTATATTTGCAATATTATTTTAAAAAGAAACTCTAGCCTTTACTTAAAAGATGTGTTGACACAATATTAAGCCAATGAATATAATAAAGAGAAAAGTATATCATACAAGAAAGGATATTTTGCTGATTCATAATAGAGTATGGCAATTAATCATCCTAAAGGGTTGAATCAATACACCCAAAAGAGTGTTGGACAATCAAAATTGTAAAAGTAAACAATTTGCTTGCCAACAAACTAACTAATCAAATCATGTTGGATTAATTTAGTCAAAAAAAAATCCTCCTACAAACTATTACTATGGTAAGCACCTATAACTAAATACAAGCACTTGCATTATGAACTTTTTATTATACACCTATAACTAAAAGAAGATACTTGATGTAGCTTAATAAAAGTATTTTTATTTTTGTTAAGCTTTGTTGTCAAAACAGACACTTATTATATTTAAACAAAGATGTTACTACAATTAAAAGAAGACATTTGTTATAACTAAACAAAAACACCTACTATAATTAAACTTTTTATAACTAAACAAAAGTATTAACATTCTAATTAATTGTTTTTACCAAAATGAAGATGCTTAGTGTAACTCAATAAAAAAAACACAGAACCACCTCACTACAAAAATAAATATATTTTAAGATTGATGTTACCAAGATTTACATAGCACTAATGTAAGCACCCTTCACTAGATTGTGTAAAGGATTATTTCACTTAAGTTCTATCCTTCACATCATTATTCTTAAGTGCAAATCTAATGTTATGATGCATCCCTAGAAAGTAATATTCCAAAAGGCAAGACCAATCACTAAGAAAACCAAATCTTTTGTGGTAAATTTGAAATAGATGAGCTTGTATTTATCACATATTCTCAAATTCAATGGAAAAAGTCTCACACCAATTCTTGCTGATGATTTTGACATAGATTAATTTGAAGTGAAGTAAAAGTTGTCACAAAATGCAATGGAATATGTTGCAAAATTGCCATGAATGATTAATTAATCACAATAAACTATGTTGGAAATTCAATGCAAGGGTGTCGCAATGTAAAGAACTATATGAAATACAATCACAAAAGGTAAATAGATAGAATACATCTATCGCAAAACCATAGTAGTTTACTGTTTTTGAGGATGATAGTGTAGATGGATCTAGATTCAATAGCAAAGGGAGTCATTGGTCGAGTAGACTGGCTCAACATATGGAGACTTTGAATGAATAATGCATGACAGAACATCAGCTTTCAGCTGTTAAAAAACAAATTCTGAAAAATGCATGAAGATAATTATTTATTCAAAGTGAAATAGGAGAAATAATGCAATACCACGCATCAAGTGTTTTGTCTTTTCTGATTCAATGAAGCAGAAAGTAGTACTAATGGAGAAGATCAGCAGTTTCTTGCAAATCAGGAATTGAAACCTTTGTAAGAAGCAAATACATGAGCGAGCTCATCATTTCTTGTTCTCAACAATATCCTTACAACCAAATCAGCCGGAGTCAGTCGATAATTAGGTTCAGATGGGAAAACAAAAACATAGTAACAATAAAAGTAACGTGCAATCAAGAAGCATTTTCCTAACTTCCAAAAATAATTCTAGGAAAGAAAAGGCACCGATCAACAGCTCCCACCAGGGATCAAGAACAACACAAACTTTAGTTAGAAAAATCCAAACTTTAGTTAAATCTACATGGAATCCGCTCTCTAAAGTTCCCCGTTTCGCCAGCTAAAACAGAGAGAAAGAAAGCCTAAGCAGAATATATAGGTAGATAAAGGACCATTTTTTGTGTGTTATTAGAGATTGGAAATAAACAATCGGAAGAAAATTAGAAGAAAAAAGGGTAAAGCTCAATATGCAGCAACCAGATCTACGCCAAAAGCTTCCAAGAAGGGATCCGCGAGATCAGGGCTCGAGGGGGCTATGTAGACGGACTTGGCGGCTGCAAGCTTCTTCCGCCGCAGAAATTGAGGGCCGTACGTCCTGGATGCGAAGAAAGGGCGGACTCCATCGATCTGAGCAGGTGGAGGCGCATGCGGGGAAGGGAAGGAGGGGAGAGCGAGGTCGAGGAGTGCGAGTGAGGCGGATCTGGCGGTACTGATCCTCGAGTCGCGGAGGCGGGCGAGTGCGCCGGGGCGCAGGAAGCGGTGGATCCGCTCGTCGACCGACGACGGCGAGGGCTTTGCCCTCGAGCTCCGGGATCTCTGATTCATAGCTAGAGGAGACTCGAACCGAAAATGAGATGTAAGAGAAGGAACAAGAGGAATAAACTCTTTCCTCTTCCTTATATAGCACATAAGAATAAGGCGGGGGGATATTTCTGGGGCGGCGTTGGATTGGATGCTAGAAAGGCGGGAGGAATAAGGAGGGAAAACAATATACGGCAGCAAATTTTAAAATGGAAGGCGGGAGTGTTGTTGTTTTTTAATATTTGTTTATTATCATGTGACTTTAAAGTCACGGATGCAGAAAAATAATTTCTTACAATATGCTAACTGTTCAACGTAATCCGATCTTTCTCCCCCACAGGCCCACACTAAGTTATCTCTGATTTCCTACCTCTTCGACTAACAATTTTGATAATCATTATGAGAAACAAAAACAAAAGAGGTGATTATTCTTATTCTGGATGTTATTTATTGTCCGTCCCTAAATTATAAAAAAAAAGATAAATTATAGGAACAACTTATAGTTAACTATCAAATTAATTAAGAAAATTATAAATAATCATGCATAAATGAATGATGAGATTCATGATGCATAATACGATAAGTATTAAAAACGGTCATGAATACAAATGACAATCAATTGGATGCTGAGTTAGATAAAAGTTAAGGAGGGTCAATGTGACCATCTTGATAGATCGAATGAGTGCGATAGAGGAGGGTGAATATCATGTCTTTTTTTAAAACTTCCCTTTTTCTTTGAAATCAGAGTCGTGCACAGTGGAAAGTAAATATACAAGTTTGTTTACTTCATTCAGAGTCTAGGTCGACTCCTATTCGAAGGTCCGCAGTCCTTGACTGCATCAATGAGCAATCCACTAAGATTCTTCTTCCCGAAAATCTCGAAAAGAAATAATGTGTACCAAATGCAATATTATAAGATGGTAACAACCTACTATCTTATATAAGATTAAGTGCAATACAAAAACAATAAAGGATACCGACTGTGTGTAAGAGTTGAAGCTTAGTCGACACTTGTTTGCATGTAGAGAAATTGTAGAGCAGTCGCTCAAGCAGCACTAGCACAGAATTGAACCACAACAAATTGCATTATCAGCCTCAGACCTCAGCTTTAATTTATAAGATCGTCGATGTTCGATCGACTGAACCAGCTCCCTTTCTTCCTGGCTGAGATCCGATTGCTGATTCGATCTTCGGCATTAACTGCCCATTAAGGGTTCGGTCGACCGATCCCTTTGTTCGGTCGACCGAATAGGCTCCTTCCCTGTTCGTCAAGATTCGCCGAGATTCGCATTTACTGTGCATTTAATATTGATCGTTCGGTCGACCGATCATTCGGTTCTAAAACATCCCTAGCCTATCCCTCAAGTTTTTTTTAAACAACCTTCTCGACATCTACTATGTAAATAATCATAGTACAATTCCCACCGAAATAAACTATCTTAACTAGTGTAAATAACATCTCAAACAAGAGTTTAATAGAAAAAAAAATAAATCAGTGAATCCTCAAGCATCTCCCTATACAAATGAAGAACCCCTCACAATAGAACAAGTATGCTCTGCACTCCCAAATGCTCGGACAGTGCCATGCGTCCATCTCGTCTCCTCGCCTACTCCGTTCGCATATCCTGGAGGTGTCGTCACCTATAACGTAGGCATCATGAGTCTACGAACCCAGCAAGTACGATCCGATATAAATAAAATGACATCCATAAAGTAACAGAAATAGCAATTAGGGGTCTCATAAGTAAGAAAACATAACCCAATTACGATACAACAAAGAAAAGTAAACCATGTACAAATGATCCTACATAGCTAATAGGGTGAATATGTCACATATCCGGTAACCACAATTAGAACCAGTCAACAATCTCATGATCCTAGAGGCATCCCACCTAGAGATCATACAGTCATATAGCCGAAGCTAACAATAAATTACAATATCAGTAATAATTTACAGTATCAGTCATGTTGGAAGGGCCCTCTCCGGAACTCATCCCAGGTCATCCAACCCGTATTGTCACCACATATGCTCATACTCATCCAACTAGCCCTATAGGAACATTGTCAATGCACACTATACTTTTATCGGTAGCACATTCATTCAATTTAAAAATATACATACCATGAAGGAAAACAATAGAGATATGCATATACCAACAGAACAATCTTATCAAGTTCAACAACTTAGATATATTTGAAAACAATGCTATAGTCCCTTAGTTAAACAATCTGGCATTCCTTTTTAAGTTCCCATTCACCCATACAGGACAATATTGGTTTCATAGCAATTCTAGAATAAATGACACATCAGCACTTCGTAGCCAGTCAAGAACAGGTTCACCATACAGATCAGTGGAGGTTTAATAGCAAACACAGAATTCATTCTGCAATCTATGGATCTATCTACCAAAAACCAAATCCAATTCGGAAGACCACCAATTCCCAAACACCATTAATTAAATTTTCAAGCAAACCTCATTATCCAAAGACCACCAATTCCCAAATCCAGCATGAAGAACAAGTTCATAACAAAGTCAGTTCTGAATTTCTAGCAGCAGCATAAGGAAATGACTCCAACCACAATCCGTAAACGATATCATACAGCAGAATAAACATTTCAAGCAAGAACTTCACAAAAGTTTCGAACCCAACTTCATGTAAATCATGAATTCACTCAAGAATATCGCTGAAACCTCAAACCGAATTTAAAACTTCATAAAAACCCAATTCACAACACAATCCACCAATCGGCATCTCTATCAAACATTTAAGCAAGCAGGTGTCACACAGAAATTTGAACAACAAACAGAACAACTTCTCTGGCAACCAAACTCCAACAATTCAGAATGCACAGGTGAATTCCGGAAATCATGCGTCCCAAAACAAGAATTGCAAAGAAACCTCAAGACGGATAAATACACCACGGACAAAAAACCCCAATTCGAAACCAAAACCTCACAGAAACCTTAAGCCGAGACATAAGCTCCTAGGAAAAACCAATTTGCATTTCAATCCACCAATCGAATATTGTAAACAAGATCATCAACTTGTCTAGTTACCTAATCGAACCATCAAGACAAAGCCAAACTAAACCATATCCCGTCGCAACACCAAAATCCGTAGCGAAATTCCGAAGAAAATCACGATACAGAGCATGAAGACGAAGAGAACTGGAATCGCGTCGCATTCAAACGATCATACAATGAACAAGCAAATCCTCTTCTCAGCGCCGAGACCATCAGAATGGTCCTAACCTAGCTGAAACATGAAATCGCGAGGCAAAACCGTAGAACCACAGAAATCCCAAAATCACTCTTCGTTCAACCCAAGGCACTTCGTAGCGTACTATCGAACTCACCTGGGCTCCTATCCTCTACCTTATGGATCTCACATATTCAAATCGACATGTACTTGCCTTTCTCTCGCCCTTTCCTTCCTGGATCACCTCTGGAAACCCTCGCACGTTGCCAACGCCGTCGGTGAGGTCGTCGAGGGTCTTGTGGCTCGGTCACAGTGCCCCCGCTGAGTCGCCGACATGGGGAGATGCTTGGCCGGAACTCGAAGCTCGGTGGAGAGCTCGACCGGAACAAAGTAAGGGTATTTTTTTCTAATTTAAAAAATAAGGGTAACCTTCCCTTTCCTTTCCTCCCATATAAAATAACATAGGTTACGTTAATGAACCTTCCGTCCCTCCTAAATAAAGAGAAGTTAAATACTTTATTTTCCCTCACTTTTCTTCTCTTCCCCTTCGTTCCCCTTTAGTTAATTAATAAACCTGGAGCAGTAAAGGAATCGGCGATTTTTTCTTAGGTTGCCTTTTATACCTAGATCCCTAACCTAGGGTGATTAAAATTAATCAACTCCTACTGGTATTATCCGTTTCCCTTAATTTTAATCCTTCTATCCCTTTAAATCATGTCATTTAAGTTCATTAAAATTCTGAATTTATTTTCTAAAATTTGTAAAAAATTTAGTAAATAAATTTCTTTATTAAGGGTTATGAGACCTTAATTTATTATTATTACTATATATATATATATATATATATTTAAAATAAATTTCTTAATTAACGTTTGGGAGACTTTACATATATATATATTTAAAATAAATTTCTTAATTAACGTTTGGGAGACTTTACAGGTTCAGTCGACCGATCAATGTAGTTGTAGGATCGTTAGATTCGATAGAGGGAGGGTGAATATCGATTAGAAATTTTAGAGTATAAACGCAGCGGAAAAGTAAAATAGACACAAATATTTTTTACTTCGTTCGGGACCTGTGACGACTTCTACTCGAAGGCCCGTACTCCGTGAGTACTTTCATTGGGCAATTCACTAGCAGTTCGAAATAATGATTACAAAAATAGTACAATGAATGCTAATGAAAATGAAAAGCAAATACCGACAATAAAGACAAGAAAGGAGCGTAGTGTCGGAGCTTTGTTAGCGTCGCAGAAGTGCAGAGCAGTGGAAGACTTTTCTTTTCGTTGTTGTTCTGAAGCTCTCCTCTGACCCTTCTTTTATATGAGGCTCAGGGCGCCCTGGATGCCTTCCGGGCGCCCTGGTGAGACGTGGCAAGTCCAACCAGCGAGCTCCACGTGGCGACGTGCGATCAGGATGAAATTTCCCTCCCGGGCGCTCGGATCCCTTCCGGGCGCCCGGACCCTGTTTTCCCGCAGAATCCATCCTGCAAGACAAACGTTAGTCCGGAGGCAAATTTACCCTGCAACACAGATTGTTAGCAAAAGCAAAGTGAGTATGAATTAGCAAAAGTTAGTATGACTTAGATTCCGTCTTTCCGAGACCGGAATCTAGTCACGATCTCGACTTAGATATCCGAAATGGATCTAAGCCGGATCGACGCCTAATGTTCCCTTCCCGGGAACGCGTCCTCGCAGTCACTCCCCTCTAGTGACTTACCTTACTTACCTGCCAGACGTCCGGTCAGCCCTTCGACCCCAGCCCGTCGACCCGTCTGGACTTCTCGCCAAGCGTCCGGTCAGCCCGTCGACCCGCCTGGACTTCTCGCCAGCTATCCGGTCAGCCCGTCGACCTAGCTGGACTTCTCGCCAAGCGTCCGGTCAGCCCGTCGACCCGCTTGGACTTCTTACCAGCTATCCGGTCAGCCCGTCGACCTAGCTGGACTTCGTGCCAGACATCCGGTCAGCCCGTCGACCTGTCTGGACTTCTCCTGCACACTCGATCAAAGTGTCAGACAACAACAAAACTAACTTAACCTATTTGTCATTCATCAAAACCTGGGTTAAATCGTTAGTGCTACCCGCACCAACAATCTCCCCCTTTTTGATGGAATGACAACCTGGTTAAGTTAGTGAAAACATATGAAAGAAAACAACATGCATTTATGTGGTTTTAAAGTTTGTTAGTTTGTATTTTCAAATTGGTTTAGCTAACTTAACCACCTAACCCTCCTCCCCCTTTGGCATTCATAAAAAAAAATGAACAAAGGTAAATAATCATAGTGAAGAGTTACTGTAACAGGTAATCAAATTTTGAAAGATAGTTAAGTTTGGTTCAAAATTTGAAAGATAAAAGTGCAATTTTTAACACCAAGTTTAAAAATAGTCAAGTTGATTTGGGGGAGACAAGTTGAATTTTGAAAAAGTATAAATTTAAAGTTAATCAAGTTTAACTTTTCAAGCGTGTAAAAATTTTCAAATCAGGTTTTTCAAATTTACTTTTCATGTTTAAGTATCATTTACTTTTCAAAAAGGTAAATTTTCAACTTCGATTTTTCAAAACAAAGCAAAAATTAAACAAGTAAGAATAATTTTTCAAGAAGTAAAATTTTTGCCAAAATAAATTTTTAAGGCTAATTTGATAAAAGCTAAGTTTGGAAAGTTGAATTTTCAAGCATATGTTACAAAACTGAATAAGTTTAAATTTGCAATATTCAACTTTTAAAAACAGGTTTAGAAATTAGGTGGGATTAAACTTAGTTAAATTTAACTTTTTGAAAACTGGTGTTTTAAAAATAAGTTAGTTTTAAAATAGATGTAAAAAAGCATTTTTCAAACACACAAAATTTTAATTGATTTCTCCCCCTGAACTTGATACTTAAAATTTTGAAAATCTTTGCTAAAAATATTCAAAGTAAATTTTTTTTTTTTTTTAAATGAGGTAGAATTTTCTAGAGAGATTTTAAAGAGAAGATTAAAAAATAACGCTTAAGGAGATAATTAAAAAATAAACCTCCCCCTGAATTTGATATTCCTTTATTAATCCTCTTTATTTATTAATTTTTCTAGGGGATTTAAAAGAAATTGAACCTCCCCCTGAATTGGTTACTCCCCTTAATTTAATATCTCTCCTTTAATACTAAGGTTTGGTTGTGTTAAATTTCAAAGCCCTAACACATTTGTCTAATTTAGTAATACATATATTATTATCTCTGTATCCTTGGTATAACTGTTTATTTGAATTTGATTAATCAATTATTAATTAATTTTAGATTCAGGTGCTTAACTTTAGTTTAAGGTTAAATAAGATAAGATTTTATTAATTCAATAACAGTTAAGCATTATCAATAATTTATTGATTAGTTTTTACTTGATTTAATAATTTAATACTTAGTGAAATAATTTAAATTTCATATTACTTGATTGAGTTCCATGAAAGTGTTAGTTATTAAAAAATTTTTTAAAGGGATTTCTAAAACAGCATTTTTAAAAGGAATTTAATTAACATATGTTTGATTCAGTTTTGATTTTAGATTTAAATTAATATTAGTGGTTAATTTAAGTTTAAGTTTAATTTTAAGTTTAAGTTAAAAATTTTAATTTTAATTGTAATTTCAATATTAAGTTTTAATTTAAGATTTAATTTTTAGTTAAGTCAAATTAAAAATTAGTTTTAAGGTTAAAATGATGTTTAAGATTAAAAATGAGTTTAAAGTCAAAATAATAAATTTTAGAGTGAAAATAATCTATAGAAATAATTTATTATTACTATTTTTAAGTTAACAAAATTTCATTATAGTGAAAAAATAAGAAGAATTTTTCAAAATGATACAAAATTTTTAGATAGTTTTAAAATGATTTTTAAAATATTTTTTAAATGATTTTTAAAAGTTTTTTTTTAAATAATTTTTAAGTTAAAATAATTTTAAAAATATAATTTTTATATTAAAATAATTTTAAGTTAAAATAATTTTTAAGTTAAAATAATTTTTGAAATAACAATAATTTTTAAAAGGTTTTAAAAGAAATTTTTTTTTTAAAGAATTTTTAAAGTTTTTAAAATGATTTTTAAGTTAAAATAATTTTTAAGTTAAAATAATTTTTAAAATAACAATAATTTTTAAAAGGTTTTAAAAGAATTTTTAAAGTTTTTAAAATGATTTTTAAAAGAGTTTTTAAAAATAATTTTTAAAAATGTTTTAAAGTAATTTAAAAGAATTTTTTAAAGTTTTTTAAAATGATTTTTAAAAGAGTTTTTAAAATAATTTTTAAAATGTTTTAAAATAATTTAAAAGAATTTTTTAAAGTTTAAAATGATTTTTAAAAGAGTTTTTAAAATGTTTTAAAATAATTTTTAAAAGAATTTTTTTAAATTTTTTAAAATGATTTTTAAAAGAGTTTTTAAAATAATTTTTAAAATGTTTTAAAAGAATTTTTTAAAGTTTTTAAAATGATTTTGAAAAGAGTTTTTAAAATAATTTTTAAAATGTTTTTAAAAGAATTTTTAAAATAGTTTTTAAAGAATTTTTAAAATAGTTTTTAGAGAATTTTTAAAATAGTATTTTTTTTTAAAGAATTTTTAAAATAGTTTTTAAAGAATTTTTAAAATAGTTTTTTTTTTTAAAGAATTTTTATAATAGTTTTAAAAGAATTTTTAAAATAGTTTTTAAAGAATTTTTTTTTTTTTAAAAAAAAAGTTTTTAAAGAATTTTTAAAAATAGTTTTTTATAGAATTTTTTTAAAAAAAATAGTTTTTAAAGAATTTTAAAAAATAGTTTTTAAAGAATTTTAAAAAATAGTTTTTAAAGAATTTTTAAAATATTTTTTAAAGAATTTTTTTTAAAATAGTTTTAAAAGAATTTTTAAAATAGTTTTAAAAGAATTTTTTAAAATAGTTTTTAAAGAATTTTTAAAATAGTTTTTCAAGAATTTTTTTTTAAAATAGTTTTTAAAGAATTTTTTTTTTTTAAAAAAAATAGTTTTTAAAGAATTTTAAAAAATAATTTTTAAAGAATTTTTAAGAATAGTTTTTAAAGAATTTAAAATATTTTTTTTTTAAATAGTTTTTTTTTAAAATAATTAAATTAATATAATTTTTAGGTTAAAATAAATTTTTAATTTAAAATAATTTTTTTAAGTTAAAATAAAATTTTTAAATAATAAATTTTTAAGTTAAAAAAAAATTAAGTTTTAAAATAAATTTTTATGTTAAAAAAAATTAAGTTTTAAAATAAATTTTTAAGTTAAAAAAAGTTTAGTTTAATTTGTAAAATAGTTTTTTTTTTTAAAAAAAAATTAATTTTAATTTAATTTAATTTTAATTAATTTTAATATACTTTGAAATTTGAAATTCGAAATTTAATTTTAATTTGAAATTCAAAATTTAATTTTAATTAATTTTAATTTAATTTGAATTTGAAATTCAAAATTTAATTTTAATTTCGTTTGAAAATTAATTAATTTAATCCTTATTCATCTCACCCAATCTAGATTATCAATCAGGGAATCTTATAATTTTGTGAGATGAATTAGATTTAATTACAGAGTTTGGTTTAACTTGTGTTAGATTCAGGTTTAGCTTTGGTCTCAACAAATAGGCATTCTTCGGATAAACTTCTAAGCTTGGTGAGTCACTTGGACGTCATTAGAAGTAACCAATTTTTCGAGGTTTTCCGAATAGTCCTATCCACGGAGCTTAGTATTAAACCTTGGTCTAACTAGTTAGGATCCATTTAAAGGTAGCTTCGGTCGGTTCCACTTGGCCAAATGCACCAGATTGAAGCCATATCTTTCTAGACATGCGATGCCCAAGCTTCCCCAACGTACTATCATCAAAAAACTTCACCAGTACCATGATTCAAGTTAAACTTGAACCCTCGTTAACTAGTCCTAATTACCCTGTCGGGTAGGTTGGTTGGGGTTACCCTTTTCGGGTAGATTGGTTAGGGTTACCCTGTCGGGTAGGTTAGTTTTGGAGGTGCCGGCTATTCTGGAGCCTCCCCCTGAATTATTGGCCATTAATTTAGTTTTTAGTTCTGAGTTTATTATAGTTAAGTTTTGGTTAAAATTTAATGTTTAATTTATAATTTAGATTCAAGTTTTTAATTTTGAATTAATTAAATTAGTCAAATTATCTTTCTTTAAGAGAGTGTATTTAATATTTGAATTTTCTTTCAATTTCAATTTTATTGGGTTAATTGAATTATCTTTCTTTAATAGCTTATTTTTAAAATTTAAGTTTTTATTTATTTTTAAATTTGAATTAACTAAACTGTTTGAATTATATTTTCTTAACGGTTTATCTTTTAGCTTTTTATTAATTGTTAATTTTGAAGTTTCTAGATTATTTTTGTTTAATATGTTATCTTTAACATTTAATTTTAAGTTTGTTAAATTCCGTTTTGATTTTATCAAAGTGTTTGATTTTATCCTTATATTTTCTTTGCCTTTTAAATTGATATGGTTAATTAAATTTATTAGATTAGTTTTATCTTTAAAGTTTAATTTCTTATTAATTAAATTATCTTGGTTTTGGATAGCATTTTCTAGATTAATATTGTCTAGATTAAATAATTTATTAATTTTATCTAGATCAATATTGACCTTGTTATCTTTTTTGTTTGAATTTTCAAATTTGTTTAGGTTTAAATTCAAATTTTTTGATTTATTAATTATTTTCAGATTTTCTGTATTTTCTAAATTAATTATATTTATTTTATCAGAAAATATTCTAGAGGTATTTTTGCAAGTATTGTCATGTACACTATTTTCACATATACTTTCAGACATATCCAAATTAACAGGCGCATATTTTAAACTACTACTAGCAAGGGTGTTTTGGTAAATATTACTAACCTTGAGCGCAACCCCTAATTCAGCAGGCTTCTCCGTTGGATCTGACTCAAGTCCGGATTCGACTTTAACTTGATCTTCTAGCTCTATCGGCATCTCGTGAAGCTTGATCAACTGGGTCCACAGCTCATATGCATTCTTGTACTTTTCTAATCTGCATAAAATATTGTTAGGTAAAACATTACAAATAATGTTACTTACCTTTTTGTTCAGTTCCGAGTTCTGAGAAGGTTTTCTCAATATCAGCCAATAATCAATGTCTACGCTTCCTAAGAAGCATTCCATTAAGCGCTTCCAGTAGTTGAAGTCTTCATGATCGTATGGTGGTGGTTCGCAGGGGTTCCGTCCTTCTTGAAGAGTCATTATTCTTGCACACAGAGAAACAGAAAAAAATCCCAAGACTTGGTCTTGGATTAGCAGTGCTGAAAAAAATAATATTTCACTATTTTCGGAAAAAATAATAAAATATTATTAAAATATTAATAAAATATTTGAAAGAAAAATATTATTTCAAAATTTTGAAAATGTAATATTTTATCAATACTAAGCAACGGTGAAAAGATGATGATGTGTTTTTCAAAAACAGTTTTGGAGGGAAAAAACGAAAGGCGTGAGGTTTTATTTTAAAGACGAACGATATCTAATTTTTCTTTAAAAAACACCCCTCTTTGCCTGACTGGTGGTTGCACCAAATCAGAGCGGTACCTGCTCTGATACCACTTGTAGGACCGTTAGATTCGATAGAGGGGGGGTGAATATCGATTAGAAATTTTAGAGTATAAACGCAGCGGAAAAGTAAAATAGACACAAATGTTTTTTACTTCGTTCGGGGCCTGTGACGACTCCTACTCGAAGGCCCGTACTCCGTGAGTACTTTCGTTGGGCAATTCACTAGCAGTTCGAAATAATGATTACAAAAATAGTACAATGAATGCTAATGAAAATGAAAAGCAAATACCGACAATAAAGACAAGAAAGGAGCGTAGTGTCGGAGCTTTGTTAGCGTCGCAGAAGTGCAGAGCAGTGGAAGACTTTTCTTTTCGTTGTTGTTCTGAAACTCTCCTCTGACCCTTCTTTTATATGAGGCTCGGGGCGCCCTGGTGAGACGTGGCAAGTCCAACCAGCGAGTTCCACGTGGCGACGCGCGATCAGGATGAAATTTCCCTTCCGGGCGCCCGGACCCTGTTTTCCCGCAGAATCCGTCCTGCAAGACAAACGTTAGTCCGGAGGCAAATTTACCCTGCAACACAGATTGTTAGCAAAAGCAAAGTGAGTATGAATTAGCAAAAGTTAGTATGACTTAGATTCCGTCTTTCCGAGACCGGAATCTAGTCACGATCTTGACTTAGATATCCGAAATGGATCTAAGCCGGATCGACGCCTAATGTTCCCTTCCCGGGAACGCGTCCTCGCAGTCACTCCCCTCCAGTGACTTACCTTACTTACCTGCCAGACGTCCGGTCAGCCCTTCGACCCGTCTGGACTTCTCGCCAGCTATCTGGTCAGCCCGTCGACCTATCTGGACTTCTCGCCAAGCGTCCGGTCAGCCCGTCGACCCACTTGGACTTCTCGCCAGCTATCCGGTCAGCCCGTCGACCTAGCTGGACTTCTCGCCAAGCGTCCGGTCAGCCCGTCGACCCGTTTGGACTTCTTGCCAGCTATCCGGTCAGCCCGTCGACCTAGCTGGACTTCGTGCCAGACATCCGGTCAGCCCGTCGACCTATCTGGACTTCTCCTGCACACTCGATCAAAGTGTCAGACAACAACAAAACTAACTTAACCTATTTGTCATTCATCAAAACCTGGGTTAAATCGTTAGTGCTACCCGCACCAACAGTAGTTTCCTGTCATCAGGGTTCGGTCGATCGATCATGGCTTGATCGTACTCGGTCTATTCTGGTCTGATCTAAACACTACTTTGATCTCTTCTTGTTTGGTCGACCGATCCAGCCAAACCTGCAAAACAGTGTTAGACAATAAACCTGCAAAACAGATGTTAGTACAGTAATAATATTATAATGCATGAGTAATATAAAAGACAGTAGAACTGTCTTGAAACATTCTCGGTTTCTTCAGTTGGATCAGCGACCTAAGGTTGTTCTCTACAGGAACCCGACCTCACCGTCGCTCCTCCAGTTGTTTACCTCAACCTATCTGCCAAACATGGTCCTTCAGATATGTTTGGACTTTGCCTGCTCAGTGTCTGATCACCTGATCCACTAAGACTTTTCCTACAATACTATATTAGCCAACAACAATAATAGTAATATAGAATATAATGGTAAACCTAATCCTAGATTTACCGAGATCCATTAGTTTGCGGTCGACCGAAAACCATCCGATCAATCTTGCTTGGAGTTCACTCCTCCAAGACTTCTCGTTACCTAAGGTTATCTCCCCCTAGGGTTTTCTCCACCTGGCTTCACTCACCAAGACTCAGTATTCGGCTACCCAGGGATCAGGTCTTCCAAACCTATCCACTTGGCTTCCACGATATGTCGAGATTTTCCCCTTGCCTCAGTATTCGGCTACCCAGGGATCAGGTCCTCCAGACCTATCAACCTGGCTTCCACGATATACCAAGATTTTCCTTGTCTAGCCTACAACTAGGACTTTCCAAGACTCAGTTGACTTCTCACCCTTGCCTAGCCATGACTAGGACTTCCCATGATCAAACGCCATTAAACATACTTAAACATATTTATCTAACATTAAAACCTTGGAGGTCGATTGCACCAACACATCTTCTATCTAGTCAAGCTGATAGGCAGTTTGCCTAGTAAAGGTTAACCCGCAAATCTTTCCGACTGAGCCGATCGACCAGTCTTCCAAGGCTGACCCGTCCGACTCTTCAATCTTCCCAGTGAAATCCAACCTACCAATCTTCTTGGCCGAGCTGACCTGTAAATCTTCCTGGCCGAGCTGACTAGCCAATATTCCCGACTGAGTCAACTGGCAGCCTTCCCAGTAAAGGCCAACCCCAAGCCTTCAGTTGGTCCTATATAGGGGCTCAGCTCCCTGACCGAGTATCCAGCTCATGTTCGACCGGCTCTACCGATCAGACACTCTATCTCACCTCTACTCCCAACCCTAAATATCCAGACATCCTAGAGCGTGGACTGATGTGACATGTGGAGTAGTATGGTGGACGTAGTGTGATCCCAAGATATTTTCTACAATATCAGATATAGGTGACATGATCCCTTGATATGGCAGTGGAACACCCTCCTTACCAGGACATGACATCTTGTCAGACATGCATCATCTCCTCTAACAGCCATAGATGTGACACATCACTCCTTTGTGCTCTAAAAAGTCTTGCCTCCATGAGCACATACATTACTCTATGACACTGTTTATCTTCTTCATTTTTGACATTGTCGGAAATTAAGTGTCGGAGTGGAAGGCCAAGACAATCTGGTCTCCATTCTCACACCCTCCCTCGCTTTCTTACTCTTCACAAGCTCTTTCGATGACGGAGACAACTCACCCCTTTTATTCGGAAGCTCCGTGACCTGGCCAATATCGAAGACAACACATCCCTTTATCCTCATGGTCATGGTGACTTGGTCAACACTAATAACAACTCACTGGTAGTCCATCTCTCACCAATTTCAAACGGGGTCAATACACATTATTGATAATTGGCCCCACCCTTGGATCATTGTGATACAGTAAAGTTAACAATCATTTTCTCATTAATAGACGATAAGATCACATCAAGAGCCACAACAATGAGAATCATCCAACATCTTAGTTTACCCCAAGCGCATAGTGCATTTGGTAAACAAATTTACTGGACAATTCCATGAATCAAGGTTCAATTCTTACCGAGTGTTACGACGAATGAGGAGGGGCCCCCAAGTGGGGTTCAAAGGTCAACAGACCATCATAGTTGGCAGTCAAAGCCCCAAGTAGGTTAAAGCTAAAGTAACCTGATCGGTGAAACCTCCTGTCGATCGGACATGCTCTCAGGGGCCTAGCTCCCCAATTTGCCAGTTGCTCTCAGGAGCCCAACTCTCCAATTTGCCAGTTGCTTATGAGGCTCTTCTCCCCATCATCTCCTGATTAGTTAATGTTGATCGAACATGCTCTCAGGAGCCCAACTCCCTAGTTTGCCAGTTGCTACAAGGCTTTGCTCCCCATCATCTTCCGATCAGCTAATATCGATCGGACATGTTCTCATGGGGCCCAGTTCCCTAGTCTGACAATTGCTTATGAGGCTCAATTCCCCTTGGGATACTATCACAGTGTAAGTACCCCATGATAGTTTTGATGTGATCAACCAAGTCAAGTTATGTCCTATTATATTTTGATGCTCTATGTTTGAGTGTGTAGGAACTTAGGAGCACAGGAGGTTGAGCGAAAGAGGCGGCTAGCGAAAAGGACGACACGGGAGAGAGTCGATGGGCTCGGTGTGTCCAAGGGATGAGGCGCTGCGGAAGAGTACGCTGGCAGACTAAAAGGAAGCGCGCGACATTTCCGAAGTATGAGAAACCAGAGCGGAAAGTTCCCCGAGAAGACCTAAAAATGGGTTCGGATGAGCTCTATTCCGGATGGCCAAAATCACCCAAGAGAACAAAGTCTGAGCGAGAGCTCAAACAAAAAAGTCAACAAAGATATTGACTTTAGTTCTGGCGCCTTGACCCTTGGGGCTAGCCAGGGCGCCTCGGCCTCTCGCCCTGGATAGGGCTGGTTCAACCGGGTCCGGGTGCCTGGACCACGAATATTATCGACTCGCCAGCTGTCGCAATCCATTGCGACGCGAATAGAATTCTATCCACACCCAGGCACCTGGAACCCTTCTAGGCACTTCAATCAAGGCTATAAATATAGCCTTGATCCCAATAACTAAACACAACACTTATAAACGTTCTATTTTCAGTTTAGCTTTGTAATTGAGTGCTTTAACTACTACAAGAGGCTTTTCTGCCTGAAGGAGATTTATAGTGAGCTTTCAACGACTTGGATTAGCAATCCCCAGGTTGTAAATCAAGTAAACCTCTGTGCCTCTTTTTAATTTGCTTGCTATTCCTTTTTTGTACAAGTGTTTATGTTGATAAAGCTACAAGTCGAGAAAGGTTTTCGTTTTTATTTCAGGCTATTCACCCCCTCTAGTTGGCCGTAAGGGACCAACAAGTGGTATTAGAGCCCAATCATTTCAAGAGGACTAACTGCCAATCAAAGCACAAGAGATGACCGCACTGAGTATCTACCCATTGAAGTTCAAGAGGGAATTCGTGAACTGAAAATAGAAGGAGCAAGCTGACTTCGTGGCAAACGGTAAGGCAAAGTTTCATCTGCTGAGCGTTTTATCACCAGAAGAAGTCAACTGGATCGGAGCCTATGAGTCAGCCAAGAAGCTTTGGGAGAAATTCATAGAACTACACAAAGGGATCTCTGAGGTAAAACTCACGAGACGAAACCTGCTCTGAAACCAGATCAGCAACCTCCAGTTAAAAGAAGGTGAAATCATTGCACACCTCTACTCAAGGATCAAGGAACTCATCACCAGACTTATGAATCTCGGAGAAAAGATAACCAACCAAGATTCACTAAGGTACACTCTTAACGCATTTTTTAGGACTCCTGAATGGTCAACCTTAGTAGATGCATATTACATCTCTAAGGATTTAGAAGTAAGTACATTAGAGGAATTATTTTCTAGACTTGAAGTGCATGAAACTAAATGTGCAAATCTGAAGAAGGAGCCCAAGCACAACATTGCCTTAAGGGCAAAAATGGACGAATCAAAATTTGAAATGACTCTCGATAATGATGAAACAATTTTTATGATAAGAAAGTTCAAAAAGTTTATTAAAACTAATAAGTTTAATCAAGTGTAAGGCAAAAGAAGGAAAAGAAAGGTAAGATGCTACCACTGCGATGAAGAAGAGCACGTCAAAGACAACTACTCAAAATTGAAGAACAAGGAGAAGAACAAAAAGCCAATCCATATAAAGCATAGAAACCTAAACGCGACATGGGATGAAACGTCGTCAGAGTCAGAGATCGAAGCACATGTCAGACTTGCATTGATGGCAAGTCATCAAGGAGAAGAAGATGAAGCGAGCTCTTCTGAAATGAGCATCAGTATCGATGAAGGGAGAACAACGTCAGAGGAAAGCAGCTCTATAGGGGGAGCATCAGAAATCAACAAGGTAAGTCAGGTACGGTCTCTACCTCCTGACTAGTTATTTAAGTTTATAAAAATATTGTCAAAAAATTCCTGTAAATTAGAAATTGAAAATAGAAAACTTAAATTTAAAAGAATAAATATAAAAATTAAAAATTTCTGCATGCTCGAATGTTATTCTTTCAAATTTTAAAAATTTTCAAGGACTAAATTGGTATTATAGATACCATAAGGGTCACATTAGAAAATTATCATCAAAATATGTCTCAAAAATTTTTTTGATTAATTTTGTTGGAAGGAATTTATATTGGATTCCAAAATCATGCCTAAATTAATTTTTTTTTACTTATGCCTTATTTTTTAATTGAATTAAAGTTTTTTTTGTCTAATGTTTTCAAATAAATTTTTTTACATGATTTATGTTTTCAAATAAATTTTTTTACATGATTTCTGTTAAAAATTAATTAGAATTTATTTTTTTTAGAAAGAGAATTTCATTACCATTACATTATTTTTCTATGATTTTTTTTTCAAAAATCATATTTTCAATTTAAAAATATTTTGCAATGCTATTATTTGAAAATTTATTTATTTTTGTAAAATTTTATTTTTTTCTCCATCTAAGATATTTTTTCTGATTTTTGTTTACCGTTGTATCATATTATATGAATTTTTTTAACCAAGATCATATTTTTTAATTTTAAAAAATATTTCGAAGAGTTATTTTAAACAAAATTATTTATTTTAAAGATTATAATCTTCTCTATCCATGGAAATATTTTTAAATTTTTTTACCATTATTGAATTTTAAATAAATGTTATTCAAAAGTTAGGTATTGAAAATTTATTTTTTCCTGCAAAAGTACTTGCTTTAATTTATTCTAAGATATTTTTTTTTAAAAAAAATTGAATTTTAATTTTGTTAAGTAATTTTTTTAGAAAAAAATTAAGAGAGAGAATTTGAATACATCTTGCTAAGGAAAAGAATTTATTACTACTTATATTCAAAATTTAAAGTTCTTAATGATAATAGTTTTATCCCTTAGACTCCGTGCTAAATTTATTTCAAATTAGATTCATGAAATATCCCTATTTTTAATGTGATCAAAGAGGGAGAATTAGAAGTTAAGTCTAGGGTGAGGGTACATTTTTTATTTTTTGCATATTTTTTTAAATACAAAATATGTACTTTCCATTTTTACTCTTATTTGTTTTTAGTTTACCCTAACTTAACTTAAGTTGCTTATATCAAAAAGGGAAAGATTGTAAGTACCCCGTGATAGTTTTGATGTGATCAACCAAATCAAGCTAGGTTCTGTTATATTTTGATGCCCTGTGTCTGAGTATGCAAGAATTTAGGAACACAGGAGGTCGAGCGAAAGACGCAGCTAGCGAGAAGGATGACACAGGAGAGAGTTGATGGGCTCAGTGTATCCGAGGGACGAGGCACTGCAGAAGAGTACGCTGGCGGACGAGAAGGAAGCACGCGACGTTCCCGAGGGACGAGAAGCCGGAGCGGAAGGTTGCTCGAGAATGCCAGAAAATGGGTTCAGGTGAGCCCTATTCCAGATAGTCGAAATCACCCAAGCGAGCAGAGCCGGAACGAGAGTTCGGACCGAAAAATTAACAAAGATGTTGACTTTGGTCTAGGCGCTCGAACCCCTGAGGCCAGCCAAGGCGCCCCTGTTAGTTAGAGCCCTAGAGCCAATCATTTGATGATTGTATGGACTCATTGTATCATATTCTTGTATATTAATAAAGGCATTTGTTTGGTTATTATACTTATTTGTATTAGTGCCAAATAGACTAAGTATAATAGCGTCCTTGAGTAGAAGGTTCATACCTATATCAATCGATTAGTTGAATCGATAGTGAGATGATATAGGGAACACTACTCTAAATCATTTTTAGTCGAGTATTAACATTCAGGGACAATGTTAATGCAATAAGACTAGCATGTAGGTCAGCTCGATGACTTGATCTCACAAGTCATGGATATAGAGATATCAAGCTGACACATGGGTATACATTGGAGAATGTATACTGAATGACCCGCCATGAGAAAGTATCATGGATCGTTATATGAGTGTCATATACTTTCTCATGTGGCTATTAGTATGACTATTAGTCCTTAGACCTGAAGTCACCATGGATCCCTACATAAGGAGTTATGTACTTTGGTTTTGTCAAACGTCACCCGTAACAGGGTGGACTATAAAGGCGATTACTGGGTATGTAACAAATTATGCAGAGGGATGTGAGTGATGTAGATGGGATCTATCCCTCCCATATGACGGGAGCGACATCAATATTCTTGATAGAGTTAGACCACGAAGTGCATGGCCATGCCCAAATGAGTCAACATTAGATGTTGAGCTCATTTGATCGAGTGAGTCTACTTGGAGTTCAAGATTTAGATTGATTAGAGGATGACACGGTCTATGCCTCATATTGATCAATCTAGATGTTTAGGATAGAAGGACAATGTCACATATATTGTGAGGAGTCACAATTAGTAGTCACAAGGTGATGTTGGATCTCGACATTCTTGTAACTTGGGTAGTAATGATGTGTTGCTAGATACCGCTCATTACTTATGCTCCTAAATGGGTTTAGGGCATTGCCAACGTTACAAGAACCTATAGGGTCACACACTAAGGACAATTAGATGGAGATTTGGTTCATATGATGAACCAAGAGGATTAGATTCATTTGATGAATCATATTGGATTAAGAGTAATCCAAATTAGGCTAATTGAGTTGGACTCAAGTTGATTCATGTATTCAATGAGTCTAATTTAGATTATGACTCATTAAATCAACTTAATTTAATGAATTAGATTCATTATATTAAGTTGGCTTGAATCATATGGTTGGATTAGATCAACCATGAGAGATTTGATCAAGTTTGACTTGATTTGAGAGGAAGAGGAAAAGTCATGTTTGACTTGACTTTTTGCCACATCACTAGTGAGTTGGCAAGATGTGGACCAATAGGATTGCTCCACATCATCAATGTGTGCCACCTCATGGAGGTTACAAGCCTCCATAGCATTTAATGTGACCGGCCCACATTAAATGAGGAGGTTACACTTGTTGCCATGTCATTTAGTGAGGTGGCAAGATGTGGACCAATAGTGTTGATCCACATCATCCTAGAGTGCCACCTCATGGGGGTTACAACTCTTAATGGTCTCCACATTAATTGGAATTAATGTGGGGGTTACACCTCCTAGAGTGGCCAACCACTTGATGGCTAAGGTGTGTTTTGAATTTCCTTTGATTGATTCATTCACTCTTCTTCTCCCTTGGGTGCTCTCTCTTCTCCCTCTCCCATTCCTTGGCCGAACACTCCATTGGTGCTAGCACACCTTGTGTTTTGGTCATCTCCTTCTACTTGTGTCCGTGTGGATACATATAGAGGTTGTCTACTTTGACAACTAGAGATCCGGCGACATCTTGGACAAGCGGGAACGCGAAGGGCTTCGCTACAAGGGTAATGATCTTAACTTTAGTGTAGATCTAAAGTTTTTACAAACTTGTACAAGAAAAAGGTTTTTCGAAAAATTTTGTTTACGAATCTTTGCACGAGATCCATGGCTTTGGGTGACTCGGGGTTTCCGCAACGCGAAAAGCGGTTTTCGCGGCCCAAAGAACCCAACAGTGGTATCAGAGCCACGTGTAAAGACTTGTACGACTTCGTTTGTATTTTTATGAAAATATACCTTCTGTGATTTTCTGTAAAAATTATGGTTTTCGAGTTTTTATGGGTAATTTTTCCGTAGAAGCGAAGTACAAGTGTCTCGGCACTTGTAGGCTTCGGCTACCGGAAAGATTGTTCCAAAACGGCTTCGTTTCGCCCCAAAATTTTTGGGGACAGCGGGCTTGGATGCCATTAGATCGCTTAGGAGCAACTCGCGATGGTTAGATCGCGGGTAGGGGTACTGCCCCTAACCCCGCAAGGGGATTTGCTCCGCGGTTGCACCCGAAATCGCTAAAAACGAACTCGCCGGGAAGATTTTTCTGAAACGGCAATGTCTCGACCCAAATCGTTTTGGGACAGCGGGTTTAGGCGCTGTTGGATCGTAAAGGAACCCTCGCGATGGTTAGATCGCGGGTAGGGGCGCTGCCCCTGGCCCCGCAAGGGGATCCGTTCCGCGATTGCGCCCAAAACCGCTAAACGGGTCCGCCGGGAAATTTTACTCATAAAAATTGTAAAAATTATTTTTAAAATTACAGAAAAATTATGAAAAAATATATAATTTTGAATTATATATTAATTTGTGATAGTCATGGCCCAAAATACCCAATAAGATTGGATTTGTGTTGTAATTCATAATACGGCCTGCGTGCCGTCATATGATTGTGTGTGCTGTATTTTTATTTTTTTTCCCACGGCCTGCGCGTCATGCCTTTCTCTTATTCTGGTTGTAAATTAGATTTAGACTCGAATGTAACTCGAGTTTCAAATTGTAATGTACAAATTGGAGCGGTGGAGGGTCCACACGAGACGGAGTTCCGAGGCGGGCACGAGCAACACAAGGTGGTCAAAGGGAGGAGCTTGGAGAAGCTGTTGACCCTAGGTTGACCATTCAATCTTCTCATTGGCTTGAGAAGATCGTAGTAGGGTCATGACTAAATCACAAATAGATTAATTAGTTAATTGCTTATGTATATGATGCATGTTTAATAAGTAATTAATTAATTAGTGCCTTACGATTAGATTAGATCTAAGTCGTGCACATGATGCACCCTTGCGATTAGATTAGATCTAAGTCGTGCACAAGATGCATCCTCTTTCGATTAGATTAGATCTCGATCGAACCAACTCTAAATGCCTAACCGTGCCGTGATACCTATCACTACCTCGATCACATGTATTGTTGAATCTGCCAAAGCAGAGCAATACATATTATCTTGGTAGGGTACGAAGGGACAATCTTGGTCCCGCCTATCAACGCATGGGTGAATACGAACTCAATAAGATTGAGTATTCCTAGTTACTCCGTTGGATCGAGTCAACTATAGGCATTATTCCAACGGTTGGAAAAGATAGATCAAAATCACATCTATATTAACTCTCGGGCGTATTAGCCAAATCTAACTCGAGTTTTAATATAAATGCGTATATTGATTCTATAAACAAGAGTTGCATAGAGATGTAATTGGTAATCGTTACCTACCGATCATACTAAGTCTTGGGCGTATTAGCCAAAGCTAACTCAAGGGTTAGTATGATGTGGATCTTGTCCCACAAGAATTATAGAATTCAGTGGGAGCATCATTTAATTAAAGGCCTAATTAAATGATTTTTAAAAGAATATGATATTTATTTCTGCAAATTTTCTGTTGTAGATAATCATGACGTCGAACACGAATTCCTTCTCCCTGCGATCTGTCCTTGAGAAGGACAAGCTCAACGGAGCGAATTTCCTGGACTGGTACAGAAATTTGAGAATAGTTCTCACCCAGGAACGTAAACTGTATGTTCTGGAGCAGCCCATTCCGGAGGCTCCTCCTGCCAATGCCCCGCGAGCAGACAAAGATACTTACAAAAAGCATCAAGACGACGCATTAGATGTGTCCTGTCTAATGCTCGCGACCATGAACTCGGAGCTGAAGCAACATGAGTTGATGGGCGCTTCGATATGGTTGAGCATCTTCGCCAACTATATCGAGGGACAAGCGAGGCATGAGAGATTTTAGATCTCGAAGGCACTGTTTCGATGCAAGATGTCGACGGGGCTCCTGTAGGTCCTTATGTACTCAAGATGATTGGGTACATAGAAAACCTACAAAGGCTGGGTTCCCACTTGGCCAAGAGGTGGCCACTTGATCTTGCAGTCCTTGCCGGATAGCTATAGTCAATTCGTTCTCAACTATAACATGAACGAGATTGACAAGCCACCCTGAGCTACTTAGTATGTTACGAACTGCTGAGATTAATCTTAAGAAGGTTAAGCCCATTCGATGGTCCGGGCAAGGGCAAGGGCAAACCCAAAGGTAAGGGAAAGTCCCAAACCAAGGGCAAAGGCAAGGCATTGATGCCTAAAGGAGGGGTCGCCAAGGATGCTACCTGCTTCCACTGCGGTCAGACCGGGCACTGGAAGAGGAACTGCAAGGTATACTTGGAGGATCTTAAGAAGAAGCGAAGTGAGACTTCCACTTCAGGTATATATGTTATAAAAGTCAATCTATCTATTTCTACATCATGGGTATTAGATACTGGATGTGCTTCTCACATTTGTACTGATGTGCAGGCGCTGAGAAATAGCAGAGCATTGGCAAAGGGCGAGGTGGACCTACGAGTAGGCAATGGAGCACGGGTTGCTGCTGTTGCTGTAGGAACTTATCAGCTATCTCTGCCCTCTGGGCTTGTACTAGATTTAGATGATTGTTGTTATGTGCCTGCTCTTACTAAGAACATAGTTTCAGTTTCTTGTTTAGACAAGAAAGGATACTCTTTTATAATAAAAGACAAATGTTGTTCTGTTTATTTAAAAGATATGTTCTATTGTAGTGCACCACTAATAAACGGACTCTATATTCTAGACCTTGAGAGCCCTTGTGAGATCTCGGAAAAAATTAAATAAATAGGGTTATTTGAGAAATAGCCTTATAAAATTTTTTCGAAATTTTTAAAAATTTTCTGGGAATTTTTCGAAACTCGTACGGAGGGTTTTGAGGGGATTGATCGACGGATTCGGATAAAGCCTGTTTGGGATACCCATTTAAGTGAGGAAAAGTGTTTAATATAAATTCTTTTCCTTTATTATTCCTTCCCAAACCTAAATCGCCGAACCCGAGCTTCTCTTCTTCCCCGTTCCCTTTCTCTCTTCTTTGTTCTCTCTCGCGGGCGATCGGCGCCGACGGGAGCAAGGCTTCAGCTCCGGCGATCTTCCTTCTACCAGCATCGATCCTTTAGCTCTGATCTAGCCGAAGCCTTCTCCTTCTCACTCTAATCTCTCTGTTCTCTCACGGGGACGAACCGACGCCGAGCGTGGACGAGTCGACGCCGACGATCGCCGGTGTAGATCTATCCACGGAGCTTGCCGGAGATCAATCAAGGAGGCACGAATCATCTTGATTTCCTCTGCTCAACCCTTCCCTGATCATTCTTCTCGTTTCTGCCTACCCTCTCTTCCCCGATCCGATCGCCAGCTTGAAGATGCCCTAGGGTTTCGAAGGTAAGCAACTGGTTCCTTATTTTCCCTCTCTGGTTGTCGATCTTGGAGGTTAGGGCTTGTTTCTGTTTTGATCCTTGTTGGAATTGTGATATCTTCTTCGGTTTTGAGCTAGGAAGGAGAGATCAGATCCAACTACTTGCTGTAACCCACATATCAGTTCTGGGATGTTTCCTTCTTTGCTGTGATTGAGGTTTCGGTTGAAGTGGGGAAGAATTTCAGCAGAGTTGCTGTGGTTTCTTTGATCCAGCAAGGAAATTCCTCTCACTGTGCTGTCGGCAGAGGCTTTAGATCAGTGAGGTGAGTTCTATTCCCTGTGAGCTACTTAGATGTGGATTATGGTTGTATTAATTGATACGTGATGTATTGGTTTAGGGTTAAATTATATTACTATATGAATTAGGTTTATGTGTTGATAGGATTTCCTAAACTAATGGGTGATTAGGGATTAGGTAACTAATCCTAATCGACCATTGGATTTAGTTAAGTAAGTTGTGATTATGTTGATTAGGGTTTTGCCCTAATTTAGTTTTGGGAATTTTATTTAGCTATTTTATTTAGATTTAGCTAAATAAAATATATATGTTGTTTGACACAGGATTCTGATTCGAGACAGGCATCTCGACGTTGACTTCGGATTTGGGATTGTACCTTCTATTTGAGGCGGGTACCCTTTGACTTATCTTTTGATACTGTCTTATGATACGTATAGTTTATATATAATTACTAGTGGTAGATGGTAGATTTATCTCTTACCTGGTCTTAACTTAGTTGATATCTATCACATGCTTCTTCTGTTAGTTGCTTTACCTTAGAACTAGATGCTTTTATCTTTTGCCATGTGTATATATGTTTATGGAGATGGATAGGTACATTTAGTGTTACTCTCCACTGGACTAGTTGCTGTAGGTACTTGTTATATGTTGTTGGATTCATGTTGTTTATTATCCTTGTTATATATGTGTTTATCTTTTTGGCACCTACACATATGGAGGATATGCTCAGGTATGACATACTGTAGCCGCATGCACCATATCGCATGATTGCATGCTGGGCGATTGACAACTCCATTATTGTTGAGCTCGTCGGCCGGCTACATGGGCCTGCACACAGCGTGACCACTGCATGGGTAGTGGCACAACACTCAGGGTGTGTATGGCAGGTTGCTCGGTGGTGCACTGCTGGGGTGCTCATGGGTAGCACGATACAGCGGGGTTGCAGTCGGGATCCCTCCCCGTCATCGCGTACCGGGAGTTGAGAGCATTGCGCTCCCTCACTATGTTTGAGGTAGGAGGATAGGTGTACTCCGACAGCATCCCGTCCACTCGGTCACTCATCAGGGGTAGTGACGGCAGAGTGCACGGTGTCACAACCCTACCCACTCGGTCTCACCATTGTGTGTGAGATGGCTGACTGGTTGACAGGGGTGACCATGTCATATTGCATCATATGCACGGATTGCATTCATTATGATTGATGCATTTTGGTGATTGCATATGATTGACATGCATACAGGATACATGCTTTTGCTCTGACTATTTTTATCTCTGTATGTTGACAGTCAGTTGCCCAAGCCTCGCAGGTGAGTACAGTTTATTTCAGTTATGCATTTTCTTATTATTCTTGCTATAGACTGTACTTTATGCCTATTGCTGGTTATTACAGTTTATTTCAGCTATGCATATCTGTTATACTGTTAGGAGACTGTACCGTAGGTTGTACTGTTAGGAGACTGTACTGTAGGCTCTATGGTTTAGTGTACTGTACCATAGGATGTTACTGGTGGTTATATGTTGCTGTACATATCTATTGGATTACCTGCTGAGTTCTTTGAACTCACCCCGTTGTTACTATTTTTCAGGTTGAGGCCGTCAGGAGAGATTCCAGTCGCTAGCCCCTTTGTCGCGAGGATTTCTAGATATCGTTTTCTGTATTCGCTTTTATACGTATACTTGTGATGTGGGTTTGTATTGTGGACTTTATATCGACCACTTGGATTTGCTACTTTTGGTTTTTCCGCTGCGGATATATTTTTATTACTTCGTGGATTTTGTTTTTCCTCGTTATAGTGGAGTAGGATGTGTACGTATATCTTCGTTGATTTCTATATCATCTTTTCTTTATATAACTGAGTGGATTGTTTACTATTTGTGTGTATTGTTCCGGTCGAGTGTGGCCGAGGTATAGATATATGTATACTGAGATTCATATTGTCCGCCGTACAAGGGAGATGCTGCCGAAATTTCTTCGGACAGGGACTACTTGGGGCGTGACAGCCCTATCTATAACATTAGTACCAAGAGGTTCAAGTCAAATGACATGAACCAAACCTACCTCTGGCACTGTCGCTTAGGTCATATAAATGACAAGCGCTTATCCCAGCTCCATAAGGATGGTTTGCTGGACTCATTTGATTTAGAATCATATGACATATGCGAGTCATGCCTACGAGGCAAGATGACCAAGACCCCCTTTAGTGGGCATAGCGAGAGAGCAACTGATTTGTTAGGACTCATACATAGTGATGTATGTGGCCCTTTCAATGTTGCTGCTAGAGGCGGTTATAGATACTTCATCACATTTACTGATGACTTCAGTAGATATGGTTATGTGTACTTGATGACACATAAGTCTGAATCATTTGAAAAGTTCAAAGAATTCAAGAATGAAGTACAGAACCAGCTTGGTAAGAGTATTAAGATACTTCGATCAGATCGAGGTGGAGAATACCTTAGCCATGAGTTTCGTGACTACCTAGCTGAGTGTGGGATTCTATCCCAACTCACTCCTCCTGGAACACCACAGTGGAATGGTGTATCCAAAAGGAGGAATCGTACCCTATTAGATATGGTACGATCTATGATGAGTCACACAGATCTTCCGACATACCTTTGGGGCTATGCTCTAGACACGACAGCTTTTATTCTCAACCGAGTTCCATCCAAGGCCGTGATAAAGACACCATATAGGATATGGACTGGGAGAGATGCCCAGGTGTCTTTCATGAGGATTTGGGGCTGTGAGGCTTACGTACGATGTCAAGTCTCAGACAAATTAGGACCCAAATCCGACAAGTGCTATTTCATCGGATATCCCAAGGAAACTAAGGGATATTACTTCTACATTCCCAGTCAGCAGAAGGAAGACTGGGGTCTTTCTAGAAAGGGATTTTGTTTCTAGAAAGACTAGTGGGAGCATGTTCGATCTTGAAGAAATTCAAGATGCGAATAATAGCACTGAAGCCTCGATGGAAGTTGAACTGGAACCACAAAGTGTTGTGGATGATGTTGTTCCACAAAGAGTTGAGGAACAACAACCAGTTCAAGTAGACATACCTCTTCACAGGTCTGATAGGGTACGTCGTCAGCCAGAGAGATATTCATTTCTCTTGTCTGACCATGATGACATTGTGCTCATAGAGGATGAGCCTACCACCTATCAGGAAGCTGTGATGAGACCAGATTCCGAGATATGACAGATGGATGTCAAAACCGCGTTTCTGAATAGAAACCTGCTCGAGGATGTGTACATGACACAACCTGAGGGTTTTGTAGATCCACAGCATACTAGTAGAGTATGCAAGCTGCATAGGTCCATTTATGGACTAAAGCAAGCTTCTCGGAGCTGGAATCTTCGATTCGATGATGCAATCAAATAGTTTGGTTTCATCAAGAACGAAGATGAACCTTGTGTCTACAAGAAGGTTGTAGGGGATATAGTTGTCTTCCTCATATTGTATGTGGATGACATACTACTCATTGGGAAGGACATCCCTATGCTTCAGTCTGTCAAGACCTGGCTAGGGAGTTGCTTCTCAATGTAGGACTTAGGTGAGGCATCCCGCATTCTAGGGATATAGATCTATAGAGATAGATCTAAGAAATTGCTTGACCTAAGTCAGAGTACATACATTGACAAGGTACTCCTACGGTTTGCCATGCAGAACTCCAAGAAGGGATTTTTGCCAATGTCACATGGCGTGAGTCTTTCGAAGACTCAAGGTCCCTCTTCTAGAGAGGAGAGAGATCGCATGGATTAGATCCCTTATGCCTCAGCCATAGGATCGATCATGTACGCCATGCTATGTACTCGACCTGATGTCTCGTATGCTTTGAGCATGACGAGCAGATACCAATCAGATCCAGGTGAAAGTCACTGGATAGCGGTCAAGAATATTCTTAAGTACTTACGAAGGACTAAAGAATATTTCTTGATATATAGAGGCAATGCTGAGCTAACTGTAAAGGGTTACAGTGATGCCAGCTTCCAGACCGATCAGGATGATTACCGATCGCAGTCAGGGTTTGTGTTTTGCTTAAATGATGGTGCTGTGAGCTGGAAGAGTTCGAAGCAGGACACAGTAGTTGATTCTACAATAGAGGCCGAGTATATTGTTGCATCAGAGGCAGCAAAGGAGGCAGTTTGGATCCGCAAGTTCATCACTGAACTTGGGGTGGTTCCTAGCATCGCTGATCCAGTTGAGCTCTATTGTGACAACAATGGAGCTATAGCACAGGCGAAGGAACCTCGCTCACACCAGCGGACCAAGTACATACTACGACGCTACCATCTCATTCGAGAGATTATCGATAGAGGAGATGTGAAGATTTGCAGAGTACCTACAGAAGCTAACATTGCAGATCCCTTGACCAAGACTTTGGCACAGAGGAAGCATGATGGTCACACTAGGTCATTAGGCCTTAGAGCCTATACTGATTGGCACTAGTGCTAGTGGGAGATTGTTAGTTAGAGCCCTAGAGCCAATCATTTGATGATTGTATGGACTCATTGTATCATATTCTTGTATATTAATAAAGGCATTTGTTTGGTTATTATACTTATTTGTATTAGTGCCAAATAGACTAAGTATAATAACGTCCTTGAGTAGAAGGTTCATACCTATATCAATCGATTAGTTGAATCGATAGTGAGATGATATAGGGAACACTACTCTAAATCATTCCTAGTCGAGTATTAACATTCAGGGACAATGTTAATGCAATAAGACTAGCATGTAGGTCAGCTCGATGACTTGATCTCACAAGTCATGGATATAGAGATATCAAGCTGACACATGGGTATATATTGGAGAATGTTGGTGCGGGAAGCATCCGACGATCGAACCTATGTTTTGATTATGTCAAAGGGTTCAAAGTTAAGGTGTTTTGGTTTCTAATATGTTGAACAAGTTTACAGGAAAGTCCTAAGTGGTACTTAGGCATAAGTCCTAGCTGCGGTTAGGCAAATGGAAAACCCTAGGGGGTGGTAACCCTAGGTAGAGGAAAATCCTAGGGGGTGGTAACCCTATGCGGAAAGTCTTGGCAGGTCGATGGCTTCAGGCAAAAGTCCTAGGGGGTGGTAACCCTAGGTGGAAAGTCCTGGTGTCGCGAACCAGGTGAAAGACTGGACTAGCCGGGAAGCGGATGTCCAGCAGAAAGTCCGGAAGCGTCGAGTGCTGAGCAAAAGTCCAGTCGGTCTGGAGGATCAGCTGGCAACAGGTAAATCTCCTGAGTGGAGTAAGTGAGGACGCGTTCCCCGTAGAGGGAACTGTAGGCGTCGGGTCGACCTAGGATTTCCGGTTGGAAATCCGAAGTCAGACTCGGACAGTCCGAAGACTGTCAATTCTTCTTTACAATGTTTTATCTTATTCTAACACTTTCTTGCAGGGGATTTTGCTCGGACTAACCTTTGTTTGCAGGTAAGGATCCTGCTGGAAAAAGGCTGTCTGGGCGCCCGGGATGGATCCGGGCGCCCGGAGGTCCGGGCGCCCGGAACAGGTCCAGGCGCCCGAGACCAAACTTTATCCCTGCCGCGACTTCGCCACGTGGAGCATCCTGGTTGGTTGGCCACGTCACACTCCAGGCGCCCGGAAGGGATCCAGGCGTCCGGAACTTCATATAAAAGAAGGGTCGAGGAGCAGCTTCAAAACAACAATCTTGACAACGAATTCTAAGTGATCTTTCATCAACACTCTGCTCCAAAAGATGCTCCTAAGTGCTACTACAAGTGCCCGACGACCCGAAGCTTCAGAATTAGCATTTCTTGTTGTCGTTTTTGCTCATTTTTTCGTGCAAGATTCAATGGCTCTCCAAGAAGGCTATAGCACCACTCGACCACCGCTCTTCTCCGGCGAAGACTTCGGCTACTGGAAAGGCCGAATGGAGTCGTACCTACAAACCGAGTTCGATGTCTGGATGATCACCAAGACCGGGCTCGAAATACCAACTGACGGCGCCGGCATGCCACTACCGTTCGAGAACTGGGACGCGAACCTTATCAAAAAGGTAGAAGCAAACGTAAAAGCAACGTATACACTTCAGTGCGGCTTAACGAATAAGGAGCTGAATCGCGCCGGCCCATTCTCAAGCGCCAGGGAGCTATGGGAGAATCTGATTCAGTTACACGAAGGTACCCAAGTAAGTAAGCATAATTTAATAGACGATTTATTTGAATTAGATGAACAGTATGATACTACTTCGGTCGAGGAAGGTATTACATTGGTTGCAGGTACAAGCAAGACAGAGGAAGCTAGAAAGAAAAGGACGAAGAAAGTGTTAAAGGCAACATGGTCCGAGTCATCAGACGAATCTGAATCCGATGAAGAAGAACAAGCAAGCCTCCTCGCTCTACCAGTACTAGCACATGTTGTTGAAACAGAGTCCGAGTTCGAGTCCGATTCAGAAATCGAGAGCGAATCAGACACCGAGTCCGAGCAAAGACACGGATCCGTATCCGTTTCAGAAGGACCCAAAACCACTATAAGTGCTTTAATGTCTAGTATTAACTTAGATGACTCGCAAAATTTAATTCCATACTTGCTTAAGAAGTTGGCTAAATCCAACGTCCGGGTTAAGTCGCTCCAAAAGGAGGTAACAACCCTTAAGGAAGCGACTGACTCGAGTTCTTTAACTAAGTCAGTTCAAATTGGAAGTTCAACTCAAGTCCAACATGTAACGACCCAATTTTCCTTATTTTAAGTTCTAAAAGTCCATAAAATATTTGGAAATACTTTTAAAATATTCTAGAGATTTTTAGGAATTTTTAGAGTATTTTTATGTAATTTTTGGAGGTCGTTTAGTAGAGTTACAAAAAGAAAGAAGTTTTGATAAAAAAAACGTTGAAGGGGAGACTCGAACCCAAGACCTTGACCCGAACCGAATCTCAGCTGAACCCAGCCCAACCAGCTGAGCTACAAGTTTTTTTGTTAACCTTATAAGGAAAGAATTAAGTTTATAGCATAGTTAAGCGATATTTTAGAAACCGAAAATAAACTTTGAAAATAAAAAGGTGCGCGGATAAGGATTCGAAGCCTAGACCCTTGGTTTGGTTGAGAGCCGACTAACCAACTGGACTGCGCATGTTTTATTAACCTAGTATGGAGAGAAATAGATTTAAGCATAGTTGGAATCGAATTCAAACTAGGTTATAAAAAGAGGTTAAGAGAGGAAAACCTAAAAAAACTTTCTCTCGAAATTTCTCCTCTCCTCTCTCGCGACGGCGTCGACTCTCTCGGGCGAAACCGCAGCCAAGGCTAGGGTTTCCTCCTCTCGACGTCGGCGAGGCGTTTTCCGGCCGGTCTCCATGCGTGGGTGACCATTCCGGCAAGGGGAGCTCGGGAAACACAAGAAAAAGGGAGAAATCGGAGCTCCACCGAAACCCTAGAGCGTTTCCTTCGGATTGTAAGTCCAAGAACCGGATGTAAGTGCTTCTCACCTGCGGTAGGAGTAGCTTTCGGGGTTTTCGTTTGCGTTTTGTTATTGTGTAATGAACAAGAGCAGTCTTTTTCATTCTAGCATATGGTTTTGATTTCAACCCTTGCTCTAACAATCCGGATTAAGATTTGGTTTCAATCCTTTGAAGCTTTTAGTGCACGGACAGAATCTTGATGTTCCCTTGTTTTATCACAGCATGTTTTTGATGTGTTTACCTCACAATTCAAGCATGTTTAAGTGGGTATAAATTTCTTCAAGCTACAGCATGATGAAAGATTGTTAGGTTCATGAATAAGTTAGTTGTTACAAGCTTGATGTGTAGAAACTTTTACTGCTGTGAACCTATCTAAGGTTACCATCTATGACCATGTAGTTTTGTTATTTACTGTTGAAATTATGTTTGCAATATACCATGTTACTTACCAGTAGTGTAGTTGTTTTTAAAACTCTGTGGAGATTAGTTTGAATAAGTACTGGCTTATATAGTGATATATGCTTTAGAATCTCTCGTATAATGAATAAATGAGAGAAGTGCAAGTAAAGAAAGACTAAGTCACAATCTGATCCTAAATTCCAGAATTTAGAATCAAAGCACACAAATAAGTGCCAAGACATTTTATTAGAAGAAGTATTTAAAGAAGGATATAAAGAAAAGTATTTTACTTTTAAAAGGGCATGTACCGGACACAAAGTCCAAGGGATGGGCTCCAAGTTGCCCCTAGACATAAGGTCTAGAAGTGTCTTAATGGTTTTGGGATTAGCTACCTCAATTCTCATTAAGAAAGGCGCGCAAAGTGGTACAATGCCGGGCCCAAGTAAAGTTGAATATTATTTTAAAGTATAAAAGTATTAATTTGGAAACAAACAGAACAAGTTCTTTTATCTAAGTTGTAAATTTTAGCAAATTAAATTGTTGTTTCCTTTAGAGATGCATGATGTAGTTCTATTTGCCATTTTCATGTTGAGCATGTATTTCCCTGCTTTCTTTTATGCTTATGCATTCCGTATCGGATTTTGTGAGTAGAAAGCACTTACTAAGCTTTTAGCTTATAGATACTACTTTTTCCTCCTACTGCAGATATAGATAAAAATAAAGGAAAAGCTAAAGTGGTATAGAAGAAGGCGACAAGGAGACACTGGTGATGTGTGTGTGGATGGCGGTGATGGAAGATTTGGGGACCTTGCTTTTAAATTTCTGCAAGTTAAATTATTTAGGTTTCTTCTTAAATAACTAGGAGAATTAATAAAAAAATTCAGATTCTTTATGCTCTCCCTGTTTTACTGTTTTGAAGTTGATTAAATACGTTGGTTCTGTTGAGTACAATATGAATTGTTTGAGTTATATGAAATTCGGTTTTGGTGCATTGCTTAAATCTGGAGTTTCAGATTGTTGCCATGGAGTTTGGAAAATTCAGATCCTTTCATGTTGCTTAAAACTGTAAAGTTCTATATTATTGTAGCCTGAATTGCATTGCTTAAGCTTGAGAACTATTTCGGCCGTGATACTTATCTGCTCTTGTGTTATCTGTTGCTGCTGGAAGTTTGGTTTTTTTTTAATTGCAAAGTAACTTTCTGTGAAAACTGATATGCCATGAGTTTGCTCAAGATGAGTAATAGCCATATATGCAAATCTGTTAATGGTTGTAGATGTATGATTGGTAGAAGTACATGTAAAATGTTAACTGGTAGTTTACAAATTTATCATGTGCAAGTTTGCTTAAATTCTTAATGTGAACAAATGATGGATTTCGTTTGCTGGGTTAACTAATTCAATTTGCAAGTTTTAAATGCCTACACATTTGTGGCTATACATGTTAACTGGAATTCGTTTGCAAGTTAACTGAATTGGTTTACAGATCTATACATGCCTATAAGTGTTAAATGCTAAACACTGTCATGGTAACATGTTGATACATTTTAGCATGATTGATAAGCTTGGTTGAGGGTAGTACTGAGATAATTAGAAGTGATAGTATGCTAAAAAAAAAAAAATAGTGGTTAAGTAACGTTCACCTTAAAGAGTAGTAGTAAAGAAATTGGGTGGTCGTTACAGTTGGTATCAGAGCAGGTCCATTTTCCAGCAACACACACACATCAGCATCATCCTTGCCGCTTTCAAGTAAGAAAGTATTTAAGTTCTTTCTTTAGTGCTTTCCTTTATTATTATTATTTGCAGTATGGATGGATTGTTTATAAGTGATTAAGTAAGATAAGAGTTTTTAGCTATTTCCTTTCTTAATATATAAATGTGTATGTTTAGAAAGGGTAGAGAAATTATCAAATTTTCTTATTTGTTTAACTAGATGTCGAGAAGAGGACGTCCCCGTACCGCTCGTACTGAGGACCAAGTTCAGGAGGAAGAGAGGCCAGGCTCAACTGAGCCCAATCTTTCTGAAGTTGTTGCCCAACTTCAGAAACAAGTAGCTGAGCAACAGCAAGTAATTGCCAATCTGATGGCAAATCAACAACCAGTCCCTCCTACTCCTCAAACAGTAACTGTGGAGACTCCAGTGGTAACTGAGGTTCCACCGGTTACCCAAGGAGTCGTCACAGCACCCCGGAGACAAGAAGCTTACCTTATACAGGTCAAATCGAAACCAGAGCTTCTCGAGCACGATCGAGCCACAGGATGCCTGTGCTTGGTTCAAGACACTGAGAGCACCATGGAGCTTCTTGGCGGCCAAGTCGAGAAGGTCAAGTGTGCCTCCTTCCTTTGACGGAGACGCACGCATGTGGTGTGAGAGAGTCAAAAGCAAGAGGGCGATCAATCCGATGAGATGGATTGATTTTGAGAAGAGTTCTACGACGAGTTCTTTCGCCAAAAGATCACCAACAAGCACTACGAGGAGTTTATGGAGTTGAGACAGGGGATCCGACAGTGGAGGAAGCGGTTAAAAGATTCAATAGGCTAGCTCGTCTCTGCCCGGAACTAGTAAGTACAGAGAAGGAGCGAGTCGGACTAATGCTCAGAATGCTGAAGCCTGTGATATCACTTAATGTGAGCAGTGGGACTCATCAGCCCCTGACTGGAGAAGAGTTGGTCAGTAGAGCCTTAGTAGCTGAGCACTACCTGAGCAGCATGAAGGCACAAAGAGAGCAACACAAGCCAATCAAGATGGAGACCAAGACTGGGGGAAATCAGAAACCCCAGTCAAATAATCAGAACTGGAAAGGCAAGGGCACTAAAAGAAAGCAGTGGGATTCATGAAGTAACCAGAAGGGAGGACCAGAAACCAAGCAGACTAAGCTCCTTCCCTGCCCTAAATGTGGGAGAACACATCCAGGAGCCTGCCTCTTGGGTAAGACTGGATGTTATTCTTGTGGTCAAGAAGGACACATGGCCAAACAATGTCCTAACAAGTTCAAAGCACCCCAGCCATGCCAATACAATATGGAGCCAAGCCTCAACTACATTATATGCCCGCAACTCGGAAGGACCTCGATCGGTCAAGGAAGGTTGGAGCTCCACCGCCCAACTTTGACAATGCTGAGTATTCTCCTTACCAAAGAGGAAGTCGCTAGTGCCTCCACGGTCGTGTGTCAAGTAGTTATTTTTCAACATATAGCTACTATTTGATACTGGGGCGACCCATTCTTTTGTATCCATACCTTTTGCCAAAGAATTACAGGTACCTACAGAAAGCATGAATTCCAAGTTCCTGACAACCCTACCTTCTGGGGAAGTCATGGAATCTAGTCAGTGGCTTCGGTCTGTACCAGTCAGAATTTTAGACCGAGAGCTATGTGTTAATCTGGTAGTCCTCGCTATGCAGGATTTCGATATCATTTTAGGTATGGATTTCCTCAGCAAGTACAGTGCTTCAGTCGACTGCCGCAGAAGAAAAGTGGTCTTTAGCCCAGAAGGTGAATCATCCTTTGAATTTACCGGAGTACCAAAGAGGAAGACCCAGAAATTTCTCTCTTCCCTCACAGCTCACCAGATGCTAGCTAAAGGGTGTGTTGGTTTTCTTGCATTCATTGTGAGTACAGAAGAAGAGGAAAGGCCTAAGCAGGAAGAAGTTCGGGTAGTCTGTGAGTATCCGGAGGTATTCCCAGAAGAGCTACCTGGACTACCTCCAAACAGAGAAGTGGAGTTTGAGATTGAACTGGTTCCTGGTACCGGTCCAATTTCAAAAGCTCCATATCGCATGTCTCCAGCAGAGCTAAAAGAGTTACAAGAACAACTTCAGGAGCTGTTTGACAAGGGTTTCATTCGCCCTAGTCACTCACCATGGGGAGCTCCTGTGTTGTTTGTCAAGAAGAAGGATGGATCTATGCGGATGTGCATAGATTATAGGGCTCTGAATCAGGTGACCATCAAGAACAAGTATCCACTGCCCAGGATCGATGATTTATTTGATCAATTGAAAGGTGCAACAGTGTTCTCCAAGATAGATCTGCGCTCTGGGTACCATCAGTTGAAAGTGAAGGAGAGTGATATACCCAGAACTGCTTTCAGGACCAGATATGGGCACTATGAATTCATGGTCATGCCTTTTGGTGTGACTAATGCACCTGCAGTCTTTATGGACTTGATGAATAGAGTGTTCAGTGAATACCTTGACAAGTTTGTCATTGTGTTCATCGACGACATTCTAATCTATTCTAGAACCTCAGAGGAGCATGACACGCACTTGAGAATAGTCCTGCAGATCCTTCAGCAAAAGCAGCTCTATGCTAAATTCTCAAAGTGCGAGTTCTAGTTGGAGCAGGTAGCATTTTTAGGTCACATTGTTTCAAAAGAAGGCATTCAGGTAGATCCAGCCAAAGTAGAAGCGGTCAGCAACTGGAAGAGACCCAAGAATGCCAGGGAGATCAGAAGTTTCCTTGGTTTAGCTGGGTACTACAGGAAATTTGTGGAGGACTTTTCCAGGATAGCCTCTCCACTTACAGCCCTCACCAGGAAGGACAAGAAGTTTGAATGGTCAGATAAATGTGAGCAGAGTTTTCAAGAACTCAAGAGGAGACTGACCAGTGCTCCTATACTGACTGTTCCAGAGAGCGACAAGAGTTTTGACATCTACAGTGATGCTTCCAAGATGGGCTTATACTCATGCAGAAGGAAAAGTTATAGCTTATGCTTCCAGACAACTCAAAGACTACGAGAAGAATTACCCCACTCATGATCTTGAGTCGGCACTGTGGTCTTTGCACTGAAACTCTGGCGACACTATTTGTATGGAGTCCAGTGCAGAATCTTCACAGACCATCGAGTTAAGTACTTCTTTACTCGGAAGGACTTAAACATGAGGCAGCGTAGGTGGCTAGAGTTGGTCAAAGATTATGACCGTGAAATCCTCTACCACCAGGTAAAGCTAATAAAGTGGCAGATACACTAAGCAGAAAATCCAGTGCATCCCTGATGTCCTTGACTTCATTAGCTCCGCCACTCAGAAGGAGTTGTCGATTTCGGACTTGAAATTATTTATGGGCAACTTTCTGCATTGACCCTAGAGTCAACCCTGCTTGAGGATATACAGAAAAAGCAAAGTGAAGATCCAGATATCCAAAAGATCAAGCAAGGAATACAAGAAGAAGGAAATTCAGAATTTCGAGTATCAGACAGTGGAATTCTTTATCAGGGAAATCGCCTTTGTGTTCCCAATGATGAAGAGCTGAGAAAGAGAATTTTAGAAGAGGCCCATAGTACGCCATACTCTATGCATCCTGGTTCTACCAAGATGTACCAAGACGTGAAACAGAAATTCTGGTGGTCTGGACTCAAAAGAGATGTGGCTAAATATGTCAGTACCGACATGTCGAGAGTCAAAGCGAACACCAGAGACCAGGAGGAGTTCTACGACCTCTTCCTATACCAGAGTGGAAGTGGGAAGACATATCCATGGATTTCATAACAGGTCTCCCAAGAACCACAAATGGATACGATGCGATATGGGTGATAGTGGACAGATTGACCAAGTCTGCTCATTTCCTAGCCATCAAGGTGTCACACTCTATAGAGCAGTTAGCACAGCTATACGTTAAAGAGGTGATCAGACTTCACGGAGTTCCCAAATCTATTATTTCTGATAGAGATGGGCGCTTCACCTCTCACTTTTGGGAGTGTGTACAGACTGCACTAGGCACCAAGCTCAAGTTCAGCACAGCCTTCCATCCTCAGACTGATGGACAGACAGAGCGAGTAAATCAGATCCTAGAAGATATGCTCAGGGCTTGTGCACTAGATTTTAAAGGCAGTTGGTGCAAGTATCTGTGCTTAGCTGAGTTTGCCTACAACAACAGCTACCAAGCCACCATCAGGATGGCACCATATGAGGCATTGTATGGCAGAAAGTGCAGATCACCTATATGCTGGCAAGAAGCAGGTGAAAGAAAGGAAATGGAAGTGGAGCTGGGCATTCAGACAGAGCTGATAGAAGAAACCACTCAGGCTGTCCAGAAAATCAGACAGAGGATTGAGACTGCCCAGAGTAGACAGAAAAGCTATGCTGACACACGCCGTAGGCCACTGGAATTTCAAGTAGGAGATTCAGTTTTTCTCAAAGTTGCTCCTATGAAGGGGGTGATGAGATTTGGCAAGAAGGGCAAATTGAGTCCTCGCTATGTAGGACCTTACCTGATTACAGACAGGATTGGGAAGGTAGCTTACAAACTGGAGTTACCACAAGACATGTCAGCAATACACAATGTGTTTCATGTCTCCATGTTAAAGAAGTGTCTCCAGGACCCTAGCCAAGTGATTGAGCCTCAGTCAGTGCAGATCCAAGAGGATCTTAGTTTTGAGAGTAGAGCTACACAGATAGTGGACAGAGCAGTCAAGAGACTAAGAAGCAAAGAAGTACCACTAGTGAAGGTCGTCTGGCAGAACCAGAAGCACGAGGAAGTCACTTGGGAGCGGGAGGACAGTATGAGACAGAAGTATCCAGAGCTATTCTAAGTTCGAGGACGAACTTTTTATAAGGTATGGGGAATTGTAATGACCCAATTTTCCTTATTTTAAGTTCTAAAAGTCCATAAAATATTTGGAAATACTTTTAAAATATTCTAGAGATTTTTAGGAATTTTTAGAATATTTTTATGTAATTTTTGGAGGTCGTTTAGTAGAGTTACAAAAAGAAAGAAGTTTTGATAAAAAAACGTTGAAGGGGAGACTCGAACCCAAGACCTTGACCCGAACCGAATCTCAGCTGAACCCAGCCCAACCAGCTGAGCTACAAGTTTTTTTGTTAACCTTATAAGGAAAGAATTAAGTTTATAGCATAGTTAAGCGATATTTTAGAAACCGAAAATAAACTTTGAAAATAAAAAGGTGCGCGGATAAGGATTCGAAGCCTAGACCCTTGGTTTGGTTGAGAGCCGACTAACCAACTGGACTGCGCGTGTTTTATTAACCTAGTATGGAGAGAAATAGATTTAAGCATAGTTGGAATCGAATTCAAACTAGGTTATAAAAAGAGGTTAAGAGAGGAAAACCTAAAAAAACTTTCTCTCGAAATTTCTCCTCTCCTCTCTCGCGACGGCGCCGACTCTCTCGGGCGAAACCGCAGCCAAAGCTAGGGTTTCCTCCTCTCGACGTCGGCGAGGCATTTTCCGGCCGGTCTCCACGCGTGGGTGACCATTCCGGCAAGGGGAGCTCGGGAAACACAAGAAAAAGGGAGAAATCGGAGCTCCACCGAAACCCTAGAGCGTTTCCTTCGGATTGTAAGTCCAAGAACCGGATGTAAGTGCTTCTCACCTGCGGTAGGAGTAGCTTTTGGGGTTTTCGTTTGCGTTTTGTTATTGTGTAATGAACAAGAGCAGTCTTTTTCATTCTAGCATATGGTTTTGATTTCAACCCTTGCTCTAACAATCCGGATTAAGATTTGGTTTCAATCCTTTGAAGCTTTTAGTGCACGGACAGAATCTTGATGTTCCCTTGTTTTATCACAGCATGTTTTTGATGTGTTTACCTCACAATTCAAGCATGTTTAAGTGGGTATAAATTTCTTCAAGCTACAGCATGATGAAAGATTGTTAGGTTCATGAATAAGTTAGTTGTTACAAGCTTGATGTGTAGAAACTTTTACTGCTGTGAACCTATCTAAGGTTACCATCTATGACCATGTAGTTTTGTTATTTACTGTTGAAATTATGTTTGCAATATACCATGTTACTTACCAGTAGTGTAGTTGTTTTTAAAACTCTGTGGAGATTAGTTTGAATAAGTACTGGCTTATATAGTGATATATGCTTTAGAATCTCTCGTATAATGAATAAATGAGAGAAGTGCAAGTAAAGAAAGACTAAGTTACAATCTGATCCTAAATTCCAGAATTTAGAATCAAAGCACACAAATAAGTGCCAAGGCATTTTATTAGAAGAAGTATTTAAAGAAGGATATAAAGAAAAGTATTTTACTTTTAAAAGGGCATGTACCGGACACAAAGTCCAAGGGATGGGCTCCAAGTTGCCCCTAGACATAAGGTCTAGAAGTGTCTTAATGATTTTGGGATTAGCTACCTCAATTCTCATTAAGAAAGGCGCGCAAAGTGGTACAATGCCGGGCCCAAGTAAAGTTGAATATTATTTTAAAGTATAAAAATATTAATTTGGAAACAAACAGAACAAGTTCTTTTATCTAAGTTGCAAATTTTAGCAAATTAAATTGTTGTTTCCTTTAGAGATGCATGATGTAGTTCTATTTGCCATTTTCATGTTGAGCATGTATTTCCCTGCTTTCTTTTATGCTTATGCATTCCGTATCGGATTTTGTGAGTAGAAAGCACTTACTAAGCTTTTAGCTTATAGATACTACTTTTTCCTCCTACTGCAGATATAGATAAAAATAAAGGAAAAGCTAAAGTGGTATAGAAGAAGGCGACAAGGAGACACTGGTGATGTGTGTGTGGATGGCGGTGATGGAAGATTTGGGGACCTTGCTTTTAAATTTCTGCAAGTTAAATTATTTAGGTTTCTTCTTAAATAACTAGGAGAATTAATAAAAAATTCAGATTCTTTATGCTCTCCCTGTTTTACTGTTTTGAAGTTGATTAAATACGTTGGTTCTGTTGAGTACAATATGAATTGTTTGAGTTATATGAAATTCGGTTTTGGTGCATTGCTTAAATCTGGAGTTTCAGATTGTTGCCGTGGAGTTTGGAAAATTCAGATCCTTTCATGTTGCTTAAAACTGTAAAGTTCTATATTATTGTAGCCTGAATTGCATTGCTTAAGCTTGAGAACTATTTCGGCCGTGATACTTATCTGCTCTTGTGTTATCTGTTGCTGCTGGAAGTTTGGTTTTTTTTTTAATTGCAAAGTAACTTTCTGTGAAAACTGATATGCCATGAGTTTGCTCAAGATGAGTAATAGCCATATATGCAAATCTGTTAATGGTTGTTAGATGTATGATTGGTAGAAGTACATGTAAAATGTTAACTGGTAGTTTACAAATTTATCATGTGCAAGTTTGCTTAAATTCTTAATGTGAACAAATGATGGATTTCGTTTGCTGGGTTAACTAATTCAATTTGCAAGTTTTAAATGCCTACACATTTGTGGCTATACATGTTATCTGGAATTCGTTTGCAAGTTAACTGAATTGGTTTACAGATCTATACATGCCTATAAGTGTTAAATGCTAAACACTGTCATGGTAACATGTTGATACATTTTAGCATGATTGATAAGCTTGGTTGAGGGTAGTACTGAGATAATTAGAAGTGATAGTATGCTAAAAAAAAAAAAAAAATAGTGGTTAAGTAACGTTCACCTTAAAGAGTAGTAGTAAAGAAATTGGGTGGTCGTTACACAACAACTTGAGGAAGAAAATTCCAATCTGAAAGATCAAATTAAAGAACTCAAGAACACGTTGGAACGGTTCACCTTGGGTTCCAAGAATCTGGATCTGAAGGATCAAATACACTACCTCGATAGGCCATATCGAGGCCATGATCCAGGGGGAGCAAAAAGAAAAACGATATTAATCAAACCAACTTAATTCAAAATTCAAAATTCAAAATTCAAATTATAAATTCTAAATTCGAAATTAAATTAAAATTCAAAAATTCAAAATTCAAATTATAAATTCTAAATTCGAAATTAAATTAAAATTCAAAAATTCAAAATTCAAAATTCAAATTACAAATTCTAAATTCGAAATTAAAATTCAAAAATTCAAAATTCAAATTATAAATTCTAAATTCAAAATTAAATTAAAATTCAAAAATTCAAAATTCAAATTCTAAATTTAAAACTAAATTAAAATTCAAAAATCAAATTACAAATTCTAAATTCTAAATTAAATTAAAATTCAAAAATTCAAAATTCAAATTATAAATTCAAAATTCGAAATTAAAATAAAATTCAAAAATGAAATTACAAATTCTAGATTCGAAATTAAATTAAAATTCAAAAATTCAAAATTCATAATTCAAAATTCAAATTACAAATTCAAAATTTAAAATTAAATTAAAATTCAAAAGTCAATAGAAGGAGGATCCAGAATAGCTGGCACCCCTAACTAAATTACCCGACTGGGTAACCGAACTTAATCCTCCCGGAATGGGTAAACAAGAGTAGACTACCCGGCAGGGTAATTAAGGTTAGATAAATGGGCGAGGTTTAACTTGACCCACGGTACTGGTGAAGTTTTTGGATGATAGTACGTTAGGGAAGCTTGGGCATCGCATGTCTAGGAAGATATGACTTCGACCTGGTGCATTTGGCCAAGTGGAACTGACCGAAGCTACCCTTAAATGGATCCTAACTAGTTAGACCAAGGTTTAGTATTAAGTTCAGTGGGTAGGACTATTTGGAAAACCTCGAAGGCATGGTTACTTTAATGAGTTCCTTGTGACTCACCATAGCCCAGAAGTTTATCCAAAGAATGCTTACTTGTTGAACCCAAAACTAAATCTAAATCTAACACAAAGTTAAACCAAACCCTTAAATTGAACCTCAATTCATCTCACAAAAATTATAGGATTCCCTGATTGAAAATTTAGATCGGGTGAGATAACTAGGAAATTAAATTGACTTAACTTAAATCAAGTTAATTAATAATTAAATTATTTTAACATGAATTATTTTCAAATCAAAATTATTTTAAACTTAATTTCAAAAATATTTGAAAACTATTTTTAAACTCAATTTCAAAAATATTTCAAAATTATTTTAAACTTAATTTAAAAAATCTTTCAAAATTATTTTTAAACTCAATTTCAAAATCTTTCAAAATTATTTTAAACTTAATTTCAAAAATCTTTCAAAATTATTTTTAAACTCAATTTCAAAATCTTTCAAAATTATTTTAAACTTAATTTCAAAAATCTTTCAAAATTAATTTTAAACTTAATTTCAAAAATCTTTCAAAATTATTTTTAAACTCAATTTCAAAATCTTTCAAAATTATTTTTAAACTTAATTTCAAAAATCTTTCAAAATTATTTTAAACTTAATTTCAAAAATCTTTCAAAATTATTTTTAAACTTAATTTCAAAAATCTTTCAAAATTATTTTAAACTTAATTTCAAAAATCTTTCAAAATTATTTTTAAACTTAATTTCAAAAATCTTTCAAAATTATTTTTAAACTCAATTTCAAAATATTTCAAAATTATTTTTAAACTTAATTTCAAAAATCTTTCAAAATTATTTTTAACTTAATTTCAAAAATCTTTCAAAATTATTTTTAAACTTAATTTCAAAAATCTTTCAAAATTATTTTAAACTTAATTTCAAAAATATTTGAAAATTATTTTTAAACTTAATTTTAAAAATATTTGAAAATTATTTTTAAACTCAATTTCAAAATCTTTCAAAATTATTTTAAACTTAATTTCAAAAATCTTTCAAAATTATTTTTAAACTTAATTTCAAAAATCTTTCAAAATTATTTTAAACTTAATTTCAAAAATCTTTCAAAATTATTTTTAAACTCAATTTCAAAATCTTTCAAAATTATTTTAAACTTAATTTCAAAAATCTTTCAAAATTATTTTTAAACTTAATTTCAAAAATCTTTCAAAATTATTTTAAACTTAATTTCAAAAATCTTTCAAAATTATTTTTAAACTTAATTTCAAAAATCTTTCAAAATTATTTTAAACTTAATTTCAAAAATCTTTAAAAATTATTTTTAAACTCAATTTCAAAATCTTTCAAAATTATTTTTAAACTCAATTTCAAAATCTTTCAAAATTATTTTAAACTTAATTTCAAAATTATTTTCAAAACATAATTTCAAAATCTTTTCAAAATCATTTTAAAATCTTTTCAAAACTTAATTTCAAAATCTTTTTAAAATCATTTTAAAATCTTTTCAAAACTTAATTTCAAAATCTTTTCAAAATCATTTTAAAATCTTTTCAAAACTTAATTTCAAAATCATTTTGAAATTATTTTAAAACTAAATTTCAAAATCATTTTAAAATCTTTTCAAAACTGAATTTCAAAATATTTTTAAAATCATTTTAAAATCTTTTCAAAACTTAATTTCAAAATCTTTTCAAAATCATTTTAAAATCTTTTCAAAACTTAATTTCAAAATCTTTTCAAAATCATTTTAAAATTATTTCAAAACTAAATTTCAAAATCATTTTAAAATCTTTTCAAAACTTAATTTCAAAATCTTTTTAAAAATCATTTTAAAATTATTTCAAAACTAAATCTTTTCAAAACTTAATTTCAAAATCTTTTCAAAATCATTTTAAAATTATTTCAAAACTAAATTTCAAAATCATTTTAAAATCTTTTCAAAATCATTTTAAAATTATTTCAAAACTAAATTTCAAAATCATTTTAAAATCTTTTCAAAAGTTAATTTCAAAATCTTTTCAAAATCATTTTAAAATTATTTCAAAACTATATTTTCAAAATCATTTTAAAATCTTTTCAAAACTTAATTTCAAAATATTTTCAAAATCATTTTAAAATCTTTTCAAAACTTAATTTCAAAATCTTTTCAAAATCATTTTAAAATCTTTTCAAAACTTTATTTCAAAATATTTTCAAAATCATTTTAAAATCTTTTCAAAACTTAATTTCAAAAAATGTTGAAAATCATTTTAAAATTTTTTCAAAACTTAATTTCAAAATCTTTTCAAAATCAATTTAAAATCTTTTCAAAACTAAAATTCAAAAATCATTTTAAAAATATTTTCAAAACTAAATTTCAAAAATCATTTTAAAATCTTTTAAAACTTCATTTCAAAATTATTTGAAATTCAAAACTTATGTTTTATATCAATTGCAAAGACAACTCATCTCACGCTCACTCATATGCTAAACATGCTTGTTAATCTAGAATGAGTGAGATGGAAAGATAGGAAAATATTTTTTTTTACCTCTCATGCTTGGACTTCTGAACTCAAAAATTTATTAAGGCATAAATTAAGGGGGAGTGATTTTGAGTTGGTTTTAAAATTAGTTTTCTTTAAAATAAAATTTTGACTTAACCTCAAAATTAAAAACTATTTTTACTTATCTTCAAAAATTCAGGTTATTTTTAACTTAACTTTAAAATTAAAATTATTTATGACCTGGCTTTTAAATTACAACTCTTCTAGAATGTTTTCAAAGCTAAGCCTTTATGTAAAACCTCTTTAAGCTAAGTACTTAATCAAGTCTTCTTTAACTAAGCTTAGTTAGATTATACTCTAAACTTAGCTATTTGGCAAGAAGTTTTCTCAAGACAATCATTTTTAAGCTGAATATATAGCTAAGTATTTTCAAATTTAGCTAAGTACTTTTAAAGTTTTTTAAAGACAAAAAGGGAATTTAGCTAAGAGTCTCTCAAAGCAATTGTTTTCAAATGCTAAGTTTCGCTGAATATGCTAAGTATTTTCCAAAACATTCTCAAAATTTCATCAAAATATTTTTTTTTTAAAAACTAAGTTTTTTTAAGGTTAAATACTTAACAAAACTACTATCTTCATAAGTTTAGCTAAGTCTTTGATAAAAGTATTTTAAAAAGTAAAAATCTTAGTTAAACTTAGTCTTGATCAAATTTTTTCTAAACTCCCTCTTTAAAAATTAAGAATTTAAAGTGTTGTGATATCACAAAAATTTGCTGAGTTACTTGTTAAAAACAAAAATAACCTTATCTTAGCTAAAAGTATCTCTCAAACTAAAGGAAATAGAAATATTAAGATTAAGATTACCTGTACTTTAGGGCTCTGATACCTGATCAACACCAATTAGATAATTTGATTACTATTTAACTTGACTCATGCTTAGACTTAAAGACCAACTGAATAAATAATCTAAATTAAAATTTTAGCTACTCTCTCTCTTCAACCTAAAAACTAACAAGTTCTTTTTCAAAAATAAGTATTATTTTATTCAAAATTAAGCTAAGTCCCTTTTCACTTAAGCTATATTTTCAAAATTCAATGTTTGCAAAAGGTGATTCATAGAGCAAGGGGGAGAGAGGAAGTTACATAGACTATTTTTCTCTTTTCCTAGGTTTCTTTTTGATTTATGTCAAAGGGGGAGAGAGAAAAGTTAAGTAAAGTGTAAACTTAAACATAATCAATGGGAAAGCATATAAAGTTTTTTGTTTAAGTTTCTGTACTTACTGTCTTATTTTGTACTTAACTTTGAACTGTATTGTCATAATCAAAAAGGGGAAGATTGTTAGTGCGGGAAGCATCCGACGATCGAACCTATGTTTTGATTATGTCAAAGGGTTCAAAGTTAAGGTGTTTTGGTTTCTAATATGTTGAACAAGTTTGCAGGAAAGTCCTAAGTGGTACTTAGGCATAAGTCCTAGCTGCGGTTAGGCAAATGGAAAACCCTAGGGGGTGGTAACCCTAGGTAGAGGAAAACCCTAGGGGGTGGTAACCCTAGGTCATAGGGGGTGGTAACCCTATGCGGAAAGTCTTGGCAGGTCGATGGCTTCAGGCAAAAGTCCTAGGGGGTGGTAACCCTAGGTGGAAAGTCCTGGTGTCGCGAACCAGGTGAAAGACTGGACTAGCCGGGAAGCGGATGTCCAGCAGAAAGTCCGGAAGCGTCGAGTGCTGAGCAAAAGTCCAGTCGCTAGGATCAGGTAAATCTAACAGTGAGGACGCGTTCCCCGTAGAGGGAACAGTAGGCGTCGGGTCGACCTAGGATTTTCGGTTGGAAATCCGAAGTCAGACTCGGACAGTCCGAAGACTGTCAATTCTTCTTTACAATGTTTTATCTTATTCTAACACTGTCTTGCAGGGGATTTTGCTCGGACTAACCTTTGTTTGCAGGTAAGGAACCTGCTGGAAAAAGGCTGTCCGGGCGCCCGGAACAGGTCCAGGCGCCCGGGACCAAACATTATCCCTGCCGCGACTTCGCCACGTGGAGCATCCTGGTTGGTTGGCCACGTCACACTCCAGGCGCCCGGAACTTCATATAAAAGAAGGGTCGAGGAGCAGCTTCAAAACAACAATCTTGACAACGAATTCTAAGTGATCTTTCATCAACACTCTGCTCCAAAAGACGCTCCTAAGTGCTACTACAAGTGCCCGACGACCCGAAGCTTCAGAATTAGCATTTCTTGTTGTCGGTATAATTTTTGATAGCTTTTATTTGTACTCATAATTGTAATCTTTTAACGAGCTTCTAGTTGTTGCCCACCGGAAGCGATCAAGGATCGCGGGCCTTCGAGTAGGAGTCGACTTAGGCTCCGAACGAAGTAAAATCGACCTGTCTCTTTGTGTTGTCTCTTTATTTTATCTCCGCTTATTCCGCTGCACGTTTTAACTCCGATAGTTTTCCGATAATCGAACGAAATAGCCACGAGCGCTATTCACCCCCCCCTCTAGCACGTCTCGATCCAATAGAGAATGTATACTGAATGACCCGCCATGAGAAAGTATCATGGATCGTTATATGAGTGTCATATACTTTCTCATGTGGCTATTAGTATGACTATTAGTCCCTGAAGTCACCATGGATCCCTACATAAGGAGTTATGTACTTTGGTTTCGTCAAATGTCACCCGTAACAGGGTGGACTATAAAGGCGATTACTGGGTATGTAACAAATTATGCAGAGGGATGTGAGTGATGTAGATGGGATCTATCCCTCCCATATGACGGGAGCGACATCAATATTCTTGATAGAGTTAGACCACGAAGTGTATGGCCATGCCCAAATGAGTCAACATTAGATGTTGAGCTCATTTGATCGAGTGAGTCTACTTGGAGTTCAAGATTTAGATTGATTAGAGGATGACACGGTCTATGCCTCATATTGATCAATCTAGATGTCTAGGATAGAAGGACAATGTCACATATATTGTGAGGAGTCACAATTAGTAGTCACAAGGTGATGTTGGATCTCGACATTCTTGTAACTTGGGTAGTAATGATGTGTTGCTAGATACCGCTCATTACTTATGCTCCTAAATGGGTTTAGGGCATTGCCAACGTTACAAGAACCTATAGGGTCACACACTAAGGACAATTAGATGGAGATTTGGTTCATATGATGAACCAAGAGGATTAGATTCATTTGATGAATCATATTGGATTAAGAGTAATCCAAATTAGGCTAATTGAGTTGGACTCAAGTTGATTCATGTATTCAATGAGTCTAATTTAGATTATGACTCATTAAATCAACTTAATTTAATGAATTAGATTCATTATATTAAGTTGGCTTGAATCATATGGTTGGATTAGATCAACCATGAGAGAGATTTGATCAAGTTTGACTTGATTTGAGAGGAAGAGGAAAAGTCATGTTTGACTTGACTTTTTGCCACATCACTAGTGAGTTGGCAAGATGTGGACCAATAGGATTGCTCCACATCATCAATGTGTGCCACCTCATGGAGGTTACAAGCCTCCATAGCATTTAATGTGGCCGGCCCACATTAAATGAGGAGGTTACACTTGTTGCCATGTCATTTAGTGAGGTGGCAAGATGTGGACCAATAGTGTTGATCCACATCATCCTAGAGTGCCACCTCATGGGGGTTACAACTCTTAATGGTCTCCACATTAATTGGAATTAATGTGGGGGTTACACCTCCTAGAGTGGCCGACCACTTGATGGCTAAGGTGTGTTTTGAATTTCCTTTGATTGATTCATTCACTCTTCTTCTCCCTTGGGTGCTCTCTCTTCTCCCTCTCCCATTCCTTGGCCGAACACTCCATTGGTGCTAGCACACCTTGTGTTTTGGTCATCTCCTTCTACTTGTGTCTGTGTGGATACATATAGAGGTTGTCTACTTTGACAACTAGAGATCCGGCGACATCTTGGACAAGCGGGAACGCGAAGGGCTTCGCTACAAGGGTAATGATCTTAACTTTAGTGTAGATCTAAATTTTTTACAAACTCGTACAAGAAAAAGGTTTTTCGAAAAATTTTGTTTACGAATCTTTGCACGAGATCCATGGCTTTGGGTGACTCGGGGTTTCTGCGACGCGAAAAGTGGTTTTCACGGCCCGAAGAACCCAACAGCCCCAACTCGGGCCTTGGCTAGGACTGGTTCAACTCGGTCCGGGCGCCCGGACCTGGTCAAGGCGCCCGAACCACAAATGTTATTGACTCGCTAACTGTCATGATCCGTTGCGACGCGGATAGAATTATATCCACACCCAGGCGCTCAGAACCCTTCAAGGTGCCCTGATTATGGCTATGAATATAGCTCTGATCCCAATAGCTAAACACAACACTTGTAAATATTCTATTTTCAGTTTTGTTTTGTAATTGAGTGTTTTAACTGTTGTAAGAGGCTTCTCCTCCTGAAGGAAATTTATAGTGAACTTTTAACGACTTGGATTAATAATCCCTTGATTGCAAGCCAAGTAATCCTCTGTGGCTCTTTTTAATTTGCTTGCTTTTCCCTTTTTGTACAAGTGTTTATGTTGATAAAGCTATAAGTCAAGAAAAGTATTCATTTTTTATTTTAGGCTATTCACCCTCCTCTAGCCAACCGCAAGGGATCAACACATAACTCATTCACTCCTCATGAGAATTAGGCTACCTATTCATGGCCCATCTTCTGACTAGTAGCTGAATGGGCCTTCTGGCCTATAAGCCTGGTTCACCATTAATACGACATGTGGATTTGTGAGAGAATAAAAGGATTGTATCTTTGCACAAATACACAATACCCCTCATACCTATGATGGAACTACGGATACAATGGAAGCATGATGATTAGATAGGTTATCTAAGAGCGATATGAAATATCATTTAATGTGGAGATCATGAGAGACATTATAAAAGGAGTCATTCTCCGCTGGCATAGGTACGCAAGTCCACTGCTTTTCATAGTAATCCACTGTTCTTCTTCTTTCGAGATCCTGACTTGATTGTCAGAGTAGTTGTGCCAGGGACTCCCTGACCTGCTTACTGATGATTTTTTCTCCTCCTATTGGTGCTTGTAGGCGTCTTCCGGCATTCCTTTCGTTGAAGTCTTCTTCTAGTCAAACTCCCAGCTAGCTTACCAGTAGTCCACTATTTACTGCTTTCAGACGAGATCAAATTTGGTGTCATCTGTGGGAACTTCTCCACCTGAATTGGAATGTGAAGATGGACGACCCCAAAAAGTTTACCACCGTTACTTTGTCGCAAGAAGATTTAGACCTACCGATAATGGCCAGATCACAAGTTGTTGGATTGTGAAAATGCTAGAGGGGGGGGGGGGTGAATAGTGTTCGTTGAAAATCATTATTGAGTAAGCAGCGGAAAGTAAATAACAAGAGCAATACCAGAAAAACACGAGCAATTTTTACTTGGTTCGGAGCCTTTGGTGACTCCTACTCCAAGACCCAGGTCCCACGGACCTATCGATGGACAATCCACTAAAAATCTCTTCCGGTACCCCTGGAAGAGAGAGTCGAGTACACAAGAATTAGGTTAAGTGCAATAAACTGCACTTACCCTTTTATAGAAATTAAGTACAAAAAAATAACTGTTACCAATACTCTTATAGGAATGAAAATGATGCGCTTCATGTTGATGTCTGTCTGCCGGGCACGATCAGAACTTCTCAGATTAGTTGTTGAGCTCAGAAGCTTCTTGGTAGTGTCATAGCAGCAATAGGAAGCAGTCGAAGGCTCAGAGGTGCGTGCAATAGCTCGTATGTTCTTGATTTAGCAAAGCCTCCTCGAAATTGCCTTATAAAGGGCTTGGAGGGCACTTCCAATAGGATAGAATCTATCCCGAAGTGATCGGTGTTTATCTGTGAACCAGTCAAATTCTATTCATGGAAGGCGCCTTTCATAACCATGGAAGACACCTTCTATGAACAATACTGAGGCGCCTTCGGGTATTGTTCACCCGAAGATAACTTTGCTTCTTTGCTTGCTTTCTTGCCCTGCAACAAATATGTTAGTCCAAATACCCTGTAAGACAAGTGTTAGCACAAATATGATAGATGAAGTAATTAGTTCCTATCCTCTCAGGACTAGAAACTAGTCAAAGTCTCAATTTAGGGATCACAAATGAACCTAAACTAGACCAACACCTACTTTCCCTCAACTGGGACGCGTCCTCACAGTCACTTTCCTCTAGTGACTTACCTTTACTTATCTTTTGCCAGACATCCGGTCAGCCCGTCGACCAGTCTGGACTTCGTGCTAGCTATCTGGTCAGTCCGTCAACCTAGCTGAACTTCCCTGTAATACTAAGTTAGCACAATAGATAAAATGATAAGGTTAGATAATGTTAATAGAATTCAAGATTCGTCGGTCCGGTCGATCACATATAACCGTTGGTTGGTCCTAGGAAGATCGTACCGGTTCCACTGTACAAAAATTTTGTACAAGTCCTGAACCTTTCCTAACAACCTATTATGTTCTTTAGAAATTAAATTCGAAATCGCAAACAGAACTTAACATTATTGATTCCAAATTTAACTTATCTGTTCTTAATGGTTTAGACTTGGATAGCAAACGATACTTAACATTATTGATCCAAATCCACCTATGTTATAAATTTAATTAAATATTAATTTCTATAATTAGCTTTCAGGACTGCATGGCGAGGCACTAGGCCTTCTTGGGTATGAGATCATCCACCACCGCCTAGACAAAGCCTTTTAAAGAAACATAATATTTAATTTCCTTATATAACTCTAGGTTTAACCAAAAGGAGCAATCGAATCATAAATTCGAAAAAAACAAAACAAAATAAACACAACTTCGAATATCTGATCCGAAAATCTAGAATCACTAGCCTCTTGTGTTTGGAATTCATACAAAGAAAAACTAGTATGATGCGGAAAATAATTACTAGTTATACCTTTCTTTGTAAGCAACAACCTCTTGATCTTCTACCATATTCCTCTTCTTATCTCGGACATTGTGTGGGCAACGATCTACCAAGATGAGAACCACCAACACCTTCCTTCTTGCAAGATTCGGCCACCAACCTTCAAGCTCCAAAGGGACACAAGAGCAAATCCTCCTTTCTCTCCTTCTTCTCCTAGCTAGAACCGACTACCAAGGACTCCTCTTGTGTTGATGCTGCCGGCCACCAAGGAGGAAGAGAAAAGGAGAAGAGCAAGGAGCTAATGGTCGGCCACCGCCAAGGAAGAGAGGAGAGGAAAATAGAATAGAGTTGTGTCTCATGAAGGCACTCCCTCCCTCTCTTTTATAATCCTTGGTCTTGGAAAAAAAAGAAAATTTAAATAAAAACTTCCTTATTTTCTTTGCCATGAAAATAAAAATTTAATTGATTAAAAATAATTTCCTTTTCTTATATCAAGTGGTCGACCACCTCATAGCTCCAAGCAAGGAAAGTTTTAATAACACAAAATTAAAACTTCCTAATTTGCTTCCGAAATTTTAATAAAAATTTCTCTAATAATTTTTCCCTTTATGGTTGGTTATAAAAGGAAATTTTATAAATTAAAATCTCTCTATTAAAACATGTGGATGATTTCCAAAAAGGAAAGTTTTCTTTAAAATTAAAATCTTCCTTTTAATCTACAAATAAGGAAAGATATCAAATCTTTTCTTAATCTTTTGTAGAAACTTATAAAAGGAAATATTTAATTTTAAAACTCTCTTTTAAATCATGAACATGGTTACAAAAAAGGAAAGTTTTATCAAAAATTTAAATCTTCCTTTTAACTACAAATAAGGAAAGATATCAAATCTTTCACTTAATCTTTTGTAGAAAGCTATAAAAGGAAAGATTTAAATTTTAAACTCTCTCTTTTAAAACCATGATATCCACATAAGGAAAGATTTCGGCCACAATAAGCTTGGACTCCAAGCTATGGCCGGTGATGTGTAAATAGTATGATCATTTAGGCATGTTTTAACGCACATTCACTTACTTTATGCGTGCATATTCTTTACATAATCGTCTCTTTATTCATATGATCATCATAAATACTCTTTTGTTCGGAGATCTGCTCTTTGTTTAGTTTTGTGTTGACAGGGATAACTTTTGAGCAAAAACAGCAATTGTCGACGCACCGGAACAAGGCAAAGAACACGACCGTGCAACCTCGCACGACCGTGTGGACAAACAGAGGCAGAATGGTGCATGGTCGTGCAACTCTTGCATGACCGTGCGACTGAAGCAGAAGCAAATCCTTGCATGACCATGCAAACCCGCACGACCGTGCCAATCGTCCCGAGGCCAAGCAGCACACGGTCATGCTAAATGGCACGACCGTGATTGATGGATCGAAAGCGCTAGAGGGGGGGGGGGGTGAATAGCGCTCGTGGCTATTTCGTTTTTCAAAATCGTAAAAGCTTGTTCAGAAATAACTCAGCGGAAAGTAAATAAAGTGGACACGAAGGATTTACTTCGTTCGGAGCCTGTGACGACTCCTACTCGAAGGCCCGCGATCCTTGATCGCTTCCGGTGGGCAACAACTATAATTCGTAAAAGCTATTACAAGCTAAGTACAATTTAAGCAGAAAAGAATATTGTACCGACAATAAAAAGACTAAAACTGAAGCTCCGGGTTGTCGTTGCAGCACTTCTGAGTCGAGACGTTAGCAGCTTGTCGCACGGAGAATGCTTAGAAGATTGTTGTACTTAAAGCTGCACCTCAACCCTCCTTTTATATGAGGTTCCGGGCGCCTGGGACCTTTCCGGACGCCTGGAGTGTGACGTGGCCAGCCAACCAGGTTGCTCCACGTCGCGAAGTCGCGCAGGGGATAAAAGTTGGTCCCGGGCGCCCGGACCTCCTTTTTCCAGGAGCCGCTTCTCCTGCAAAACAAGGTTAGTCCGAGCAATTGCATACCTTGTAAGACAATGTTAGAATCTGATAATTCATAAGTGAAAAAGAGCTGACAGTCTTCGGACTGTCCGAGTCTGACTTCGGATTTCCCAACCGGAAACCCTAGACCGACCCGATGCCTACTGTTCCCTCTACGGGGAATGCGTCCTCACCTACTCCACTCAGGAGATTTACCTGATGCCAGTCCGGTCCTCCAGACCGACTGGACTTTTCGCCTAGGGTTACCACCCCCTAGGACCTAGGGTTACCGCCCCCTAGGGTTTTTCTCCACCTAGGGTTACCGCCCCCTAGGACCTAAGGTTACCGCCCCTTAGGGTTTTCCTCCACCTAGGGTTACCACCCCCTAGGACCTAAGGTTACCGCCCCTTAGGGTTTTCCTCCACCTAGGGTTACCGCCCCCTAGGACCTAAGGTTACCACCCCTTAGGATATTTCACCTGCCTAACCGCAGCTAGGACTTTCCTGAAACACTCATTCAATCATGTTAGATCACACACTAACTTAACTTTGAATCCTTTGCCATTATCAAAACTAAGGTTCGATCGTCGGATGCTTCCCGCACCAACAATCTTCCCCTTTTTGATAATGGCAACCGAAATTCAATGTTAAGTAAAAAATATCCAGTTATGTATAAGTACAAGAAACAAGATAAGCGTGATAGCAAGATAAGCATAAACATAGCTCCCCCTTAATATAAGTTATTCTCTTTGAATTTTTTTACTAATAGCCATAGCTCCCCCTTAATACAAGCTCCCTTTAAAATATTTTCTTCTTTAAAATATTTTCTTTGAATTTCTCTACTCTCCCCCTTTGCCATATATAAAAAATGAGCTAGTTTTGAAAAACTTAACTTTTCAAGACAGAATTTAGCAGAAAACATTTTAACTTAGGCAAGGAGCAAGTGAAAGGCAACACCTTAGAATTGATTTTGCTTGAAGAGATATAGCAAAAAGGAGCTCTTTTTAACTTAGTGTATTTTGAGGAGTTTCCAAAATTTTCACAGAAAAATTTTCAAAACACAATTTTCAACTTAAAGAAGTTAATTACAGCTTAAAATTTTTTTTTCAAACTTTAAAGAATTTTCTAACTTAAGAATTTTTTTTTTTAACTTAACGAATTTTTGAAAAAGTTTCAGCTTAAATAATTTTCTAAAAAATTTTCAAAATAGAGGACACTTGAAAGTTTTAAATTTGGAGAAGTTTTTGAAAAGCTGTTTAAGGCATGTTTTTGAAATGAATTTCAAGAATACTTAGTGTTTAAGGCAAAGGAGAAGCGATAACCTTAGTGTTTAATAGTTTACAAAATTAGTAAGGTATCAGAGCCCTAAGGTCCAAGCATGAGTCAAGATTTGGTTTTGATCAGGTATCAGAGCCCTTAAGTACAAGCATGCTTAAACTTATTATTTCCTTCACCAACTGTCTAACCTTTAGCTACTTGCTGATTGCCTAGACAGCAACAGTGTTCACTTGGTTAGTCAAGCCAAGTCAATTTATCCAGTTAGATTTGACTAGGGATGGAAGACTTGATTTGATTACTGTTAATAAAGTATTTAACGCCCAGACTCATATTGATGCACAGAAATAAGCATTCTTGAGTCCAGGCTGTACCCTATGCATCTCACACCATTCTATGTTTTACAAACACAATCAAGGTAGACCTAGGTGTTTGTGAGATGCTCTGGCTGAGTCCTGGGGGAACATGATTTATAGGGGAAAAGCCTAGGCTAAATCCAAATTTAGAAAGTCTAGTAAAATGGGGATTTTTTAAAAAAAAAAAAAACAAAATTTTGCCTAGAATTTTTGAAATGTAATTTTAAACCAAAAAACATTAAGAGGACTAATTTGAAGATACCTATTCTACCCAAAACATTCCTATTAGTCTTCTGAGTGTACTGAACTCAAGTTCAGGTAAGGATTTTGTAAAGATGTCAGCTAGGTTTGATTTGGACTCAACATAGTTGAGTACAATATCACCCTTAGCTACATGATCCCTTACAAAGTGGTGCTTCACTTCTATATGTTTAGTCCTTGAGTGATGAATTGGGTTTTTAGTTAGATTTATTGAACTTATGTTATCAATTGAGATTTTTGTTTTTTGATATTCAAGTTGATAGTCTTTAAGGGTATGCATCATCCATAGTAACTGTGATGTGCATTCACCTAGTGCTATATATTCAGCTTCAGTGGTAGATAAGGCAACACAATGTTGCTTTCTACTTGACCAACTTACTAAGCAGTGCCCTAAAAATTGACAGCTGCCACTTGTGCTTTTTCTATCTAGCTTGCATCCGGCATAGTCAGAGTCAGAGTAGCCGGTTAGATCACGGGTGCAAGATCTAGGGTATCAAAGTCCTACGTTTAGGGTTCCCTTAACATACCTAAGGATTCTTTTTACTAGGGTTAAGTGAGACTCTTTTGCACAAGATTGGTATCTTGCGCACATACCTACTGCAAAGATGATGTCTGGTCGACTTGCAGTTAGGTACAGTAGACTTCCTATCGCACTTCGATAGTATTTCAAGTCTACTGGTTTACCTTCTAAGTCTGAGTCAATTTTAACATTAGTAGCCATTGGTGTATTAATGATTTTTGAGTTTTCCATTCCAAATTTACTAATTAATTCCTTAGCATATTTGGTTTGATAAATATAAATTCCATCTTTGGTTTGCTTAATTTGTAACCCTAAAAAGAAATTAAGTTCACCTACTAGACTCATTTCAAATTCATTTTCCATTAGTTTGGTAAATTCTTTTAGAAATTTTGAGTTGGTTGATCCAAAAATAATATCGTCAACATAAATTTAGGCTATAAAGATGTCGTTTTCAAGGGTTTTTACAAAAAGGGTTGGGTCTATTTGACCTTGGTTGAACCCTTTTGATATTAGATAGTTGGACAGTCGTTCATACCAAGCCCTAGGTGCTTGTTTTAGTCCGTACAGGGCCTTTTTTAATCTAAAGACATAATTTGGATGTTCTATGTCCTCAAATCCTGGGGCTCTGATACCAATTGATGTTAAATAATTTATTAAAAATTAGGTCTCTTTTACTTACTTTGGTGTCGGATGTCCCTTCGTGAAGTTCAATTAGCTTCTCCCACAACTCTTTGGCACTGTTAAAGGGGCCGACGCGGTTGAGTTCTTCTTTTGATAGGCCACACTGGAGGGTGCAAGTTGCCTTGGCATTAGTTTCCACCTTCTTGATCAAAGATGCATCCCAGTCCTCGTACGGTAGTGGTTTGCCGGCGCTATCAGATGGTAGTTGGAATCCGGTTTTGACAATCATCCAGACTTCAAAGTCAGTCTGGAGATATGCCTCCATCCGACCCTTCCAGTACCCGAAATCGTCTCCGGTGAATAGCGGAGGGCGGGCTGTACTGTAGCCTTCTTGAAGGGCCATTTCAGATTAACCTAAAACGAAAAACAACCAACAAACTGTCCCAGGACTTGGTCCTGGCTTAGTAGTGCGGAAGGAAAAAAATGGATCACGAACTCGGGTGGTGTTGCACCAATTCCGAGAAAAACCGATTCGAGGGAAAAAGAATTAGAATATAGCTATGAGGCTACATTCTAATCGACTCCGAAAATCTAAAAAATACCACAAAAAAATATTTTGAATGGTGGTTGCACCGATTCAAAATGACCCCGCTCTGATACTAATTGATGGATCGAAAGCGCTAGAGGGGGGGTGAATAACGCTCGTGGCTATTTCATTTTTCGAAATCGTAAAAGCTTGTTCAGAAATAACGCAGCGGAAAGTAAATAAAGTGGACACGAAGGATTTACTTCGTTCGGAGCCTGTGACGACTCCTACTCGAAGGCCCGCGATCCTTGATCACTTCCGGTGGGAAACAACTATAATTCGTAAAAGCTATTACAAGCTAAGTACAATTTAAACAGAAAAGAATATTGTACCGACAATAAAAAGACTAAAACTGAAGCTCCGGGTTGTCGTTGCAGCACTTCTGAGTCGAGACGTTAGCAGCTTGTCGCACGGAGAATGCTTAGAAGATTGTTGTACTTAAAGCTGCACCTCAACCCTCCTTTTATATGAGGTTCCAGGCGCCTGGGACCTTTCCGGGCGCCTGGAGTGTGACGTGGACAGCCAACCAGGTTGCTCCACGTCGCGAAGTCGCGCAGGGGATAAAAGTTGGTCCCGGGTGCCCGGACCTGTTCCGGGCGCCCTGATCCATCCCGGGCGCCCGGACCTCCTTTTTCCAGGAGCCGCTTCTCCTTCAAAACAAGGTTAGTCCGAGCAATTGCATACCCTGCAAGACAATGTTAGAATCTGATAATTCATAAGTGAAAAAGAGCTGACAGTCTTCGGACTGTCCGAGTCTGACTTCGGATTTCCCAACCGGAAACCCTAGGTCGACCCGACGCCTACTGTTCCCTCTACGGGGAACGCGTCCTCACTTACTCCACTCAGGAGATTTACCTGATGTCAGTCCGGTCCTCCAGACCGACTGGACTTTTCGCCTAGGGTTACCACCCCCTAGGACCTAGGGTTACCGCCCCCTAGGGTTTTTCTCCACCTAGGGTTACCGCCCCCTAGGACCTAAGGTTACCGCCCCTTAGGGTTTTCCTCCACCTAGGGTTACCGCCCCCTAGGACCTAAGGTTACCACCCCTTAGGGTTTTTCACCTGCCTAACCGCAGCTAGGAGTTTCCTGAAACACTCATTCAAACATGTTAGATCACACACTAACTTAACTTTGAATCCTTTGCCATTATCAAAACTAAGGTTCGATCGTCGGATGCTTCCCGCACCAACAGTGATAACATTCCAGAGGTAGAGAAGGTTACGGTCGTGTGAATTCACACGGCCATATGACCTCGGTAGAGACGAAGAAGGCCATGACCGTGCAACCTCGCACAGTCGTGTGAGGCCGTGCGGCTTCACACGGCCGTGCGGCTTCGCCAGAAGAGAGGATGGGTGTGGCCGTGCCAACCTTGCACGGTCGTGCCACGGGCCGTGCGGCGCCCATACCCTAACTTATAAAAGGGTCAAGAAGCCTATTTTTTGGATCATCTTTGGTTTGGGACTTCGTCCCTCCCCTCGGGGAAAGCCGTCGAGCTTCTTCCACCACTGTCTCTTCATGATCCGTCCATCTCCGGAGCAAGGAAGCATCCCCAAGACAACGGAATCATCAAGCATCTCTTCTTCCTTTTTTTCTAGGGTTGTAAGTATGCTTTTCTTTATGTTCTGGGGTTGTTCTTTCCCCATAATGGAGTAGACATCTTGTTCTAGGATTAGGAAGTATTTGTAATATGATGGAGATGTAGAACTAAGTAGATTCACCTTGTTTCTATTCAATGACCTGTTGATGCCTTGTTCGTGCTTGATGAGTTGTGTGTGTGCAATGTTTACGTTTCTATGCTTTGATTGCTTGATGTGGATGATTATTGATCCCGCAAAGGGGATACCTTAGAGCGTATTGGCCAAGGTACCCTAGTGACAGGGGTAACCCTTTCTGGACGTCTAAGACGTTCCCTTAAAAGGAGAAACAATCCCTTAGGAATTGCTGCTCTCGTAAAGAGAGTACTCTAGATCGTATACTCGAGTGGCCCTAGTGACAAGAGTAACCCATTCATAGATGGCTAGGACATTTTCTTGAAGGGAGAGGTAATTCCTCTATAAGGAGATAGGTAACCCTTATCCTTATTGTTATTTACTAGATGTGTATCCCAGTGATCTACCGAGGCGCCCTCGTGATAGGGGGGTTAACCGTTACAGGATTTCACAGGGATCGTCTCTATTCGATACTTAGAGATATTGACCAATCTGACTTCCTACAAGAGCATGGACATAGATGGCAGAAACTAAGCAATCTATGTAGTATCTCCTAGTATTACAATGAAACCAAAATCCTAGAATCCATCTCCCGAAGCTCATTCCATCCAAGATCAGTTCTTTCTTTTTCTCTCATCCTTCTCTTTCCCTTTTCAATCACCCTCGTTAGTTTGCAAACGCCAAAGCGAGCTTTCGACCGTCTAGATAACTTACCTTGCGACATCTCTAGTGTTTAATCAACAATCTCTGTGGATTCGATATTTTTATTACTGACGACGAAATTGTACACTTGCGGATGCGTAACAAGTTTTTGGCGCCGTTGTCGGGGACTGTTCGCATTAACATTAGTAGATAAGCAATTTAGTTAGTCTAGACTTGTGAATAATTTTTATTTTTCCATCTTCATAATTCAAAAAAAAAACCGGCCTGCATTTTTTTTCCTAGCAATTTAAATTCTACGTTTTGTTTCTTGCTTTTCATATAGCATTTTATTTCTTATCTTTAATTCTTCATTTTTGTTTTTCTCTCATAATTTTTTCTTGAATATCTTGAGCACTAACATGTCAAGTAGGACTTCAAGAGAATTTTTCACACCCATGAGTGCAAGATCTTCCATTGATGAATATTATGATTCAGAAGATGATCAATTTGAGTTCCTTTGTGGAGTGTGTGGTAGCACATCTCATCCAGCTGCTATTTGCCATTTTTTCCAAAAATCTACTAAGATTCTGGAACTTCAGTGTTTGGTTCAACCTCAACATCAAGATACATATAAACAAGTTCCTGATAGTTATGGCTATGACTGGGAAGATCATCAAATTCAAAACTTTCAACCTCAGTTAATTCTAGAGCAGAGTGAGCAGTCATTTCCCCAGTAGCAGAACTTTGACCCACCTCAGCACTACAATCAGGATAGAAGGGATTATCAAACTTTTGATTATAGAAATGTGCAAGGTGTTGATCATTCTTTTCAAGCATCTCAAAGTTTCTCAGAGATTCAGGATGATTTCTCACTGGATAGACCACATCATTCATAACCAGATGAGTAGATTGACTTGGAGGACTCCCAACGCACAAATATCCTTGCTCCAAGTCAGATATATGGAGACCACAACCATATATCTAGATGTGACTCTCAAACTTATTTTGTGATAGAGCCTTTGTCAAAGAATCCACTGTTGGTGCAATCGACCTAGGTTTGATCGGTATTTTGATGTGTGTGTCAATAATTTAAGTTAGACTTTCATATGTATTTGATATGTGTTTGAATCTTGTAGGACTTGGTAAAACACATGAAGAACTTGGTGTGGACAAGTTTGGGAAGCTCATCCAAGGGCTCAGATCCTTGAGTCGGTGAAGGATGGTGTGGAAGACATTCGAGGGACCGCCGGGATGAGGAGCAATGGAGTGGAGCCGAGGGAAGCGGACTTCAAGGCAATGTGAAGGATGACACGGAGGCGAGTCGCGGGCTCAGGTGCATCTGAGAGAGGAAGGCCGAGGAAGAGGGTTTCAAAGGCGACTCCGAAAAGGATGAGTGTGTGTGAATGTAATGGACCAGTTGACTGGTACTTAGACCAGTCGGCTGATCCAAATTCATGATGAGCACAGAATGGTTCTGTGCTTGTTGGCTGCGAAGACCAGTCGACTCGTGTTGACACCAGTCGATTGGTATATGGCCGTTGGCAGAAAATATGTTCTACATAGAGCCGTTGGCTGTGTCTAATGGCTACATCAGTTGACTGGTGCATGGACCAGTTGACTAGTGCCGAGATGAGTTGATATGATAATCAACTCTCTCCTCTTATTTATAGGAGGCTTTGGGACATGAAGGAGGTGACTGATTATTGTTGAATCACTCCTTTATCATTGTCCAAAGCTTCCATGCCATACTCTTCTCTTATTCTCCATCTTGTAAAAGAAGAAGAGTGCATTGTGAGAGGTTGTACTCCACCGAGAAGGAGTAAGCTCTAGCCGGAGATTGCCGAGGACTGATCCGCCGAATGATCAAGGGTTCATTCACCTCAAGAGCATGCTGTGGAGTAGGAGCAAGCAATCTCTGAACCACGTAAAGGAATCGTGTTAGCGTTTGTGTTCTTTCTCGTTTGTTCTCATTGTTTTTGTTTAGTATATTCTGCTACACACTAACCTTGTAGAGAAGAAATCAAGTTGGGGGTGACCTAGCTATCCAACCCCCCTTCTAGCCGACCACCGATCTCCTACAAGTGGTATCAGAGTAAGGCTGCCCTTTAACGGACTAATCGCCGAGAAGAGAACTTCATCAAAATGGCCGGTTCAAGCATCCATCCACCCAAATTCGAAGGTGACTTCTCTTGGTGGAAGAAGAGAATGGAGGTATTCTTTAAAACTGATTTTGATATAATGCTAATTATAGAAAATGGTTTTGAGATGCCTAGGGACCAAGATAATAAGTTAATTGAGAAAATAAGGTGGAACAAGAAGCAAAGAGAAGAACAAGTAGCCAACTCAAGAGCATTGCATCATCTTCTAAGTGTTCTTCCCCAACAAGAAGTAACAAGAATTGGAAACTATACAAGCACCAAAGACTTGTGGGAAAAGCTAGTGGAGTTTCATGAAGGAACATCAGAAGCAAAATTGAAAAAAAAAAGAGACCTTCTCCGATCTCAACTCAACAACATCAAGCTTGAGAAAGGAGAAAAGGTATCAATTTTACATTCTAGAATTAAGAAAATTATTAATGGACTAACAAGTGTAGGTGAGTCACTTTCAAATCGAGACATGATGATGAAAGCCCTCAATGCCTTCCCAAGAACCACAAATTGGATGCCAATAATGTTGGTATTGCAAGGTTGCAAACATAGTCTCGAATTGGAAACACATGGGAAAGATCATGAGTTTATAAAGAGAAAGATATCTTCATTGGCATGAGACCTTTTGGGGAGTGCCCAAGAGCAAAGCCATGAGGGCCTAAGCCCAAAGTGGACAATATCATACCATTGTGGAGATATTTAAATTTTTTTCGATCCTACAATTAGTATCAGAGCCCGGACTGCCAGAAGGTTTAATCGCCGATTATGCACAAGAGTTATGGTCTGTTGGTGCAGTGAGCACCAGATGATCGAACCTGAGTTTTGATTATGACAAAGGGTTCAAAGTTAAGCTGCGGTGTTATCTAACAAGGTTCATGGAGCTTGCAGGAAAGTCCTAAGTGGTACTTAGGCAAAAGTCCTAGCTACGGTTAGGCAGATGGAAAACCTTAGGAGGTGGTAACCCTAGGTCATAGGGGGTGATAACCCTATGCAGAAAGTCTTGGCAGGTCGAGAGCTTCAGGCAAAAGTCCTAGGGGGGTAACCCTAGGTGGAAAGTCCTGGTGTCGCGAACCAGGTGAAAGACTGGACCAGCCGGGAAGCGGAAGTCCAACAGAAAGTCCGGAAGCTTCGAACGCTGAGCAAAAGTTCAGTCGATCTTGAGGATCGCACTAGCAACAGGTAAATCTCCTGAGTGGAGTAGGTGAGGACGCGTTCCCCGTAGAGGGAACAGTAGGCGTCGGGTCGACCTAGGGTTTCCGGTTGGAAATCCGAAGTCAGACCCGGACAGTCCGACGACTGTCAAGTATGTCTATCATATTGTTTCTGTGCTAACTTTGTTTTGCAGACTTTGTATTTGGGACTAACATATTTTGCAGGAACAAAGGAGCAACTTAGACCTCGGATGAACAGTGTCTGAGGCGCCTCCATGGGGCTTGGAGGTGCCTCGGGTGCTAGCCGAAACCAGCTATCTAGAGACACTGGAGGCGCCTCGGAGGTCACTGGAGGCGCCTCGGAGGTCACTGGAGGCGCCTTGGAGCAGCTTGGAGGCGCGTTCAGTGGGATAGGGCGCGACTAGATCAGAGCTGATCCACGCGTGCGACTCGGCGACCTGGAGGCGCCTTGGACAGGCTTGGAGGCGCCTCCAGGACTGTTTAAAAGGGGACTTCGAGCAGCAGCTTGAAACAAGAAAAAAAAAAGCGATCCTTCTGCGTTCAACTACTAACGAGTTCATCCCGAAGTGCTGTGACGACATACCGACAACCCGGAACTCCAGATTTTGATATTCTTACTATCAGTATTGTTTTCTTTTATAGTTCTAATTGTAATAATCTTGTAACAATTTTTCGATCTTATAGTTGTTGCCCACCGAAAGCGGTCAACGACCGCAGGCCTTGGAGTAGGAGTCGCCACAGGCTCCGAACCAAGTAAACGACTGTGTCCCTCTGTGCTTGCTTTATTTTTCTTACTTAATTTCGTTGCATATTTTCGACTCTATTTTAAATCGAACGAAATAGCCACGGGCGCTATTCACCCCCCCTCTAGCGCTTTCGATCCAACATGGTCTGATTAAGTCATGTGGGTACAATATTGACCTCGAACACAGAAAGTGTGGGCTCCTATGTTCGGATCAAGAGGACCAGACACCAGGCAGGAAGTCCTAGTTGCGGCTAGGCAAGGAAGTCCTAGTAGGTCGGGTGGACCGAGGGGCAGGAAGACCTGGTGGGTCGAGGATCGAGCATTGGAAGCCTATGGTCCTTTGTTTGAGGGGGGGATTGTTGGTGTTGCAAGGTTGCAAACATAGTCCCACATTGAAAACACATGGGAAAGATCATGGGTTTATAAAGAAAAAGATATCTCCATTGGCATCAGGCCTTTTGGGGAGAATCCAAGAGCAAAGCCATGAGGGCCTAGGCCCAAAGTGGACAATATCATACCATTGTGGAGATATCTAAATTATTTTCGATCTTACAAATAATAGACTCGTTCTACATCTCAAAGGATCTAGAGAAGTGGACTCTAGATGAGTTCTTCTCAACCATGGAGCTTCACGAGACTCGAGTTGAAGGGTTAGATGAAGAATCTCATAGATCAAGAGGAGTATCTCTTGTGGTAAACAAAGGAAAGGGTAAGAAGAAGAAGTCTTCGCCCCCACCATCCTTTGACTCCGAAGAATCAAGCGCCTCAATGGATAGCGATCAAGATGCGTATATAGTAAGGAAAATGAGAAGGACATTTAAAAAGTTTTCAACTAACAAATCTCATGCTAGGAAGAGCTCAAGAAGCAAAAGTAGAACAAGGAGGGTCATTTGCTACAATTTCCAAAGAGAAGGGCACATGAGGGATGAATGCCCCCTCTTGAAGAAGAAAGAAGAAAAGAAGAAGGAAGAGAAAAAGAAGACAAAAGAAAAGGGGAAGAAGGTTAAAAACCTAAAGGCAACATGGGATGATCCATCATCATTGGAGGAAGAAGAACATCATGTGTCCCATTTTGCTCTAATAGGAATTGATGATGTAGCATCCACCTCATCCAAAAATAAAGAAGGAAAGAGTTCAAGTGAAGATGAAGAAGGGAGCTCAAGTGAAGGGAGAGGTCAAACATCAGATTCGGACGTCTCGATAAGTGAGGTATACAATCTTCCTCCTCATGTTTTAAGTAAGATTATTAAAAGTACAAATGAGGATTTGTTATAGGCAAAAAGGAAAAATAAGTCCTTAAAAAAATGATATTTGCATGCTTAAGGAAAAATTAGAATCCATGCCTATTAGGGATAATGATATGCATGCTTCTTCTACTAATTCAAATGATTCATGTTTAGAAGAAGAAAATAGAAAATTGAGGGAAAAGGTAGAATACCTTACCAATTTCCTTAGAAAATTTGAAATTGGATCCAAAATTTTAAATATGATCATTGGGAGTCAAAGGGCAATTTTTAAGAAAAATGAGTTAGAATACAATGAACCCAATAATGAAAAGACCTATCATTGTCTACTTGCTAGGGGGCAATCAAAAACTAAGACCATAGATAGAAAATGGATCCCCAAGGAATTCTTGATTAACCCAATTAGAAAGAATTTCTATTGGGCGCCAAAGTCAATCCTCAAGGATTAGAGGATTTTGGGTTAGTCAACCATTGAAATCATAATTCAAATCCTTGAAAAATGGTTGACTTGAGACTTTAAGGGGGAGCACTTAGCCTTAATAGAAATTTATGATAAAAAATGCTAAGTAGAGATTACCTTTATTATATCTCACAATGAATTGCATTCTATTTCTAAATATAAATGTGAGATGATAGGATGATACCAATAATTCACTTATGCTTATGACATTTTGATGAATTATGAAATGTATCAATTATTAGTGATCATAGGCCAACTATGGGGAAAGTAAATGTTTAATTAATGGATATTTTGCCCATAGATCATAGTTGGAAATTTCAAATGTTTTAAAAATAATTCTATGTTTTATTTACTGTGGTATAACTATTTTGAAATATATGCTTGCAAAACTAGGTTTCAAATTGATATACAATTGCATGTTTTCAAGATTTTTGAGTTTTGGTCAAAAATTCAAAGATACATTGACTTTTCATAAAAATATATTTTTCCTAGTTAAAGGACATTAAAAGAAATATGTTTTCAAAATTTCATGTTTTTTTTTGAATTTTATAGAGTTTTTTATGTATTTCTGAAGTTGGTTTCAGAAGGCTGAAATTGGATTTCAGTGTGTACCAGTCGACTGGTACCAGCTTTCCAACATTTTGTTTATTTTTTGAAATCAAATTTTTGGTCAAAATTTGGTCAGACTTGATGCCATATAGTGTATGATTGTTTGGTGTAATTTTTTTGATGATGTCAAAGGGGGAGAAATGAGTAGGTTTAAGTTAGAAACCTACTTGTGTGCAAAACTTGAAAATTAAGGTTGAAAGCATATATTAATGGGGATCTTGGGTTTTATGCTTCATGTTTACATATTGCTTATAATTTTCAAAGTTATTATTTGTGCCTAACTTAAACATATTGCCACACATCAAAAAGGGAGAGATTGTTGGTGCAATCGACCTAGATTTGATCGGTATTTTGATGTGTGTGTCAATAGTTTAAGTTAGGCTTTCATATGTATTTGATATGTGTTTGAGTCTTGTAGGACTTGGTGAAACACATGAAGAACTTGGTGCGGCCAAGTTTGGGAAGCTCATCCAAGGGCTCAGATCCTTGAATCGGTGAAAGATGGTGTGGAAGACATCCGAGGGGCTGTCAGACGAGGATCACTGGAGTGGAGCCGAGGGAAGCAGACTTCAAGGCAATGTGAAGGATGACACGGAGGGGAGCCGCGGGCTCAGGTGCTTCTGAGGGACGAAGGCCGAGGAAGAGAGTTTCAAAGGCGACTCCGGAAAGGATGAGTGTGTGTGAATGTAATGGACCAGTCGACTGGTACTTGGACCAGTCGACTGTACTTGGACCAGTCGACTGATCCAAATTCATGATGAGCACAAAATGGTTCTGTGCTCGTTGGCTGCGAAGACCAGTCGACTGGTATATGACCATTGGTATAAAATGTGTTCTGTAAAGAGCCGTTGGTTGGGTCTAATGGGTACATCAGTCAACTGGTGCATGGACCAATCGACTAGTGCCGAGATAAGTTGATATGATGATCAACTCTCTCCTCTTATTTATAGGAGGCTTTAGGGCATGAAATAAGTGACTGATTATTGTTGAATCACTCCTTTATCATTGTCCAAAACTTCCAAGTCATACTCTAGCTTCTTCCTACTCTTAATCTCCATCTTGTAAAAGAAGAAGAGTGCTTTGTGAGAGGTTGTACTCCATCGAGAAGGAGTAAGCTCTAGCCGGAGATTGCCGGGGACTGATCCACTGAAGGATCAAGGGTTCGTTCATCTCAAGCCGTGGAGTAGGAGCAAGTAATCTCCGAACCATGTAAAGGAATCGTGTTAGCGTTTGTGTTCTTTCTCATTTGTTCTCATTATTTTTGTTTAGTATATTCCACTACGCACTAACTTTGTAGAGAAGAAATCAAGTTGGGGGTGACCTAGCTATCCAACACCCCCCTTTCCTAGCTGGTCACCGATCTCCTACATCCACTAGGTTCCCTTTAGTGGGAATCTTCTCGATTTATATTTCTTTTCTATCGATGATCTCTCTGATCAAGTGATAGCGATGAAGCACGTGTTTAGATCGTTGGTGAGACTTGGGTTCCTTCCACTATGCAATGGCTCCATTCTTGTCACAGTAAACTAGTAATGCTTCAATAATTCTCAGAACCACTCTAAGTTTAGAGATGAACTTCTTGATCCAAACTATTTTTTTACTGCTTTCGAAGTCACAATGTATTTTGTCTCAATCGTCGAATCAGTGACGGTGTCTTTCTTGGAACTTTTTCAACTTATTATGCCTCCATTTAATGTGAATATGTATCCAGACTAAGACTTGGAGTCATCCTTATTTATTTGGAAGTTGACATCCATATATCTGCATGTTACATATCATCATTTTCATATACTAAGAACATATCCTTAGTTCTTCTTAAGTACTTTAGAATTATCTTGATAGCCACCCAATGATTTATGCCTAGATCTGACTGATATATGCTTGTGACACTCAGAGAATATGATACATCGGGTCTCATACATAACATACATGATAGATCATATTGCTAAGATATAGGGACTCTTATTATGCGAATCCTCTCATTTTTTTTGCTTGAGTATATAGACTTTGAAAGGTGAATCCCATGCATAATGGGTATAAAATCTTTCTTGATTCAAGCATGCAAAATCATTTTAGCACTTTATCTATATATGTAGACAGTAAAAGATCAAGCAACTGTTTTGACCAGGATTTTGTGAGAAATCAAACACTTTGATTGCCTCATCAAAATAGATATTACAACTCTTGGATGCTTGCTTTAGTCCATAAATGGACTGTTGAAACTTACATACTTTATTTCTGTCAATAGATATGAAATCTTCAGGCTGCATCATATAGACATCCTCAAATAGTTTCCCATTTAGGAATGTCATTTTCATATCTATCTATCATATCTCATAATCGTAATGAGTTGCTATGGCTAGGAGCATCTGAATGCATTTAAATATAGCTACTGGCGAGAAAGTTTCGTCATAGTCAATGCCTTGCCTTTGACGATAGTCTTTCACCACTAATCTAGCTTTGTAAATAATTACATTACCATCCATGTCAATTTTTTTTTTCTTAAAAATCCACTTACATCCAATAGGTGTAACACATTTGAGTGGATCAACCAAGTTCCAAACTTGGTTTTTATACATAGAATCCATTTTAAAATTTATGGCTATTAGCCACTTGTCCCTCTTTAAACGTTTTAGAACTTCCTTCATAACTAGTAGACTCCTTATCTTCAATGAGTAACATATCATTCGATTCACTTATGAAAAATTTGTATCTCTTAGGAATCATACATGTCCTACTAGATCTACAAAGAGGTAGTATTTCCATAGGTTCAGTCGATGGTTTATCACTATAAGTAATCAGTTGTGGTTCTTGACTCAGCATTTCTTTAGTGTCTATTGGAGTATCTTAAACTTCCTTAAGCTCAACCTTACTTCTACTATTTTCTTGTAAGAGAAATTCTTTCTCTAGGAATATAACATGTCTTGAAATAAATATATTTTTTTCAAGGGATGATAGAATTGGTAACCCTTTATTTCCTTAAGGTAACTAATAAATAGACACTTATCAAACTTAACATCTAGCTTGTCTGATACAATCCTCTTCATATAAGCAAGATAACCTATATCTTCAAGTAAGATAGGTGAGGTTTCTTACCGACCCATATCTCATATGGAATAGTAGAGATTGCCTTAGTCGAAAATCTATTTAGCAAGTAAATAGCTACCTCAAGTGCATAAGCCCAAAGGATTTGGGATGACATGTACGATCCATCATTGACCTAACTATCTCCAACAGGATTCAATTTTGCCTTTCTGATACATCATTATGTTGTGGTGTCTATGGTGGAGTCCATTAAGATAATATTCTATTGTCCCTCAAATAATCTTGAAACTCTTGGCTTAAGTATTCATCACTTCGATCAGATTAAAGTATTTTAATACTTTTACTAAATTATTTCTCTACTTCATTTATGAATTCTTTGAACTTTTGAAAGACTTCAAACTTGTGTTTTATCATATACATATACCCAAATCATGGGTGATCATCGATGAAGGTAATGAAATAACTATAACCTCCTCATGTATGAGTTGACATTGGTCCACATACATTAGTATGTATAAAATCAAGTAACTCTCCCATTATTTCACCCTTTCTAGTAAAATGTAACTATACCATCTTATCTTTTAAACATGAATCACATAGATCAAATGAATCCAATTCAAATGATTCTGGAATTGTAAGTCTTTACAATTTGGACACGTGCTTCTTGCTTATATGACCAAGGTCATAATGCCACGAGTAGGAGGTTATCTAATCATCTTGTCGAGCATGCTTGTTGCTCTTTGATGTGTGTAGATTATTTATATTTCTAGGCATTTTTTAATACACATATACTTGTATTTCATTAATATAATATATGTTTATTGCACCCTATTTAATTATTATATAATACTTTTATCCTATTTTATTTGGAGATATGTTCTTTGCATGTTTCAATTGACAGAACACCATTTGAAGTGAAAATAGAGCAAAGACATGCTGGTGCAATTGTCTTTGGTTAAAGTTGACTAGTTTGACTCAAGCTTAAGTTTTGATGTTTGACAATATATAGAGATTGCAGGTGTAATTATCCATTTAGGAGATTGCTGGTGCAATTTTTCACTAGTCAAATGTTGACCAGTTTGATATGAGAAAGTAGTCAAGTAGGTCAAGGTTGACTAGATACTGTTGGTGCAAGTTGCACTAATGATCTAGCTCAGAATTTGATGAATGACAAGTGGATTAAAGTTAGAGTATTTGTACTTTAATTGTTTTACCAAGTGTGTAGGAGTTGATGGATCTGGAGAACCTGACACCAGGTTGAAATCTAGCTAGGTCTGCTGGACTCGATAGCTGGTGCGAAGTCCAGATAGGTCGAGGAGTGACTCGATATCCGATAGGAAGTCCGGTTGGGTCACGAGACCTGACAACTGGTCGAAGTCTAGTTGGGCCTGTGGACCTGACAACTGGAGGGAAGACCTGGTGGGTCAAAGGCAAGTCAAGTGACTATAGTTGATAAGTAAAAGGTAAGCAACTGGAGGAGAGATCCAGTGAGGACGTATTCCCGGTTAAGGGAATAGTAGACATTGGTCTAGCTTAGGTCTATTTGGGAAAGCTAAGCTGAGACTTTGACTAGATCTTGGTCTTGGAGAAATAGGATCTAATTACTATTACTACTTTATTGTATTGTGCTAACTTTGTTTTGTAGGATAAATATGTTTTGGTTGTCTGGACTAACTCTTTTTTACAGAAAGGAAGAGGCTGAAAAAGAGTTGTCTAGGCACCCTGAAGGGATTCGGGCGCCTAGACCAGCTTCACCTAAACAGGGTGCCTGGCCAGGTACTCGGGCGATCCGAGCACCTGGAGTTGGTCTAGGCGCCCAGACTAGAAAACTCATTTAAAAACTGAGTTGGAGCACGACGGTTGGCCAAACCCACGTCAACGGTCCATGCGTCCGGAGGAAGTTCGGGCGCCCGAAGGTGGATAAACTTTGACGATGAAGTTTCGATGAGAGCTCACTACGTCAGCATTGTCCGGGTGCCCAGGAGGGGATCTAAGCACTCGAATGAGGCTATAAAAGCTGCATTCGACCAGCAACTTCAGAACAACAATTGCTATGACTTTAGTTCTTGCGCGCTGCTCCGAGAAGGCTCTGACAATCCTAAAAAGTTGCTTTGACAACCTACGATTAAGGAATTCTATTCCTACTTTCTTCTTGTCAGTAATCTTTCATTTTACAGTTTGTGTACTTAAAGTTTGCAACTCATTTTTGAACAAATTGTAATTGCCCAACGAAAGTACTCAACGAGTGCGGGCCTTGAAGTAGGAGTCGTCGAAGGCTCCAAACCAAGTAAAACTACTTGTGTTAGCGTTTGTATTTTCATGTTTCTTTTCCACTATGTAATCTCGACTTTCGAAAAAGCAAAGAATGCTATTCACCCCCTCTAGCATCTTTACGATCTAATAAGTGGTATCAGAGCCAAGTTGACTTTGAATTGGTGCAACCACCAATCAGGCAGGAGGTGACTTTCAAACTTTCTTTTAATCTTTCTTTTCGATTTTGAGCTTTTTGATACGCGGAGCCAGCAGAGAGCGCTACGTCCCCAGCTTTCATCAACTCATAGTTCGGACAGGATCAGTCCAAATTGGTGCAATTACCTTTTTGGACAAGTCTTCTCGTCTCTTTCTACAATATCTTGAATTGGTGCAACACCAATCATGTCTTTCTTTTCTCCCACACTACTTACCCGAAGACCAAGTTTTGGAAACATTTCCAAGTTTATCTTTCAGAAATTAATGGTTTAAAATGAGGGATACAACACCGTTCGTCCCCCCCCCCCTTTTTTCAATGGGTACAACTTCTTGTATTGGAAGAAGTGGATGGAGGTGTACCTGAAAATAGACTTTGACTAATGGTTCAACATCTGCAAAGGATACAAGCCTCTAATCGACAACAACACCGAAATTCTGATGGATCCAGAAAACTGGAATCTGGAGATGAAAAAGAAGGCACAAACTGATTTCAAGGCATTGAACACGGTCTAGTGCAGACTCACAAAGGAGGAACTAAACCACATCGGCCCGTACGAAAATGAAAAGGAACTTTAGGATAAACTCATCGAGTTGCACGAAGGAACAAACTTTGGGATAAACTCATCGAGTTACATGAAAGAACGAGAGGTCATCTTTGCTTATTTTCTGAATTCCAATGAGGTCATTTTTACTTTTTTAAATTGACAATGTAGAAGCATAGATATGACAAAAAAAGACAAGTTGATGTATGGTTCAATTGGAAGTGTCCTGGTTTAGTTCTATAACATGATAATCAGTGAACATCTTAATCATTTTCTGATCAGTTCTAACTCTTTCTTATGGGTGAATTCTAGGTTTTGTGAAAGTTTCTCAAGACATTAGGTTATGTTATTTGCTCGGATTCTCATGTAAAACATTACCCACTTTGAATTTACAACATGATTGGTAGCTCTTCCTTTTGAGTTACATTACTTGCTAAACGACAGTCATAGAAATAGATGCAGAAAATGATATGTTGCTCACAAGGTTGGTTCTTTCTAACACATTTCCTAGTATAACTATTCAGTTGGAGTTGTTTAACTCCTCTAATATGGCGAATAATGTGAGGCCTCCTGGAGTCGGATTAAAGTCCGAAAGCTTAGCTGACGTGGCGATCAATGTCAATGAGAGGTCGGCACTAAGGGTCAACGTGGTGGATCGTTTCGATTGAGTGGTCAGCCCACTGGACAGTTAGTCCGGTCGGATCCAAGTCCCGCCGTGTTACCATTCGGAGCTAAATCCTTTTCATCACTCAAGATAACAAAAGCTATTCTTTCAATAGAGTAATCTAGTCAATCGGACCATAGGTCTGGTCGGGCATACTGGACACTTAGTTCAACCGGATCCTTTGACCACATAGAGAGCCGGTTGGCTGCTCTTATAAGCGACAACCATCGAACTATAAAAGGAACTTGGTTAGTTGACTAGTTAAGCATATTCAGGGTCTCTCAACCCAACCCGACTGCCCAATATTCCTTCTCGTCGTTTTTTGTGGCAGCTGTCAGAGAAGTAAGGGAATATTCCCCGTACCAATTATATAACGGAAGTTTCTATGTAGAAATTGTGGGTCTATTTTGGAAAAGGTGTCAGAGTATCTTTATAGTCTGTCCTTAATTGGAAACGCTTTGATATCTGTGCAAAGGAAAATAATAACACTATAAAAGGAGGTCTCTATCTACACATACAGGTACATGAATGCTATGCATATGCATCATTACTCAATTACTATTCATTTACTACGGTTCACTACTACCTACTGTTTGATCAGTTACTTGAGCATTGGAGTACCTATGCTGGGACCCTTTTCTGGCCCGGTTGTTGACATTCTTTGTGATGCGCAGGACCACCGGAGTTATTTTCTTCTAGCTAGGAATCTTCTTACAGTCAACATCAGAATCACTTGTTTAGTACGCCATTTTCTCCATTTTTAGACAGGATCACCTCATTAACTAACTAATATGTGCGAGACAAACTACCAAAGTAGATGCACCTTTGACTTTCATAAGGTAATGGATCAATTTACTCTTTGATTTTCAATGTGCCCCTAAACACTTTCATTATTATGCCCATCTAGTTAAATTGTTTCATGATTTGATATGAGTAATTAGACCATGGCCCCTCAAAATTTTCAGACAAACACATCCTTTCTAACACATGATTTGATATGAGTAATCTTGCATAGTTGGTTTGATGCCTGCGAAGGAGGATAAGGTGACCTAAGGGAAGATATTTATATCCCTCAGCAAAAGTATATATTTGATATGCTCAGGATATTAACGTGCAAGAGACTACATAAGTTGACACTTAATATGGATCCTAATTTCATATTAGTACCATAATAGAGGAGCCACTAATTGATCTTGGAAGTATAAAAGATTAGAGAGAAATTGAGTGTCTTGCAGTTAGAGTTTACATCTTATTTGAAGTTAGTGTGATCAGTATCTTTTGGAGATTTATGTTTTTGGAAAAAGACCCTGAAAATTCTTTGATACTTCAAGAATGCTGGGTATTATGTTGCAGATTGATCTGATTTTTCTACAAATAGGTGCTTCATATCATGTGATTGCATTCAGTGGGAGGTAACTTGATTTACTGGAAGGGCAATAAACAGGGTGTTATATCTAAGTTATACAATATTAGCAACATGTGAGCTTCTTTAGGTCAAGTCGTTAGATGATTGAGTTGTGATATACGCATTAGGTAGTGTTCATTCTAGGAATGCCAATCCTTTCTGATGCTTTTGGATGATTGTTTGTTGCTACAGAGTTGTAGTAAATCAAGAAGCAACTTTTCAAAATTGGTATTGGACTCCCAAAAGATGGAAGAATGCATTGGGTACCAATGGCGGAGTTAATATGCCCGGGCTAAAAATGGCCTCCGAAGGGGTCCCCGGGCTAAAGGCCCTTTTTTTTTTATTTGAGAATTCAAAATCAATGCCGTGAACTGCTAATATTAACATAACCACCAGCAGAGCCCCCGGGCTACAGGTCGAGTAAGCTTATGCCCGGTTCCGCCCGTGTTGGGTACACGAATGGCTTACTTTAACTATTTTTGATTTGGTAGCGCTGTGGGTTATGGAATACAGTGATCTCTGTTGTTGCCATGGTTGGACAAATTTGTCGAGCTCCTTTTGGTAGTGAATGCTATGGTTGTTTTGTTATGAACATTGCTGAATTTTATAGCGGTTCGCTCGCTAAACAATCTAAGTTTGTGGTGTCTTCATTCTTTTTATTTATTTTTAAACTTATAAATTTCCCACCAAATTGAAGAAATAGTCATCGAGCCATTTTACTGAACAATTACCACTTCCCAAAAAGTGCTACATACAATAATTTTCAGTAGGCAAATGCTGAGACCTGGAATCTGAAGCTTAAAAGTAAGCTAAGTTTCTAACTCTTATAAATTCCTTCGATACGGGAAGAGTTTTTAGTTCATTTATCATCACACATACTAATTGTTCTCTTTTGATATCCTTGAACAGAATCAATCCTTGGCTACTAATTTATTTTATTGGCGTTCTACTAAGTCTTAATTGCCTCCGTGATTCCTTAATCAGTAGATCTTCACTTTCTGCTGTTCTGCAAGGACGCGGTGTAATAAGTCTAATGTGCCTCAGACACAAGATTTTATTATTTGGCCCACTCTATTACTTGTGCAGGCAAGTAGCACTGTCGCACTCACCATCAATTTCTCCTGTTCATCATATTTAAATTGGCTTTTCTTGTATTCTGCAGGCTTATGTAGAAAAGTATGTGAAGAATTAAGTCCTATACCCGGGAGATCACGTCCAAACCACGAAGGGGACTTTCCTGCCTCTGCCATGCCATCTCTTTGAATTTTAAGTTGGATCGACAAAACTGTATATGCCATTTCTCTGATGCGTGGTTGGTGTAAGCGTTCTGGTCTATGACGGTCCCAATGTTTATTGCCTATTTATTTCACTCTGGCGCGTTGCACCAATGGACAGCAGCAGAATTGAATGCGTGAATGATGTCTTGTTTTAATGTCCGAAGACTTGAATTTGTAAATATAAGACTCGAAAAATTTTGTGGATTGTGCTTCGAAAGCTCATTACGTGCTGTCTGTATCAGTGAGCCGTTGGTTCAAAATGGAATAGATAAATCTAAATTAATTAAGTTGACTTTTTTAATAAAGTAATTGATTGAATTTTGTCATCAAAATAAAAAAAAAAATCAAATAGATATAAAATCAATTAATTAATCAATCGACCAATGATATTAGACAATCAAATTAGTCTGATTTATCAGTTGAGTTATGGAGTTGTGTAGTCGAATTTAAATATATCATTCGACTATTTATAATATAATAGTTGACTCAATTGATGTTTTGATTTGATTGGTTTAATATTTTTATAAAAAACTTAAAATTTTGAATCGAAAGTGATTCGATTGATTAATTGATTTAATTGACATTTTACACACTCCCTTCTATAATAACTACTCTAAATTATAATGCAACCATAGGACATTCAGATTATCATTTAGGTATTCACGATTCAAGCCCTCAGCTATGTTGAATTTGTAAGATTTTTTTTTTTAAATGGGGCACACAACTAAAGGATGCTGGGCTCTTGGGCTGCTCGTTGCGAGCACTTCCCGATTTACCCTAGTGGTCATTAGGAAACTTTCGTGAGATCGGGCCGGTCACCCAGGCTCGACATTACCCAACCTGGTTAATCATTTTTTTTTTTACCCCCGGGGCTATTGTGCAACGACAGGGCATCCAGATTATCACCCAGGTACCCGCTGTTCGAGCCCCATCTATGACGAATTTACAGGATTTTTCCTCTAAATGGGGTACGCAACTAAAAGATATTGGGCTCCTAAGTTGTTCGTTGCGAGCGCTTTCCGATTTACCCTGATGACTGGTGAGAAACTTCTATGAGACTTGGTCGTGTTAGGACCAAAAGTAGCTAGAGGGGGGGGTGAATAGCTCGTCGCGTGCTCGTTGCTCGGCGTTGCTCGTTTCTTCTAAAATGTGCAGCGGAAAATGAAGAAACAAATCACACAACGCTAACAAGGTTGGTTTACTTGGTATCCACCTCACAAGAGGTGACTAGTCCAAGGATCCACACCACGCACGCATCCTCCACTATGAAAACACTCCTTTTCGGTAACTACCGAGGGCGGAGAAGCCCTACAAGACTCTCAGTACAAGAAGAAAGGAAAGGGAAACAAAACACAAGCGCAAAGCTTACAATGAGTACAGAAAACCCTAACCCTAGCTTCTCTTCTTGCCTTTGATCCGCCTCTTGACTTGGAAAGCTTCCAAGATCCTTCAAGAACTGGCGATCTGATCTTTGAGAGCGCTGTGGAGAAGTTGGCGAGCGATCTGGAGTGAATCGGTGAAGTTCTTTTGCAGCCATCGCACGCCTGCAGCTTAAATCGACGCCAACGGTCGGAACCCGATCGATTCAAATGTTCCCAATCGATCGGGGAGGCTTTGGATCGATCCACGGATCGATCCAGAGCGCCTCTGTGCTCTAGGAAAAACGCCTGGATCGATCCACGGATCGATCCAGTGCTTATCGCGAAGCGGCCGCGTCCCAATCGATCCACGATCGATTGGGACATCTGATCGATCCACGGATCGATCCAGCTCCTGGATCGATCCACTGATCGATCCAGCTCCTGGATCGATCCCCTGATCGATCCAGCACTTGGTCTTTGCCCAAAACCAAGTTCCAAGACTCCCAAACCAACATCCGGTCATTCTTGACCTGTTGGTACATCATGCCTAGCATCTGGTCACTCCCTTGACCTGCCAGGACTTCCCACCAAGTGTCCGGTCAATTCCTTTGACCCACTTGGACTTTTCTCGTCATGCCAAGTATCTGGTCACTCCATTGACCTACTTGGACTTTCCTATTCAGATGTCTGGTCAATCCCTTTGACCTATCTGTATTTCCTCGTGCCAAGTATCCAGTCAATCCTTTGACCTACTTGGACTCCCCAACACTAGATGTCCGATCATCCTTGATCCATCTAGATTTTCCCTTGCCTGGCTTCACTCACCAGGACTTTCACCTAGCTTCACTCACTAGGGTTTTCCATCTGCCTAGCATCCCAGTTAGGACTTCCCAGTCAAGTATTCGGTCAACCTTGACCTACTTGACTCTTCTTCAATCAATATCTTATTGTCAAACATCTAAACTCAAACCAAGACTCAGCTTGGTCAACCAGGTCAACCTTGACCTGAGGGATGTTGCACCAACAATCTCCCCCTTTTTGATGTTTGACAATACCACAATAACACTTACACTACCACATGTAAGTTAAGCTAATCCCATAGCCTCATTCTTCATGCCACTAGGTAATGAACACATAAGTTAGACTCTTCATTCTCCCCCTAAGAGGGCAAACTCCCTCTAGGTAATGAAAGCCTAACTTACTCCCATTCACAAGTCCTTTCATTCTCCCCCTATTGGCACACATCAAACCCCCTACTGATAAAACACATCAACCCATCTTTGGGCACACATCAACCCATGCCCCAATTTTGGGTATACATCAACAAATCCATTTGTTGACAACTCTCCCCCTGAAGAGTTGCTCATCGTTGTTCACAACATCACTCGTTGTGATCAACACGACAATGAAGGTCCCATACCCTTCATTTATCCTTAACTTCTCCCTCAATGTAGACAAATACCCAACCTTGAGCATTTTCTAACCACTTGAGTTTCCACTTGAAATAATGAGGATATCCACTCCCCATTTCAAGTTCAAAAGCTCGTCCATGAGCATTTTCTTTAAAGAAGGTTAACCACTTTCCAAGGTTCATGAAAAATAATTTTTCATGTCTTTAAAGAGTCCCTCCCCCTAAAGACATGGTGGTAACTTCTGTCATTGCACCAACAATGACTTGGAATCCCTAAACCTTTAGGAAACCCAAATTTAGAAGTTTTGAGGTTCAAATATTCAAAATTTGAAACAAACCTCAACCTAAACTTCAACTTAGCCTTCCTTAACCAATCCATCCTTGTTTTCAACACGAAAACACCCTTTTTATGTATACAAATGTATTTTAAGGGTTTGGAATGGTTACATAGACTAACCATGGTTCAAAGATGCTGAAGTCAGGCCTTCCCAGCCAAAATCAGCAACTTGGATCGATTGGAGTTGGGATCCAATCGATTGAACCAACCGAATCGATCCACTGATCGATTCAGTATGTGTGGATCGATCCACTGATCGATCCAGCGAGCTTCTGCTCGCGAGATTTACCTTCTGAATCGATCCACGGATCGATTCAGGAACTCCAATCGATCCATGGATCGATCGGAGTTCTGATAGTTGCTGAAATTCCATTTCAGTCAACTTCAGAAACCCCTAGAAAATTCTACAAAAATCCAAAAATCATGAAATTTCGTGTAGACATTATTTAGGGCATACTTAATCATGGAAAAATAGCTTTCTATGAAAATACTTTATATTTTCAAAGATTGACACAAACTTGAAAACTTGCAAAAACTTTAGCGTTTTCTTCAAGTTTGTGTCTAACTATTCAATGGTGATTACTATCAAAAGATAGCCTTCACCAAAGTTTTCCAAAAACATTTTAAAAACATTTTCAAAACCAATATCCCATCATGTTCCTTGGGCATAATGCACATGACTTGTACATTAGCTTTCCCAATGATGGGAAAACACATAACTATGTGTTTTGATGAACTTAAAAACTCAAATGAATGCACTAAATCAACATCTTGAGCTTTGTTCATCATCCTAACATCTCACTTGTATCTAATGTGCACTAAAGCACATACAAGTCACCTTATAGTCTTTGTGAGATGTAGATTTTGGTTTTGCCCTAATCTAGGGATCATGCATATCTATCTAGGCATTCTAGAGATATTAGACATCCACCTAGGATGTCACTTGTCAATAATTGTTGTTAAATGCCATTTGTCCTTAATTACAAGGAAATAAACTAATGCATGATAATGTTATGGCATACATCAAAATAAAATAACTTTCAAAAGAAAGATTCATATAACTACATGATGTATGAATGTCATGACATGGTATTTTTTTTGGATTTTGCATAATAAAGCATGAATGCAAAAATAGACATGATGTCATGGCATATGATGGGCAAACAATCATGGCAAGATTTAGCATAAATAATGTATTCCTAGATTAACTATCTAAGTATCCTTAAAATCTTAGCTAAACTTACAACTTAAACCTAGATTGCCCTAAAGTGCTTTAAGAAAATGCCAAAGCCTAAATTGGCATTTCTAATTTCCTTGATTAATGTATGCCAATTGAAAGTAAGCATATCCTCAAATGTTGGCATATTTCATTTTTCCACAAGGGTAGCACTATTAAATTAAGGCCCGGATTGCCTTAAATTTCCTAAGAACATACCAAAATCCCAACTTGATAGTTCTTATGAATTTCCCAATATGTGACATTTAAGACTAAAATCAATTCTTCCACCATTAGGCACATTTTACTCTTTCAAGGAGTAAATAATAATTCCATTTCATTTTCAAAGGTTAACAAAAACCTTGAAAATGCTCCTTGAGTGTCAATTTCCTCAAAGTTGGGTTAACTACCCTTCTAATCGGAGTTGACACTCTCTAACCCATCTATGGGGTAGAGAAGATGCTCCTAGGAACCCAACACCTATTGGTGCTCCTTGGATGCTCTAGGTATTCACTAGGGATAACTTCCCTAGATACCTTCCTAGTGACCTTGTTTGGCTTCTTGGAGGCCTTGGTCACACTTTCTAGGTCAACTCTAGGGATAGCCTCCCTTGTGACCTTGTTTGTGACTTTCTTAGACTTCTTAGAAGCCTTAGTCACATTTATTGTAAAAATACTCTTAGGGATGACTTCCCTAGTATTTTTGGCTTGACCACTAGACCTAGGGTTTTTTCCATAACTATATGGAACTCTATGGTAAGTGGGCACATCCTTCTTAGCCTTTGGTTTGTATCCCAAACCTCTATGGCCATTGGATGGCTTTTGTACCCCTAAACCTAGGTTATGCTCTTTTTGCCCTAATAGGATATTTTCCATCCTTTTTAGGGTCTTTTCCATTTTATCAAGTCTTGACCTCAAGACTTGATTTTCCATCACTAAGTCCTTAGTTTTTGTTTTTCCATTAAGTTCATGAGCATTTTTGTTTCTAGGCTTGTAGCTACAATCCTTAGAGTTCTTGCCTAGACTTTTACCTACATTCCTAGCCTTAGGTGTAGTAGTTTTAGCATGTAGGGCCACATGCTTTTCCTTAAAGCCCTCATGCTTCCTATTCTTATGGTAAATCGCATTAAAATGATAGAAGTTAGAACTATCATACTTTTTACCATAATGTAAAGGGGTAGGCTCAATAAATGTTACCTTCCTTTTTACCTTAGAGGCTCCCCCTTGACTTGAGCTTCCTCCTTGAGCCTTGATCATCTTCTTTCCCTTGGGGCATTGACTTCGGTAATGCCCTTTTTGGTTGCAAGAAAAACACACAATGTGCTCCTTGCTCCTTTTTGTTCCGGGGATGGTCTCCTTGGGCTTCTCCTTGCCCTTTTGTGCCACTTGGTCCTTCTTCTTGGCCAAGTTGGGACACTTGCTCTTGTAGTGCCCACTTTCCCTACACTCAAAACATATTATATGATTTTTATTTTTAATTGAAACATTTATACCTTCTTGTGTAGGGATGGCACTTTCTCCTCCATTTGCTATTTCTTGAATTTCGGAGGTGGCACCACCTTCTTCTTCTTCACTTGACCCGGATGTCGAAGCTTCTCCTTCTTCTTGATCCGGCGTCACCAAGGATTGCTCCCCCTCAATCCTAGAGGTGGAGGCTTCATCATCTTGAACATGAAACAAGGAGTATGCTCCCTCTTTGTTCCCTTCGTTGCATTCCCTTGAGGATGAAGCTTCTTGGATTTCCTCTTCTTCGGAGGTTGAGCATCTCTCAACCTCGGAGTCCTCCTCTTGGTCTTGCTCCAAAGAGTCACCCTCTCTGGATTCTTCATGATCTTGTATAGTGGAGGGGATCTCTTCATGAAGCTTGTCCAATTTGCTCCATTTGAGAACTTTTCCCTTTGAATTTCTTGGAGCCTTGAAGCCTTCCATTAGAGCAAACCATTGCTCTATCTCCATCATAAGAAAATTTTCGATTCTTGATTTCCAAGAATCGAAACTCGTAGAAGTGTATGGTGGAGCCACCCTTGTGTCAAATCCAAGTCCATCTTGGAATTGCATCTTGAAGTTGAGCTTGATAAAGTCTTGAACTTGAAGAATTTGCTCCAACTTCTTCACCCTCTAGCTTTTCTTGTTATGCTTGACCCTTCCGGCGATGATTCCGGTGAAGAGCGGCCTCGCTCTGATACCACTTGTTAGGACCAAAAGTAGCTAGAGGGGGGGTGAATAGCTCGTCGCGTGCTCGTTGCTCGGCGTTGCTCGTTTCTTCTAAGATGTGCAGCGGAAAATACAGAAACAAATCACACAACGCTAACAAGGTTGGTTTACTTGGTATCCACCTCACAAGAGGTGACTAGTCCAAGGATCCACACCACGCACGCACCCTCCACTATGAAAACACTCCTTTTCGGTAACTACCGAGGGCGGAGAAGCCCTACAAGACTCTCAGTACAAGAAGAAAGGAAAGGGAAACAAAACACAAGCGCAAAGCTTACAATGAGTACAGAAAACCCTAACCCTAGCTTCTCTTCTTGCCTTTGATCCGCCTCTTGACTTGGAAAGCTTCCAAGATCCTTCAAGAACTGGCGATCTGATCTTTGAGAGCGCTGTGGAGAAGTTGGCGAGAGATCTGGAGTGAATCGGTGAAGAGATGCCATCGCACGCCTGCGGCTTAAATCGACGCCAACGGTCGGAACCCGATCGATTCAAATGTTCCCAATCGATCGGAGGCTTTGGATCGATCCACGGATCGATCCGGCGCTTATCGCCTGGAAAACGCTGGATCGATCCACGGATCGATCCGAGCATTTCATCGAGCCGTGGTCTGATCGATCCACGATCGATTGGGACATCTGATCGATCCACTGGATCGATCCACTGATCGATCCAGCTCCTGGATCGATCCACTGATCGATCCAGCTCCTGGATCGATCCCCTGATCGATCCAGCACTTGGTCTTTGCCCAAAACCAAGTTCCAAGACTCCCAAACCAACATCCGGTCATTCTTGACCTGTTGGTACATCATGCCTAGCATCTGGTCACTCCCTTGACCTGCCAGGACTTCCCACCAAGTGTCCGGTCAATTCCTTTGACCCACTTGGACTTTTCTCGTCATGCCAAGTATCTGGTCACTTCCTTGACCTACTTGGACTTTCCTATTCAGATGTCTGGTCAATCCCTTTGACCTATCTGTATTTCCTCGTGCCAAGTATCCAGTCAATCCTTTGACCTACTTGGACTCCCCAACACCAGATGTCCGATCATCCTTGATCCATCTGGATTTTCCCTTGCCTGACTTCACTCACCAGGACTTTCACCTAGCTTCACTCACTAGGGTTTTCCATCTGCCTAGCATCCCAGTTAGGACTTCCCAGTCAAGTATTCGGTCAACCTTGACCTACTTGACTCTTCTTCAATCAATATCTTATTGTCAAACATCTAAACTCAAACCAAGACTCAGCTTGGTCAACCAGGTCAACCTTGACCTGAGGGATGTTGCACCAACAGGTCGGTCACTCCAAGCTCGACGTTACCTAGCATGATTAATCTTTTTTTTTTCTATAGGTAAATTTAAATTCCTGATTTATTTCCGTTTGAGACAGTCGTGGAGACTTTGTCAGGATAATAGATTTCATTTTGACCAAATTTATAGACAAACTTAAAACAATTTTTATACTTATTCATGTTAAAATAGGGATGAAATAGATCACAACCAAAATAGGTAATTTTGAAATGCTTTGGTCGGACCTAGGTTGTAAATGAACAAATATTCGTGAATAAATTTGATATTCAGTTTGATAAAAATTTATTTATGTTCGTTCAATGCGCACAAGATCAATTAAATGAATAAATTTGAACAACTCGTTAAACTAAACAAACAAACTTAAATATATGTGTTTTGCTAGTTAATATTCATGAGTAATGTTCGTGAACAATATTCATGAATAATATTTGTAAACAATATTCATAAATAATATTTATGAATTATGTTCATCAATAAAACTCTTATCAACGTACTAAATAAACAAAAAAGAGTTTCAAATAAACAAACAAGTTTATATTATCAAGCTTAATAACCAATCAAGTTTAAAATATAAAAGTTTTAAACAATCAAATAAGATTAAATTGAGAACTCGATAACATCTAAATGAATCAAACTCAAGTTTATAAAAAATAAACTAAATTAAGTTTGAATGATCATTTCAACATTTTAGTTCATTTTATACTCGACTTAGCTTGCTTACCTTATCAAAAAAACTTAAATACCATAAAACTTGGCTCAGCTCAATTTGTTTACATCGCTAGTCGGACCTAAATGAACTAACTAATGGCATATCAAACGGTATTACTAAGCACTCTTACTCAAATGGCCATAGTAAAGCCTAAAACGCTGAATCTCAACTCTAAGGGGGTGCTTGGTTGAAGGAATTAGAGTGGGGAATGGGAAAAGAATTTAAAGTGGGTTCTTGGTTTGGAAAATTAGTGGTGAATCCCACGGGTTCAATCCGCTAAACATGGAAATAAGCTATTACTTAGTAAAATAGGAGGAATGAAAAGCTCTCCATAAGTTGATCTTTAAATATATATACGAGTATCTAGAGATATTTGTTCTAGATGGTCACCACATTTAGTTGTTTGTAGTCTACGCATAACCAAAAGAATCCACCCTTTAAGTGTCATTTAGTCACTAGATGTAAATCTATAGGGTATTCACCTCTGAGTTAAAAACCATTATTCTAGCATCTAATCCAACATTGTCATATGTTCGTACCGAGGTATCACCCTTTTCTTCTAGCTATTTTGTTCTTTTTTGACTTATAGATGCCATTGTCCTATCCATAGCATCTTCATAAATTTTGATAGAAAATCTAGCCAACTGCACATGATCATAGCACATGCATCCTTGTTGGCGATTGTGATGCTATTAAAGGGTAGAAGAATTCCACCAACTTAATCGAATTTCCACAGTCCTCATCTACACTACTTTTGTCCTTCTCGAGATTTATAAACTCTTGCATTTGTTCATCGAGGAATTCGTTTGGGGTAAAATTTCCGTTCAAAAATTCTCTCGAGGGCATCTCGAGATACTTGTCTATCCCATGAAGTGTTTGATTCTTTTACAAGAAATTGACACACTATGGCCCTAAACCCGACATTACCATGAGTGTATTCAGTCCAATCAAAGATACACATTAAGGAACTCATGCCTAGTGTGAATTGTTGGATTAAATCAAATTCAAGAATCAAATTACAAATTAATTTTAAATGTCTCTTCTACTTCTACGAAAAGTAAAGTTCAATTTCATCTCAAATACCTCTTCATAGATTCATTGTACCTCTTCATGGATTCACGAATCTTATTAATTAATGCATTTAATGTTGTTAATGTCTTGTTGATTTTCTTGTCATCCAAAAAATGTATAAATATAGATGAAGTGTTAAGTTTGTGATAAGGTGGTGTAGCAACAAGAAGTCCAATATAAAGGAATCCATTTTGCTTCATAATCCTCTCTTTTTCCATTTTTTTCTATACTGGATAGGGTTCGCCCATACAAGAAAAGATAACTTTGATTAATGTCATATAGTAAGGAATGATTTCTATAACAACCTAACATGTCTCATAGAAATTTATTTAAAAATTTCTAGATATGTCTAGTAGTGTTCATAGACAACTTAGTGGAGACTACTAGATTTGGACATTTTAGGCCACTTGCATACTACAAGCAATTTTTGTATCCTCTTGTACTTTTCTCCAAGGAACTCTTCTTTCTTCTTTTGACTTGTCTTCTTCTTTTGACTTGTCATAGTCCTAATGAAGCAAAGGTTGGTGAAGGAAACTCAATAGCAAACGAATGGATTTCATGTTTCATAAATACTAAATCAACAAGTTGCTTGTACTAACTTACTAGCAATAACTCTACATAACTATATAATATTGACTTATGTGGTGGCTCATAGGTAACAAAGTTAACATTGGACGGAATAACGATTATTCTATGGGTTCGTTTCCTCAGAGGAAATGCAGAAAAAGACATAAAGAATTCGATAAATGAAGAGCAACTACTTCTAAGTTTAAACGAAAAGAATTTTATTTGTAAAATAAAAGATAATGCCTAAAACAACTAAACAAATATTTAAATAGACCAAAACCTAACTCACAAAAGACGGAAATATCCTTGAACCCTAAAATTAAAAATTACTAAAAAATAGTAATAAAAATATTTGCAACCTTTGAAAATGCCCTAAACAATATTTTTTGGATCCAGAATTGTCATGTATAGGTTCCACCCAGTAACAAATGTAGATCTTTGAACAAGCTTCAATTTGACGTATAGATCATCTCGTTTTGAGACTCGAGCCAAAAGTTATGATCCGTTGAAGCTCGGCTCCTCCTGCGTCAGTCTTGCATCAATTATCCTAGGTTGAAAAAAACTCATTCTCAAGTTTATAGTAATATCATGTGGTTGCGCAAAAGAAAGGTCATCTGACGTCAATTTGACAATGGTTTGTCATGGATAGATACGTGCTAGATATAATCTACCACCTTTGACTACTAAAAATAAGTAGCAACTACTCTGTTATATCTGCTGATGTATTAGAATCACAAACTTCAATCTCTTTAACGATCAAAAAGTCAAGGATTGGAATAATGTTCCTGTTATTGTAAGCATTCCATAGCATTTCTATCTCATCAGGAAATTGATTGGTATACTGGTGGCACAGAGATTCCTTAGTGCAAGTTGCAACTGGTATTTTTCGAATTCTGCATGGAACCAAGCTAAGCTGTGAGCCTTGCAGAGCGTTGTTTGTTCTCCCTGATGCCAAACAAAAATCTCGAGTGCATTCTTCCCTATCGTGCATTACCTGAGTTGGCTACAACAGTGAAATGCTTATAGCCGCCGTAAGTTTCCCGTTGGGCAGGAACACAAAAGGTGTCATCTTGAAATTGGATTATCACTATATCATAAAGTAGAAACCATTCATGAAGTTCCTTCAAGATCTTCTTTCATTATAATTTATACATTGCTAAGATCCATATCCTGCATAAAAGTATCATAAATGGGCTTAACAAACTCACCACTTTCAAATTTAGATTCTTGCATGATCATCATCTTCATCAAATTTGTTACCATTCATCTAATGCTCATTATGTTGTATGTCTGGATGAGTGCTTTGATGAACTACATCTTCCTCCAAGTCATTAATATTGTCTTCATTAATTTCTTCTCCCTCATCCCTTGACATATTTTTATCAATAGATTCATCATCTTCCACACCACTACCTTCGATGTCCTCCTCCATATAATCATAGACCGATCTCGTATCCGACCTCAACGCCTGACATCATTCAAACAAACTTTGAGTGTAGCAGACGAGAAGAGAGCGACTCTTTATCGTCCTTTTCATCTTCTCCTAGTCAATGATCTTAACTTTGCCTTATTCGTCTCGTGAGGATTGGAATTGCTCCCACCATATGGATGCTCATCCTTTGAGTTTGACAACAACCATCTTTCCTTTCACACGGTTTGGTACTTCCATATAATAAACAAATCATCCCACGTTGTTAAGTCAATCAACGAATTCCTCAGTTCGTAGCATGCTAGAAAATTTGGATAGATCACCCGAAAATTAAGGTCTCGATATCATTTCTCTCAATCATGATGTTGCTGGTATGTAGCACAATAGTGATATGGATTCTTCAAAGTAGACTCAGATTCACGATCTTCAAATGCCGGTGCCGACAAATGTTAGGTTAATTCTGTGATTTGCCTCTGTAAATCCTCAATCATTACATCCTGAGTGCTACGATCACAATGCTGAGTTTCCTCAATTGAAACCTGCTTGTTGCGACCACGACCACCTTCCATTGGACCTGATGTGCTCTGATACTCGGGTTGGCGGGGGCGCTGGGGGCGAGCGTATTCGCCTTTTGCCACCATGATGTGCTCTGATACTAATTGACGTTGGGCGGAATAAAAATTATTTTGCAATTCTCTTCCTTAGTGGAATTATAAAGAAAGACGTAGAGAATTTGATAAACGAAGAGGAGTCACCTCTAAATTTAAACGGAAAAAATTTTATTTCAATGCAACTGATAATACCTAAAACAACTAAACATACGTTTAAATAGACCAAAACCTAACTCGCAAGAGATAGAAATACCCTTAAACCCTAAAATAAAAAATTACTAAAAATGAAAATATTTGGAACCTTCAAAAAGGTCATAAACAATATTTTTTAACTCAAAATTGACATGTTATAGATATCTGAAGAAGCATTATTTGACACATACATCGTCTAATTCTAATATCCAAATTAAAAGTTATAACTCATTGAAGCTACACTCCTCTGCATCTACGTCAAAAGCTCTCAATTTGGTTAAAAATAAAATACAAATAAAATATATAAAATAAAACCAAAACATGAATTTCTTCTTCTTCAACTCCGTTAACATCAACCTGCATACCAACTGTAACTCGCACATCTTTATTCCTAATAAAATTTACACAGATTTTGAAAAAGTGAATTAACTGACTTCACGATCTCAACTCTCAAAAATATTAAAAGTTGGTCCTTTCATCGAAACTGGATGGATTCTCTCATATGACCAACATCCATTCAATGTGTAACTACCACAACACAACTCAACACAACTCACAGAGAAGCTCTTTATCCGAATGAGTTAATTTGTTAAACTTGATCTAAATTTATTTAGCAACGACATTTGCCATATCTCTGGTCCTAAGCATTGTATATAGCAGAGTCACCAATGAGGTCGAACGTTACTCTCCGACCTGTGACCTCCAACTACTCTCCCTCCATTAAAATCTGCATTCATTTCTTCGTCCTCTGCGTCTTCCCGTCCCTCCCCCGCTCTCCCTTAAAGCCACACCCTCCCTCCTTTCTCTTGCTTCACACACACACACACAGTGTTGCTCAAAAGCACTCTGTTTCCTTGCGGCATTACTACAAACACATGGACTTCATCAACTTCTTGTACCTCGTTGCCGCCGCCGTGCTGACGGCCGCGTGGTGGCGGCGCTGTTCACGCATCCCGGAGGGTCTGCCGCCAGGGCCTCCTGGGTGGCCCGTGGTCGGAAATCTCTTCCAGGTCATCCTCCAGCGGCGGCCCTTCATGTACGTCGCCCGCGACCTCAGGCTGAAGTACGGCCCCATTTTCACCATGCGCATGGGGCAGCGCACGCTCATCGTCGTCACCTCCGCCGATCTCATCCACGAGGCGCTGGTCCAGAAGGGCCCGCTCTTCGCCAGCCGCCCCGCCGACTCGCCCACCCGCCTCCTCTTCAGCTCCGGCAAGTGCACCGTCAACTCCGCGACGTACGGCCCGCTCTGGCGCGCCCTGCGCCGCAACTTCGTGACGGAGCTCGTGACGCCCACGCGGGTGAAGCAGTTCGGGTGGATCCGGGACTGGGCCATGGCCAACCACCTCGCTCGCCTCCGCGCCGAGTTTGCGGTCGCCGGCGCGGTGCAGGTCATGGCCAACTGCCGCCTCACCGTCTGCAGCATCCTCGTCTGCATCTGCTTCGGCGCGCGCGTCCCCGAGGAGCACGTCCGCCTCGTCGAGGAGGTGCTCAAGGAGGTAAGTTCAGAGTACACATTGTAACAAACAGATAGAGAACTCTTCGCTAATACCCTGCATTGGTCCTCGACAAGGTTATGATGATGACGACGCCAAAGCTTCCAGACTTCCTGCCTGTGTTCACGCCCTTCTTCCGCGGGCAGCTGGCGGAGGCGAGGAAGCTACGGAAGCGGCAGATGGAGTGCCTGGCGCCGCTGGTAAGGGCGCGGAGGGCGTTCGTGGAGGCCGGAGGGAAGAAGCAGGAGGAAGGGGGCAGATTGAACTCTCAGTGGGAGATGGTGAGCGAGGAAGGGGAGGCGTACGTGGACTCGCTGCTGGGGATGGAGTTGGCCGGGAAGGGGCGGCTGGGGGAGGAGGAGCTGGTGACGCTCTGCTCGGAGGTGATGAGCGCCGGCACGGACACGAGCGCCACAATGTTGGAGTGGGCGATGCTCCACCTGGTGCTCGACCAGGCGGCGCAGCAGCGGCTCTACGACGAGATCGTCGCGGTGGTGGGCGCCGACAAGGCTCGCAAGATAACCGAAGCCGACGTTGAGGCCATGCCCTACCTCCAGGTATACCCGCATAAATGTCGGCACTCAACGAACTTATCAATCGGTTTATTTATTTTTTTTAAAAAAAAACCAACCGGACCAAACCAAAACCCCTGTATGAATTCACTACTACTTAATCAATCAGCTTACTTTATGTAAAGTTTGAATCTCACGTGTGATATATGGAAAGGGATTTTTTTTTTCTGGATGAATTTTCATTAGCCGTTAAAATTAGTTTTTTAAAGAATTAAATATCTAGATTAAAAAAAATTGCTAACTTCCCATTTTACTAATAATTTTCTACTTTTATTATTTGAAATCCAGGCGGTGGTGAAGGAGACGATGCGGCGGCATCCGCCGAGCCACTTCGTGCTGTCGCACGCGGCGACGCGGGAGACGGAGCTCGGCGGCTACCGCATCCCGGCGGACGCCAGCGTGGAGTTCTACACGGCGTGGTTGACAGAGGACCCCTCCAAGTGGGCCGACCCCGGTGAGTGGCGGCCGGAGCGCTTCCTGCAGGGGGGCGACGGCTGGGACACCGACGTCACCGGCACCCGCGGCATCCGCATGATGCCCTTCGGCGCCGGCCGCCGCATCTGCCCCGCCGCCACCCTCGGCGTCCTCCACATCCACCTCATGCTCGCCAGGATGGTGAGGGAGTTCCGGTGGCTGCCGGTGCCCGGCGAGCTCCCGCCCACCACCGCTGAGACCTTCGCTTTCACGGTCGTCATGAAGGACCCACTTCGAGCAGCCATTGTCGAGCGGCAGTAATATCAATAAATACCTACCTACTATATATATTCATTAACTATTATTACAAAGAGAACGAAATTTAGTTAATATTTTAGTTAATATGTGGTATCAAAGTGCTTAAATGGATTGAAATCTTTCGGGGTGGATTGGCGGGATGTAAACTCACCCCATTTGTCATTTGTCTTCTCAGTCATCATGATTTATCTTTCTTGTGTTGGTTTCGGGACGGACTGACACGGATGTTGGGACGAACGTATTCATTTTTTACCACTTAAATGGATTAAAATCAATTATTGGTTATTAGAAGAGGAAATACATGTTTCAATATAATGCAAATAATGTGTGCTTTATGGTGATGGCTTATGTGAGTTTGGAATGGCAACTCAAAAAATGCACTGTGTACTTTAAATTTAGTTTTATGGACCACAATTGGTTGCGGGAGTTTATCGAGCCAGCTCAAAAATATTTAATTTATATTTAAAATCATTACATTCATTTGCATCGCTAACCAATTTTGTTGGGGGCATTTCAGGGGTGGAAGAACTAATGAATGTATATCCATTGATTCTGTGTGTGTGTTTTTTTAAAAAAATATGTTAAACACACCCCCATATAATTATTGAGGAACCAAACAGAGTTGACATCTAGGGTTTGAAATAATTGTAGGAGTATACGTCTAGCGTATCACTTTTATATATAGTTTTTTTTTTTTTTTTTTTAAAGTTGTGATGCAGTTAGAATCTCTCCTCCTTGATTTCTCATACTCCTCTTCCACCACAATACCTTAGTAAGGGTTGGTAGAACTTTCCTTTTCCAATCACCGTGCTATCCTCCTGCCAACTCTTGAGTGCTCCAAAAGCTTGTTGCGAGCAGGTACACTCCCAAGCTACTGACCTGAGCAACAAAATCAACACCAGTGAGCGGGGGCACACACAACCATCTTTGCCCCGATGCTTATGTTAGCAGCAAGTTAAATGGAAAAAGTGCTTCCCTTAAGGAGAAGGCTTGAACTTATATAGGGAAGGCTCCTCTGGAAAAGGCTCCGGAATTCGCCTGTTTCAAGGAAAAACATAGAGGTCCCATTCCCAAAGGAGGAAGAAGGAGATGTGTGCGAAGATGATGCAATAGTACATTACGGGTGGGCCAGAGGAGGATGAATAACCCTGAATAAAGATAATCAAATCTTTTAATTTTGAACTAAACAAGGATAATCAAATTGATTAAACAATTAAAATAAACAATATAAAATAAAGAGGTTCCAGAGTTTACTTGGTTACAATCAAAGTGGTTGTTAATCTAAGATAGTTAAAAGTACTAAAGAATTCTCATTCACTAAAGGCGGAGTCCTCTTACACTCTTTAATCACTCAGAAATTAATTAGAAATTGAATATAGTAGTCGTTGTTTAATTTCTAATTCTAGGGAGCTTTTTATAGCCTCCTGGAATTAGTTACCGTTGATTGGAGGTGCCTTCAAAGCACTCCAGGGCGCTTCCAAGTGGATAAAATTTTATCTACTTTTCAACGGTCAACCAACGGCTAACCAACGACTTTTTGCGTTTGAGGGTGCATTTAGATTCCTTGAGGGCGCCTCCATCAAGAGGCACGAGGGCGCCTCTAAGTTACTTCAGGGTGCCTCCGTCGAATAAGTGTGAGGGCACCTTCGTGCTCCTCCAAGGCTCATCGGGTCCCGAAGGCAGCAGCTCCGCTGTTGACACTTGAGGCACCTCCAAAACCTTTGGAAGTGCCTTCACTCCAGGCTAGTCTTCATATGGGTAATGTTCCAATCAACCGGAGTTGAGCTCACCCGAACCCAACTCTAACCTCCTCGAGCAGGCTTCCTCCAAAGCTTCTCGTCCCTCGGATGCGCTACGCGCGTTTCTTCTCATCCACCGGTGTACTCTTTCATAGCTTCTCGTCTCTCGAATGCACCTAGCCCCGTTGACTCGCTTCCCATGTCATCCTTCTCGTCCTCTACGTTTTTCGCTTGACTTCCTGTGTTCCTAAGTTCTTGCAGACTTAGACATAAAGTATTAAAACAATACAGGACTTAACTTAATTTAACTTGGTTGATCATATCAAAACTAACCTGAGATACTTACAATCTTCCTATTTTTGATTTGCATTAACCCAAGTTAAATTAGGGTAACAAATAATAAAATAACATGTGAAATATTAAGTAAAAAAAATTTTGCAAATAAGTACAGAAAAATTGCAATAACGCAAACATGATATTAAAAATATTTTCAATACCCCCCTTTGATCTTTGATCACATAAAAAAGAGAAAAAAAAAATGAAAACTTATAGACAAATCTTGAAAATATTTTTTGGGGTTTAAAATAGAGTTTTCAGGAATATTGTTTTTTATTGAAATTAATTTTATTTTTTTTTAATTTTTAGCAATTAGTCCTCAGTTTTATTAAAAATAATTTAAAAATTATTTTTAAGTTTCATAAAATGCTGAAATTTTTTTTATTGGTCAATAGAAACAAATAAAATAGGATAAAAAATGTCTGCACAACAAATAAATATATATTTTGACTCGAATAATTCTTTTGAGTAGAAATAATAATTTTTAAATTTAAATGATTTCAAAATTAGAATTTGATTTCTAAAAATTGTGATAATTTTTATAAATAAATAAAATTTAATTTTTATCTTAAAATTTTTTTTTAAAAAAAAACTATCTTGATAATTTTTAATTATAAAAAATATTTTTGATAGATAATTCAGAATAAATCAGATAACTATCAAAAAAAAATGTTGAAAATTTTATTGTGATAGAGAACATATTCTTTTATCATAGAAAAATATTTTTTACAAAAATAAATCTACAAAATATTTTTAATTTTAAAATATAATTTTTGTTAAAAAAATTATAAAAAATTATTTAATGCTCTAAAAATTCTGAAATTTTTTGTAAAGGTGAATAACAAATTTATTTTTCACAAAAAAAATTAGAACCTAATTAATTTCAAACAGAAGATATACGAAGTAATTTATTTGGCTAATTAGATAAATTCAACTATAAGACAATTTAAGCATGCATAAAAATTTATTCAATAGATAAACATGATTTATGAACTCAAAATAAATTATATCCTACTGGACATTTCTTGTAATTTTTGCAATTTAGCCCTTCTAATTTTTAAAATACCAATTAAGTCTACCATTATATCTAACTTTTAAAATTCTTAGAACATTTGAGCATGTAGAATTTTTTTTTGAGTAATTTTACTTGTTCTTTCAATTGTTAATTTTCAATTTGAAGTTTATCGAAGTGTTCTAGGGGACATGTTGTACCTAAGATAGTTTTCAAATTTGCATTTTCCTTTTTCAATTTGATATTTTTAGTTTTAAGCTTACATAATGGTTTAGATATTAATTTTATACCTTCATAATGTTACTTAGGAGGAAGAAGGCATACCTCACTTACTATATCGATCTCGAAGTTTGACTCTCCTCTTTTATCGCTGCTTTCCTATGAATTAACTCCCCCTTCATCGATGCTATTCTCTTGGTGACTTGCTATTAGTGCTAATCTGACATACTCCTCCAGCTCAGACTCTTCTAATGATGACTTATCCCATATTACTTTAAAGTTCCTTTGTTTGGGCTTCCTTGAGCCTTTATCTTTGACTTTTGTTTCGAACAAGTGTTTTTTAGGTGTCCCTCTTCATTGCAGTTATAACATTGTATTTTTCTTTTGTTCCATGGAAGCTTCTTAGCTTGAGACTTGTTGAATTTGTTAGTTTAAAAGAACTTTGAAAATTTTCTTACTATGTAAGCTTTTTCATCTTCATAGAGGGATGTGCCAGAGTCCAATTCGAACTTCTCAGCTTTAAATGCTAGGTTTTGGATCAGCTCCTCTTTTCTTGAGTCTACACATCTAAATTCATGTAATTCAAAGGTAGCGAATAGTTCTTCTAAAGTACTTACCTCTAAGTCCTTGGAGATGTAGTAGACATCGACTATCGACATCCATTCTAGTGTTCTCGAGAATGTATTTAGAGTATACCTCATTGAATCCCAGTTTGTTACAGTTTCTTCGAGGTTATTGAGTTTGGTGATCAGTTCCTTGATCTTCGAGTGTAGATGAGTTATCGTTCCCCCCTTTTCCATCTGGAGGTTGCTTAGCCGGTTTTAGAGTAAGTTCCGTCTTACCAGTTTAGCCTCTAAGGTACCTTCGTGCTGTTCGAGGAACTTCTCCCAAAGATCTTTTGTTGAGTTGTAGGTTCCGATCCAGTTGACTTCTTGGGGCGGTACTGTTGGTGCAACCTTAGTTCAAGGTTGACCTGGTTGACCAGACTCGAGTTGACTTGACTCGAGTTGTGTTTTGATGTTTGACGAGTTATGTTTGACAATGTTTGACGTGAACAGAAAAGTTGTACCTTGATGTTTTACAAGGATACAAGCTTGGGAGATTGTGGGTGCAACCCGTGGTCAAGGTTGACCTGGTTGACCCGAGGTGAGTTGACCTGACTCGGAAAAGTCCAAGCAGGGAGCTTGGCATAGGAAAAGTCCAAGCAGGGAGCTTGGCACGGGAAAAGTCCAAGCAGGGAGCTTGGCATAGGAAAAGTCCAAGCAGGGAGTTTGGCATGGTGAAAAGTCCAAGCAGGGAGCTTGGCACGGGAAAAGTCCAAGTATGGAGACTTGGCACGGAGAAGTCCAAGTATGGAAGCTTGGCACATGGGAAGTCGGAGAGGGCTCGGTAGCTCGTTCTCCGGACTGTGGTTAGAGAGGGCTCGGGAGCTCGTTCTCTGGACCGGATGGAAGTCGGAGAGGGCTCGGTAGCTCGTTCTCCGAACTGTGGTCAGAGAGGGCGCGGTAGCTCGTTCTCTGGACCGGATGTGGAAAGTCCTGGTGAGTGAAGCCAGGTAGACGGATAAGTCCTGGTGAGTGAAGTCAGGCAGTTGTGAAAACCCTAGTGAGTGAAGCTAGGTGAAAGTCCTGGTGAGTGAAGCCAGGCAGTGGGAAAATCCTAGTGAGTGAAGCCAGGCAGTTGGAAAGTCCTGGTGAGTGAAGCCGGGCAGATTGGAAATCCTGGTGAGTGAAGCCAGGTGAAAACCCTAATGAGTGAAGCTAGGTGAAAGTCCTGGTGAGTGAAGCCGGACAAGGGAAAATCCAGATGGATCAAGGGTGATCGGACATCTGGTGTTGAGAAGGTCAAGTAGGTCAAGGGAGTGACCGGATACTTGACACGAAGAGAAAAGTCCAAGTGGGTCAAAGGAATTGACCGGACACTTGGTGGGGAGTCTTAGCAGGTCAAGGGAGTGACCGGATGCTAAGCATGATGTACCAAGAGGTCAAGGTTGACCGGATATTGGTTTGGACTTGGTTTGGGCAAAAACCAAGACCTGGATCGGTCTGGAGACCGATCAGAAAGCGATCAGTGTGCCTCTATGAGCTTACTGATCGGTCCCCGGGACCGATCAGCAGGAAGCCTGATCGGTCCCCGGGACCGATCAGGGTACGCACAGAGAGTTGGGCAACTCTCTGTGAAAGCTTTCTGATCGGTCTGGGGACCGATCAGCATAGAGCCTGATAGGTCCCCACGACCGATCAGATCAGCCCCAGACCGATCAGGGTGATGCCTGATCGGTCTGGCCCTAGCCGTTGGCTCACAACGGCTAGTCTTCTGTCTTCTGTTCTTCGCAGGTGCAGTGCAGGTTGAGTGCAGGTTATAAAAGGAGTTCAAGGGCTTCTAAAGCTACTTCTTCCTTCTTCTTCCTCCTCTGAACTGAGCTGCTGTTCTTCTGAAAGCTGTGCTCTTGAGCTTTGCTGAGCTCCGAAGCTTCGTGTGAGCTTCTTTGACTGAGTTGCTTGTTGGCATTCGTCCGTGAAGTTGGTGCTTCATCCGGGACTTCAGTCGACGAGAAGGCAAGCGAGTATTCGTACATTCATTGTGTATTTTGTTCTTGCTCTTCTTTGTATTTCCATATTGCTGTTGCAAGCTATTGTGGCGAGGTTTCTCCACCCACAAGGAGTATTTATTAGCCGGTTCTCCGGGGACTCATCCACCGACGGATTGATAGGGCTCACCCACCTTACGGACACGCCGAGGAGTAGGAGTATCACCTCCGAACCTCGTTACATCCATCGAGTTTGAGGTTTGTCTTTTTCCTTTTCGTTTCTACGGTTTCATTTCCGCTGCGCTAACCCTAATCGTAGGAAGAAACGCGAAGAATTTGGGGCGGCTATTCACACCCCCCCCTCTCTAGCCGCGTCCATCGATCCTAACAGGTACTATGGTAAGCAGATGGAATTTTTCTTTGCCATTGGCTACAAAGTCAGTCTGTTCCTTCTTGTTCTAAAGATACTCTTCCTTCTCTACTCTATGTTGATCTTTGGGTGCTACAAAACTATATTTTATTATTAATAGAATTTCAAAATTTGTTTTAAAAAATACCTTCATCCGGTGCTTCCATTACACGAAATCTCCCTTGAACTTCAGTGGATTAATGTTTGAATCGGCCATCATCTTGTTACTTCAGTCAATGGTCAGTCCTTATGAGGCAGTTGGACTCTAATACCAATTGTAGTAACGTTGCGGCTAGGCTAGAGGAGGAGGAGGAGGGAGGAATAGACTTTTTTTTAAATCTATTACTTTTGAACTAAGCAAGGATAATCAAATTAATTAAATAGTTAAAATAAACAACATAAATTAAAGAGGCTCCAGAGTTTACTTGGTTACAACTCATGTGGCTATTAATTCAAGTTGTTGAAAGCACTAAAAAGATCTTCTTTGTTGAAGGCAGAGAAGTCTTTTACACTCTTTGATAGCTTAGAAATTAACCAAGAATTGAATATAGTAGTCGTTGTTTAATTCCTAGCTCTAAGGGGCTTTTTATAACCTCTTGGGATTAGTTACCATTGATTAGAAGCGCCTCCAAAGCACTCTAGGGCACCTCCAAGTGGATAAAACTTTATCCACTCTTCAACGGTTAGCCAACAACTAATCAATGGCTTTCTGCATTTGAGGGTGCCTTCAACTTCCTTGAGGGCACCTCCATCAAGAGGAGCGAGGCTGCCTCCATTAAGAGGCACGAGGGCACCTCCATCAAGAGGTGCGAGGGCGCCACCTTTGAATAGGCACGAGGGCACCTTCATGCTCCTTCAGGGTGCCTCGAATCCTGAAAGTAGCAACTCTGTTGTCGACGCTTAAGGCACCTCCAAGGGTCTTGGAGGCACCTTCACTCTGGGATGGTCTTCGAGTGGGTGATGCTCTAGTCAATGGGAGTTGAGCTCACCTGAACCCAACTTTGACTTTTTCCTCGAGCAGGCATCCTCCTTAGCTTCTCATCCCTCGGATGCGTCGCACGTGTTTGTTACAAAGCCACAAGTGCACAACTACATCATCAATAATAAAAATATCGATCCCATAGGAACTATTGATTAAGCACTAGTTGACTTCGCACAGAGAATTCCCTAGACAAACGAAAGGTTGGTTGGAAAAGTGAGAGTGAGAGGAAGATTAAGGAGAAGGAGAGAGAGAAGGAATAAGAGATAATCTTGGAAGGGGATGGATGATAGATCCTGAAATTTCAGTGTTGCTGTTGGGAAGCTGAGAAGACGGACCTGCCAGAATAACGTGTCTGGAATGTTGATCGCATCTCCATGACCCGGATGATGAGTTATCTTCTATGTTGACTGAGTCGCCAGAAGTCCTTCGGTCAATAATACCTGCATCCAGGGACCGGGTCACCCCGGCCTCTGGTACCTCGATGCTCAAGGCGGGTCCCACGAATATATAAGTAGTCGAATAAATAGTGAACTGATAAAGTAAAATAAAGAATGAATACGGTGACATACCCTGGCCCCGGGGGGCACCCTTGGATGGATCGGTGAGCTGGTTGTGATGCTGATCAAGTCGTCGCGGCCTTAAAGAGTAGATGAATATGAGACAGCTGAGGAGCTGAATTTGGGGGCGATGACATGGAACCCGATGCATCATAGATCCAAGAGGCAGCATGTTGGCCAAAATAGGACGGCGTCTCCTGAACCGAAATACTACAATGGCTCACAGGCCGGAATATGATGATGGCTCGTAGGACGACACACGACACGCAGGCCGGATATGATAGCGACTCACAGGCTGGATGATACAAGTAACTCACAAGCATGATAACAATATGAATAGCGAAACACAACATGGCTCGATGGCCGGAACCCCATCTCGACTCGAAGGTCGAAGCAAACAAACACTGCACAGGCGACGACTGCCCGGAGGGTGACGGCGTCCACTGGAGACGGTGGCTGTGACCGCGGGAGGAGGCAGTGGTGGCTGCCGGCGGCGGTACCCACAGCCGCTAGGGGCAGCAGTGGTGGTGGGAGGTACTGGCAGCTGATGGAAAAGGCGGCAGCGCTGTTGGAGGTGGAGGCGGCGCTGTTCGACAGCGTCTCAGATGGAGGAGGTTACGGGAAGAGAAGGAGACCGAAGGAGGGTCAGGGAGGCGACAACCTCCTCCCCTTAACGACGGCGTGGTCGTCGGCGGCGAGGAGCTTGCTTGAAGGTGTGCTCTCCCTGGTGGCGACTGCAGCTCCCCATGGAGTAGGGCGTACAGTGAGTTAGAGAGAGATAGAGGGAGGGGTGGCTTGCCGGTGAGGAAGGAAAAGGCAGCGTCGGCGGCGGCGTGAAGGAGAGGGGCTGGTGTTGGCTCTCACGCGAGGATGACGACGGAAAAACCTCTCCCGAACACGAACCCTCTCCCCCCTTCTTAATGCCCTAACAGTAAAAGGGCGAAAATACCCCTCTATTTCTTTTTAATTCCCTCCTATGCCCCGACCATATCTACATCACAAGTCTCCCCTTCAAGTCTAGTCGAAGGAGGTGTAAGTCCGACTGACTAGACCAAGACCAAACCAGAATCGCTACTGAACGCGAAATCATATCACTGGGCTCGCCTAGTCAATGGAGATAATACTGATCAGGTACAAAGACGGGCGATCGAGCCGAGCGCGCGATCAAGAAGATGCAGCTTAGGCAACCGAAAAAATGCGAACCGAGTAATCGAGAGAGTGTCGCGCGAGAGATGGTAGCCCTGCCGAGCGAACTATGAGAAATGATGCCAAGTTGGCAACTGGACCGATGCCGAGCGAGCGACAGAACGTCAAGCGAGCGACAAGTAAAATGATAGTAGACCGAGCGACACGTGGGACCACGAGTAGACCGAGCGGACGAGCGATGCCGAGCGTGCGACCGCGAAGATGTCGACCGAATGATCGGAAGGATGTCGATTGGGTGGATAGATGCCGGGCGGATGATGTCGAACGCGCAACCGCGAAGAAGCCGACCAGGTGATCGGAAGGACGTCGAGTGAAACAAGCACGCGACTAAGTGGACGATTGGGCAATGGATCAGGCGGCTACCAACGTGTCGACCGAGCAATGAAAAATAGTGCCAAGCGGCTATCAGGCAAGCTCTGGGCCAACGCCGGGTGAGTGCACAGGCGAATATGGAGCGAGCGATGAAGTAGCGTCGGGCAGGAGTGGAGCCCGAAAATCGAGCGAAAGTATAGTCCGCGAAATCACATGCATACGAAAATGGAAGTCATGAGTCGGGCGGGCGCATCGCCTGTGAATTGCACGAGAATATAGCCCATGAATCAAAGGCGCACACAAGCAAAAGTTGTTATCTGAGCGGGCACATCACCCGTGAGCTGAACGGAGGTGTAGCCCTGGAATCGAAGACACACAAAAGCAAAAGTCATGAACTGAGCGGGTGCAGAGCCTATGAGATATTCTGACCCGAAACCAATGGAGATGCTCTCGTTCGCGACCATTGGCGATAGCTCAACTGCGAACGGGGGAGATAAGCTACTCTGATATACTCCTTGAACAATGAAGACCTCTCGACCCCGGACGTGGGAGATATGAGATCCGATGAACTGGTCCGAGACCAGTGAAGATCGCTCGACCTCGAACGGGGGAGATAAGGAAATATGATATGCGGGTTCGAGACCAGTGAAGACTACTCGACCCCGCACGGGGGAGATAGAATATCTGATATGCTGGTCCTCGACCAGTAAAGACTGCTTGACCACGAACGGGGGAGATAAGGAAATATGATATGCTGGTCTGAGACCAGTGAAAACCACTCGACCCCGAACGGGAGAGATCAGGAAATATGAATTTACGATTCGATATGTGATGATCGCTCGACCCCGAACCGAACGAGGGAAATATAAGATCCGATGGTGACGATCGCTCGACCCCGAACGGAGGAGATAGAAGATCCGATGGTGACGATTGCTCGACTCCGAACAGGGGAGATAGAAGATCCGATATGTCGATCGCTCGACCCTGAACGGGGGAGATAGAAGATCCGATATGACGATCGCTCGACTCCGAACGGGGGAGATAGAAGATCCGATGGTGACAATTGCTCAACCCTGAACGGGGGAGATAGAAGATCCGATATGACAATCGCTCGACCCCGAACGGGGGAGATACTCATGTATTATTGGTCTTTAACTGTTTAACCCTCAGTTATTAACTAACTATCAAAAGATAATAATGTTTACTTGGTTAATCAAATCAAGTATTTATGTCCAAATAGATATTGGCTGAAAAAGGACTACTTGATTTAATCATTGTACTGCTACATTTTTCGCCCAGACTTATGTTGATGCATTGATATAAGCATCTGAAGTTCAGGTAAAATACCTACGCATCTCACACCATTCTATGTTTATAAATACACAATTAAGGTAACCTAGTGCATTTGTGAGATGCTTAATTTTTAGATCTATAGGATCATGCTTTCTAGGGGTTTGATCTAGGAAATTTTTAGAAAACATAAATAATTTTCCTAGAATTTAAAAATTATCTGAATAAATATCCTCCCCCTTAATCTAAGATTTTTCAGACACAAGCAATATCTTTAAACTTATTTGCAAACAATTTTATGAATTAATTATTTGATTTCAGTTTAATTATTTAGATTTAATTTAGCTTACTTTTAAATTATCCTTATTCATCTCACCAGTCTAAATTTTCAAGCAAATGGATCCTATGGTTTTGTGAGATGAGTTAAGTTGAATTTTAGGGTTTGGTTTAACTTGTGTTAGATTCAAAGTTAGCTTTGGGTTCAACAAATAAACATTCTTTGGATAAACTTCTAAGTTGTGATGAGTCACCTAGACATCATTAGAGTAACCACGCCTTCGAGGTTTTCCAAATAGTCCTATCCACTGAACTTAATAACAAAATTTTGGTCTAACCGGCTAGGATTGGTAAGGGGTAGCTTCAATTAGTTTCACTAAGCAAATGCACTAGGTCGAAACCATATCTTCCTAGACATGCATAGACAGAACTTCCCTAACCTACTATCATCCAAAACTTCTCCAGTGCTATTTTTTCAAGTTAAATTTGTGTCTCTTTTTAATTTAATTCTAATTACCCTGCCAGGTAACCTATTATTTTAGAGATGTCAACTAATTTAGAGCCTCCCCCTAAATTATTGAACTTTCAATTTTAGGTTTTAGGTTTATGTCGATTACTTTTGTAGTTATAATAGACTTGATGATAATTTGAGTTTGAGTTGGTTTTATAGTTATTTGATTTAAATTTATTTTTGAGATTTGGATTTGGTTTAGTTGATTTTGTTTTATGTTTTAGATTTTGGTTTGGGTTAGGTTTAGATGGATTTATGTAATTAATTTTATGTTTGGGCACATAGAATTGATTGAGTCATACTTGCATAGTTAGGCACGCTTTCGGAACCCAAGCTTTAGTTAGGTTTTTGTTTTGACTTATTAGTGATATGAACGTTTTGTTTGTTGAGCTGGACTTGTATCTGAACCCGGACTTATTGTACACAGCTTTTTGAGTTTTAAGAATTAAATCTAAATTTTTTGATCTAATGGTGAAAGTTACTAATAACCCTTTAAGTTTATTAATTTCACTTTTTAAATTTATATTTTCCTCCTCAAGTGTTACATCTTGATTTGGATTTTTATTTTTAATTTTTTCTTTGAGGCGTTGATTTTCCTCAAGAAGTGATTCATTTTGTTTTTCATATTTAATTAAGTTTTTGTTTAAACATGCAATTATTCTAAAAACTTTGGAGGTTAAGATGGAGGATACCTCGTTCGAACCTTCAGAAATGAGTGCGGACTCGTGGCTTGATTCGTCCTCGGACTCGCTTTCTGATTTCGGTTTCATTGCCATCAATGCGAGGTAATTGTGATGCTTCTGATCTTCAACATCTGATTCTTCTGAGGATGACTCATCCCACGTCGCCTTGAGTGCCTTTTTCTTTCTGGTTGGTTTGGGTTTGTTGTCTTTCATCTTCGGACACTCGTTCTTATAATGCCCCTTCTTGTTGCACCCGTACCATGTGATCTTTTCCTTCGAGTCACTTTCTTTGATCACCTTTTGTAAGTCCTTCTTCGTGAAGTTATTCTTCCTTCTCGTGAACATTTTTCTGACCATGTTCATGAGTTGTTCTTCTTCGTCTTCTGAGTTAGATTCAGATTCTGGCTCTGGTTTGTTCTTATGTTTAGCTTCTTTTGAGAGACCTGCAAAAAGAGCAATACATTTCTCGACCTGCTTTGAGTTAGTCTGTTCATGGAGTTCAAGTTCACAAAATAACTCATCTAGTTTTACTTTAGACAAATTCCTCAAAATTTTGTAGGCATCCATGATGGATGTCCACATTGCATTTCGAGAAAATGTGTTTAGTGCGTACCTTATAAGATCGCGATTCTCCATCTGGTGGCTGATTGTGTGAAGTTCATTGAGGATGTCCTCTATCCTCACATGTAGTTGACTCGCAGATTCTCCTTTCAATATTTTTATGTTAAATAGTTTATTTAAAAATAGAGTCCTTTTTGTTACCTTTGCGTTGGTAGTTCCCTCGTGCAGTTCTATGAGTTTGTCCCATAGCTCCTTCCTGTTTTCATGTGGACCGATGTGATTCAGTTCTTCCTTCGTTAGCCTACACTAGATTATGTTGAGAGCTTTGAAGTTGATCTGCACCTTCTACTTCATTTCTGGATTCCAATTTTTTGGGTCCATTGGAATTCTAGCGTTGTCGGCAGGCGCCTTGTATCCTTTGGTGACGCTGAACCATTGGTCGAAGTTAGTGTTCAGGTACACCTCCATCCATTTCTTCCAATATGGAAAGTCAAAATTGTTAAAGAGGGGAGGATGTACGGTAGAGTATCCCTCGTTTTGGGCCATGAACCTTACTAGATGGGGGGGGGGGGGGGGGAATAGTGATCGTTAAAAAATTTGAATTAAAATGAAGTTACGTAGTGAAAAATAGAAGAAACAAACAACATTAACATAAGTTAGTTTTACTTGGTTCGGAGCCTTCGACGATTCCTACTCTAAGCCCCACACTTGTTGAGTATTTTCGTTGGGCAATCCACTAATAGTTCTCAAAATGTGTTACAAGATAAGTATAGGAACAAAAAATAAGGTTACCGATAATAAGGAAAATATGAAAATCTGAGTCGCCGGTTGTCGGAGGAGTTTCATAGTGTCGTAGGAACTTTTTCGGAGCATCGAACAAGAAGGAAACTTGCCATAATTGTTTTTCTGAAGCTCCGGGTTGAAGACCTTTAAATAGGTTTATTTCGGGCGCCTGGACCCCTCCGGGCACTTTGACTAAGTGGCTCGGCCAATCGAAGCGCTCCACGTCAGCTTGTAGATGATTTTTTAGGTTTGGGGGCCTGGACTAAGTTCGGGCGGCTGGATCACCTGAGCACCTGCGGCACCCACTGAGCGAGCCTGCTCTGGGTTATTAGACCAGCTCTGGGCACCCGGACTCCTTCCGAGGGCCCAGACCCTTTTCTTTAGCATCTTCTACCTACAAGAAAAGGTTAGTCTAGACAATTGAAAAATATATTTTACCCTGTAAAATAGAGTTAGCACGACAAGATAAAATATGAGTATTAATTAGGTCATGTTTCCATGAGACTAGGATCTAGTCAAGATCTTAACTTAAGTTTCTCAAATGGACCTAAGTTGGATCGATGCCTACAGTTCCCTCAACGGGGAACGCATCCTCACTGGATCTCTTCTCCAGTTTTTTACCTTCACTTACTATTTGCAGTCAGTTGACTTGCCTCTGACCCACTAGGTCTTCTCACCAGTTGTCAAGTTCGCAGACCCAACTGGACATCGGCCAGTTGTCAGGTCCCGTGGACCCAACCGAATTTTCTAGCAGATATCGGGCCCCGCGGATCTATCTGAACTTCGCACCAGCTATCGGGCCTTGCAGACCTAGCTGGATTTCAACCTGGTGCCAGGTCCCTCAGACTAATCAACTCCTGCACACTTGGTAAAGTAGTTAGACAAACAACACATCTAACTTTAACGTATTTGTCATACATCAAAACCAGGTTATTAGTGCAACCTGCACTTAGTCAACTCCTGCACACTTGGTAAAGTAGTTAGATAAACAACACATCTAACTTTAACATATTTATCATACATCAAAATTAGATTATTAGTACAACCTGCACCAACAGTATTTTTTTGAGAATACTCTCTACATCAAATCTAATACCCTCAAACATGTTTCAATTTCTTGTCATCCATACATAATGTATAATGGATGACATGATAAGGTATCAAGTCTTCACTAAATCCCTACCCCCGATATCACTGATTGAAAATCAGTAACATCCATTTATAAGTAGACATTTCCTGATGCACATATATATATATAGCCATAGTTGAAGCCCCCTCCATATATCAACTACAGGCAAACATCTAAAAAAAATAGGTACTCCTACTTCTCCTTTGCCTTGCCACAAAAGGTGCAACTCCAATCCTCCATCCTCCATGTAGTCCTATCTATCCCATGTGGAAAGTTGTTTATGTGCCAACATCCATAAGGTGAAGCATGATAAAGTGCATATTTTTCTTGCTTCCAAGACAATTCACATATCGTCGTAGAATGATTTATGATGATTGTTTTATTTCAATGAACAACCTAATTATGACAACGCCATGCTACCCCCATCTTCTTCTACTTCATTGATGTTCATGCCTGAAATCGCCGGTGGATGAACCAACGATGAAGTGTCTTTGATGTTGATGAGATCGACAAAGTCATCCGGGATAGGAGGAAGGAAGGATGGTATGGATGCCTACAAAGCTCAAAAAACAGATTAGAATATAATGGAGGCCATAGACGGGAGCTCTGGCTCAACCATTCCGACGCCCAAGTCAAGTTTCTGACAATGGATGTGAAGAAGAAGAACATGAAATGCAGGTGGGGGGTTGTGGGTGTGAGCGCATGCCTTTGTCCACAAGAGTGGGTTCCTTTTATGTCATCGCAGAAGAAGAAATGGTACCTCTTTTCTCCCGGTATTAATTGATGGGATGTGATACTTCGATAGGGGCAGTGTCACACCATCACATCATTGTATCTACGATCATGCCACCCATATTCTATACTATAGAGGACCATGAAGCATCATATTATCACACGTCATGTGCACCATGTTATTCCACATGCTACACAAGCCAGTGGCATAGCCATGTGTAGAAAAGGCAGTACGATCGTCCCCTCTCACATTTTGTTTAAAAATAATGATATTATATATTTGAAAGTCCTCACCATCATTTTGATTGGTTGATTCATTACCGTTCATTGTCGAAAATTAAAATTGATCACATATTTGAAAAGCCTGCAACCTAAGCTATCCATTGATACTATTTTTATAAAGAAATATCACGATGTGAAATATTAAATATTAAATATTAAAAATAAAATATATAATAATAAATAGATGAACTAAATCGTAGGACACGAAGTGAGGATATTGAATTAAAATTGAATCGAGTTTGAACTAAATCCAACAAGTAGATGTGAAGATAAGGATTACATTAGTTCAACCGAGATTGATTTGGTCAAGTTATGGTCGAACCAAGTTTATGGTTTAAATGGGTTTGATTGATTTAAAATGAATTAGAATATTTTTGAGGAAACCTTCTATTTCATTTTTTTTCTCTCCCTTTTTTTTCTATGTAAGTTGCACCCCTTCGTACCATATCACCATTTCACCCATCCCTCTCTTTTATTCTTCTCTTCCTTTTCTTCACCATTTGCTTCTTCTCCTTCTCTTCTCCAATGGTAGTAAACTTATAATTTTTTCCTCTACTCTTCTCAAGTACAAGAGATCTCTTTTCTTCTCTTTCTCTTCTCCAACAAGCAAGAAACACAGCATCAACTGCTGCCCTCTTCCAGCAACAAGAGCAACCCTCAGCGCTCGTATCTTCTTCCTCTTCTCATTTTTTAGGGTTTTGTTGTCACCACAAGAATATCCATATTTTGTCTTGCCTTGCTCTCTTTGTGTTGTTGTCGATCTCACCAAAACTAATCGAGGTTGCTAACGAAGAAGGTAAAAGTCTCCTCTTTTGCTTCTTCCTCCCTATCTTCTCTTTTCTAGTTTTCTCACAAATAATGATTTCCAAGAAGAGTAAGTTATTCCTTTCTTCTTTTATTTTTCATTAATTGAAAGAGAGTTATAAAGTATAAACTTTATTTTATTAGATTACTAGTTAGGATGGTTATTTAGATCACAATGAATGTCTTATATGTAGAATACTAAATATTATGAGAAAACAATATCATAAATGATTTTTTTTACTTTGAATCATAAATAAGCTTTGGGGATCAATAGATCGTTGTTTCAATTAGAACCAAAGGCTATGGTTAAAATTTTTAAATTTAAGTTTGTTTTCAACTCCTTAAATTTGAAATTTAGGCTTTTAGAACATGAAAAATCAATCTACACTAATATTTAAAATTTTTGAAAATCATTCCTCCTAGTCGAAAATCCTAGCTATGCCACTGACACTAGCCCATGTGATGTCTCGCATGTTATTGAGTAGGCTAGGATGGTTGGGTTGGAGGATTTGACATGTTAAGTCAAGGGGTGTTGGGTTGGTGGAGCCGAGAAGGTTGAGTATGAGGTGTCAAGTCGACAGGGCCGAGATGGTTGAGCAGGAGGTGTTGAATCAACGGGGCCGAGCTGAGTGTGTAGGAGGTGTTAAATCAGCGAAGCAGAGATTGGTGAGTAGGGGGTGTCGAGCAGAGCCGACCATGGGCCAAGGCTACCAAGGTTCCTGCCCGGGGCCCAAAAAATATCAAGGGCCCAATATTTTTAATATATGTATATCCAAAAATAACTAAGTTTAGAATTTTGTTTAGTGAAGATTGAAGAGAAACCCTTCGGCTTCTCATCCTCATCAGGCTTAAGCGAATCGGCAGTGTCTCGAAGGCGCTTTTGCCGCCCTCACTACTCATCGCTGCTTCTCCGCTGCTTGCCTGCTTCCTTGTCGGTTCTCTTCTTCCCTAACACCATCTACAACCCGATCAGGTCAAAGCTCTCAGATTTCCTTGCTGCCTTGCTGGTTCTCCGTTCTCTGCTTTCGCTGTCGATTTTTCCTGATCAGTGCAAGAAAGGGTGAGCTTTCTGCCCTTTTTTGTTGCTGATGTATTTGATTAGGATCAGTGGTTCTTTAAATAGTTTGTAGATAATTGTTGCAAATAATAAAGATACTAAAAGGCTAAGTGAACATAAGACAATATTAATCAAATTTGGGACCATTCCTCGTATTGATGGATGACGGTTTGTCCTTGATGTTCAAATTTGTCAGTACTGTAAAGATGATCATGTGGTTGTTTTTTTTAAACTAATTAAATTGAACAAGAAATTGTTAGTCTTAGTCCACAACTTGTGTTATCAGTCTGCAATGTGATCTGCTATTAGAAAGATTATCATTTGCCATAGTTCACTAGTGTATGTCAACATTATTATTATTATTTTTACCTTGAACATATTTTATTTATTTTCACAAGGCATCTTGCATAAACTATTTGCTGCTTCATATATACGAGGCTTTCCACCTCTTTTAATTCTACTTTGAGTATTATGTTAAGTTTTTGTAGCAATTTTTCTTCATCATTAGTTTTTACCTGGGAAGTTTGGAGGTTCCACTAAGCTATTGTAATCAAGTACTGAAGTTATTAGATGACTTTAAATATTTATTTACCTTAATATTTTTCTATGTAAATAATTGAATTGTTGTGTTTTTTTATAAACTTGCAGGATACCTTATATAAGTGGATTTTGAATCGAAGAAAATTCTTCATATCAAGTATTATTGTTCTTTGCTTATTGCTTATTGTTCATAATATCTATCATCATGAAACAACTCTCTGGATATCAAAAAAGAGAGAAAAAGGGAAAAAAAAAAGAAGAGATAGCCTAAAGTTTAAGAAGTTAATTGAATAAATATTTTAGTAAAGAATCACGTAACACAACAGAAAGCTTAGTTCATATTTTAACTAATGAATCAAATACAAATGAAGATTTTGTTGAAAACAAGAATGATGAAAATGAAGAATTTGTGAAAAATGAAAGTGATGAGAATGAGAAATTTCTAGAAAATGAGAATGAAGAGAATACAGATTTTAATGATTTAGACAAAACTGAAATTGACAAAACGAAAGATATTAATAATTGTTGTGATGATGAACATACAAACGAATATCAATGCTCGACACCTCGATATGATTTGAACATATTTGATCCAAGAGTTTGGGATAATCTTGATACAAAAATGAGAGATTTACTTGTGGAAAGAGGTCCAAAAAAGAGAAGATATTCTCAAGTTTCCTTTAGATAAAGAATCTAGACACTTTTCTCATACTTGCTATGTTCAAATGTTACCAATTGGTGAGACTCTTGATCAAAAATAGTTAGTTTACTCGAAGGAGTTGGACAAAGTATTTTGTATTTGTTGAAGTTGTTTAAAGTAATACACACCAAAAGTAATTTAGCAAGAGAATGAGTTAATGACTGGAAACATTTATGTGACAAACTTAAACAACATGAAAATAGTGTTGAACACCTCACTAATCTAAGAACTTTTGTTGAACTACAAATGAGATAAAGAAAAACAATGACAATTGATAAGGAAATGCAAGAACAAATTAAAAAGGACACAAAATATTGGAAACACATTATGTTAAGAATAGTTGTTGTTGTCAAATGTCTTTCTATACATAATTTGACATTTCGTGGTACACATGACAAAATTTATGAAGATGGTAATGGTAATTTTTTGGGTCTACTTGAAATAATTACAGATTTTGATCCAATAATGCAAGAAAATTTTTGACTCATTCAAGATAAAAAGATTCATTATCATTATCTTAGTCATAAAATTCAAAATGAGTTAATATCTATTCTAGCTTCCAAATCAAGAATACAATAGTTAAAAAAGTAAAAGAGGCAAAACATTTTTTAGTAATTCTTGATTGTACACCAGATGCAAGTCACAAAGAACAAATGACTCTCATATTAAGATGTGTAGATATTTCAGACATTCCAATTAAAATAGAAGAGTACTTCTTAGGATTTATAAATATAGAAGATGCAACTGGTTTAGGTCTTTTCAATGAATTGTAAGTTGTTTTACAATCTTTAGAACTTGATATTGATAATGTAAGAGGATAGAGTTATGATAATGGATCTAATATGACAGACAAAAATCAAGGTGTGCAAAGGAGATTGCTTGACATTAATCCTAGAGCATTTTACATGCCATGTGTTTACATTCTCTTAACTTAGTTGTTTGTGATATGGCAAATTCTTGTGCTAAAGCAAAATCATTTTTTGGAGCATATCAATGTATGTACACCGTGTTCTCTAATTCAATAAAAATAATAGAATGTTTTGCTTGAATATATTGATGAATTAACTTTAAAATCATTGGCAACCAAGAGATGGGAAAGTCATATTGAAATAGTCAAAGCAATGCTATCTCAAACTTCCCAAATCAGAGAAGCTTTGTTCAAATTAGCATAAATAAGTGAAGAAAGCAAATTAAGTAGAGATGCTGAAACTTTAGCATATGGTGAACTTTCAAGTTTTGAATTTATATTAAGCCTTATTATTTGGCATGATATTTTGCATAAGATTAACTTAGTTAAAAAAAAATTACAGTCAAAGGATATGCGTCTTGATGTTGCTGTAAAATAATTGTCTGGTCTAGTTTCCTTTTATGAAAAATATAGATAAAATAGTTTTGCTTTTGCTATGATTTATGTAAAAAAATAATATCTGATATGAAAATTGAGCCTATATTTCCTATAAAATGTAAAATTTATAGAAAGAGACATTTTGATGAGATTGCTAACACTGAAAGGGAAAATCAATTACCGGAAGAATCTTTTTGAATATATTATTTTATCTTAGTGGTTGATATTGCTCTTGGACAATTGAAGAGTAGGTTTGAACAGTTGTAATATTTTGAATCTATATTTGGGTTCTTGTATGATATTACAAAATTAGTTTTATTGGATAATAATGAATTGATGAGTTCTTGTGTGAATCTTGAAAATACTTTAAGAAATGATGACACTTCTGATATTGATGCAAAATATATGTTTTCAGAACTACAAGTTTTACAAGTAATGTTACCAAATGACGCTTATGAAACAAATAAAAAAGTGATCTTTTATTCAAATATTAGAATTTTTAAAAACACTGAATATGTTTCCAAATGTGATGATTACTTATAGGATATTATTGACAATACCCGTGATAGTGGCATTTACCGAAAGAAGTTTTTTAAAATTAAAATTAATAAAATCTTATTTACATACCACAATGACTCAAGATAGGCTAAATGGATTATCCATTTTATGTATTAAAAAGAATATTTTAGAAAATATTGAATATGAAGCTATTATTGATGATTTTACCTTTAAAAGTGTACCACGAAGACACTTTAAATGAGTTACCTTTGTATTTTTTTTTATAGGTGTATATATTCTATGATGGATGATGCAACAGTTTCTCTTTGGCAGAAGCAGTGTTCGGAAAATAAAATTAGGGCATAATTTATAATTTCGCATAGGGCCTTTAAACAACCTAGATCGGCTAGTGTCGAGTCATCGAGTTGAGACAGTTGAGCTGAGTGATTGAGTTGAAGGAACTGGCATTGGTCAGGAAGACTCCTCGGATGAGTCGACCTTTATTGGGAAGACTTCTCGGGAAAGGCTAATAACTCGGCTGATTGAGTTAGCTCGATAGTTGACACGTCATGTTGAGTCTATATATGCTAACGAGCTTTGTTTTTTCAAAGCGTTTGCGAGAGTCTAATTATACGAGTACACTCGAAATAAATGTCACTAGTCTTGTGTTCACCTCCATGGCCACTAGAAAACTAACTTAGGCAGCCAACAACCCTAGCATACCTTGACATTTTCCCTGAAGAACGGCTAGCTAGCTGATTGGCAGATTGAACGGCGTTGGAGATTCATCGCCGATCGAACCTTAAAATTATGGGAACTCACGTGACGTATTAAATACAAGGAGTAAATGGAATTCAATAGGTTCAGGTGGCTAGCTAGCTGCATATATGCACGACTTCATAGTAATTATATTGTATAGCTATTTCTTCCAGCTAGCTAGCTCTACTTCTTTCAGCTAGCTCGATCGCTTTCAAACACACGCTCGTTTATAAAACAAAGTCCTCTAGAAATTATAAACAAATTAAAAGTGCCAGGCCAGCAATGAGTAGTAGCTAGTGCAATTTAATGTGGTAAAACCACAGGCGCATTATGATTGCTCTAGCTTTTCCTTCACATGAACAACCACAGGCGCATTGCAACGAGTAGGTGGCCGGCAAGCTCATCACCTAACAAATAATTAAGGGTGAGGATTCATTTCATTATGGAGGACAGTTCAGTAGAAGACTGATCTGACGATGAAAAGGAGCAAGCTAAAATGAATGAATGTTTAGTGCGTACGTGTTCTCGATGAGCTTTTCTCAACTCATTGATGAAGGACCAAAGCTCCAGCTCCATCCATCCTTGATTATATGTTATATAAATTAAGTATTTTGACAAACAAATTAGAAAGTAACGATCTTGTTTTTGACCAGGTTTTTGAGAAGAAATTAATCAATTAAATGCCTGTGCGTGCTTCGATCCAAAGTATCGATCTTCTTTTGCAGGGACAGTAGGGCCTTGTTTTTATACCCAAAGGCTCGAGACTGGTGCTGTGTTGAATGCGCGCGTTTGATAGTCAGTAACGGGTGAAACTTTCATCTTCACTGAAAAACTGTGGCCTGTCGGAGTCACTGCGTGACTGACACAGTGGGATGCCCTTGACTGGACTGGCAGCACATCTACTGAGCACGCCAACTGTAGATAGGGATGGCCATGGTAATTATAAAATATAATTGAGTGAAAAATATATAACAATTGTAGTTCATAATTACTATAACCGACTAAAGAAACAGAGATAGCGATAATGAAAAATAGGGTAGGATGTTATCTTAATAATTAATTAAAAAAGGCATAAAAATACGTGATGAAAATTATAAATTCTAAACCACATGAATTCTGGAAAAATCGAATAAGAATTCTGAACGGAAATACAATTCATGATCTCAGACATGGCATGATACAATAAAGTACAGGAATAACGATAATGAATCTGATTATAATGGAATGATCATTATTGTAAAATATAATATGCTCGATCCCGAAATCCCTAAGTAATAAGAAGAAGCGAATGTAAAAGGTGCCTTTCCGAGAATTTACGGTGACGGTACCGAATCCTCTTCGTCAATGTAGAACGAAGAGAAGTGTCTCATATGCCCTAATCTAACGGGGACTATCTTTTATATAGAGGATCCAATCTGTTATTAGTTCATAGATGATAACGGATTGAGTTAAAGGGTTCTACACATTTAAGTCATATCTAATAACCTGAAATCTAATAAACCTTAGTTAGATCAATTAAACGGGTTCGGTTTGTATTCACTTATACAAATTACAATTAAGTTCACATTAAAAAGATAAAATATAATAATCTCTCACTTGGATTACATGTAATTTGCATATAACATACGAGTATAACTTTAGTTAATATCAAACTTTATGAGTACAGAATACCCTTATAAATAATCTGGTACATTAACTTCATTGGTATAAGACTAAAGAAGTCATAGTTACTATATATGACTGTAACAAGCCCTAATAATAATCGCAATATCAATATTATTAATAACATAAATCAAGATGTGGATGTGTAGCATAGAAATTACATGAAATGTAATCGGTACATATTGTTGGTACAGTAAGCACCAATGGTCAAACTCAAATTTTGATAAATGACAAATAGATTAAAGTTAGGTGTTATGTTAGTCTAACCTTTTTACAAAGTATGCAGGAATTGACGGGTCTAAATGACCTTACACCAAACTGAAGCCTAGTTAGGTATGAGAACCTAATAACTAGCACGAAGTCCAGATAAGTTAAGGTGTGATTTGATATCTAGCAAGAAGTCTAACTAGGTCTGCGAGACTTAACAACTGGCTGAAATCTAGTTGGGTCTTCGGACCTAACAACTAGCAGGAAGACCTGGTGGGTCAAGAAGCAAGTCAAGTGACTCCAAATGGTAAATACAGGTAAGTTATTAGAGCAGAGTGATCCAGTGAGAAAGAGTCCCAGAGGAACTATAGGTGTTGGTTCAGCTTAGCGCCATTTTGGAACTTTTAAGTTGAGACTATAACTAGATCTTAGTTTTGGTAAGACAAGATCTAATTAATCATTCTATTTTATATTGTGTTAACTCTATTTTTGCATGTTGTATTTAGTTGTACTAACCTTGTGATGCAGGAAATCAGATGGCAAGAAAAAGGGTCTTTAGGCGCCCGAGAAGGATACATACGCCCGGAGGTCAGAGCGTTCGAAACGAGTCCAGATGCCTGGATTTGCCCGAACTCAGGTACCCAAGCAAATGAGTAGGTGCATGTTGATTGGCCATCACACATTAGAGTCCAAGCACTTGGACCGACCCAGGGGTCTGGAGATGGATGATTTTTTAGAGAGAGAGTTTCGACGAGGCACGGACACGTCAGCGGATCCAGGCACCCGAAGTGGGTCCAGGTGCCAGGACATGAATAAGTCAGCGATGAAGCAGGATCAGATCGGCCTCGATCTAAGCATCCGGGGTGGTACAGGCGCTCGAAGATGGCTATAAATGAGCTTTCAACCAACAGTCATAATACAACTTTGATACAAGCAATTACGATCCTTCTGCTACTTCGATTATGTGCAAGTTGCTTTGTTGCGACGCTACAACATCAACTCCAAGCTTTGAATTCGATCTACTGCGAGTCGGTATATTTTAATTTAAGTTGCAATTATCTATTGTTTTTTATCAAATAGAGGAAGTGTAAAACTGTTAAACTTCCTTCAATCATTTGTACTCGATTCTCTTTTCCGATGGTTCCAAAAAAGGTTTTTAGTAGATTGTCCATCAATATGGTCCGAGGGATTATGAGTCTTGGAGTAGGAGTCGTCGAAGGTTCTAAACCAAGTAACCACTTGTATTCTTGTTCCTTTTTGTTTTTTGTTTTATTTTTAATTCCTCTAGGTACTCATATTTCTTAAAATTGAAAAAGAGATTTTTTTTTAAAGCACACATGATTCACCTCCCCCCCCCCTAATCTCACGTGACCATTGATCCTACACATATCAATTCCTAAATAGTCCTAAGCGACCCAAAAAAATATGATTATATTTATAAATATTTTATGTTAAACTACAATAGAGAATCATAATCCAAGCCTTATAATTCCAAAAGTAATCTATACCATATTTACAAACACTAAATATTAAACAATAGAAGTAAATTATAATACTTTATTTTAGAGTGTCAAACAAATATATTAATATTCATTAACGTTTTAAACTTTAAGTACGTATAATAATTAAAACAAAAATATTTATCTTTATTAATAAATATAGAGCAATAAAAATAAATACAGACTCTTATTAGATGAGTACTTCTTCCATAAGAAGAACTCTCATATCTACAACATGCGCATGAAACACTTTAGGTACCAAACCTTTGGTGAGTAGATCTGCCAATATGGAATATGTATTGATGTGCTCTATCATCACTTAATGACTCTAAACTCTTTCTTTAACCGCTAGAAACTTGATGTTGATGTACTTTGACTTCGATGAATTGCGATTATTTTTTGGCATAAAGTTCTATGACTTTATATCACAATTGATTCTCAATTGTTTGTCAATGCCATTAATAATCTACAATGACGTGATGAAATTTCACAATCAAATTCTATGATTGGATGCTCCATAGCATGCTATCAACTCTACCTCCATATTAGAAGTGACTACTAGTGTCTGCTTGGTGCTCTTCCAAGATATAGCCTTTCTAGCAAGCATGAAAATATAGCCTAAAGTGGAAACCTCCTGCCATCCAAACATCTAACAAAATTGGAGTATGAATATCCAATTACCTCCAAGTGATGTGACCTCTGATACGTGAGCATATGCCCTTTTTTTCTTTGTAAATATCACAACACTCTCTTCATCGCTTTCCAATGCAATGGTCTTGGGTTACTTATATATCTTCCTAACATCCCCATTATGAACGTTATATTTGGTTATATACAAACATATGCATACATAAGATTTCTCATAATTGGCGTATAAGAGAATTGATTCATCCCCTTTATTTCAAGTTTAAGTCATGGACACTGCTGCAAACTAAATCTGTCACCTTTAGACATAGTTGTGTCACCAGGTGTACATTTTTACATGTTATATCTTATAAGCACCTTTTTAATATGGACTTTCTATGAAAGTCCAAGAATACTTTTTGAATGATCACGATAGATTTGTTTGCCTAATATAAGAATGTTTCACCAAGATCTTTCATTTCAAAAATACTGGATAGAAATAACTTAGTTTTATGCACCATACTCTTATTATTACTTGCTAGTAATATATCATTCATATACAGGACAAATATAACAAACTTGCTTCCACTGAACTTAACATATATATACTGATCAATAGGGTTCTCTTTAAATCTAAATGAGATAACCACTTAATAAAATTTCTTGATGGGACACCTATTTCAAACCATCAATAGACTTCTTTAATCTACATACTAGGTGTTTTGAATCCTCAGTCTCAAAGCTTTTTTGTTGCACCATATATATAGACTCCTCAATATTATCACCATTTAAGTAATGCAGTCGTTATGTCCATCTGGTGTAGCTCTAAATCAAAATAAGTTATAAGTATCATTGTTACCCTAAGGGAGTCTTTCGTTAACATAGGTGAGAAAGTCTTCTTGTAATCAATGTCTTCCTTCTGAGTGAATCCCTTGGTAACAAGATGAGCCTTATACTTTTCGACATTGCCCTTTTAATCCATCTTGGTTTTAAATATCCATTTACAACTAATGGATTTCGTACCTTCAAGTAATTCAACAAATTCTCAAATGTCATTGTCTGCCATAAACTTCATTCTTCTTGCATGACGTTAATCTATCTTTCAAAGTTAGAGCATTGTTTGATCTCTTGAAAAGATATAGGATCACTTTTCAATCCTTTATTAAACTCATGCTCTTGGAGATAAACATAATCATGAGAAATCATGGATCTCCTATCCCTAGTGGATCACCTTAAAGACACTTGTGCTTGAGGTGATTGAAATAATTGCTCATTAATATGAGGCAATATCTCACTTTGAGTGAAAGAAACCTCCAATTGCATTGGAAATGGTATGAAAATATATTGATTCATTACTCCCACTAGATGGGCAATATTCATAATGTGTGGTATGGTAACCATACCACTACTAATTGCACTAGTAGTGATAACACGAGAATCGTTAACGCTTTCCTCAAAATATATTTCCTTGACCTTAATGCTCCCACCATATATCTTCAATGAATTTGGCATTTCCTATTTCAAAGAAGGATCTATTAGAGGTATCATAAAATCTATATCCCCTTTACTTATCAAAGTAACCTACAAAATTACAACTAATTGTTCTCGAGTCCAGCTTCTTTTCATTAGGCCTATAAGGCCTAGCCTTAGCTGGAAAACCTCGGACATGTAAATGTCTAATGTTAGGCTTCTTATCTGTCCATATCTTGAATGGAGTTTTGGTTACTACCTTACTAGGTATTCTGTTAAGTAAGTAAACTACACTTTTGAGTACTTTACTCCTACAATGATTGAAGTAAAGAAGTAAAAGTCATCATACTTCTTACCATATCTTTTAAAATATGATTACGTCACTCAGCTACATTATTCTGACTGGGAGTACGAGGCATGGAATAATCAGACATAATTCCACACTCAACAAGGTAATTCGTAAAAGGTCTTGGATGTTATTCACTTTATATAGTATATCGACCATAATATTCACCTCCATGATCTAATTTGACGGTCTTAATTTTCTTACCTAGGTGATTTTCAACTTCAGTTTTAAAAATTTTAAACATGTCTAAATATTACGACGTCTCATAAATAAGGTACAGATAGTCGAATCGAGAGTAGTCATTTATAAAGAAATAAAATATGTATGTCTATTCCAAGATACCTTAAAGAATGGTTCACAAATGTCCATATGTATTAACTCTAAAATGTCACTATAACAATTGAGCCTAACATGTCAAGGGAATCGAGAATTCCACACTTTTGTTAGTAGTCACATTGTCAGTCAATTTGCTTTTCATACCTATAGTATTTATAATCATGTTGTCAATTGTAGGAGTTAAGGTCTTAATTATAAAGCTTATCACCATGGGAGTTAAAGTGTTTAATTTATAAAGCTTATCAACTAAGGAACAATTGTCAACCAATACTGAATTAAAGAAAATACTAAAAAAATTATTCCTATATCAACAAGAATAACATGATTTGTCAAACAAGAAATTTAAATTAAATTATTTCTAAAAGGCAATACAATAAATATATTTCTAAATCCAAAAAGATATTATTTCTTAAATAATGTCTAAAACACCATTGGACTCTACTTTAGCCTTTTTTCCATTCCCCATAGTCGTGCATATAGATGTAACTTTCACCATCAAGTGGAAGATGGCTCATGAGACAACCCTACATAGTAACACTTATGTGAATAGTAGTATTAGTATCTATCTACCAAGTGTCTGTGAGTACAATAGCCAAATTGACTTCTGAACTAATAAAGTTGATAAGTTTATCTTTCTTTACACGTAAGTTGGCGAGTTTAGGATAGTCTTTCTTCATATGGTCTTTCTTCTTATAGAAAAAATAAGTGGACTTCTTATCCTATTTCTTGTACTCCTTATGGCCAAAACTCCCAGAATCTACAGTTTGCTTTCCCTTTTCATTATGATCCTCTTTTGCTTCTTGCTCGAACCTTGAGAACTAGATTCTAAGTGAGCACTCTCAGATGTCTCACACCTCGGTCTCTCCTCCTCTTGTACGCACTGAGCTATAAGCTCATGTAATTTTCACTTTTCCTTTTGAGTATTATAAGAAATCTTAAAAGTAGTGAACCGTACAAGTAGAGACTGTTGGTGCGGTTAGCACTAACGATTTAACCCAGGTTTTGATGAATGACAAATCAGGTTAAGTTAGTCTGTTGTTGTCTAACACTCTGATCGAGTGTACAGGAGAAGTCCAAACAGGTCGAAGGGCTGACCGGATGTCTGGCACGAAGTCCAGCTAGGTCGACGGGCTGACCGGATAGCTGGCGAGAAGTCCAAGCGGGTCGACGGGCTGACCGGACGCTTGGCAAGAAGTCCAGCTAGGTCGACGGGCTGACCGGATAGCTGGCGAGAAGTCCAGACGAGTCGAAGGGCTGACCGGACGTCTGGCAGGTAAGTAAGGTAAGTCACTGGAGGGGAGTGACTGCGAGGACGCGTTCCCGGGAAGGGAACATTAGGCGTCGATCCGGCTTAGATCCATTTCGGATGTCTAAGTCGAGATCGTGACTAGATTCCGGTCTCGGAAAGACGGAATCTAAGTCATACTCCTTTTTGCTAATTCATACTCACTTTGCTTTTGCTAACAATCTGTGTTGCAGGGTAAATTTGCCTCCGGACTAACGTTTGTCTTGCAGGACGGATTCTGCGGGAAAATAGGGTCCGAGCGCCCGGAGGTCCGGGCGCCCGGAAGGGATCTGGGCGCCCGGAAGGCAAACTTCATCCAAACTCGCGCGTCGCCACGTGGAGCATCTCGGTTTGAGCAGCCCGGAAGGAATCCAGGCGCCCGGAGCAACATATAAAAGAAGCCCCAGGCAGGAGCTTCAGAATCAACTTTTCACATCTGAGAACTCTGAGATTACTCGCTCTGCTGCTCTGTGCTCCAACGACGCTCACAAAGCTCCGACGACACGATCCCGCTCTTTTAAATACCTTGTCTGTCGGTACAGCTTTGTTTTTCTTTTCATTAGCATCTTTTTGTACTTAAATTGTAATTATCTGAATTGCTAGTGAATTGCCCAACTAAAGTACTCAAGGAGTACGGGCCTTCGAGTAGGAGTCGTCACAGGCTCCGAACGAAGTAAAAAAACCTTGTGTCTACTTTACTTTTTCGCTGCGCTTATATTCAATATTTTTGAATCGATATTCACCCCCCCTCTATCGAATCTAACGGTCCTACAAGTGGTATCAGAGCAGGTACCGCTCTGATTTGGTGCAACCACCAATCAGACTGGGGGTGAAATTTTTTTTTCTCTCTTTTTTTTTCCGGTCTTCAGTTTTACACTTAATTCCAAACTGGTTTATCATTTTTTTTAATATTTTTTTATTGTAATTAAATCTAAATTGGTGCAACACCAATCTAGATTTTTCTACTATTTTTTCTGCCCACACTACTAATCCAAGACCAAGTCTTGGGATATTTTTGGTTATTTACTTGTGCACAGGATGTCTCAACAAGAAGGCTTCAGCACAGTACGACCTCCACTCTTCAACGGGGACGATTTTCCGTACTGGAAGAAGCTCATGGAGGTTTACCTTAAAACAGACTTCGACCAGTGGATGAGCGTTACGAGGCCCTACAAAATTCCAGCAGACACCTCAGGGAATATGCTGGATCCTGAAGACTAGACAGCAGATTTGAAGAAAAAGGCGTCAACAGAAAATAAAGCGATCAACACTCTACAGTGCAGACTAACAAGAGAAGAACTTAACAGAGTCGGTCCACATAAAAACGCTAAAGAGCTGTGGGACAAATTGATCGAGCTACATGAGGGAACGAGCGACGCTAAGGTAACAAAACGAGACCTGCTTTTAAATAAAAATTTTAATATAAAAATGCAGGAAGGTGAAACGGCGAATCAGCTTCAAGCGAGGATCAAGGACACCCTCAACGGGCTTCATGCGATAGGCCACCAGATGGAAAATAGAGACTTAATAAGGTACGCATTAAATGTTTTTCCACGTAATAGTTTGTGGGCATCAATTGTAGATGCCTACAAAATTTCTAAAAATCTTTCTAAGTTAAAATTAGACAAGCTTTTCTGTGAATTAGAATTACATGAACAAACTAATGCTGGAGCCGAGAAAGGTATAGCTTTATTTGCAGGTTCCTCCAAAGAGAAGAAGAGCAAACCTGAATATGAAGAAGATTCCGACCAAGACTCCGAAGACAAAGAACACCTGGTGAACTTGGTAAGAAAAATGTTCACCAGGAGAAAAAGGAGCTTCAGCAAAAAGGACCTTCAAAAGATCAATTCTCCCTCAGAACAAAGGAACGTGACTTGCTTCGGCTGCAATAAAAAGGGACACTACAAGAACGAATGCCCAAAACTTAAGTTCAACAAACCGAAGCCAAACAAAAAGAAGGCCCTCAAAGCAACGTGGGACGACTCCTCGGACGAATCAGAGGAAGAAGAGCAGAAACATCAGAGCCACCTCGCACTGATGGCTCGCGAAGCTGAAACAGAAGACGAGTCGGAAGATGAAGACGGGTCTGAACCTGAAACAAGCCACAAGTCCGTACTAGTTTCCGAAGGCCCGAATGAGGTATATTTTAATTTAAACAAATTTTTTTTTAGAATTATTTCCTGTTTAAATAGTAAATTAATTAAACTAGAAAATGAAAACAAACTTAGTGTTGAAAAATAAATCAGTTTTGGAAAAATCAATTTTTCAAACTTAGTTTTGGAATTTTGGTTTTGAAAACTTATGTTTGAAAAGCGTTTCAAAGTTGAAACTTGTTTTGAAAATTTAAAACTTGATCTTGAAATTTAGAACTTATGCACTTATGTTTGAAAATTAGACTATCTAAACTTAGCTACTTTTCTAAAAGCTAAAAGCTAATGCTTTAAACAAGTTTTCAAAAGTTTAAACTCCCCCAGATTAACTTGACATTATTCCTTACTTTGTCTGAAATCTATGTGTATGCTTACTTAATCCATGCTTATTTTTGATGAATGCCAAAGGGGGAGGGCTAGGTGGTTAAGTTAGCTAAACCAAACTAAAAATACAAACTAACTTTAAAACCACATAAATGCATATGTTTTCACTGACTTAACCAGGTTGTCATTCCATCAAAAAGGGGGAGATTGTTGGTGCGGTTAGCACTAACGATTTAACCCAGGTTTTGATGAATGACAAATCAGGTTAAGTTAGTCTGTTGTTGTCTAACACTCTGATCGAGTGTGTAGGAGAAGTCCAGACAGGTCGAAGGGCTGACCGGATGTCTGGCACGAAGTCCAGCTAGGTCGACGGGCTGACCGGATAGCTGGCGAGAAGTCCAAGCGGGTCGACGGGCTGACCGGACGCTTGGCAAGAAGTCCAGCTAGGTCGACGGGCTGACCGGATAGCTGGCTAGAAGTCCAAACGGGTCGAAGGGCTGACCGGACGTCTGGCAGGTAAGTAAGGTAAGTCATTGGAGGGGAGTAACTGCGAGGACGCGTTCTCGGGAAGGGAACATTAGGCGTCGATCCGGCTTAGATCCATTTCGGATGTCTAAGTCGAGATCGTGACTAGATTCCGGTCTGGGAAAGACGGAATCTAAGTCATACTCCTTTTTGCTAATTCATACTCACTTTGCTTTTGCTAACAATCTGTGTTGCAGGGTAAATTTGCCTCCGGACTAACGTTTGTCTTGCAGGACGGATTCTGAGGGAAAACAGGGTCCGGGCGCCCGGAAGGAATCCAGGCGCCCGGAAGGGATCCGGGCGCCCGGGAGGCAAACTTCATCCAAACTCGCGCGTCGCCACGTGGAGCATCTCGGTTTGAGCAGCTACGTCACATTCTAGGCGCCCGGAAGGAATCCAGGCGCCCGGAGCAACAGGAGCTTCAGAATCAACTTTTCACATATGAGAACTCTGAGATTACTCGCTCTGCTGCTCTGCGCTCCAATGACGCTCACAAAGCTCCGACGACACGATCCCGCTCTTTTAAATACCTTGTCTGTCGGTACAGCTTTGTTTTTCTTTTCATTAGCATCTTTTTGTACTTAAATTGTAATTATCCGAATTGCTAGTGAATTGCCCAACGAAAGTACTCAAGGAGTACGGGCCTTCGAGTAGGAGTCTTCACAGGCTCCGAACGAAGTAAAAAAACCTTGTGTCTACTTTACTTTTCCATTGCGCTTATACTCGATATTTTCGAATCGATATTCACCCCCCCCCCCTCTATCGAATCTAACGGTCCTACAGAGACATCAAAATGAAATGCACTAACATAGACTCATACATTTCAAGTTTTAGTGCTTTTAGACTTGTGCCAATATTGGGCATCTCCATAATGTATTCCATGATATTTTCTATGTTGCTATACCGTATATTCATCAACTTTGAAAGAAGTGTGGTAATCTCAACCTTTTTATTTATCACGAAACGATTTGCTAATTGGCTAAGGAAACTCTTAGCATCCTCTCCCTTAATTATTGAGTCCTAATTGGTATCAGAATAGAAAACCTTATGATACATAGACTTATGTAGTTTGATCATTTCCACTTTTCAAATTCAGTCCTCTACTTTATAGGGCTAGCACTAGTCAAGGGTACAGGGTGATTGTGTCTCAATGCATAGTCTAAGTCCATGCAACCCAAAACTATGATAACATACTCTTTCTAGTAGGTAAATTTTAAATTAGTTAATGTGGGGATATTATTTATACTGGCAGTTACTGGTTGCACTGAAAATATAAGAGTGAAAAGTACTTTAAGCTCATGATTTAATTAAAACCAAGAACAAATATAAGAATATAATAAAACATAAGATATATGCATAAAAAATAAAATAAAATTTAAATGTATATGAATGGGCTCTTAATGAGAAATCAAATATAACATTGCATTTTACTCTTTAAACTAAAATACAATTTGTTAGTAATACTCTCTAATATAACTCAAATTTTGGTTAGTCACAAAATGTGCATTTCTTTGGGCCAACCTATTGTTTGTATAATTTGATACATTATATGAGTTATATATATTGGTTCATAGCTCACAACAATCTTAATCAGTCATATAATATACTTTCCTTTGGGTTGACATATTTTGTGTATGATCTGAACAAAAATAACTTTTGCTCTATAGTTGTAAGCTACCCTTAAACACATATATGACATAACAGTAATTTTTCTTTGAACCAATTATTTTTATCATAGATATTCGTCTGCCAACACAAATACACTAAACCTACCAAAGGTGTCTTCCTTTAGGCCAACATAATAGTTCAATTTAGTAGCATGTGTGTAGATAGACTCAAGAAAGCCCTAGGAACCATAATCGAACTAACGAGCACTTAATCAGCCTTAATAGCTCAAGTTTAGGCACATTAATCGATTAATATTGTATGACAATTGATTGGTATGTGTTAGTGCAATCAGCTTCCAGGGTTTTGATATTTAACAATGTACCTAAGTTTGGTCAGTTTGACCAAGGGTTGGTTCAAATAAGATTTGATATTTGGAAGAGAGAAGTCTAATTAGGACTAGATGACTAGCAAGGAAAAGTCTTAACTGGAAGTTAGGCAATGGTAAATCCTAAATGAAGGTTAGGCAAGTGAGAAATCTACTGAGTGACTAGTATTAACTGAAGGTTAGGTAGGAAGAAGTCCTGGTGAGTGAAGTCAAGCAATGGAAGTCCTAGTGAGTGAAATCAAGCTATAGTCAGTGAAGCTAGATGGTAGAAGTCCCAGTGAGTGAAGTCAAGCCCTCTAAGTGAAGCTATGTAGTGGAAAATCTTAGGGGGAAGTAACCCTAGGTAATGGAAAGTCTTGGAGGAGTAAACTCCAAGCATGAAGCCTAGTAAGTGGGGTAGACTGACAGTAGTACAGCTTGATCCTAAAGGATTGACCCTTAGGTGGTAGACTTGGAGGAGGGACCTCCAAATAAAAAGTAAGCATAGCAGGTCAGGTAGACTTACAGGAGTGTGGCTTGATTTTAAGGGATTGATTCTTAGGTGGTTAACTTGGAGGAGAGACGCCCAAGCAAAAGATAATCCTAGTAAATTAGGTAAACTTACAAATATAGGTTAGGTTGCTTATTTGTATTCTGTATGGTTGTTTTGTAGGAACATCTCGAAACAAGATAGAGAGCAGACAAATACAAATGGGTGAACCAGACTTGACTCAAATAGAACCGGACCCAAATTGGTTCAGTAAATTGAACCAATGGTTTGGTAAACTAACTAGGTTTGGTCCAAATTGTTGAGTTATGAAATATTGACATGGAAGATGATGTGGCAAAAGATATGATTCATCTTTATGATTTGAATGAGGATAAGGATAAATCAGATGATGTGGATAGAGATAAGACTTAATCTAAATACGGCTTAATCTAAATATGACTTCATCCAGATATGGCTTCATCTAGATAAGAGTTGATCCAGATAAGGATCTGATTCAAATCTATTAAAGGAGATGAAGGCTCTACATTATCCATTTTTCATTAACTCATACTCTAAGTGCTCGAAAGAAAAGCTACAATGCGAAACTCTGTGACCGGGGAAGATCCAGGAGGAGTGTGTTACTCTCAGGACTTCCGGATCAACCATTATTATTTGTTTGGTTTGCATATTACAAGTACTCGTTTATCATTCTATTTAAACTTTTATTCTAAACTGTAAGACGGGTTTCTCCACCTTTGGAAAAGCTTTTGAAAAGGAGACAATTAGTGGACTCACGCGAAGTGTATAGGCTTTAGATGTACTGACCCTAGGGGGTTGGGAACAAGTAAAAAATTCCGTGTGTCTTTTCTTTCTTTTTGTTTATTATTTTATATTTCGCTACTTATTAACAACTTTGATAGAGAGAACGAAAGTGCACAAATAAGAGCGGTCGATATTCACCCCCCCCCCTCTCGACGCACAGCGATCCTACAGTATGATCCAATCGATTTGAAAGTCTACTGTATTCAACTTCATGATCATCAATCAATTGATGGTGTGTGTCAATCAATTGGTATAACTGATGAGCATATTTCATATAGGATTTTTATTGGAATTTGACGCACATCTTGTCTCATTTTATATGCATATATTTCATGTTTTCATAGATGTGTGTGTGCTTCATTTTGTTATTTTTAGATTGATAAACTACTCTTTTCTTGTTTTCATTAATAGGACATGAATCTGGAGCTAAAATGGAGCATTGAACGTGAAGCTGCAGCAAGGAGCACACTCTGGTTGTATCCCATGACATAGGCGTGCTCGTACGACTAAGAAAGACGAAGAATGGAATTGAAAAAGTCTCAACATGAGCTAGCCATGCCTCATCATCGAGCCAACATATGAAGTGTTTGGGAAGAAAAAGGAATTCAAAAGACTATCAAAATGAAGTTTAAATCAATGAACATGTTCGGTCCTTCGTATGGAAGAAATTGGACACAAAACAACACCAAAACATCTCCCAACAGAGCCCACCACAACCACCCATGTTAGTGGGCACGGGCGTGTCCACAATAGCCCATTTCCAAAGCCGAATATGGGTGTCCGTGCTGCTGGGCACGGGTCATGTTTGGTTCGGCCTACACTGTGAACTAAAAGTAAAACACCATAACATTCGATTTAGTTGGAGTTACGAATCATACCACCTATGAAAATGTAAATAACTTTAAAATCTACAACTTTTATTCAGGGTCCAACCCGAGAAACCGAGTCTAAGGGTCAAAGAATCTATTTTAGTGGAGTCATGTAAACCTGCAGATTTGAACAACTTGGGGGAGGGGGTCAAGTAATTGTTTGAGTATCTTGGACCAGAGGACTTCGTCCTCCTCTTGGGGAGAGAGTTTTCTCCTCTAAGGGAAACCCTAGAGCAATCACCTTCATCCACTCTGAAGATCCGTCCACCTCCAGTGCAAAGAACCACTCCGAAGGCATCGAAAATCTTCTCCCTAGGTATTTCTTATCTCTATTCTCTGATTTAAATTGTATGAATCCTTTTATTAGTGTCTTTGGATTATAATTCCTTTGTTATGGAATAGTTCTCTTGATTCTATGATGTAGGGAATAGCCCTTTTGGTGTGTGAACATCTTTTCATTTAATCTATTGAGTTTGCATGTTTCTTGTTCAATGAAATATGTGTTTATGGTCCATATTTACCGTATTAACATGATTTTAATGCCCAAAACATAAGATTCATATCCCACAAGGGTTTGGAGATAAACTAAAAGGAGAACCCAACCCTTCAACCCATAGAAAACTGAGACGCGGAGAGTCGCATATGAAAGTGAAACCTAGTCTGTCGTGAGAAACCCTAGGCCATCATAGAGTTTAATGGACCAAACCTAATTCGTTGTCACGTAGTAGGAAAAGTGGTTAATTAGATGTTGAGGAAGCTTGTGACAAGTCCCCTAGGTTTCGATCACTAGTTGCGATCCTTCCGAAAGTAGACTACGATTAGAGTTGGTATACCATTGTAGTACCAAAAGTTCACATTGAATAGAATAGGATGATCTACCTATATAAATACCATTGAGGATAGGAAACCAAACATAAATTAAGTGTTTATAATTATTTGGGTGAAATCGAAGTCCTAGAATTACTTTCCCCTTCAATCATTGTTTTGCCTCTCTCTCAAACCTCTCTCAACTCTTTCAACTCTCCTTCTCTCTTTCTCTCTTGTTCTAGTGACACACACACACACACCCGTGATTCTCTAGATAACTTATTTTGTCATTCTGACTAATACTTGGTTCATAGTCTCTATGGATTTGATTTTTGTATTACTTGATGACACTTTCGTGCACTTGCGAATTTGGCCACATCAATAAACCAAGAGGTTGGATCTTTTGGATCACTTTTATGGTCCAGAGGACGGTCTCTTTGCATGTATTAGTGGGGATAGATGATTTCCACCTATTTTACAAGTGGGAGTCATCTATCCCACCAATATATGCAAAGAGACCATCCTCTAGACCGCAAAAAGCGGTTCAGAGGATCTCCTCTGATAAACCAATGAATCTCGTTGGTCAATCACAAAACTTTTTTGTATTCAATAACATATGTATCAATCGATTACTTAATCATGACAATCGATTAGCATCATCAATCAATCCGCCAGTCAATCCCAGAGCTTTTTGCTCTCAATTTCAAGTCCATCAATTGATTGATGAAAATCATCAATCGATTGAAGTCTACAATTGATCATGTGCACGATTTTAAGACAGTTAATCGATTGACAAAAACTCTCAATCGATTAGCATTACCAATCAATTAGGCTGATCGATTCCAATCATGTCTATGTTCCATCTCAAAGCTATCAATCAATTGGTGACAATCACCAATTGATTGGCCACGACAATCGAACTTGTAATTGATTAAAAATAATCCCGTGTTCAATCACGTCATGCCAAATCGATTGCTAATTAAAGCAATAGATTGGTGCCTTATGATCGAACCGGCCAATCAATTCTCATATATTATGTTCATGAATTTAGGCTTGGTAATCGATTGCTAGACTAAAGTGATCGATTAGATCATCGCAATTTAACCTAAAATTGGATCAAAATGATAGTTTTCTACTAAAATAGTGGTGGTTACCGTTGTACTTCATGTTCTTCATAAAATATGAAAAATTAGGAAAACGAAGCCTATCATAGTTTTTCTTTTACAAGATCTTTCGATGATCAGAATTAGCAAAACTTAATCTAGCATAAAAAACCACATATTTACGAAACATCTAACTTCATTGCTATGAAAACGATGAAACATATGGCTCTGATACAACATGATGGAAATTATAAATCCTAATCCACAAGAATTCTAGGAAAAGTGAATAAAAATTCTAAATAGGAAATACAATTCTTATAACATGATCTAGTTTCATCTGCAGACATGGCATAACAAAATAAAGTATAGGAATAACGACAATGAATTTGATTGCAGTGGAATAGACATTATTATAAATTGTTGTCTGCTCGATCCAGAAATCTCTAAGGAAGAAGAAGAAGCAAAAGTAAGAGGATGGTCTTCCGGAGAATCCAGGGTGACGACGTCAAATTCTCTTTGTTAATAAGGAACGAAGAGATGTGTCTCGTGTGCCCTAATGTAATAGGGATCATCCTTTATATAAAGGATCTGATCTATTATTAATGCATATGTGATAACGGATCAGGCTAAAGGATTTTATATATTTAACATTCAATAATTTAAAACTCAATAAATTATATATATATATTACAATTAAGTCCACGTAAAGAGAAAAAATCCAACAACATGCCCTTTCAATCTTCACCCTAGACAACTTTTTTTTTCCTTTTTAATTTTTAATTTTTTTTTATTTGATTCCAAAACCGTAAAAGGATTTGGGTGATACGCATGATTCTTAGGTACCCTGAGTAGGTAGATAATTTAAATGTGAATATTCGGATTTGGATATGGGAGATTGTATTATTATTATTATTATTATTATTATTATTAAAAGGTAGTTGTAATAGGTGAAAGATGAATAGGGCCACAGGAGTAAAGAGATAGGGTACCAAAAGGTGACAAAGAGAGAGCGGGAAACAAACCAAGAGCATGTAATGTCAATGTCGTTAAAAGAACAATTCAACGCAGCGATCCGCTTAGCTGTGATGTTCCAGCTGGTCACATATAATTTCGATACAGAAATTATTTTCAGAACTAACTTTTTCACCAGGATCGATGGTAAAATATAGGACTGATTCCTCTCATGATGGTGGTGAAAGATCATTCATTCGTCCCAATATTTGTCAGTTCGTCCTTAGATCATTATGAAAGATATAAATCATAAATGACTATTAATCTTTAATAGTTGAATAACACATGCATCAAATTGCTAGTCAAAATTTGACCTTATCTTATGATAACAACACCACTCTATGTTAATTAACTAGAGGACGATGCTCATGATGTTCAAATTACTTATATTTGAACACCCATAATGTTGGGCTATCTACAATGACTATATATATTTTCCAAATTTACTTTGATAGTCAAAAAAAAAAAAAATCCATGAACCGAACTTTCAAAATTAATCGATTCAATAAATTGAATATCTAGAATAACAAAAAAATTCATAAAAAATAATTAATCATGATTAAAAAATCATATATTTTAATTTTTATCAAAAAGGCATGAATGCTCTCCTAATTTTCTAAGCTGAGAGCACGATGGCATAACAAGTCCATTTGAAATGGAATCCTCTAATTTTTTTTCTAAGTCTCTCCGTTTGACCTATATATTTTCAAATAAAAAAATGGATCAAATTTGCCAAGAGTTGGCTAACTATTCACAGACCTCCAACATGTATACACAGGCATGAATATTGTCTCTCGGAAAGTTGGTGTAAGGCAGGAGTTTTTTCTATTACTGCAGGACCTGCTCAAACAACAGTTTACATCCAAATCAACCGTTGTTGGATTTGAACTCCCTTCGATGGAACCTCTTTTACCTGCATAGCAGAATTTATGCGGATCGGGTGCTTTCGCAGATCTGAGAACGAATTCAGTTTTGCAACCTCTTCGGCAAATACAACTTAGTGCAATCTGATGCTTTAGTAGATTGGAGTATCCTAGTTTGGGATTCAGTGATCCCAAAAGTTGTGATTTTCGCAGCTTGGCCGCCAATTGGGGATGAGTTTAACATGCAGTTGAAGCTTCTTAGAGAAAAAAAAAAGTGCTTTAGGGTATTATCATTGTATTATTTGCAGGCATAGAACATCTTGAATCAATTGATCACCTATTTTTCAGATGTCAATCAGTGCTGGATGGTTGGAATCTAATCTCAAAATCAACTGTTCTGGAGAAGCGAATTCTCCTTGGATACTTGGGAAGCCTGGGCCACACAATCAAACAAAAATCAGCAATGCATATCGGAAGAATGTTCAGTCTTTAGGTAATTATATTTATTCACCACACAATATCGTTTTTAAATACCAAGATGTAATTCGCTTTTTTAACGGTTCCCTAATATCGACTCCACGAATATGAAGGAAGATAAATACAGATACACAGATCATAGATATATAATGGGGTAAATCCTACATAGTTAGTTCTTGAAAATCGACCCCTACCCATTATGTCAGAGATGTTATACACTCATCATCTGTGCTACGCCCTGGGGGCATATGTCTGCATTTAAAGATCATATGAGATCGAGTGGGATTTTATGATCCAACAAATAGTAGCCTGAGAGAATGATTCAGATAAATGAACCGAAGTTTCCAACCCCAGCAATACAATAGAGAAAGGTAAATACAGGTACACATGTCATAGGCATATGCACTGATAAAGTTGGCCCGGGTCATCTACCTAGGCTATGGGCTACAAGTGCATACGCGCGCGCCACGCAAATTAGCCTCCTATTTTTTTTTTTTTTTTTTCATTTTTTCCCCTTTCTCAAGAAAATCACCTTTCCATTATTATTGGGCTCCGGGCTACAGCCCAGGTAACCATAAACATGGCTTCCCCTTGGGTGTATGATGGAATAAATCTTAAATGTCAGTTCTTGAAAATCGATCCCTGATTATTACGTCAAAGATGTCATACGTCCACCGTCAGCGCTACGTCTTAGAGGGCATCATGTCTATATTTAAATATTACATGAGATCGAGTGGGGATTTTATGATCCAACAGATAGTAGCCTGAGAGAATGATTCAGATGAATGGACCAAAGTTTCCAACCCCAGCAATACAATTACACACTTGAGTAATCAAGGTATTGTTTAGTAAAGAACTATCAAGCCTTTAGGTAATTAACCCAGCCTCAGTGTCTATTGAATAATACAATTACCCCAGCCTTTAGGTACACACTTGAGCAATACAATTACCCCAGCCTTTAGGTAATTAACAACCCTCAGTGTTTTTAACGTTCAGCAATTCCTCTTAATATCTTCAGCATGCAAAATTAGGATGACAAATGACTCGAGAAACAATGATATCAACCTTCCAGTTGATGAGTAGAAAGGAACTGATGGTAATAGGCAGCAATCTCATAGAAATTTACAAGGAATTCATACAGAAGAGTATGAACAAGTATGAAGAATAGCCATGGCTAGCTGTAAGGTAAAGCAATTAGATCATGTTACCAAAAATGAGCACGACCTCACCATAGCCAGAGCATGATCATGATAACAGTATCGAAGCGTGATCCAGATACAGGCATCATGAGTAGCGTCAGGGGATCTAGTGACTCAATATCCCAGAGATGCGCTTCTCTGCATCGTCCGGAATCTCCCTACTGGTACATTAACCTTCAAAAGGCTGGAATACCTGCACAACGGATTTATATATATACACAGACATTAATCACTTCAAAATTACATTGTCACATCTTGCATTTTCTCTAGTATATATCACTTGCTCTTCTTGAGTAAAGAAGTATTCATGTTCTTGAATGAATGCTACCAAGGCCTGAAAACAGAGAAAAATATGCAATCAATCTGATATAAAGAATATCCCAAAAAACAATGTAATTCTAGTTTTAGTACCTCAAAAGGCAAATTTAAGAGCTCTAATACGTCCGGACATTATCTAATCTCTGTTGAACTGCCTCACTATTAATTGATGGTATGGATGCAAGAGCCTGCAATAGCATAAAGAAAACTCATTTAAACATTTAACTAGTATGAAGTTCATTATGTGGTATTTTCAAAGATATATGTTCTGTATATAGGCTACGATAAAATATGAAGGTGAATTTACATAAGAACAATCAAGAATCTTAGCACAAAAAGTTAATCTTGTCATTTTCAAATTTAATTGGGCAAAATTCAAATGAGCACCCCTTTTCTACAAATCATTAAAGGGGCGTCCTTTTTTATTTTTCATCAAAAGAGCATCCCTCTTTGTGTTTTTTCCCCTCTACACCCGCTAAATCAACAAACGTCCTGCCTAAATATTAATACATCCCTTTAATCCCATCTAAGTAGCGCACCTTTTCATCTCCCTGCAAATGTTGCTTTGTCTCTGTGTCGTTGACACACTTCTCGATTTTTTGTCTCCGACCCACAATATTGTTCTTATTTATTTTTTTCCTCTATTTTTATATATTGATTTTGTTGTCTATTGTTCATGCAAAAGCACTTGTATACTCTAAACCTATAGAAATCTCAAAATGAATCACTCCTAATCTTCACACAAAGTGCTCCTCATTTTTTGAATCATTATCTTAATGGTGCCCAACTTTGATTTTTTTTATCAAAAAGACACCCCACCCCCGTGTATAATTACACAACCACCTTCCACTACATTATTCCCATTATTATCTCTTGCCTATATTTCTCACCTAAATCATGAATCGGGGGCACGCTGTAGCAGCTACGAACCTGTAATTGCTACACAATTGTAGTAGCTACGGTTTCATAGCTGCTACACAGTTGTAGCAGCTACGAAGCTACAACTGAGTTGTGACAAAGTTGTAGCAACTACGGTTTAGTAACTACTACACAGTTGTAGCAGCTACAAAACCGTAACTTCTACAACGTGAATGTTAGATAAGTTTTGAAAAACCATAACTTTTGGCTCGTGTTGAACCACGAGACGCACAATATATTAAATCGAAGTTCGTTCAAAAATCTATTTTTGTTACCGGGTGTAACCCGTAACGGTCTAGTCTAAGGCTCAAAAAATATGGTTTACAGCCTTTTCGAAGGCTCTGAAGAATTTTAGTCATCTTTATTAAGGTTATTTTCCATGTTGTAGCTGACAAAGAAATAGAAGAGAATTTCTTAAAAATGTTTTCTATCTCATTCACGAAGAGAATTACAATATATAGACATAAAGGATTATCAAATCCCTTAATCCTAGATCTAATATAAGAAGAAATACAACAATAATTACAATAAGGAGAGAGATAATCAAGGGATTTACAGCTAGGGATTTAAAGATATAAAAAACTAAAAATAAGGAAAGAATATATTGACAACATTGTAGTTGACAATATTGACATCCCCCTCAAATTGTGGGTAAGTCTATTAACATCAATTTGCTACTGAGAAACTTGTGTGATTGGCTTTTCAAAACTTTTGTAAAGACATCAGCTGTTTGAAGATCAGTAGTCAGATAAGGAAGAGTGATAAGACCTCGAATAAAAGCATGACACTCCACCTCGATGTACTTTGTGTGGTCATGATATACTGGGTTTGCAGCTATTTGAATGACACTAGTATTATCACCATGAAGTAGAGTAGGATGGTGGAAGAAAACCAAGTTCGGAAGGAAGACCATGTAACCATACAAGTTCAGAACAAGCATGACTTTATACTCAGCCTCCGTGGAAGATTTAGAGACAATTCTGTTTCTTACACTTTCAAGAAGTCAAGGCATCTCCAAGAAAAATGCACCCGTCTATTGTAGATTTCCTAATATCCGGGCAGCTAGTCCAATCTACATCACTGTAAACAGTTAAATGAAGAGTAGATTTTGTAGGAAAATACAACCCACGAGTAGATGATCCAATTAAGTATTGAATAATACGACGAACTGTAGCAAGATGAAGATGTCGAGGTGATTGCATAAATTTGCTAACTATATGGATGGCATATGAGATATCGAGTCTTGTGATTATTAGGTAGATAAGACTATCAACAAGTTGCCTATATAAAAGAGGGCAGGCAAAAGCTCGCCTTCATCTTTTCGGTATTTCACATTCACCTCCATTAGCGTATCTGTTGGTTGCTACTCGGAAAGCCTATAGGTTCCACTGTACAAAAATTTTGTACAAAGGTCTGAACATTTTCCTAGCTACCATGTGTTCTTTTAAATTAAATTTTGGATCTCCTGCGGAACTTAACACGTTTGATCCAAAACTTAATCTATTTGTTCTTTTAGGTTTTGACTTGGATCTCCTGCGGAACTTAACACGTTCGACCCAAGTCTCCTTAAGTTATTAATTCCATTAAATATTAATTTCCATAAAAGGTTCCCAGTACTGACGTGGCGAGGCACATGGCCTTCTTGGATATGGGAGCAACCACCACCGACTAGACAAAACCTTTAATAGAAAGCTAATATTTAATTTCCTAAAATAACTTTAGGTTAACCAAAGAGAACAATCAAATCACAAGGAAAAGAAAGAAACAAAAGAACACAACTTCGAAAAAACATATTCGAAATACTAGAACGTAAGCCTCTTGTATTTGGTATTATTTCCATAAATAACTAGCATGATGCGGAAATAGAAATTACTAGTTATACCTTGTAGAAAAACCTCTTGATCTTCTACCGTATTCCTCTTCTAACCTCGGACGTTGTGTGGGCAACGATCTACCAAGATGAGAAACCACCAACCACCTTCTTCTTCTCCAAGCAAGGTTCGCCACAAAGGAAGAACTTTACCAAAGAAGAAAATCAAAATACTAACCAAGCTCCAAGAGATGCTAGCTTTCTCTCCTTCTTCTTCTTCTTCTCCAAGTAGTATCCGGCCACCACAAGAACTCCAAGAGAGATGAAGTATTCGGCCACCACAAGAGGAAGAGAGGGAGAGGGTAATGGCCGGCCACAACACCAAGGAGAAAGGGAGAGAAAATAATAGAGGTTGTGTCTTGTGAAGGCACCCTCACCCCTTCTTTTATATTCCTTGGCCTAGGCAAATTAGGAAATTTAATTACAATAAAATTTCCTTAATTTCCTTGACATGATTTATTTGAGAAAAATAAAATAAAATTTCCCAAATAAACTCTAATGGCCGGCCACATCAAGAGGAAGCAAATTGGACAAGTTTTAATCAACAATTAAAACTTTCCTTATTTGTTTCCGGAAATTTTAAAAAATAAAATTTCTCTTTAAAAATCTCTTCATGGTTCATAAAAGGAAATATCTATAATTTTAATTTTATTAACATGTGAATAATTTTAAAGAGAAAATAAAAACTCTCAATCTACAAATAAGGAAAGAGATCTAATCTCTTTCTTTAATCTTTGTAAATCTTTTACAAGAGAGATATTTTAATTTTAATTCTCTTTAAAATATATCTTCCACATAATAATAAAATCTAAAATTAAATTTCTTTTTATTTAATTATGGCCGGCCCTACTAGCTTGGGTTCAAGCTAGGGCCGACCACCTTAAAAGCTTAGGCCGGCCCTAGCTTGGTTCCCAAGCTAGCTTGGCCGGCCCCCTTTAGGTGGGTATAGAAGGTGGGTATATGTGGGTATAGTACTCTATAAATAAGAGGCTACGATAGGGACCGAGAGGAGGAATTGGTTTTGGTCTCCCGATAAAATTAAGCATCCCATGTTCGCCCTGAACACACAACTTAATTTTATCAATGATAATTCATTCCACTAGAGAACTATCATTGAACTACCGCACCAATCCCAAATTACATTTTTGGGCTCCTTCTTATTATGAGTGTGTTAGTCTCCCTGTGTTTAAGATATCGAATGTCCACTAATTAAGTGAGTTACTGACAACTCATTTAATTAATATCTAAGTCCAAGAGTAGTACCACTCAACCTTATTATCATGTCGGACTAAGTCCACCGAGGGTTTAACATGACAATCTTTATGAGCTCCTCTTGAGGACATTATCAACCTAGTATCACTAGGACACAGTTTCCTTCTATAATCAACAACACACACTATGAGTGATACCATTTCCCAATTTATCGGGTTTATTGATTCATCGAACTAAATCTCACCCATTGATAAATTAAAGAAATAAATATCAAACATATGTGCTTGTTATTATATTAGGATTAAGAGCACACACTTCCATAATAACTGAGGTCTTTGTTCCTTTATAAAGTCAGTATAAAAGGAACGACCTCAAATGGTCCTACTCAATACACTCTGAGTGTACTAGTGTAATTATATAGTCAAGATAAACTAATACCTAATTACACTACGACCTTCTAATGGTTTGTTCCTTTCCATTCTGGTCGTGAGCTACTGTTTATAATTTATAAGGTACTGATAACATCATCTTCTGTATGTGACACCACATACTATGTTATCTATAATATAAATTAAATGAACAACTACAAAACAAATGTAGATAATTAGACCAAATGTGATTCTTTATTCATAATGAATGTTTACAAAGCTTAGGCTTTCAGTATACACTCCAACAGTATCAACAATAGTCACATCCTTTAAACCGGCTAGCTCAATGAGATCTTGGATATATTTATGTTGATTTAAGAATCATGATCTTGAGAGTGAACTTCCAACCTAAAAAATATGCTCGAGGTGCATGCTTCAACCATAGTTGTCAAAGGTGCAAAGCGTAAAAAAGAGCTCCAAGGTCTTGAGACTTAAAGCGCAATGTGATGCGCACGCTTTACGAAAAAAATCTAATAAACAAAAGGATTAATATATCTATTAAAAGTCTTTAAAAATATCTTGGAAAATTCAAATGATCATAAAAAAAATCCTCTTTGATGAAGTAGTAGATTATTCAAAAAATTAAAAATAAATCAAAAGTCCTTGAAAATGCAATAGATGAAATATCAAAGATCAAAATAATTTTCATCTTCATTGTCCAAATCTACGTCATCACCTCCATCGCTTGATTTGTATCCATCAATATCTTTTTCATCAGTTTCATCGTCAAGGTTAATCTCTTCTTCATTAGCAAGACTGATTTGACCCGAAGAATGCTTTCTTTTTGCTGATGCATATGATGATGTCTCTTTTGAAGAAGAAGCATTTCGAGATTGAAAGTCATATGCACTTTCACCAACCCCAGATGCCCGTGCTACATCACTCTCAACGCAAATCTTCACCTTCATAGACAAAATCATTATCGTCTTTATCACTGTCATCCAATTTTCCCGACAATCATTCATTACTATCATCTATCTCTAACAAAGTAATAGGATCAATCTTATCTCGCATGTCATATCTTCTCCTCAAAGCTCTATTGTACTTGATATATGCCAAATCATTCAATCGTTGTTGAGACAATCTATTTCTTTTCTTAGAATGTATCTACAAAAAAATTAAAAAGTAAAATAAGTTAAGTCCACAATATAAATTTTAATATATATTAAACAAATTCTAACTTACATGTTCAAAAACACTCCAATTACGTTCACAGTCTGAAGAAGAGCATGTGAGGTTTAAAATCTTCATTGCAAATGTTTTTAATTCAAGTGTTGATGCACCATAAGAAGACCATCAATCAGCTTGAAACACAAAAACATAAAATATTAACTTTATTACTGGAATATTGATAATGCATAAACATAATATATATTTATGAATTTACATGATGATTTTGAAGTTCTTTGTCTGATAGTCATTGGCAAACTAAAAAATCCTGCTTTCTTGTATTTTTTTCAATTGATTCGTGATCTTATCCTATAAATCCTCGCCTCTCACCAATCTAGATATGCACTTGTACAAACCCTTCATGACTTCTGTATCATTTTCTATATTAAGGTTTGAGTAAAAACACTCTGGATTCGAGAAATATCCGGTTGCATGCAAAGGTCGATGGAGTTGAACATTCCATCTGTTGTCAATGAATTCAAAAATGCTACGATATTTTTCTTCCTTATTGTTAAATGACGCATCTGTGAAATACGGTACAAAATAGTAATTAAATAATAAGGTTTAATAGGCTAATAGCCTTTACGGAATTTTTAGAAATTTTTCTAGAATTAATCAGAGCTCATACGACTTATTTAGAGGGGATGCACTTATGGGCTAGAGTAAAGCCTGTTTGGAATACTAGGAGGTGGGAGTTAATAAATTTCATTAAACCCAAAACCTAGGTTTTTGGTCGAACCCTATTTTCCCAATACACACCGAATTCCTTTCTTCCCTCTCTTCCTCCTAGCGACGCCGCCCTCTCCTTCCCCGAGCCCCCCTCTCGCAATCCTCCTCTGCGCCGATTTCTCTTCTCCGGCCATGCGAGCACGGCGGCAACCGATCCACCACCGGATCGACGACCCACGTCGTCGCCCTCTTCCTTCTCTCTCTGTGTTGTCTCTGCCCAACACCCCGACGCAGAGCTGTGTTGCCCGACGGACACCGGCTGAGTTGTGCCCTAACTTCCACCCGTCTCCCTCACACAAGCACCACAGCTACCTCAGCGACTGATCGCGACGGCGGTGCTCATCCCGGTGCCGGCCGAGACCTAGGTTGGGGGTGAACGACTCTCCCGACGGTTGCTTCGCCCTCCCGTGCCTTGATATCGAGACACCACCGTCGATCCTGTCTTCGCTGGGCTCCACAGCCGTCGCGTGTCTCCATAGCCGCTAGACCTAGGTTCCAGACGGAGAGGAAGCTGTGGACACAAGCCTTGCTTTGGCCATGGATTTCTGCAGCCTTGCTCGGGCCACAGTAGCTTCTCCGGCAGCTAGTCCTGATGGGTGTCTCAGCTAATCATCATGGGTTGCCACCGTAGAGGAAGTCCGATGTTTGATTTAGGACGTTGATTCGGGACGAGCGTCTTGACGTAGGATTTTTGGCACGATCTTCGCAATAAAGGCGGGTACTTCTTGCTTTGTTTCTTTTACTACTTTGACCTTGGTGCATAAACTATTTTCGATAAGAAATTATTTTTTACCTTAACACCACTCTTATTTTCCTACGCTTAATACTTCCACGCGATCTTTGATAAATTCGTTTCCATATCTATACAGTCTCTTGTTGTTGTCCATGATCAGTAGCAGATATTAGATATCATGTTTGTATGTTTTGACTGTTGTTTATTTATGTACTATATTGAGCATGATGGCTTCATGTAGCATACCTAATTTTTGCTTATATTTGTATGATGATTGTTGCACTTGGCGCATCATGTCATGACATGCATGTCAACGACCAATTCTCCCTTGCGGTCGAGAGCATCGTTGACCAGGGTCGTATCCTCGACCCCTCGAGAGAGTGGTAGCTGGAGTTGATGCCGCTTGTCCTGTCGTGCCGCACTCGGCTACTCATGGGTAGTGGTAGCTGGAGTTACGAGCAGCAGGGACCCCCGTCGCAGATGTAGCTAGTTAGCTACTATGCAACTGTCCCCTCGGCCACTCGAGAGAGTGGTAGTTGGAGTGATGTACAGTCTGTCACTGACCCGGCCTCTCGGCCATATAGGGATCATGGTGCAGAGAGGTGGGCGGGAGTGACCATCCGTGCATACGCTGTTTGTTATTATTCTTGCTATAGCTGCTGTTGCTTACATATGCTGTTATTGCTTACTTGCTATGGTTCACTTGTGCTGATACGTTTCCTTATGTTGAGATATGCTATCATGGTAGGTGTGTAGACATTGGTTTATTTATTAGAAATGTTTATATACCTTACATGTTACCTCTGTAGCTATGAGCAGTACTGTAGCAGATTAGTACTACTTCTGACCTTCTCTTACTAGCCTAGGATATGGTTTCAGGTATGAGTATTTAGTATGATTTTATTTTACTATCTGCTACTTCCCTTATGAGACTGTATTCCTTTTGGCATTCTCTATTTGTTTATTATGTTCATGCACTATCTTTCCTTACCCGTTGAGTTCCAATACTCACCACCTCGCAAATTGGTTTTCTTTCGCCAGGTAATAGGTAAATGAGTCATGGATGCTTGGAGAGTCCCGACTGCCAGTCCCACATCACGCTCGAGGATTGATTTTGTGTATTTTTGCTTTTCAATAAGTCGATGTGAATTTTGGAGTCAAGTCTGGTGATTGCAGGTATTTTTGTTAGTGTTGTTGTTGGTCTTACGTTCGTATTATTTTGTGTTTTCCGCTGCGTTTACTTACAGCCGTGTGTGTTGTTATTATACTGCGTGGTTGTGTGTTTATTTCATTGTTGTCCAGTCGGGTAGGCTGAGTATATTAAATTACGTAATTATGTTGTTTCTATTGTGTGTATATTCCAGTCGTGTGGGCTGATGAATATGTTATATGTTGTTTGTGTTTATGTACATTGCTTCATATTGTCACCGGTACAGGGGAGATGCTGTCGGATTTTGTCTGGTAGGGACTCCTTTGGGGCGTGACAATAACTTCTTTGACTCTGTCCATTAACTCATAAATATAAGCCATAGGAGACCTTTTTTCACTGTCTACCATCCGCAATACTTTTACCAATGAACCATAACTTTTAATGCAAAAATCATATTTTTCTAAAAAGAAGGCATCAATATCACTTCTGCTACATGCTTTCCTCTGTAGAAAATTAACTATTTGCCCACTTTTCAGATGTAAACATTTTTCTCAGATTTGCTTGTTGTACGTAAAACCGCTTTAACGTCAAAAAAAGTGGTCGCGAAACGTGTCTTTGCAATTCTTACCATATCTCTCTATCCAGTAAACTCTCTCATCATGCTCAATACTTGTGGTCTGTTATAAATATAACCATTCACCATCAATGCCCATTTATGTAATTTTTTGTGATGTGAAATTTTGAATATATCCTCGAGCAACAAATCTAAACAATGAGCTGCATAGGAGTCCAACATAAGTGTGGAAATTGGTTTTCAAAAAGACGACTTGAAAAAACAAAGTAAATTTAGTGAAAAAATTAAAAATAGAATCCAATTCTTAATTGAAAGTGACGTAAATTTAAAATATTACCTGCACTGACATTGCAACTTGCATTATCTGTTACAACCTGAACCACATTTTTTTCTCCAATGCGATACATAAATTTAGAAAATAACTCAATCATCTTATTAACTGTGTGAGAATAGCCTGAAGTATCAACTGATTCAACAAATACGTTTCTTTTAGGACCATTTACTAAAAAAATTATAAGAGTCATGTCCTTTTTATCCGTCCATCCATCTGCCATGATTGTGCACCCAAACTAAGCATGATCTTTTTCATGGGATTTGAGAAGTGAGTTCGTATTTGCTAACTCCTTCAACACTGGCGGAGCTAGCCCGAGTAATCTACCCGAGCTGTGTCCGCACTAGTGGCCCACCTCAAAAAGTTAAGTCATAATATAAATTTTAATATGTATTAAAAAAACTCCGACTTACATGTTCAAAAACACTCCAATTATGTTCACAGCTTAAAGAAGAGCATGTGAGGTTCAAAATCTTCATTGCAAATGTTTTTAATTCAGGTGTTGATGCACCATAAGAAAACCACCAATCAGCTTTAAATACAAAAACATATAAGATTAACTGTATTACCATCCAATATTGATATTGCACGATATATCATTTAAGGATTTACATGGCGATTTTGAAATTCTTTGTCTGATAGTCATTGGCAACCCAAAAAGTCCTACTTTCTTGTATTTTTCCAATTGATCTATGATCTTATCCTATAAATCCTTCCCTCACCAATCTAGATATGCACTTGTACAAACCCTCTATCACTTCTGTATCATTTTCTATGTCAGGATTTAAGTAAAAACACTCTAGATATTCGGCTACGTGGAAAGGTCGATGGAATTGAACGTTCCATCTTTTGTCAATGAATTCAAAAATGCTACGATATTTCTCTTCATTATTGTTAAATGACACAGTGGTAACTTCTTTAGCTCTGTCCATTCACTCATAAATATAACCTACAGGAGACCTTTTTTTACCGTCTGCAATACTTTCACTAATGGGTCGTCAACTTTTAATGCAAAAATCATATTTTTACCAAAAAAAAAGGCATCAACATCATTTCTCTGCTACATGTTTTCTACTGCCTCTTTAGAAAATCAACTATTTGCACACTTTTCAAATGTAAACATCTTTCTCAGATTTGCTTGTTATAGGTGAAACTGTTTTAAAGTAAAAAAAAAAAAAATGACTGCAAAATGTGTCTTTGCGGTTCTTACCGTGCTTCTCTATGCAGTCATCATGCTCAATACTTATAGTCTGTTTTAAATATAATCATTCACCATCAATGCCCGTTAATGCAATTTTCTGAGATGAAGAATTTTAAATATATCCTCGCGCAATAAATTTAAACAATGAGCTGGGAGTTAGTACAAGGGTGAAAATCGATTTTCCAACCTAAAAAAAAGTAAATTTAGTCAAAAAATAATAATAATAATAAAAAAATATATATATGATTCAATTCTTAATTGAAAGTTTAAAATATTATCTTCACTAACATTGCAGCTTGCATTATCTGTTACAATCTGAACCATATTCTTTTCTTCAATGCGACATAAATTTAAAAAGTAACTCAAACATCTTATCAACTGTGTGAGAATAGTCTGAAGCATCAACTAATTCAATAAATACACTTCCTTTAGGACCATTTACCAAAAAATTTATAAGAGTTCTACCCTTTTTATCCGTCCACTCATCTGCCATGATTGTACACTCAAACTTAGCATGATCTTCTTCGTGGGATTTGAGAAGCGAGTTCGTATTAGCCAACTCCTTCAAATACTTAACCCTCACTTCATGATATAATGGAGGATTCATCCCCGATCCAAATTTCCAAATAGCTTCAATACAAGACTCAAAATAATCATATTTAATGGTGTATTTAAAGGAATTCCGGCATCATACATCCATCTGGTAAATTTCTCAACTACAATCTCAACTTCTTTTTATTTTCATCAAATTGTTCTTTTTTTTTTAAGCACATCTTTGTTTAACAATTTCATTGACATTTTCATAAAATAAAGATTAATAGGTCTCGTTTGTTTATACTTTTTACCTTGGACCGTAGGATGGATGATTGAATCAGATATTAGTCATTTCCCTTTCACTTTAGATTGAAGACCATCTTCATGTTCTTTTAAATCATCCAAATCATCAATATTTTTTTTTTGTATGAATTCTCTAATTTCTTCTTTAACATGCTCGAAACATTTTAGACAAGCTTTGCCATTTCTATTGCCCCTAATCGTAATTGTCAAAAGCGCTCGCTTCACTCGCTTAAGCGTGAGGCGCAAGGTTCACGCTTCTAAGAACCCAGAAGCGCAAGAGATCCAGGAAGCGTTCGCTTAGTTGCGCTTCATGCAAAAGCGAAGCGTTCGCTTTTACGCGAAGCGGAGAACTTTCCACTTTTGTTTGGTTTTTTGTTTATTTTTTTTTATAAGTTTAAAACCATAAACCTCTTTAAATTTTCGTCTACTTCAAACCGCTGCCTCTTCATCTGCCTCTCACCGTCACTGTCGTGCTTCTTCGATCGCCTCTTCAAGGTAAGTGCTTCTTCTGCTTATCAAAATTTTTCTAACATTTTCGACATCCTGCGAGTATCCTACAACCTTCTGACGGCTCCGAACGCGCCGCGCCGTCCTAGGATGCTTCCGACGACGCCTCTGGTGCCGTCGGGGTGTCACGATCGCGATCACGAGCATTGTGTAGGTATTTTTGTAAGATTTAATTATATCAAACAACTCGCAACTTAAATGGGGTATTTCGAATAGGTTTTTATAAAGCCTAATTAAATAATCCCAATAAAATATATAAAAATATATTAATTAAATATATAAAATATATATTTAAAATTTTTTTAAAAAATTGTTAATTCAAATAAATCAATAAATCAGATTTAAAATTTAAATACATAAAAATTATATTTAAAATAAAAAAACTCATAAATTTTATTAATTAAATTTAAATATATAAAAAATATATTTAAAATTATAAAAATCTAATATATTTTATTAATTCATATAAATCAGTAAATCAAATTTAAATATATAAAAAATATACTTAAAAAAATGAAAAATTCTAATAAATTTTATTAATTCATATAAATTAGTAAATCAGATTTAAATATATAAAAATTATATTTAAAAAACAAAAAAATTCTAACATATTTAATTAATTCAAATAAATCAAATTTATATTCTACAATTAATTTTTTTTCTTGTTTTATAGTTTTTTTATTGATTGATTACATTGATTTTAGCAGTCTTGATTTTTAACCATGTCAAATACAACAATTCCATCAGTTCGAAAGGATATTGCTTGAAATTATGCAACATGTTCATATCCTAAAAATCCAAATATCATGAGTTGGATTTTTTTTGGCAAAATAACAAATGACGAAATTTATCGACACATGCTAAATTTAGTTGGAGGCAATAAAAATGTAAAAGCTTGTCTGAAATGTCTCGAGCATGTTAAAGAAGAAATTATAGAGTTCATAAAAAAAAAAAAGTAATTTGAAGAATCAAATGGATGAAATTCCTCATTCTAATGATATTAATGATTTGGAAGATTTGGAAGAACATGAAGACGATCATCAAACTAAAGTGAAAGGGAAACGACTAATATCCGATCCAAGCATCTAACCTACGATCTAAGGTAAAAAGTGTAAACAAATTGGACCTATTAATTTTTATTTTATGAAAGATGTCGATGAAATTATCAAACAAAGATGTGCAAAAAACAAAGGACAATTTGATTAAAATAAAAAGAAGTTAAGACGTATTGCGGTTGAGAAATTTACAAGATGGATGTATGATGTTGGAATTCCTTTCAATGTTGTTAAATATGATTCTTTTGAGCCTTGCATAGAAGCTATAGGATAATTTGGCTTGAGGATGAAACTGTAAGATCGAAAAGAATTTAGATATCTCCGCAATGGTATGATAATGTCTACTTTGGACCTAAACTCTCATAGTTTTGCTCTTAGGCTCTACCCAAAAGGCCTCGTGTCAATGGAGATATCTTTTTTCTTATAAACCTATGATCTTCCCCATGTGTTTTCAATGTGGGACTATGTTTGCAACCTTACAACACCAACAATCCCCCCCCTCAAACAAAGGACCACAGGCTTCTAATGCCTGATCCTCGACCCATCAGGTCTTCCTGCCTCTCGGTCCACCTGACCTACTAGGACTTCCTGCTTGGTGTCTGGTCCTCTTGATCCGAACATGAGAGCCCCCACTTTCTTTATTCGAGGTTAATATTGTACTCACATGGCTCAATCAGACCATAGCTCTTGTGCACAGTCGGCGGTTAAACTTTCTAACAGTCTGGGCTCTGATACCAATGGTAGGATCGAAAAAAATTTAGATATCTCTACAATGGTATGATATTGTCCACTTTGGACCTAAGCCCTCATGGTTTTGCTCTTGGGCTCTACCCAAAAGACCTCATACCAATGGAGATATATTTTCTCCTATAAACTCGTGATCTTCTCTATGTGTTTTCAATATGGGACTATATTTGCAACCTTACAACCCCAACAGAAACTTCCATCACATCATTAAGTGAGGGTTAAGTATTTGAAGGAATTGGCAAATACGAACTCGCTTCTCAAATCCCATGAAGAAAATCATGCTAAGTTTGGGTGCACAATCATGACAGATGGATGGACGGATAAAAAGCATAGGACTTTTATAAATTTTTTGGTGAATGGTCCCACAGGAAGCGTATTTGTTGAATCAGTTAATGCTTCAAGCTATTCTCACATAGCTGACATGATGTTTGAGTTACTTTTTAAATTTATGTATCGCATTGGAGAAAAAAATGTGGTTCAGATTGTAACAGATAATGTAAGGTGCAATGTCAATATAGGTAATATTGTAGATTTATGTTACTTTCAATTAATAATTGGATCGTATTTTAAATTTTGTTTACTAAATTGATTTTGTTTTTTCAGGTCATCTTTTGGAAAATTGATTTCCACACTTGTACTGGACTCCCTGTGCAACTCATTGTTTAGATTTGTTGCTCAAGGATATATTCAAAACTGCTCATCTCATAAAATTATATGAACGGATATTGATGGTGAATGGTTATATTTACAACAGAGCATAAGTATTGAGCATGATAAAAGAGTTTACAGGATAGAAAGGCACAATAAGAACTGCAAAGACACATTTCGCAACCATTTTTTTTACTTTAAAGTGGTTTCACATTCAACAAGCAAATCTGAAAAAGATGTTTACATCTGAAAAGTGGACAAATAGTCAATTTTCTAAAGAGGCTGCAGAAAGGTGTGTAGCAGAAGTGATATTGGTGTCTTCTTTTTAGAAAAATATGGTTTTTGCATTAAAAGATAGCGGCCATTTGTGAAAGTATTACGGCTAGTAGATGGTGAAAAAATCTCCTATGGTTTTATTTATAAGTGAATGGACAAAGCCAAAGAAGATATCGTTGCGTCATTTAACAATAATAAAGAGAAATATCGAAACATTTTTGAATTCATTGACAAAAGATGGAACGTTCAACTCCATCGACCTTTGCATATAGCAGGATATTTCTTGAATCCATAGTATTTTTACTCAAACCCTGATATAGAAAATGGTACAAAATAGAAGATTTGTACAAGTGCATATCTAGATTGGTGAGAGGTGAGGATTTACTAGATAAGATCACAAATTAATTAGAAAAATACAAGAAAGCATGACTTTTTAGTTTGCCAATAGCTATCAAACAAAGAACTTTAAAATCACTAGGTAAATTTGTAAATAATATATTAATATTAGATGATAATAAAGTTAATCTTATAATTTATATATTTTTGTGTTTCAAGCTGATTGGTAGTCTTCTTATGGTCCATCAACGCTTGAATTAAAAACATTTGCAATGAAGATTTTGAACCTCATATGCTTTTCTTCATGATGTGAACATAATTGAAGTGTTTTTGAACATATAAGTTGGAGTTTTTTTAATACAACAATAACAATCAAGCTTTTTCCCACTAGGTGGGGTCGGCTGTATGAATCCTTTTACGTCATTGAGCTCTATCTCCTATTATATCATCATCTATATTTAAATAAATTTTATCTTGTTTTATTGTTGCTAACCAAGTCTTTTTTGGTTTTCCTCTTCCTTGTTTGATATGCATGTTTATCATAGTTTCACATCGCCTAACTGGAGCATTTATTGGTCGTCTAAGTACATGTCCGTACCATCTTAAACGTGTCTCTCGGAGTTTTTTCTCAATAGATACAACTCTGACTTTCTCTCTAATGTTCTCATTTCTTATTTTGTCCATCTTCGTATGTCCACACATCCACCTTAACATCCTCATCTCTGCAACTCTCATCTTCTGCTTATGTGCTCAAGTCATAGCCCAACATTCAGCTTCATATAACATAGCAGGTCTAACTGCGGTTTTATAGAACTTACCTTTAAGTTTAAGAGGTACTTTACGGTCACATAAAACACTCGACGCTCCCCTCCATTTCACCCATCCTGCTTGTATTCTATGCAAGACATCTCTCTCAATCCCTTCATCATTTTATAAAAATGATCCTAAATATTTAAATCTCTCGGTTCCAGGCAACTCGTCCTCTTCTATCTTAACAATTATTTCATTACTTCTAATATTGCTAAACTTAAATTTCATATATTCTGTCTTTAATCTACTAAGCTTAAAACCTTTCCTTTCTAGTGTTTCCCTCCAAGATTCTAGCTTAGCATTTACTCCTTCACGTGTCTCATCTACCAAAATAATATCATCTGCAAACAACATGCACCACGGTACTGTGTCTTGAATGTGCGAAGTGAGTTCGTCCATAATTAGTGTAAAAGATAGGGACTTAGAGTTGATCCTTGATGTAACCCTATCTTTATTGGAAATGTTTCAGTTACTCCGCCTGAAGTTTTTACTCTGGTCGTTACATCCTCATACATATCCTTAATTAGTTCAATATATGTTATGCTAACACCTCTCTTTTCTAAAATTCTCCATATATTTTCTCTTGGGACTCTATCATACGCTTTTTCTAAGTCAATGAATACCATGTGTAAATCTTGTTTTTGCTCCCGATATTTTTCAATTAATTGTCTAAGAAGATGTATAGCTTCTATTGTCGACCATCCAGGCATGAACTCAAATTGATTTTCTGTCACTGTGGTCTCCTTCCTTAATCGTTTTTCTATTACTTTTTCCCAAAGTTTCATAGTATGACTCATTAGTTTAATACCCCTATAGTTTGCACAATTTTATACGTCTCCCTTATTCTTATATAAGGGAACTAGAGTACTTAACCTCCATTAATCAGGCATTTTTTTCGTTTTCAATATCATGTTAAATAATTTTGTAAGTCATTCAATACCTTGTTTCCCTAAGCACTTCCATACCTCTATCGGAATATCATCTGGTCCAACGGCTTTTCCATTGTGCATCTCACTTAAAGTTTGTTTTACTTCTGAAGTTTGAATTCTACGATAAAAATTAAAATTTCGATGCTCATTTGACATAATTAAATTACCTAAGTTAAGTTGGTCTCCTAAACCTTCATTAAAAAGTTGATGAAAATACCTCTTCCACCGCTCTTTTATTTCTCCATCGCTTACTAATATCCTATTACATTCATCTTTAATACATTTTATTTGGCTAAGATCTCTTTTTTTTCTTTCTCTCACTTTAGCTATTCTATAAATATCTCTTTCCCCTTCTTTTGTATCTAATTTTTTATATAACCGTTCAAAAGTTTCATTTATTTGCTTCACTCACTACTTTCTTAGCTTCTTTCTTGGCTATTGTATATTTTTTTAAGTTTTCCTCGTTTTTACAAATATATAATTCCTTATAAGCTATTCGTTTTTTCTTCACTTTCTCTTGTACTTTCTCATTCCACCACCAAGATTCTTTACTTAGCGGTGCATTCCTCTTTGACTCACCGATGACACTCTTAGCTACTATTTTCAACTTTGATATCATCTTATCCTATGTTGTATTAGAGTCATCGTATATTTCACCTAATGCTTGTACTTCTACCTTCTCCTTAAATATATGTTGCTTCCCATCCTTTAACTTCCACCACTTAATTCTAGGAATTGTATATATTTTCTTTCTATTGATACTATGTTTGAGGCGTATATCCAACACTACTACTCTATGTTGAGTAGTTAAGCTTTCTCCAAGGATGACTTTGCAATCTTTACAAATCTTTCTATCCTTCTTCCTAACCATAAGAAAGTCAATTTGCGATTTATTATTCCCACTTTTGAATGTGACTAAGTGTTCTTCTCTTTTCTTAAAAAACGTATTAGCTAATATAAGGCCATATGCTATCGCAAAATCTAATATAGTTTTCCCTTCCTCATTCCTCGTTCCAAACCCATAACTCCCATGTACTCTCTCATATTCCTCATTTTTCACTCCGACATGCCCATTTAGATCACCTCCTATTAAAATCTTTTCATTTAGTGGAATATTTTATAATATTTCATCTAAGTCCTCCCAAAACCTTGATTCGGTAGCTTCATCTAATCCTACTTGTGGTGCATATACGCTAATTATGTTCATAGTTTCTTTCGCCACTATTATCTTAAGGGATATAATTCTATCCCCTTTTCTAACTACTCCCACAGCTTCATCCTTTAACAAACTATCTACAATAATACCCACTCCATTTCTTGCTTTACTCTTTCCAGTGTACCATAACTTAAAACCCGAGTTCTCTATCATCTTTGCCTTCTCACCTGTCCATTTTGTCTCTTGTACACATAAAATATTAATTTTTCTCCTAATCATCATATCTACTACCTCCATTGATTTACCAGTGAGAGTTCCTATGTTCCATGTTCCAAATCTTAGATTATTAGTTTTCCTATCATATTTGTTCTTATCTAACCTATGTTATGAGAACTCTTGCCTATTTAACACTACACCCAAGTTCTCATGAAGATGTAGCGGTCCTTGCTGAGACGTTACAGTCGGAACCTGTAACGCGAACTCTTGTATATTTATCACTACACCCGAGTTCTGGAGATGTAGCGGTCTTTACCGAGATGTTACAGTCGGACCCTGTAACGCGTTCCTTCCGGGGAACAATCTAACATTACCACAATAGTTTAATGGATTCATTCATGAAATATTTGCCATAGTTTGACGCTGGCTGGCAACCTAACGCAACCTTCCTCCTTTATCCGGGCTTGGGACCAGCCATGACCGGTCATCATGGGCGGAGTTTAGAGTTTTTTTAATACATATTAAAATTTATATTATGGACTTAACTTTTTTACTTTTTTACTTTTTTATAGATACATTCTAAGAAAAGAAATAAGTTGTGTCAACAACGATTAAATGATTGATCCTATTACAAGTACAATAGAGCTTTAAGGCAAAGATATAACATGTGAAATAAGATTGATCCTATTACTTTGTCAGAGATACATGATAGCAATGAATGGTTGTTGAAAAAAATTAGATGACAGTGATAAAGACAATGATAATGATTTTGTCTATGAAGGTAAAGATTTGCATCGGAGTGATATAGCATGAGCATCTAGGGTTGGTGAAAGTGCATATGGTTTTCGATCTCGAAATGTGTCTTCTTCAAAAGGAGCATAATCATTTTCTTTGGCAAAAAGAAAACAATATTCAGCTCAAACTAATCTTGTAGATGAAGAAGAGATTAACCTTGATGATGAAACTGAAGAAGAAGATACCGATGGATACAAAACAAGCGATGGAGCTGATGACGTAGATTTGGAGAATGAAGATGAAGATGATTATTTTAATATTTGATATTTCATCTATCACATTTTCAAAGACTTTTGATTTATTTTTAGTTTTTAAAATAATCTACAATTTTATCAAAGAATATTTTGTTTATGGTCATTTCGATTTTCAAAGATATTTTTAAAAACTTTTAATAGATATAATAGTTCTTTTGTTTATTACACTTTTTTCCCGGTGCTTTTCCTTGCGCTTTACGCTTTAAGCCCCAAGACCCTTTAGTACTTTTTTATGCCTTGCGCTTTTGATAACTATGCCCCCAACTAAATGTAGCTTGTGTCAATAACTTCCATCATTTGTTATTTTACCAAAAAAAAATACAACTGATAATATTTGAATTTTTAGGATCCGAACATGTTGCATAATTCCCAACAATATCCTTTTGAGTTGTTAATTGTTGTATTTGACATGGTTAAGACTTAAGACCACTTAAATTAATATTAATCAATCAATAAAAAAAATACAAAATAGTAAAAAAAATTAGAATATAAATCTAATTTATATGAATTAATAAAATTTATTAGAATTTTTATAATTTTAAATATATATTCTATATATTTTATTGGGATAATTTAATTAGGATTTATAAAATTCTATTCGAACTATCGCATTTAAGTTGTGTTGATTGAATTAATCAAATCCTATGTTTTTTATTGTCACGGGAGCTATAGTAATCGCACGCTATAGTAATCGTGGGCATCGCAACTAGGGGTGTAAACGAATCAAATTGAGCCGAATATGCAGAAAAATTTACGGCTCGAATTTGGCTCGAAATAGGTATATTCGAGTTCGAGTTCAATTCAAAGCTCGAAAAATTTAAAATGTTTGGTTCGAGTTTGGTTCGAATTAGGGCTCGGGTTCGAGTTCGACTCGAAATATTCGAACATGTTTGTGAACTATTCGAATTATTGCTCGAAAATAGGTTCGAAAGGCTCGAAATTTATTTATTTAAGATATATTTAACTTATATTAATAAATATTAAGGCTCGCGAGCGACTCGAACAATATAATTGGGGCTCGAGTTCGGCTCGAAAAAAAGTTCAAACATGTTTGAGTTCGGCTCGAATTCAATAAATTCGAATACGAATCGAATATTTTTCTAGCCGGCTCGAAAAGCTCGCGAGCCGGCTTGATTCGTTTGCAGCCCTAATCGCAACGCGTAGGACGGGTCCAGCAACGCCGTAGGCGTCTCACGATGCCTCTGGGATGCTAGAAAATTGCAAAAAGTAAACAAAATAACAAAAAGAAGATTCTTAACCGTGATCGAGAGGCAAACGCTTCCGACGATGAGAAGCAGACCAATCGACGATTTAAAGAGAGTTTAGGGCTTTAAACTAAAAAAAAAAGGAAAGTTTATGCAAAGACACAAAAGCGAATGCATCGTGCTTTTGCTCGAAGCATAGTGAACACGCTTTAGAGAACTCATGTGTTTCCGAGGTCTATAAAGCACTAGTCTTGTGCCTTGCTGCGCTTTGCGCTTAAGCGAGTGCTTCACTAGCTTTTGACAACTTTAGAAACATCAGTTGATTTATGAGGTTAGCAGTCGAGATTATCAATCGACCGTTAAGTAGGATTTTGACTTCTTCATATTGTTTGTCTTTTTTAGCTACTCCTAGATATGTTAGTCATTTCCAACCCTCTGAAATGCTTGATAAGCATTCAAAGGAGAAAAAATAGTGAAAATAATAAGGGAGATAAAAGCAGAAGATTAAGAATTGAGGGGGAGGTTAAAGTTCAAAGTTGAACTTTTAAGCTCACACAGATTTTGAAACTTCCTAATGTTTTAGGAACTCAATAACATTGTTGGTGCAATAATCTAAGGGTAGCATGCTTTGAGAGGGAGGTTCACCGTAACGGCATGAGAATTGATCTTTTTGAAGGTAATATGTTCAAGGTTGAGTTGTGAAGAAAATGGAATGTAGGAAACATCATTGAGGTGTCGGTATGAGTTTGGAATGAAGGAGAAGAATGAATTAGTATATACTTTTTGATATATGTCAAAGGAAGAAAATAAAAGATTTAAGTTAGAAAATTGTCATTTATGCTTTGCTATAAGAAGTGGAAAGTTGAGTTAATGAGGTAGCCTAACTTAAATATATCGTCAACTATTAAAAAGAGAAAGATTGTTGATGTAATCGACCTCTAGTCAAAGTTGACTGAGCTCGAGTTGGCTCGAGTTGAATTTCGATATTTGATCAATATGTTTGATATTAAGCAATACGTCAGGTTAGTCAAAGTTAACCCAATAATTGATCAATATGTTTACTGGTCGAGTAATATGTCAAATAGAAGGAGATCTTGTTGGAGAGGAAGATTGTTAGTTCAATTATAAAATACGGCAAATTAAATAATAAGAAATAACCTTATAAAATTTTCTAGGAAACTTTAAATTTTTCGGGATTTAACCGGAGTTTGTATGACACATTTAAGGGGATGAATCGATTAGAGAAAACATGTTTAGAATAATCATTTAAGTGAGAGTTGATTGAGGAATTAACTTAAGGTTTAATTAATCTTAACCCTAAGTATATAAATTAAGTAACTGTGCCCTAAATCATTTTTGTTGATTCCCTTTCTTCGTCTCTCACCCATTTCACTCCGTCATCACCTCTCCCATCGCCCTCGCCGCCACCACCGAATCACCAACGCCGGCTACCGTAGCACCGATGGTCGGAGAACCATCCCGAAGGCCAATCGCTATCTTGAGGGGTCGCCCTTCTCTCCCTCACGGTTTCTCTTCTCCCAATTCTATTTCCCCGACGCCACAATCCAGATCGCACCGTCGTCGATCAACCAACCGTCGACCGAGCCCCATCTCCTCCACCGATCACCCCAGATCTATCCAGCCGTATCCTTTCTAAGTCATCGCCTCTACACGGCTTGGCTCTTGGCCAAGAGGGGGGAACCCAAACCCTAGCTTGGATCTCTCGTCACTGCACCTGCGAGCCACAACTCCGACCGCCAGAACACCTGGTTCCAGCCAACCCTTATTGGAGACCCAACCGTTCCACTTCTGATTCTCTCCAGCTAGGACTTGGCCACTGTTGGCTAGCTACAGCCACCAGATCCCTACCTTCAGCTGCCAATCTAAGCTTCAAGACCAGTGTTGGACCTTAGCCCTAGTTTGACATGAAGTTTCCGGTCAAACTATGTTGTTCCGGCGATCTTACTAGCAGATGAGGGTTGATTGGAGGTATGTGGTTAGTTTGAAGGTTGTGGATTAAGAATTTGGTTTTGTGGTTAGTTAAGGATGTGTTGATTGTGAAGCTTGATTTGGAGATCAACAGTTTCACCTAGCTCCGGCCACATTTCCTAGAGCAAGTTCTTCGACTGTGTGTCAATAGAGGAGCATCCAAATTTGGATGAGTCTTAGAGTTGGTTTCATTTCTACATTGAATTTGATTTGTTAATTGATGATGGTGTTAAGTTTAGTTGAATATGAATTGTTTAATGGGAATGTTGATTGTGGAATAGGGATGATTGGATTTGGTTAAATGATTCATGATGCTTAATCAATTAAGGTGGTAAGAGATGATGAACAAATTAATGAGTTGGTTAAAGATCAATGTAGTATCTGATCTCTTTTATATGATGGATTAATTGGTGTTACCTAATCAGATTAGGATTAGGTTTTGCTAATTGGTTTATGGTGGAATTTAGCTATAATATGTATCCTGTGATGCAGGACACGGATCCGAGATGAGCACTTTAACGTGAGGATAGTTTCAGTACGAACTACAAATAAAAGCGGGTACTTCTTGCCTTGTTCATTTAGTACTTTGACCTTAGTGCATGATCTATATTTAGATAGTTGCTATATTTACCTTGAGTCCTTGACTCTATTCGTTTTTAATCCTTGAGCTTGATCTTTTATTTTTTGATCTTGTATGTTGATCTATTTTGATATCCATGCAGTCTCATTGTTATCCATGCTATTTATGACCATATATGCTCATACTATTATGCTAGCGATATTATACCGTAGTATAGCTGTAGAATATTGAACTAAGTTACCGGCTTGATATTTATTCATGCTTGTGTATTTGTAAGATCATATCGTAGTATACGATATCGAGTATCCTACTTGACCTTGTTTGTTATTTAAACACTGGTCAGGTTAAATTCCTCTATCTGACATTGTTATACCCCCTCGACCATTACTCTCATTCTTGGTTGAGAGAATCGTCATCAATTGTTATTATATTTTATCGACTATTGTCTCCCACTCTTGGTTGAGAGAGTCATTAGCGATCGTTAGTATGTCTTGTTGACTATTGTCTCCCACTCGTGGTTGACAGAGTCGTCAGCGATCATGATATATATACGACTGCTCACGAGACCATTCGTGGGAGTGAGTCCGCGTACAGTCCATAGCTAGACAACTACATATATACCCTGTCTACCCACGAGACCATTCATGGTAGCGAGTTTGCCCGCAGATAGTGACTGTTTACTTACCCTGTTTGTCCAAGAGATCATTCATGGTAGTGAATTCGCCTGCAGACAATGACTATTTATTTATCTTGACTGTCCATGGGACCATTTGTGGTAGAGCGTTCTCCTGCTGTCAGTGCTTGTTATATATATTTGTTATATGTCAGTCATGTATTTGTTCGTGCAGGTTGGAATGTACTGTATGTGCTCCCAATTTATTGGTCACACCTAGTTGAGCAAGTTAATGAAGGATTATTATTGTTAGTTATGCTTTAGTTAGCAGACGATTATAGTGACACACTTTTGTAGTAAGTATTTTCCTGAGACTGTATACCTTTGCTCTCCTTATGTTATTATCATACACTATCTTCTATTACTCGCGGAATTCATTTGGACTCACTACTTGTTGTATTTTTTTTCTTCCTTCATGTAGCAAGTAGATGATATTTGTATGGAGTTGCTTGGAGGATCTTGCCTGCCAGTTCCACGTCGCATCGAGAGTTTTGTTTTTGTTGTTGCTTTTACTCATATTTTGGTTTTTTAAACATGTCCATGTAATAATTAACTTGAGTGCAGATTTTTATCTTGTGTTGGTCTTTTGTTTGGTTTAACGGTTGTTGTGTCAGGCCGAGTCGGCTCGCAGTCTATGTTGTTTTCACATCTAGAGTGGATCAAGTAGATCCCTCTATTGTCCAGGTTGGACACTTTTGGTTTTTTCCCCGCTGTGTGGCTATCCAACCGTGTGTTGTATATATATTATTCTTGTATTGCCTTGTGATCACGTATCCAGGTTCAATTGTATTACAAGGGAGGTGTTGTCCGATTTTAGTTGGACAACCTTATCCTCGGGGTGTGACATCAATCGACCTCAGATTAAGATTAACTAAGATTGTTTTGATAATGGATGGTCAAGCGAAGAGTCTAAGTGAGTCATGTAGGACTGAACACTTGGAATGAGAAGCAAAGTTCAAGTGGGTCATGTAAAATCGAAAACTTGGTGATGGTGAAATCCTAGTAAGTCAAGGTTGACCGAATGTTAGGTATGCGAAGTTAAGGTTTGATAAGTCGTGAAAAATAAAATGTTAGACACAAGAAGGGAAGTCCAAACAGGTTAAGGAGGAATGGATGTTTGATGGTGATGAAGTCCTAGTTAAGGTTGACTGAATGCTAGACAACAATGAAGGTCTGGCAAGTCAAAGTTGACTGGATGGTAGGCAAAGGTGAAGTCCCAACAGGTCAAGGTTGACCGGATGCTATGCTAAAATAGAGATATCGGTCAACTGCTATAGAATAACAATCGACTAATGAATCCCTAAACCACAAATTCGAGGTTTAAGGGGCTTACAGTATATTAGTCAATTGATGGGTATGAGCCATCGACTGATGCAACAAACAAAGAAAATTTGGGTCAATCCAAGAATTCGAGTGATCATCATCATTGATGTACACGATCAGTCAACTAGTCAACTGACACTGTTGGAGCAAATAGAAAGTTTTAAACTCGACAACTGCATTCAACTGTTGTTGCAACAGTCAAGATGGCAGTCGACTGATGACATGTATGCTAAGCTAGAAGAAGTCGTTTAGTGGTCAAAGCTTGACAACGTTTGAGCAATCGACTGGTAGGAGCAAGCAATCAACTATTAGGAGGATTTTGTAGGATCGTTGCGCTAAAGGAGGGGTGAATAGCGCTCGTAGCTTTCACGTTTTTCGAAAATCAATCGCGTAAAGAGTACATACAGCGGAGATAAGGAAGTAAATAAAAAAAAACAAAAACCAAGCTAACATTTTTTATTTTACTTGATTCGAAGTATATGGCGACTCCTACTCCAAGGCTCACACTCGTTGAGTGTTTACTTTAGTCAATTCACTAGCAATTCCGAATAATACAAAGATGAGTACAGCAAATTAATAATTTAAGTATTACAACTGAAAATTATACTGACAACGACAGTGTTGAAATTGTGAGCTTTTGGTCGTCAGAGCAGCATTACAACTTCGTTGGATCGTCTTTCGAGCAACGCGCAAGAGGATCTCGAAGATGAGTTGTACTTGAAGAGTTGCTCGAACCAGTCTTTTATAGACTGTTGAAGGTGCTGCATCCCCTAATCCTCGGACTCAATAACCTCCGCAATCTGCGCTATTTATCCATCCGAAGGCGCCTTTAAGGCACTCGAAGGCACCTTCACACCCAGCTCCAAGGCACCTTCGGCTGCTTGGAAGGTGCCTCCACGCCCTCCCGCACAAAGCCTTCGACCAGGGTGCTTGAGGTGCCTCCAACACCATGGTAGGCGCCTTGAGCACTGTTCATCAAAGATCAACTTGCGTGTTTCGGCTCCTAGAAAACACATTAGTCTAAATACACAAAGATACCCAGCAAAACAGAATTAATATAACAAAAAATATGGTAATAAAATGTTTGACAGTCTTCGAACTGTCCAGTTTTGACTTTCGGATTTTTCGAAAACCCTAGGTCGAATCGACGGCTACTATTCCCTCAACGAGAACGCGTCTTCACCTACTCCTCTCAGGAGAGTTTACCTATTGCCAAGCCGGTCCTCCAGACCGCTTAGACTTTTGCTGAGCGTCCGAAACATCGAGACTTTCCGTTGGACATCTGATCCCGACCCGTCCAATCTTCCACCTGGCGTTTGCGACTTCAAGACTTTCACCTAGCGTCCTCAACCCTAGGATTTTACCCAACGTACCTGCCAAGATTTTGCCCAATTCCCCGGACCAGGACTTCGTTGCCTAACCGCACCTGTCTAGCCTCAACTAGGACTTTCCTTTACCTAAGATCACTTAGGACTTTCTTACACACTTAGTTCAACTTGTTAGAATAATAATAACCCTTAACTTAGAACCCTTTACCATTATCAAAACTCAGGTTCGATCATCTGGTGTTCCTTACACCAACAATTTTCAGCCTCGATCTAAACCCTATAAAAGAGTTTTCGTAGAGGATTTCGACGCTGATTCTAGGAGACTTTAAAGGGAAAGTGTTGTTGTATTCCTGACCTTCAAGAGACAACAAAGCAACCAAAAGCGCCCAAACCAAAGATTCATTGTTGTAAAATATTTCATTTGGATTTTCTTATTATCTATTATATCTTTGTATTTGTTTGTATTGCTAGTAAAAGATCGAATTTGTAAGAGGTTTCTCCGTCAAAAAAAAAAAAGAAAGAGAAAGAGAAAAAATAGTGGTGTTATCACTAGGACTAGGGCGTGGAGTAGGAATTGGAGGTTCCGAGCCACGTAAAAATGATTTGTTGTGCTTGTGTTGTTTGCTTCTTGTGTTTATTTCCATTGCACATTAACATTTTGTAGACAAGCACGACGAACGACAAATCAAAGTAAATCGCTATTTGCCCCCTCCCCCTCTAGTGTTGTTACCCGTCCCAACACTCAGTTGGCAATGTTGGTGTAGTGGACAATGTAGCCATAAAGGCTTTCAATGCACTAGTGACAAAGGATCCACTTAGGTACTTCCCTCCTCAGCCTCTTGAGAAAGTAGATTCTCACCCTCCTTCACCCTAAGCCCCCTCACCCACAATATATTTACTTATATTTTTTAATCATTTTCATTAATTATTAATCTAGATGGTGGTTTGGCATTTCTCTTAGAAACAAAAATACATTCTCAAGTCAGAATTATGGAAGTGGGATGGATAGGGAGGAATTGCTAACATGTGTGATACCATAATAAGCAAATTTTGTTTTTTTTTTTAAAAAATGAAAGTGGAGTAAGAGGCTCACAACTTGAAGTCCTCTCTCTAGCACCAGCATTGTCTGGACCTGTAGCTGAACTGCAGCATAGAACTGCTTGTCTAAAATCAGTTTCTCAATTTGAGCAGGAACCTATAAAGATCCATAGGTATAGAAAATTCACCAGTTTGCACCCATCATAAACTCTTTCAAACTTCCTTCACTATGCTCTATAAAACATGTCATCTTAAATGTGCATGCTATCAGAAGTATGCAAAATCTCAATAATAAATATGCTGATGCTATATTGCTTTGTACATATATGTATATATAATATATAAGCTAGATTGGTACAAGATGTTGATTATCTACATGAGAGAGATTTATTTAAGCAGATGTTGCTACTGTAATTCAACAAAAAAGATAATTCAAATACAAGTAGTTATTTTCAAATCAAGCAACCTCTCACTCCTCAGTGTTCAAGCAATAGGTCACACGGTTAGGAATAAGTATAATCATGTGATATCAGATTATCAAATATTGTTTTGAGTTTGATAGCAGTTGTAAATGAACAAGATGTAATTATTTGTTGTATTCTATAATCAAAATTTTATTAAAAATAAAAAAGGTAATTGCAGCATATGGATGATAACTGCTGATACCTCACAGTGCATCATCAATGCAAAACTTGGAACTGGCTACAACGTTTTCCTTTATGAGATAAAAGATGCACTGACTGAAAGACCTATTATATAGATGCAAATTTCCATGATAGATAGGCATGCAGCAAAATAAGAAAGTAAGTCTTAAGCAGCGCTAAGTCAAAATTTTGCTAATGTGACTTTAAGCATAGTATCAACTGGAATATGGAAAAATAATGCTAAGACCAAATGGTAGTGTAATTCAGAAATTGAGGAGTTATTCAAGTGAAATCTGTAGTTTGACATACATTTTAATGCATAACATCTTTACTTCATGGGGTTAACATACCTTAGATACACTCTCAATTTGATTCAACAAAGCTAGTGCATGGCGCAAACTAAGAGAGTGGTACCATAATTGATGCAGTTGCTTATTGTGAGAGCCAAGAAGTTTCTTTGCATCAGCCATATCAACAGAAATACTCTCCGCAGATTCACTAAACAACCGCAGAATCTGAATGAGCACGCAGAACAATAACATTATTTGATTCTTCAACTAAAAAGCACTGTGAAATTTCTCTTCCAATACATTTGATAAGACTACCTTGAGAGAAGTATTGAATTGCTTTATTAAACCCATGATGATAAACGTGAACAACTTCATCCACAACATCCTCAACAAGATCTCTCTGTTCCTTCAAGAACTGAACTTCACCTTCATGATCTTTTGATGTCAACATGTGGACAACATGTGGCAATGAATCTAAACGGCTCACAGCTCAACTTTCATCAATCCTGGAAAGACCCAATTTCAAGTACTGCAAAAATGATTACAACAAAACACATTCAGTTTCATTTTTTTATTATTATTACTATTAACTTCAAAGGTAACAACATAAAATGGAATCAAATAAACTCCATTGTGAAGGAAGCAAGAAAAATTATAATTACAAATCACAAATCCAGCACTGTTCATTAACTTTACTGGGAAGAGAATGGCATGTCTAGGTATCAAATAGCATCTACAACAGAGAAGCATGCATAAATTTTAATAGTGACTCCACGCATAAGTGTATCTAAACAGGACTAAATCTATCCATAGTCCTCTGTCATTACGCAAATTGAAATAAAGCACACATTCAGTTCGCTACCAGAGTCTGACAAGTCTACTAACATTTTACACACCTATTGCATGATCATCATCTCCTCGACCACAGTAGCTGACAATGTTATTAAATGCCATCTTTCTTCCTTATGGTCGTTCAAAAAGAAAATAACCAGGGTAACAACAATTCGCGAAGGAACAAGGACAAAAATTGTAAATCAGCAAAAAGTAACATACCTCTGTATCAGCAGGAATCGGCGACCCATCGAAGATCCCTTTAGCCCTTCCGGAACTCATCGTAGCAAGTCGATTAAAACCTGGACAACTCATACCAAACATTCCGTCAAAAAACCCAAGAGCAATCCATCCAGCAGTCGTTCTACTGGCATAACCCTGCAACCGTATCCTAGGTATCCTTATAACGATCGCTGCATTGTGAAGACTGAGAAACAACTCGAGTTCTAAAAAATGCCTCGAACGAGAGCAGCAAAAATGCGGAGAAAATGGAAGTTAAAGTGATCCGCGCGGAATAGCTCCAGACCTTATCGACGGGCCACGAGATCGTCCGGCAGAGAAAGGGAGATCAAGATTCAATCCAAAGATGAGTGTCTGGAGGAAGGAAGAGGCAGAGAGATCAGCACAAGGTGCGGCGAAGGCGGACGGATGAAGTAGAGAGCCGATATACATTACGTGGCGGCGCCACCTGGCGGGTGGATGCGAACGCCTGCGACTGGCCATCATGCGGCTCGGGTCGGTCAGCCCATTTGGGCGATGAGTTGAACAGGTACGAGTCATCGGCATGGCGCGTAACGCTTGGCACGGGTTTAACCCTTTTCATAATAAAATAATTTTAAAAAATAAAATCAGTCAAATATTTTACGGTATTTTACGTAGTAAGTTTCACTATTATTCATACTCAATTTTTATAATTTTAAAAATACATATCACATTTTCATTATATCTCTCTATTTTTAATTTTTTTCAGATTTAAATTCAAAAAATTAATACTTTTAATTTAAGTTATCAAATTAAGATTGGAGGGCATGTATACATTAAAAAAGCTTACCAGAGTATATTAATTTTAATTCAAAATTATTTAAAATTTTTTACATTCATCCATCAGTTTAATCTAAAACTAACTAACAAATCTAAATTATTCTAAAAATTTAAAAGTTTAATTTTTTTTTGGGATATAACAACTCTTAAAAATATATTAATGATGTTGATTAGTGAATATCATTATCTTAAACCTTATAACAAACTGTGACAAATTTTATCAAATTTTTATGTATTTTAAAAATTATTATTCTCAATTTATACTATTAAAATCAAATTTCATAACATGAATATATTAAAGAGATTTTTTAAAAATATATTAATTTTGATTTGAATTTTAAGTAATTAGAAATTATTTAGATCCATTAGTTAGAGGAAAAAAAAATAAAGAATGATGTTGCAGGGCGCAAATAACAATTATGGAAGAGGTAGGAGTGTAATAGAGTCGAGCTGAGCCAAACTCTTAAATGTTTGAGTTTGGCTCGTTTATAATCGAACCGAGCTTGAGTTTTATTTAACGAATATATTCATGGTTCACGAGCTTATTCGAACTTTTATCGAGTCTAAACACGCTTAATAAATATAAATTATAAATTTAAATATTCATTAAAAATTAAATTATATATTTTAAAAAATATATAATATTTTTATTAAAATTTATAATTTTATTCTAATAAATAAATTTAATAAATTTATCTATATTTTTCATAATTAAAGTGTAAAATTTATAAATTCAACATCAAAATTATTATTTTTTAATTTAAAAATTTATTCGTGAGTTTACTAACGAATATGTTCACGAGTTAAGGATCTGAATATTGTGAAATTTGAGCTTGATTTATTTATCTTAATAAGTCTTATTAAATAAGTTTTTATCGAATCGAAATTCGAATAGCTCATTAACGACTTGACTCAGTTATACTCCTAGGAAAAGGAAACTGGTCCATGGGATTGAGCCGTCCATCTTGATAACTAATTGGATTTAGATCATGACTAATTGGGTCGAAGGTTTAGAGAGATCTGGATTATAAAAGAAAAAATGGCTAGAATTAAATTACAAAAAGCAGGAACAAGTAGAAGCCTGTTCTACGGTTCAAGTCCAATAACGTTACAGGACAAATTGGAAATAATAATTATAGCAAGTAGCAGTAGGACAAAACCAAGAGGCGGTAGTAACTAGTAAGTGATGGAGAAATATATTAGAAAGTCAATACCCGAACCAGCCCTCCTTGCACAGTGGTGCACGCACGGACGTCGTGGTTTTGTTTGCTTGATTCCACCGGCACCACGCGGCAAGGGAAGCACGAGGTGCGTTCTTGACTCCCACCTTCTTCTCCTGCGCATTTCGTCGAACACTAAGCACGCGTGCATTGTAAGACACAAGCGAGAGCTGGATTGGGCACGTACATGTTACAGACGATGTTCTCAGTGGGGAATGGTTTCGCCGGCGACGGATGCCTTGATTCGCTCGACGGTGCAGGCGATGAGGCTGTTTACGGTGGCGACGGAGCCGAGGGAGAGCTTCGCGGTGGGGACGGAGTCGACGAGGATCTGAAAAGCGACGGTGAGGAGGGAGCCGCCGGCCGCCGACATTCCTTGCGCCGCTGCGGAAGTCCCGTCGGGGAGGATGGCGAAGCCGGAGGGGAGGATCGCCACGTAGTCCGGATCGCCGCCGTTCAGCACCACGTTCATGGCCATGACGTCGACTGGCGCGTAGACGACGTAGGACCCCGTCGCGTCCGTGCAACTCTCTTGCAGTATCAGCATGTTCCCCTGGTTCGAGTTCGTGCTCTGCTTCCCCAATTAACATTTCACTGTTAATTATCACGAATCGTAAAATCGGCTTCATACGAGAAACTGCGAGATGGTAATTACATTGACACGGAGAAGAGAGACGCAGTTGCCTTGATCTTGGCCATTGGCGATGTGCGCCATTTCTTGAACGACTCCGCCGTTAGAGAGTATATCCCACTGCGATTAATTCCACATCGATCACGATCAGAGATAACAGCGAATGAATACATGCATGGCGAGCATTGATCGTATTGTGCACCTCGCTGCGAGTGGTTTCGTCGCGAAGGAAGTCGAAGACGCGCTTGGGCGAGACGGGGAGCCAGAAGGAGGTGGCGGCGTTGAGGACGATGCCCGGCGGACGACCGGGGTCGTCCACGCTCTTCCTAGTCATCACGCGCACGTCCTCCGCCCCGCTTCCCGACAGCGTTGTCCACTGATGTGTCGTCGACGCGCTCACGCCGCCGCAGAAACTCACCACCATCCTCTCCGCCAGCTTCAGCATGCTCTTTCGTCCTTCTGCGCTCGTTATCACTGCATGAATTGATGCACCGACGAAGAATCATCACGGCCGGAAAATTAATTTACAACGAAGATTAGTTCAGTTCGTAGACTGGGAACCGATCATGGCTACCGCCGATATCTGCAGAGGGGAAGTTGCTGGCCATCACGCTGGCGAGCCGCTCGCATTGGCGATCCAGAGTGCTGACCCACCTCTTGGCACCGAACGCTAGGCCGGAGTTGACCAGTGGCTTGTATATGTCGTGAACAGAGCGGTCGTCTACTTCGACGTGCTCCACCCACGTCACCTTGGAGTAGCCGTTGGGCATTTCCTGGATCAAGCAGCCGGAGGGCCTTCTCCTGCACCTAAGAACCGGGCCCGGCCGGAGGCCGTCGAGGGAAACGTCGACCACGGCCCAAGTGCCGTCGGGATGCTGCTTGCAGTACCTGACGAAGAGGCTCTCCCTCGTCGGAACGAGCGGAGAGGGAACTTGGAATTCTGCTGACATCTACGATCAAAATTCATCAAGTTTATAGGGGAAAAACTGATGGATAAATTAATGAGACGCAAAAGACTTTGAAATTATGAATCTTTACCACTTGCAAAGCTCCGTTGTAATTGCCTGCGACTCCGGTGGATAGCACTTCCAGCATGAGAGCTCTCGACACGATCCCCGTGAACACGTTTGACCATTGATTCTGCTTCATAGATTCTCGATTAATTTGAGTATTCTTGTGGAGTTGACTTTGGGGAAGATCGATGAGTAATCAATCAAAGAGTGGAGTCATACCGCGTCCATGAGCATCTCCACGAGGTTCATCTGGTTCATGATGACCACTGCCGTCTCCCTGGACGCCTCCGTCTTGAGCGCGAACTGCTTCGGCCCGAGGCCTCGTGGGAAGGCTCGCGCGTACTCCTCCTCGTTAAGCGTCTCCCCGCAGGCACCGCCGGCGGCAGCGTTCATGGTATCGTGAGGCACCCATAGATGCTCGTTGAGCTGCGCCATCCGGATGAGCTCCTCCATCGCCGCCACCGCCAGCTCCACCACCACCGGCTTCTCCACCTCGCTTTGTCCAGCCAGGCCCCGGATCAGCTCCCCGCCGCCGCCGAAGAACCCCAAATCCAACGGAGACCTCGACGACGTCGTCGGAGATAGCAGCGGGTAAGACGACGCAGCCGCCGCCGCCGCCGTCCCTATTGGCTTCCCTACGTATTTTGCCGCTATACCCGATATTCTATCAATCTGCCAACGCACACACGATCGAGCATTTAAAATGCAAATATACAGATCGATCTTGAATTCTTGATTCAATATGAACGCATATACTTCTTCGCGAAGACGAGCGTTCTCGATGCGGAGATGGTGTTCGTCGAGCGACATCTCGCCGAGGGCGGCGGGGCCGCCGCAGTTAAGGCAGGAGGCGTGGCTGAGGGCCTCCTTGAACCTCATGTTCTCAGCCCGTAGCTTGTCGTTCTCTGCGCGCAGCCCGCTGTTCTCTTGCCGCTCGTGTTGATTCTGCTCAAATTTGCAAGCTACAATTAGAAAATTTTAACGATCGTCGAAGAGAAGACGAAATGGTTGAATTATATATCATCGTGTGCCTTCATTTGGGTGCGCTTGTTCTGGAACCAGAATTTGATTTGCAGAGGCTCCAGACCGAGTTCTCTGCTCAGCTCTTTCCTCTGCTTGTCATCCGGATGAGGGTATTCCTTGAAGAACCTGAAACAGGACAAAAATCTTCTTTTCAAGAAGATGATCGACGTTTTGGGAGATCTAATGGATGTCCAGTTTCATTACGCTTCCATTTCTTGGATCTGAAGCTGAGTGTGGCGGTGGTAGGGCTTCTTGCGCGGCCGCTGGTTCTGGTCTTGGTCGTCGTCGCCGGAGGCTCCCTCGATGTTCTCGCTGCCGCCGGACTTGCTCTCGAAGTCCCCGTCCCGAGCCATATCGCTCTCCGCTGTGGTCGCCGGCGCCATCTCCATCAGCTGGCTGCCGCCGTGCTGGTACTGCCGCGGGATCTGCTGCGCCGCCTCCAACAAGCTCGGCTTCATGAATCCAATTGCCAAATCACAAACTAAAAACTTCAGGCCTTTCAGGATTTAAAAAAAAAACAAAAACAACTATCTCCTTTGAGTTCGATTAAAGTGCAAAATAACAAACCAAATCAAAGACAACACAGCTACAATAATCAAGAAAAAAATGAACAATAATCAAGATAAAAAATAAAAAGTTTATGTTCAAATATATACCTGACCGAGGGACAAGACTGAGGAAGAGCCAAAGCTGGTGCCTGTGTTCCTCCCCATCACGGAAGCTGCTGCTGATTGATGTCTTGCAGGTATCATGATCCCCACAGGCATATTTCTCTCAACTAAACCCTAATTCCACCGCTCCCCTCTCTCTCTCTCTCTCTCTAAACCTAGATATCTCAAGGAGGAGAAAGAAGAGAGGTGAAACAGCTCTTAACTATAAAAGAAATACTTAAACGTACACATGATCGAGAACAAGAAAAAGAAGACCAAGATCAGATATGCAGATACATGTACACGATCAGCGCTGAGAGTGATGACAAAGTGCTCTTCCGATCTTGCTCTCTTACTTCCACTGCCTGCATGGTTTCAGAGAAAGGGCAAGAGTTGGGGAAGAGAAGCCATGAGAGGGGGATCTGGAGGAGGAAGGAGGTAGGAGAGGAAGAGGTGATCAGGAGTAATTGCACAGCGCATTGAGAGGGTGCAATTGCATTTATTGAGAGGGTGGTGTTATTAGGGCTGAGAGAGAGTGATGGAGAGAGAAGGTCTCTCTTTTGTGGCCATCACATCTTTGTTTCCATTTAAGTCCCGGGGCACTCTCGAATATTTACGGAGTTCAAGCCATTGGTGATGTTAGGATATCAATTAGGACATATGCGCTTTTTAAATTTATCGTTGCATTCGGTGAAAATTTTATATAGAGTTGGACCGGTGATTTTCAAGATTAGTCGAATCACAACAACAACTGGATATTAATTATCATTTTCACATAGCAAATATGTGAGCAATTACAATAAACTAAGAAAGAAGGGAGCCTTAATCCAACCAACCATAAAATTGTTATTGTATAACCTTTAAAGTTACTAATTTGAATTGTAAAAATAGTCTTTTGTAAAATATAAGATAAATTTGTGTATAATAAATCTAATATGATCCAACCTTTCACTAGGATTTTATAATGATGCTGAACTGTCCTTTTAAATTGATCTTCTTTAGTAGGATAAATTTTGATTGTTTTTGCTATAGTAAAAGGGGAGGGTGTTTGAAATTCAAAGGAGAAAAACAGTATTGATGTGGCGATAAGGGAAAGTCCACCTGTCACGGGTCAGTGGGCACGGTATCGGTCAAAGTTAAGGCGGTCAACGCCGGACTTATGGAAAGAGCCTCGTCCAAAGGTGGTTGTCTGATTATCCCGGTCAACAAAGGAGTGGTCGAGCGGATCACCCGGGTAGTCAAACGAATGAACATCATGGGTCGGTCGGACAAATAGACAAACTCGTAGCCAGTTGTTTTGATCGGCAGGAAAATGAGCCGCTTGAACCGCCCGTCCGGCGCAAGGAATGACATTACACAGGAGGAGATGAGAAAATAAAATAGAACACTCTATCTATCATTAAATATGAAGAAGTCAAAACAAAGAAGAACACTTTATCTATCATTAATGCATGGAAGTCAAGATAAAAAAGTCTTTCTCTGACAATTAATATCATTAAATAAGGGTAGATGAACGATCACAAAGAAAAGTATAAGGGTGTGTTTGGTTCAAGTCATCATGTATAACCTTGGTTATGTGATTACCAGGTAATCACATAACCAAGGTTATGGGGAATAAAACATAACCAAATGTTATTTGGTTCAACCTAAGTAATGCAACAAAAACTTGTTTGTTTGAAGGTTTTAATGAATACCCTAGTTTAATATTTTACTGTATTACCCTTAGTTATAAAACCAACTATACATAATATTATTATTATTATTATTATTATTATTTATTTTTTAATGTTTTTTTATTTTTTTTTCCTGTATATTTTTTTATTTTTTTATGTGTTTTTTTATTTTTTAATGTTTTTATATTTTTATATTATTTATATTTTTACATTTTTTAATTTTAATTTTAATTTATTTTTTTAATTTTTAAAATTTTAAAATTTTTATAAATTTTTTATTTTTTAAAATTTTTATTTTTAATTTTTTAAAATTATTTTTTTTTTAAAAAAATAAAATTTTAAAATTTTTAAAACATTTTTTTTTTTATTTTTTTACATTTTTTAATATTTTTTTACAATTTTTTTTTTCATGTTTTTTCTTATCGGAGGGTATTTTTGGTAAAAAAAAAATTCGTTAACCCCGGAATCAAGAAAAACCTTAGTTTTCTGAAGTTTTTCGATTCCGGGCTGCATGACCCTTTTGCTGACGTGCCGGGCATGGAAGATTACTCGGGAATCATGGAATACCTAAACCAAACAAGGTTTTTGTTGATAACCTTGGATGTATAACTAAGGTTATCAAGAATAACCCCGAACCAAACGTACCCTAAAAGGGTACGCCAGGTATGAGGAAAGACAAGATTAATCTATTTCTTGATTATTCAATCTCTCTTCCTGATTTTAACTTGAGTGTCGGAGGGTCAACGTCAGGGACTCCTTCCCTGATTTAGTTTTGTTTTGCAGGTTGAGATCTTCATCCTATCAGTAGTCACCCCATCCCGACTTTCCAACTTCCCTCATTCAGATAGGATTAAATATGATGGACCAAGTAAATATTAAACTTAGGGCATCCGATTCAGCTTCATGGATTTTTTTTCATCGACGATTAAGTTAAATCAGGAAGTTTTCACCGACAAATGGTACAGAAACCCAATATTCTATCATTGCACGCCTATTTTTAAAATAAATCCCTATAAATATACCATGATCAATATCTGAATAACCATTTGACCCTTCCGTTGAACTGTACTCTAGGGTCTAAAGTAGATAAACAGTCAAAAGTGCTACGAGCTGCATGCATGAGAAGCATCTGAATGAAGCGATCAGAGTTATGAAAGAAAGACAGAATGTGCAATAACTTTGATTTTGCATATTCTGATGAACAGCATGCACATAAACAGTATATAATTTAATTAGCTTCTGAAGGATATTTGGAAAGGTTTATTTACTCATATATGGATATTTCTCATCATCATTGTTTGGTTCGTACACAAACGAACAATTTTGCAACTATGCAGATTAAGCATGAAATCACACACATAGGCACAAAAGAATCTGCAGAAGGTTTAACTTTGTTTAATTTTATGCTCTTTCTGTTTAAAATACGTGTGCCTCAAACACAAAGGTGTGCTTTGTGTTCTAGCAATTGCTAGTGTTGTTTAAACATTCGTGAATTTAAATAATTTGTCTATTCTATATTGATCCGGGAAATAATAAATGAGTATTAGTAAAATCTGCTGAGATAGTTCAGCAGAGAAAAGTTTTGGGTTTTTTTGGTTCCATAGCCTCCTCGACTCTCGAACCTTCCAGCTCCTTAGTCTTTCTATTTCTCGAGCCCTCCAACTCCTTAGCCTCTCAGTCTCTTGGACCTTTCCGCTCTCGACTCTCAAGTCACTATCTCCTTGACTTCTCGACCTCTTGGCAATACAGGACGCATGACCATTTCAAGAAAAGAATAAATTATCGCACAAATATAGGATTATTTTAAGAAAAAGATAATCATCGATTATTTCAAAAAAAAAAAAGGGTGTGAACAAGCTTCGCATTATTTAAGAAATTAAATAATGACAACATAGAAAAAGGAATTGAAGGAAAAAGTCAGTAGTCTCCTTATAAAAGGTAATCCATTATAGTATCGTAGTACTGTTAGTATTAGTTTTAGAGTCAATTATAAGATGATTAAGTTTATTGGATTAATGGATGTAGATTTACTTATTGGTTTAATGATTTATCTAATATGCTAAAATTCAATCTATTAAAAATAATTAATGGAGAGTAATTATGCATTGAAGAGGGAGATCAATGGACAAAAATCCTTAATATTCATTGGATAAATATAAAAGGCTTATGGCATTGCATTTTGGAAGAGATTCATCATCTTCTTCTTCCTCCTCCTCTTCTTCTTCTTGGCCGAAGCTCCTAACGTGGTTAGCACAATGAAAGTGGTTCTTCTCTAAATCTGAGTTCATGTAACGAACAGGAAACATGTTCGTATGAATACCGTAGAGGCGCGGACATTCTGATTGTGCTAAGATTTACATCTGAATCAAAGTTGTTATCGGGAGTACCGATCACGCAACAAAGATAACTATTCTATTTGATAGAGTAGCAAGAACAAGTATACCAGAATCTCAAGGATCTCCGGAGGGATCCTTTTTCTGCTACATTATATATTGTTTTATATATAAGATCCCAACAGGTACCTAATATTCATCTTCTTCATCCTCATCCTCTAACTTGAGGGTTAGAGTGGGTGCGCCAAAAAATCCCTGGCCATCATTCTAACCCCCTTCTTCTTGTTTACCTTCATCCAGGCTCCCAATCACATCATTATCCTTGTTGTTATTTGGCGGTTGCAATTAACTTGGCAACAGAGTCAACTCACTAGTGATTCACTCGTCTACCGTTGACTAGAGACATTCATCCTAGTCATGGTGACTTCGTCAACATTAACAACACCTCACTAGTGGCTCCCGCGGATAGAGGTATCGTTGACCAAAGACCTTCCTCGTGGTCATGGCTCAAACGAGTAGAGGTCTCTTCTTCATCTTTCTCAATGATCTCCAAGGAATAACGCATGTCAGCAGGCATTGATTGGTGAATTGACCATCCACAGTATATTGGCTTAAACAAATTGGCATCATTTGTGGGAACGTCTGAATCAAAACATTGCGATGGTTAACACTAAAAGGACTACTAACAATCGTAACTCTGGTGGAGAAAGAGTTGCGATGGAGGAGCGACCGTCACTCAAGAGAATCTTAATGTCACAAGCAGGATCGGGTCATTCTCTATTTCAGCGGGAACAAGTTATTATCTCTCAACAGGATCGATATTACGTCTCTCCTTGACTCCACGGATATTTCGGCACACTAGGGAACGAGTTATTATCTCCAGTATAATAACAGGGTCATCTTAAAATTGCGCATCAGGTTTGAATGCATATAGTTCTATCTTACTCGGGCATAGTTAGGATTAAGATCCTCTAGGTTGCAGTAGCGAACTCTCCTTCGTACAAGGATTGAGCGAGTGTCGTATCGTTTTGTCCTTTTCAGGGGCTAAACTTCCCCGGACTTGAACATAGTCGGAGTTGAGATCCTCCAGACTGCGGTAGTAAACTCCCCTTCGTTCAAGGGTTGAGTGAGTATTATATCGCCTTGTCTTTTTCAGGGCACAAACTGTAGGATCGATGGTGTTGATAGAGGGTGGTGAATATCAACTTGTCGCTTTTCACTTTGATTTCGTTCGTTCTTTCTATCAAAGTGTTACTCGCAGCAAAATATAATAAAAAATTAAAAGAAAGAATATTTGCGAGATTTACTTAGTTCCCAACCCCCAGGGTTAATACATCCAAGCCTAGTCACGAGAAACGTCTGTCCACTAGTGGTCTCCTTTCCGGAACTTTCTTAAGGCGGAGAAACTCATCTTACAATTTATGATACAAGCATAGATAATAATAAATTAAGTACAACTTGTAATAAACAAACCAAACAAAGATGATGGCCGATCTAGAAGTTCTAAGTGTAGAGCACCCCCTAGAGCTTCCCCCGTCACAGAGCTTTGCAACATAGCTTTCTGAGCGCAGAGATGAAGAGTAGAATTAAAAAAGTTATCTTGAATGTAGAGTCTTCATCTCCTTTTATAGAGTTTGATCATATCCTTATTTAGATCAACTCTTATTTGGATGAAGTCATATCTGAATGAACTCATATTTGGATCAAACTTTATCTCTATCCACATTATCTGGCTTATCCTTATCCTCATCCTCATCCAAATCATAAAGATAAACTAGATCTTTTGTCACATCATCATCCATGTTAATATTTCTTACAACTCAGTAGTCTAGACTGAATACAGTCTGTCTACCAAACTGATGGTTCAGTCTACTAAAATGGTTTGAGTCCTGTTTGACCTGAGTCAAGTTTGGTTTACCCATTTGCATTTGTATGCTATCTGTTTTGCTTTCAGCTCTAAGTTCCTACAAAACAATCATACAAACACAAACAAGCAACATAGTCCTATATCTGTAAGTCTACTTGACCTACTAGGCTTATCTTTTGCTTGGAGATCCATCCTCCAAGTCTACCATCTAATGGTCAATCCCTTAAAATCAAGTCACACTCTTGTAAGTCTACTTGATCTACTAGGCTTACCTTTTGCTTGGAGGTCTCTCCTCCAAGTCTACCACATAAGGTTCAATCCCTTAGGATCAAGTCATACTCCTATAAGTCGACTCGACCAACTAGGCTTCATGCTCGAAGCTCACTCTTCTAAGACTTCCCATTACCTAGCATTACACTGCCTAGCTTCAGTCACTAGGACTTTTACTACCTAGCTTTACTCACTAGGGCCTACCTTTACTCACTAGGACTTCCACTACATGGCTTCACTTACCAAGACTTCCACCACCTAGCTTCACTCACTAGGGCCTAACTTCACTCACTATGACTACTTAGCTTCACTCACCAGAACTTCCCCTTGCCTGATATGTAGTTAGGATTTTTCCTTGCTAGTCGTCTAGTCCTGAGTAGACTTCTCTCTTCCAAACATCAAGTCCTGTTTGAATTAACCCTTAGTTAAACTGACCAGACTTAGGTACATTGTCAAACATCAAAACCTTGGAAGCTAATTGCACCAACAATCTCTCCCTTTTTGATGTTTGATAATTTTCTTAAGTTAGTTTTTGGTCTTTAGGGTTTTATACAAAAGTTGGGAGTCAAAATATTTTTAACTTAAGGTCACTCTCCCCCTTTGACACACATCAAAAAGCTTACATAAGGTTCCCTTAGTTTTGCACTAACAATTTTGAAAACATTTAAGGAATCTTTGTTAAAGCATTTGTTTTCAAACATTATTTTTGAAATAGGATCATTTTTAAAAATACCACTTTTGAAATTATAGTTAAAATGCAAGAATTTTCAAAAACTTTTCAAACATAGTTTCAATTTTTTTAAAAAAAATTAACATTGAAAGAATTTTAAAAAGTATGTTTGATCTTTCAATCAGGACTCTCCATCAATTTGACACTTCCTTAGAAATGTTTGTTAACCACAAGAAACACATCATATGTGTATTAGGGGTTGATCCAAATTAAAAGAACAACTAAAGTATTTTTTTATTTTTCTACATAATTTTTTTAAGGAAAGTATTTTCAAAAGTTTTCAAAAGTGTTTTCAAAAGTTTTCAAAAAATATTTGAGAAGCATGCCTTTCAAAATTTTTCAAAAAGATTTTTTAAACTTTTTTAAAGAATTTTGAAAAGTATAGATGTCATATTTTAATCAGAATTTTCCCTCAACCTGACATATCCTTAAGAAACCTTATTAACCACATGGAGAACTATATATATGTCTAGGGGTTGATCCAAAGCAAAAGATCAGTTAAAATATATATTTTAAAGCATACATTTTCAAAAATAATTTTTGAAATATTTTCAAGTGTGTTTAAAGATTTTTCAAATATTTTTTAAAAATATTTTTAAGAAAATATTTCTAGATTTTTCAAAGAGTTTTCAAAGATTTAAAAGGAATTCTATTTTTTTAAAAAATTATTCTAAATTTTTTTTAAGCATTTGAATTTTCTAAAGTACCTCCCCTTAACCTAACACACTCTGATTATCCTTGTTGACTTTGGGATGTGGAATTCTAAGTACTAGTCAGCAATCAATATTTTTCAAGTATATAGATTTTTCAAAATTTATATATATAAATAGACTCAATCAAACATGAAATTCATTAAAATATTATTATGTTAAATCACTATTTTGAAAATAATTTGTAGGAAATTATCTATAGATTTTGAAAATTTGTTTCAAAGTGTTTTCAATTTAATAGTCCTTGTTATCTCACCTATTCTTAGTATTATCAATCAAGGTAACCTTATGGGTTTTGTGAGATATTTTCTCAGTTTTATCTGATTTAAAATTTAGTTTGAATCTAAGGATTGATTGATCTTATGTTAGATTTAGGTTTAATAGTTAATCAATTAAATGCATATTTTAAAAATTAGCTTCCAAGCAGTGGTGATGCATAAGGGACTTCTTGGGTATCAAAGCTAGGACTATAAATGAACCAAGCGTTCGTGAATAAGCTTGCTGTTCAGCTTGATAAGAGCTTGTTTATGTTCGTTCAATATATACAAGATCAATTAAGCAAACAAACTTGAACAATCCATTAAACTAAACAAATAAGCTTAAACACATATGTGTTCAGCTCATTAACGTTCATAAACAACGTTAGTAAACAATGTTCATGAACCATATTTATTAATAAAACTCTTATTAATATGCTAAATAAATAATAAAATAAATAAATAAGTTTGAATTATCAAGTTTAATAACCAATCAAATAACTAAAAGTTTCAAACAATTAAACAAGCTTGGATTAAGAGCTCAATATTATTTAAATGAACCAAGCTCGAACCAAGTTCAAGCTTCAAATAAGCTCAAGCTCATAACAGAGTTTGCCACGGTGTCCTAAACCATAAGCATGGGTGTGACTCTCAAATTTGCTTTGTGGTAGAGTCTTTGTCAAAGGATCCGCTAGATTTCTTTCGGTGAAAATTTTCTTAAGTTGTATTTCTTTCCTACTAATAATGTCCTGATCAAATGATAGCGGTGAAGCACATATTTTAATCGTTGATGAGACCTAGGTTCCTTTGCTTGTGCAATGGCTCCGGTGTTGTCATTCCTTTGCTTGTGCAATGGCTCCAGTGTTGTCATAATAAATAGGTAATGCTTCAACAGTGGATGGAACCACTCCAAGTTCAATACGAACTTCTTGATACAAACTACTTCCTTTGCTACTTCCAAAGTTGCACTATATTTCGCCTCACAGGTAGAATCTGCAATAGTATCTTGCTTGAAACTTTTCCAACTAACTGCACCTCCATTTAATATGAATATGAATATGAATCCAGACTGAGACTTGGAGTCATCCTTGTCCGTTTGGAAACTTGTATCTGTATATCCACGTATGATCATATCACCATCTCTATATACCAAGAACATATCCTTAGTTCTTCTCAAGTATTTAAAAATTATCTTGATAGTTGTCTAGTGATCCATTCCTAGATCAGACTGGTATATGCTCATAACACTCAGAGCATACGATAAATCAGGCCTTATATATAACATACTATACACGATAGATCATATTGTGGACGCATAAGATATCTTATCCATACAAATCATCTCGTCTTCTGTGCGTGGGTACATAAACTTCGAAGGTGAATTCCATGCCTCATAGGTATGAAATCTTTCTTGGATTCAGACATGCTAAACCGTTTTAGCACTCTGTCTATATATGTCGACTGTGAAAGACCAAACAACCTTTTCTATCTATGTCTATAGATTTTCATCCTGAGGATGTAAGTTGCTTCTCCCATGTCTTTCATGGATAGTATTTTGGAGAACCAAACTTTAACTGACTGTAAACTGGCACATCATTTCCTATGAGTAATATGTTATCAACATATAATATTAGGAATACGACCACACTCCCACTAAAATTTTGATACGCACAAGGTTCGTCTGGATTTTGTGAGAAATCAAATTCTTTGATCGCCTCATCAAAATGGATACACTACAACAAATGTGACTTTCTGCAGCGCATCATCAACGGCGTGTGGTTAAAGTGTGTCGTTAATAATAGTTTTTATGACACATCCAATTATGTGCGCTGCAGATAGTGTAATATTTATACAAATGACAACAAGCATAAAAAATACACTATTAATAATCTTTTCTATGGAGTATAAAGTACGCTGTTAAAACTTAATATTAACAATATGCACAGCGCTATTAATACCTATCATATATATATAAATGACGACGTGCAAAAAAGCACGCTGCCAATAAGTATTATAAAATTTTAACAGCGTATAATGTTCACCGTTAATTATTTTCAAACTCTTCTAATATATTTTTGTTGAAACATCTCGTCTACTAATTAATCGTCAAAACTTTTGGCTCCCGATTTTTTTTTCCGCCAAACTCCTCACCCCGAACAAAACCTAATGCCGAAACCCCTCCCATGAAAACCTAAACTCACGATCTCTATCTCCTCACGTAAAATCTAAACTCCCGATTCCTCACGTGAACTCCCTCTGCTGACAACTCTCAACTCCGTCTCCGTGATCAACATCTCTGCCCATCCTCGGCGGAGCCCTCTTACAAGACTACCATCAGAATATGTAGTAGAATCATATCTTAGGAAATTTTCAAAGGTGAATGCTATGCCAAGTTTGATTGGAGGATTGGGAGCTCAAAACCACTATCGATGACTATCCAATTTTTGAATTTTATAGTAAGGAAAAACTTACCTCGTAAAGAGAAACGATGGTCGGGTCGTGTCGTGTTGTATCCCTCTTGTAGTGACATCTCCATAGATCAAGATTTCTTGCGGTGAATCTCGTAGAAGACTATCTCCTTCAAGGTCACTAATAGCACTTTTGAAACATAGAAGAGAATGCAATTGAGAGCTTATATAATTGATATGAATTGTTGTATTTTTAAAGTTGTATCCCTATTTATAGTCATAGTAAACTTATCCACAATGACTATGTCTTCTCTACCCAACTTGAAATTTATCCAATCGACTCAAACTTTATAGTTTACTTATGTTAGACATTTTTTTATTCTCAGGAAAAAAGTGCAAAATTCAGAACAATGAGGGGAAATCAAGATCACATTCACACAATAAGTCGTAGAGATTATGGCCATTTGGCTTGCATGATGGTAAAAAATTTTATTTATCAAACTTTATACACAAACTTTTACATATACACTTAATTAGTAACATTATTTGTTTTGACACTATTTATATTTTTTATACTTAAGGAAAAAGCAAGTCCTACAGATACACCAATTACACGATCAAAAGTTTGGATTGAAGGTCACAAGAAAAAAAATAGAGAACCTAGTAGTCAAGCTATTGGAGAGCAAATGGTAATAAAACCATCTCTTTATTATTTGTAAAATTCGCAAGAAAAAAAGATAGAGAATCTAAATTTTTATTTTATCATTTTTAAAAGTTATCTTTTTTTATTTGCAGAAAGAAATAGAACAGTGTCCACCTAAATCTCACAACACACTAACATTCTTGATGATGCAATTAGTATTGTATTTGGTAAGGAAGCTTGAGGTAAAGTGCACGGAATGAGCTTTGGAGTAACACCATAGAAAGTTGGAGCATCTATGCAACAAAATGGAACTGTTAAACAACTTGAAAGTACGGTGAATAACCTTCAACGAGAAATGCAAGAAATGATGTTCTTGTTTTTTCAAAATATGAGGCAACAAAATGAGCACGAACAGGTTAGTAATTAAGAACAAAATATATAATATGGAAAAGTTTGTCATCAATTATCTTAATTACTTTGAGTTATTTTGTATTCTTGTTAGGGAAATTATCTTATGGTGATATTAATTGACACAATTTGTTTGTAAAATTAGGTTAGCGGTGACATTGGTAGTGGTATTGGTAATGATGTTGGTGGCGGTAGTCATGGAAAAAAAAGTAGTAATGTTAACCAACCTCTAACTGTAGCTCAAGTAATTATTTTGAAAATTTTGTTTTCTAAATTACATATTTGTTATAAAATAGATATGGTAAAATTAATAATTTTGTATTGTTATACAGTCAAAAATGAAGGATGTGAGTCATGGAGATATCAAGGATAATGCTAAATGTAAGTTACTTCATTGGTGCGTTGATAGAGTTGTGGCAGAAGGTCGAATTGCATCTAGAGATCCAAAAGCAAAAGTGCATCACATTCTTCTTGGTGGATCATGTTGGAAAGTTTGGGTTGATAACGTTTTTCTAGAGAAGGTGGATCTAATTAGACCAAATGATGAAATACTTTGTCTCGAGGATGCAATAGGAAGTACAGTTGCTTGGTTATCTAAGTTTATAGTTGTGTATGACTGATATAGATTCTATTTATTTTAAAGTCATATACTCTTTTGTACGAAAGAAATTATGTTACTAAGTGAATTTTTTGTTACTAGTTTTGATTCTTTTACTTAAGTGATGTTTATGGTTGAATGTGATATTATAATTGTTTGATTTTTAATTTTATAATTGTGTGTATGTGATATATGTATGTGATATTATAATTTGCATGTGGTATTATAATTGTATGTAGTATTGTAATTTGTGTGGTATCTGTATATGGTATTTGAATTATTGTAACTGAAGCGCGCGATACGCACTGCGAATGCTCTTAATCGCAGCGTGCGGCGCATGTTGTTAATACTCTTAATCGCAGCGTGCGATGCGTGTTGCTAATGCTCTTAACTGCAGCATGTGGTGTGTGCTGCGAATGTTGTCGATTGCTTATAACTGTAGCGCATAGCGCACGCTACGAATGCTTGTAACCTCAACATGTGCTGCGCACTACGAATGTTGTTGATTACTGTTAATTACAACATGACGTGCGCGCTGTAAATATTTGTAACCGCAGCGTGCAGTGCATGCTGCAAAAGCTCATAATGGCAGCGTGCGATGCACGCTGCGAAAGTACTTAACCGCAGGGTGTGGTGCGTGTTGCCGATGTGACTTTTAACAGCTTGCAGTTATGCAGCGTGCAATGTGCGTTGCAGATAACATATTTGCACGCTGCGGAAAGTCATATTTGGCGTAGTGATATTCCAACTCCTGATGCTTGCTTCAGTACATAAATGGATCGTTGAAGCTTGCATACTTTATTCTTATTAATAGATATGAAACCTTCGGGTTTTGTCATATACACGTCCTTGAGCAGATTTCTGTTAAGGAAAGATGCTTTCACATCTATTTGTCATATCTCATAATTATGATGAGTTGATATAGCCAGGAGTATCCGAATGGATTTAAGCATAGCTACAGGTGAGAAAGTTTCATCATAGTCAATGTCTTGCCTTTAACGATAGCTTTTTGTTACCAACCTTGTCTTGTAGGTAATTACATTACCATCCATGTTAGTTTCTTTTTGAAAACCTACTTGCACCCTATAGGCGTTATGCCTTCAGGTGAGTCCACCAAATTCTAAACTTGATTTTCGTGCATGAAATCCATTTCCGACTTCATCGTTGTAAGACACTTGTCCTATTCTGAACTATTCAGAGACTCTTTGTAATTAGCAGGTTTCTTATCCTCAATGAGTAACACATCATTCAATTTTCTTACAAGAGATCCATATCTCTCAAGAATATTGTGTGTCCTACCTGATCTACGAGGAGGTTGTGCCATAATTGGTTGTGGTTCTTGACTACTATCTCGTTAGTGTTTATTAGAGTCTCTTGAACTTCATCAAGTTTAACCATACTTTCACTTGATTCCTGTAAGAGAAATTCTTTCTCTAGGAAGGTAGCATGCCTTAAAACAGACACTTTTTGTTCTAAGGGGTAATAGAATTGGTAACCCTTAGTTTCCTTAGGGTATCCAATAAATAAACACTTATTAGACTTAGTGTCCAACTTGTTTGATATAATCCTCTTCACATAAGCAAAACATCCCTATATTTTCAAATAAAATATAAGGAGTTTCTTACAAGTCCATACCTCATATGGATAGTTGAAATTGCCTTTGTAAGGACTCTATTTAGCAAGTAACCAACTGTCATGAGTGCATAACCCCAAAAGATTTTGGAAAGATTTGCACGATTTATCATTGACCTAACCATGTCCAACAAGGTTCGATTACATCTTTCTGATTCATTATTATTTTGTAGCGTATATGGCAGAGTTCATTAAGACAATATACCATTGTCCCTTAGATAATCTTGAAACTCTTAGCTTAAATACTCACCACCTCGATCGGATTGAAGTATCTTGATAAGTTGTTTCTTTACTTCATTTCTAAATTCTCTAAACTTTTTAAAGACTTCATACTTGTGTTTCATTAGATACACATACTCATAACAAAAATGATTATCAATGAAAGTAATGAAGTAGCTATAACCTCCTAGTGCATGAGTTGACATTGGTCCATATACATCGATATGTACGAGCCCAAGTAACTCATCAACTCGTTCACCCTTTCCCAAAAAAGGTAACTTTGTCATATTGCCTTTTAAACATGAATCACATGTATCAAATGTATCTAATTCAAATGATTTGAGAACTGCAATCTTTTACAATTCAGACATGCATTTCTTGCTTATATGACCAAGACGATAATGTCACGACTAAGAGGTTAATTTATATGGCCAAGGCGACGGAAGATGCCTTGACCTCTAGGAGAGGGAAGGCACCTTCGGTCAGATAAAATTGGACTTCATCGATGATAAGAGGCACTTCTTTTTCGGCATAAAAATTGGGGTTGAAGGCGCCTTCAGTACTATTGAAGGCGCCTTCAGTACTATTGAAGGCGCCTTCAACACTCAATAAAAGGGTATCCTGACCAAGCTTGAACACAACTCAAACACACTTCTACTACAAGCTTCTACGTGTCTGCTGGACATTCCAACTGCTCCGACTTCGTGCTACTACTCTGCTATAACGTTGTTGCATCCGACTACTGCTGAGAAGTCATCCAACACTTAGCCCGATTCGTTCATCTTTGAAGGTGGTTGGTAATGAATGTTTATTATTGCACTTAATTTTTATATAAAGGAAAGTGTAGCGTGTTACACTTGTTCTAACTTTTTGATTGTTCTCATCTCCCTCTTTCGGTAGGTCCAGAAGAGGATTTTAGTGGATTATCCATTAATGGGACCTGGGTCTTGGAGTAGGAGTCGTCGAAGACTCCGAATCAAGTAAAACCATTCGCGTGTACTTGTGTTTTTCTTTCTCTCTATTTTTGTGTTTAATTCCACTGCGTACTTTTGATTTCAAAATAAAAAGTAAAGTTTTTAAAATCACGTGATTCAACTCCCCCCTCTCTCACGTACATCTCGATCCAACACTTGAAAGTCACAGATCGAGCACGATGTTATCTATGTCAGTCGTTAAGCCTCCCTTGAGCATGATACCAATAAGCCTCTCCCCAACTCCGCGAACACTTAGTATTAGGATATCTTGGAATATATGGTTACAAGTGGGTGTTTCAGATTAAGCGAAAATCTGATATCTCTATTGACTGCTATAGGGCTTGTCTAGTTGCTAAGGGAGTTCATCAATGCCAGGTCTTGATTACACTGACACTTTCAGTCTTGTGGCAAAACCCACTATTGTCCGTCTTCTCTTGTTCCTTACTATTTCCTAATGGTGGTTTCTTTGTCAGATGGATATGAATAATGTATTTCTTCAATGTTTGTTGGATGACTGTGTTTATATGGCTAAGCCGCCTGGGCTTATTGACTCTGATTTTCCATCTTATGTATGTATTGTAATTTAAACAAAGCAATTTATGGTCTTAAAATAGGTGCCACACACCAAATACAATTAAACCTCATAATGAATATTCGATAAAGTAATAACCTCATTTATATAATAATTTCTTTCGGTCCCGACTTGGGTTAATAGACTAAAGTAATAATCTCACTAAATACATTAAGTAATAAAAATATTTACATCCATAAGGGCTTAATGAAAATATAAATTAATAATTATTGAATTCATATATATATATATATGATTATACAAAAATGATAAACGACAACTCACACGGCTAAAAAGTAAACACAATCACGCAGTTATATATAAAACTCACACGATTGAAATAATTACAAACACGCAGTTATATAGACATCCCACATGGCTAAAATAGAAATACAGCTGAAAATAATAAAACTACATAGCCTACACGGCTGGTACAAACAAAAACCATGCAAGATAATAGGTTGATTGTATGCCAGCATCACTTACACCACGATAAAACTTGAAAATGAATAAAAGTAGCCACAAGACTTAAACTCATAAACAAGACAATATGACATAATACCAAGACCAAATATAAAGTACAAATAGCGTAATATAAAATAGCATGGAAAGCTGATCTCAGATGTGACGTGGGACTGACAACTAGGATCCTCTAAGCAACTCCATAAATCCTCTACCTACTCCCTGGCGAAAGAAAACTAGTAAAAGGGGTGGTAAGTTCAGGTAACTAAGTGGATAATAGACAAATGCTAGTGCATGGATAAATGTGTAAGGCGATCAAAGTATACAACCTCAGTAGAAAAATAATAACATGATCATATATGACATGATAAACACACATACCAGTATCGATCTAACACGTTTGGACAACTGTAGCGACGTTATCGAACCTTGCCTCTATTCATATCCATGTCAAGCTCCTCAAGACAACTCCTTGAGTACAAACCTCTCCTTTGGAAGTTACTAGCCACGAGCGAAGAAAAGGAATCAAGAGTAAGAATAAGAGAAGCACACAAGGGAGAGTTTTTTCTCCCTTGTGGTGGTCACAACAACAAGAGGAAACACCCTCTTATTGGTGACGAGAGAGAGAGGAGAGGGAGAGAAGGATTGAGTTTCCAAAAGGAAATCAACGAAATAATAAAACTTGTATCTAATTCTCTCCCAATTACATCTATATATAATCCTTTTTATGAGTTGGATTAGAAAGCTCAAATCCAACCCATTATCCCTTAACCAAAAATTAGTCCATTAATCCCTTGGTTTAGTTCACAATTAAACTAAGTTGGTTCATGACTAATTCATGATTAAACTAAATATGGTTCAACTCTATCATAAGAGATGTAGCACATCCACGCTTCTATTATGAAAAATATTTTCATATTTATCTTATGTATGATTTAACCAAATATTTATCTCTTGATCTAAGAATCTTATTTTTTAACTTGTTTTACGTCTTTTAGAGACTCGTTAGTGTGTGTGTGTGACCCAATAGGTTCCTGGTTTATCTTGATCGTCCATAATTAACTACTTAATCATAGAACAATCATGAGTGACACCTAGTAGTACATTATGATTCCCAATTAGTTGAAAAATCATAGTTGATCTTAAAACTAATTCTAAACATTTTAGCAGCTTCAGTGAGTCGTGTCTTGTTCCTTTCACTTGTCTTATATCCACTTGGTTCAAGACATGATCTATGTGTCTGTCCCCACTAGACTATGCCACACGTAGCCTAAGTAATATTTTCTCGTTCTGTGGATTCAAATTACTCGTACATGTGTACAAGAGTCTCATACTCTTAACATGTGATGCCTTGGCCAAAAACTTTGAGTAATAATCCTAATGAGTGGTCATAGGGTATACGTCTCCTCGCAAGGAGTGGTGAATCCTCTATGGGCTATCCAAACATCTTCAGATATTTTGACTTATACCCAATCATCCCGGGTTCATACCTTAATGAGATGTTTGCTTAAGATGTCAAAGTACAAGTCTTTATGACCAAGATGACTTGTATACCTCAAATCGAAGGAAACTTGCACTTGAGATGCAGTAAGAGCTTCATAGACATATCCATATATATAGATAATTATATGAAGTCTTACAGCGAGTCACTCCAATTAACTAGTTACCATAACTAGCATCCACGTTTAACTCTCGACATCCCAATGTCTCCAGCCAGGAATAAAACAACTGCTTCGCGAACCAAGGAGTATAACCCGTGCTGATCTTACAGAATTGATGATGGATGAATGCATCAATTCGACGATTAAGGAAATTCCAATACGTTCATAATTGCATATGTAGAAATAATCACTAGTTGTGATCCAATCACAATTTCTCTCATGCTATGAATTATATTGTGGGCATTCAGTAAATGAATTTAAGACAATCAAACATATAATATGCACTCAAATAGTGAATCTATATTTAGTAAAAACCGTAAGATGATTGTGTTAGGACATCCCTCAAAATCTAATATACAGTCTCTCAAGTATCCTCTTTTCTCTCAATATGGGACCCCTCATAGACAAAAACAAAGTAGAAGACCCTCCCTGTACCCCATCAATGTACAAGTTCACTATATGTACCAAAATGTAAATCACTCACTCTCATACATATGCAGCCCCACCCCTTAAAAACTAAGTATGGGACCCTCTCAATAAAACTAAGTATGATCTCCTGAGTTGATACATCTCCCATAGATGCTCTATCCAAAGCAATACAACTTCAACGAAGACTCCAAAGAATGTGTGGCTTCTCTAATGGATGCTCCATCCAAAGCAGCACAGCTCCAAAGAAGACTCTAAAGAAGATGTGGCTCGGCTCCAAAGTAGACTCCAGAGAAGATGTGGCACATACAACTTCAAATAAGACTCCAAAGAAGATGTGGCACAACTCCAAGAAAGACTCCAAGGAAGCACGAGATGTAGCATGGCTCCGAAGAAGACTCCACCGAAGATGTGGAACAACTCCAAAGAAGACTCCAAAGAAGGTGTGTTCTCTTCCATGGATGATCCATCTAAAGCAACACAACCCCAAAGAAAACTCCTAAGAAGATGTGGCCCAACTCCAAAGTAGACTCTAGAGAAGATGTGGCATAGCTCCGAAGAAGACTCCAAAGAAGGTGTGGCCTCTCCCATGGATGCTCCATCCAAAGCAGTATTAGGATATCTTGGAATATATAGTGCATAAATCTTTTGTATATGTTTCCTTATAGTCATCATCAAGACCATGAAGGACTTTGATGGTGTAGTCTTCAATGTCAAGAGGGGCATTCATGAGTGCAAGTTCATCATAATTGGATTTAGTAAACTGCATAAATTTAGTGATAAATTAAGAGCCTTTGACTGGATGCAAAGTTATGTTTTGAGTTGTGTAATACGACCACGGGAGGGCATGTCATAAGTGAGAGCAAGAGTGTTCCATGCATCATGAAATGTGCGAGCAACAACAATGAACAAAATTAAGGATGAAGAAAGAGATCCGATAATAACATTCAGTATGAGTTGATCTTGATGGATCCAAGCATGATATGCAAGATTAGGAGTTTAAGCATCATCTAAAGTATGTAATTTGTTCGGACAGGGGTGAGAACCATCAACAAAGCCAAGCAGATCATGACCAGTGGGGAGGGTCGTGAACTATAGATGCTATGAGAGATAGTTGGATGAAGTCAACTTCAAGGGTACATGAGCAGCAACATTGAAGAAGATCAGGATAATCATAGGTGCAACCATAGGAGCGATTGCTTGAGAGAGAGGATAGGCGGTGGTGACGACGACGACTAAGCGTGGCTAGGATTAGGGCTTGCGACGTAGGCTTAAGGCTTTGATACCATGTGAAAGGTATTGAAAGAATATATTTTCACTATTTAAGAATAATGATACAAGGTGTATTTATATACATCATATAAAGATAAAAAGGAAACATATACAAAAGATAAGGAAATATATATAAAAGATTTATGCATCATATATTTCAAGATATTCTAATAAGCAGCACAGCTCCAAAGATTTTTTTTTCCCATTTTTTTCATTCCCCCCAATTTTTTAAATTAGGTTGGTGTAGGGCCAGGTCTAAATAAATATCCAAGGAACGGTAGACATGAATTTGAATTTTCCTAAATACAACATCTCCCTCAAATTCCTCACTTCAAACCTCAAAAGGTTGCGGCCCTGCCAAACATAGTGAATTATATTAGGTATAGTAATGTAACGTGTTCGCATCAATATCCCAATCCCTTGATAATAGCGAGCAAATACTCACAGCATCCTTCGGTATGTAGTCATCTTATGTGTCATGTGCAACCAGAGTCTGATATGGTCAACCAAAGTCTGTCCCATTGGATATTAACTTGAGCATTAGAGTGGACGAGTCAGACACCTTCGGTCGTCCCTCGAACACTCTGTTTCCCTTCTCCTGCCTTCTAACTGTCTTGCAAGTACTGTTGACCAGAGACATTCTTCCTGGTCATGGCGACTTCGTCAACATTAGCGACACCTCACTAGTGGCTTCTGCGGTAGAGGTACCATTGACCAGAGACCTTCCTTTTGATCATAGCGACTTCGTCAACATCAGCGACACCTCACTGGTAGCTCCCACGGGTAGAAGTATCTTCTTTATCCTCCCCAATGATCTCTGAAGAGTAATGCATGCCAATAAGTTTGTTGACCGATGATTTAACCATCCACGGTAGATTGACAGAACAATATAGTTAAGTAAATTTATATCTTTTAAACTACTAAGGGTGCATTTGGTATGTTTGCATTTTCATTTCATTTTCCAGAAAATCGTATTTTCTCGTTTTTTTAGAAAAATGACTTTCCGTATTTTTCATTTTTTTAGAAATTGCTCTTTTTTTTTTTTTGAAAATGGACGTGAAAAATATAAACCAAACGTGTTTTTCATTTTCTTAGGAAATGAAAATAAAGAATAACATGGAAAATGTAAATCAAATGCCCCCTAAAAATTCCAAAGTGTTATTTTCAAAACACTTTGATGCATGAACTCATCAGTTGAACTCTCCAATCAACCTAGAAGTCCGACTGAACTCTCCGATCAGCTTACAAAAATAGCATCTGGAATTGAAGAAGCATTTAGAACTTACTGAATGAGAAAAGTTTCACTATCATCACCTTATGCGATATTATCCTCTCCAATCTCTTCATTAATTTCCAATATTTGCCACAAAAATTAATAATATTGTTGATATTAATTTATGATTAAAATACATAAGCATTTTATTAAAAAATCATTTTATTCCTTGTCTTTATGATACAATTGATAAATTGATTGGTGTGCATAGTTTGATTAATTAATAAATAATGTGAAATAAAAATTTCTTTTAGTTTGACTAACAGCTCATATTCCTTCATAAAATAATTTAATTTTAAATTAAACATGTGCTTGGTTATAAATTTAACCAATCCAATGTAGTTTTATAAATTGATGAATCCATAAAATGACTGTATTGGTTGATTAAAAAATAATAAATTCTAAAATATAATAAATGACATTCATTTTATAATTTCCCAACTGATTATATTAATGTATTTATATAAATTCTTCCTGTCTTCATATCACTTTCTCTTCAACAATAAAAATTGAAAGGGACAAATTAAAGCGTATAATATACAACACTTAACTATTATGCTCTGATTTATAAAATTATTCAAGCATTTATAAAAGGATAATTTCTATTTCATCAATCATCCACAAGTTTCTGCCTACAAACTTGAAGTGGAACTACTTCTCTTGTTCGATTGAGATAGGGGGATGGATTGACTCCTCAGTATATTCACAGTCGAGTTTTTTAAATAGGCTAAACGCGTGTCAGGTCAGCTCTTCTTGAGTAAGTAGTAGTAGGCTCGATCGGTAGTAGTCGGGTCAGCTCTTCTCATATTGGTAATAGTCGGGTCAGCTCTTCTCATATTGGTAATAGTCGGGTCAGCTCTTCTCATGTCGGCAAGGCAAGGACTCCTGTGAAGGTCTCTGACAAGATGACTTAGTAAAGGAACTAAAAGGATTACAAAAAGTTAGAAGGGAGACCAAGGTGCATCTTCGCGAGCCCCTTTGGTGCTCAAATCAAATTCTAAAAGAGTCAATGGAAGAAAATAGCAAAGTGAAAGTAGTAACATCTCACATAAGGGTCCATCCAAGAGTGGTCAAAATTTCTAAAGAATGTACCTCTTCTCTCTTCACTTAAGGGTCCACCCATCTCTGATCCATGTCATTATACTATTGTGTTGCATTCGTAGGAGCACGGTTTGATCTAAGCCTGATCTTGAGTCTAACTGGATGACTTGACTCGTATGTGACTCGGGCTTATTCGAGTTGAGTTTGGACATGAATTGGCTGACTCGACTCAAGCTCAGTCATGAGTTAGCTAACTCGACCTGACTGCATTGACTAAGTTCTGGACCTAACAGGGCCCCTACGATTTTCGCGGTTCTGCCACATGACTTTGTTTTCCTTAATCTCCCTCAAGCACAACTTAGCCATCAAACCACAAATATAATGATATGTGATTAGACATATTTCTTAAAATTAATATATTAATATTTGAGAGTATATTATAGAAAGCAAAATCCAGGATGGTGAATAAAGAATGAAGCAGACCATGTATCTTTCATGATGATAAATTGGATGAGCAACTTTCATTATTTTCTTTAATTTATTCCTATGGCAAAACAAAACTTTATGAAAATAAACCACACAACAGGTGTATAATTAAGGTACCCAATACAAGAGACCAATGTTTTGAGTTTGATAAGTTTTACATCACTATAATTAAATTGTTATTTGATGACAAAATCACCATAATATACTTGATTAAAGCCAACTAAATGTATCATCCCATGGTGTGCCAGAGTTAGTGAACTTGATCTATATTTCTAGATATTAGAGGAAGGAAGTCTAGATCTAGAGATCCAAGTGAAGTTTTACTTAGATACTCATATTTTTTGAAGGGGTAAATATTCGCTAAGGTGTAGATTGTTGATGGGTAGCGCATATGTGAATGAAAGTTCATGCGAGGAACGTCATGGAAGAAAAATATGTTGAGATTTTTTTTGTAACATAATTTTGTTATAAATTTTCATAATAGAATTCAATTATGATTTTTCATAATAGAATTATGCTATGGTTTTACTAGGTCTGAAATTTAGGTATTATTTATAGGAATTATTATAAATCTATCATATTATTAAATGTGATTCTCTTGTATAGAGAGAATTCTAATAAAAGTTCAACCATTTTTGTAGAGCAAGCATGCCGCAAACTACAATAACTCTTCTTCTTATTCTTCTTCTTTGTGTATGCTCTTTCTTGTGCGTCTTTATCTCGTTGCTCCACGCAATCTCTTTCTCTCTTCCTTTTCTTCCATGTTAGAGGTTGAGAAGTGTTGTCTCCCCCTCTTTGCGCAACAATTGATATCAGAGCTGCAGGTTTTGGCAGCTTTCTTCAACATGTCGGGGATGACTTTACAAAGTTTGATATGATGAAGTTTGACGGAACCAAAAACTTCGGATTATAGCATAGAAGGATCAAGAACTTGTTGATATAACAAGGCATGGTGAAGGTGTTAGGAGAAAAGAAATTGAAAAACATAGAGAGATCAGATTGGGAAAAATTTAGTAGTGACACCACCATTTAAGTAAAATACATACTCTAATTACGATCTTGAATCATCTTTGTCAATTTGGAAGCTTGCATCGTTGTTACCCTTTACAGCGAGCTCCTCCTCATCTCCAAATATTAATAAATAATCTTTCATTCTTCTCAAGTACTTAAGAATATTTTTGGTTACTATCCAGTGACTTTCACCTGGATCTGACTTCAACCAAGCAATCTATTAGATCAATCTCTATAGATCTTGATGCCAAAAATGTAGGCTGCTTCACCTAAATCTTTCTTTTAGAAATAATTCTCAAGCTAAGTTTTCACAGACTATAGTATAGGGATAACATTTCCAATAAGAAGTATGTCATCTATATACAAGATGAGAAAGATGACTGTACTCCCACTAATTCTCTTGCAGACATAAGGTTCATCTTCATTCTTTATGAAACCAAACATTTTGACCACATTATCGAATCGAAGATTCTAGCTTCTAGAAGCTTGTTTTAAACCATAATGGACCTTTGCAACTCACAAACCTTTCCAGCATCATTTGGATCCATGAAATTCTCAGGTTGTGTCATGTATACATCCTTGAGTAGATTTCCATTCAGAAATACAGTTTTGACATCCATCTACTAGATCTCATAATCATGGTAAGTTGTAATAGCAAGCATGATTCAAATAGATTTAAGCATCGCAACTGGTGAAAAGATTTTATCATAGTCTATACCATGAATCTGCTTGAATCCTTTAGCTATCAATCACCCCTTATAGGTATACATATGATTATCCATGTTAGTCTTCCTTTTAAAGATCCACTTACACCCAATGAGTTTGATCCCTTTAGGTGGATCAACCAAAGTCTAAACTTGGTTAGTATACATGGATTCCATTTTGGACCTCATGACCTCTAGTCATTTCTCCGAATATGGGCTCATTACAGCTTCTTGATAGGATGTTGGCTCGTTGAAGTCAACAAGCATTACATCACCGTGGTTAGACAAGAGAAAAGAATATCTCCCAGGTTGATGGTGTATCCTATTAGATCTGCGTAGAGCTTGTGCTACTTAAACAAGTTGTTACTCCACAACTTCTTGCAGGGTAACAGATTCATGATCCACAACACTTTATGGTATCTGTTCAATTTCCATCAAGGTCTCAGTGTTAGTTTGTGCATCTCGAATTTCGTCAAGATCAACTTTACTCCCACTATCTCTTCTAGAAATAAATTCTATTTCTAGAAAAATACCATTTTTGGCAATAAACACTTTGCCTTATGCAGGATTATAAAAGTAATATCTCTTCATTTCCTTGGGATATCCTACAAAATAATACCTATCAAATTTGGGTCCTAGTTTCTCTAAAACTTGACATCGAATGTAAGTCTCACAACCCCAAATTTTCATAAAAGGCATCTTGGGATTCTTCCCAGTCCATATCGTATATGGTGTCTTAATTACAACTTTAGACGAAATGCGGTTAAGTGTGAAAGTAGTCATCTCTAGAGCGTATCCCCAGAAAGAAGTAGGAAGATGTGTTTAACTCATTATTGATTGTATCATATCTAATAAAGTATGATTTCTCCTCTCTGATACATCATTCCACTGTGGTGTTCCAGGTGGATTGAGTTGAGATATGATTTCAAACTCAACAAGATGGTCACAAAACTCTTAGCTAAGGTATTTCCCACTTTGATCTGATCGAAGCATCTTAATACGCTTACCAAGTTAGTTTTGTACTTTATTCTTGAATTCTTTGAACTTTTCAAAGGATTCAGACTTGTATTTTATGAGATCATCAGTGAAAGTAATAAAGTATTGATAGCCTCCTTTAGCTGCTATATTAAAAGGGCCACAAATATCAATATGTATGAGTCCTAATAAATCATTAGCGCATTCGTTGTGCCCACTAAAAGGAGTCTTTGTCATCTTGCCTAATATGTAAGATTCGCATACCTCAAATGATTTAAAATCAAATGAGTTCAAAAGTCCATCTTGTGGAGTTGTGATATGCGATTCTCATTTATGTGACCTAAGCAACAATGCAAGAGATTTGTTTGTTTTAAATTATTAGATTTGGATCAGTTTGTATTGATGTTATAGATTGAGTTTTCAAAGTCTAAAACATAGAGTCTATTTAGAAGATGTGCACTACAATAGAATATTTCATTTAAATAAATAGAAAAATATTTGTCTTTTATTATAAATGAGAAACCTTTATTGTTTAAACAAGAGATAGAGATAATGTTCTTAGTTAAAGTAGATACATAATAACACTCCTCAAGTTTTAAAATAAGTTTAGTGAGCAAAGATAAGGAATATGTTTCTACAGCTATAGCATCAACTCTTGTGTCATTACCTATATACTTATAGGTCCACTTCGTCATTTGTCAATGATCTACTCTTTCTAAGGCCCTGCACATTTATACAAATGTAAGATATACAGCCGGTATCAAATACCCATGAAGAAGAAATAAATAGATTAACTTTTATAACATATATACTTGAGATAGAAGTCTTACTTCTCTTCTTTTTTACTTCCTCAAGGTATAACTTACAGTTCCTCTTCCAATGTCCAATCTTACTATAGTGAAAGCAAGTTTCTTCCTTAGCCACCCCACCTTTAGGTTTCAATAAATAAAATTTGGGCTTGCCTTTGCCTTGAGTCTTACCCTTATCTTTGGGATGCAGTTTACCTTTGCCCTTTTGACCATCAAAATGGTATTAGACTTTGCCTTCTTAAGGTTAAGTTCAGTAGTTCTCAACATGCTTAACATCTCATGCAACAGTTTGTCAATTTCATTCATGTTATATTCATAACAAATTGACTATAGTATTCTTGCAACAATTGCATAACAAGGTCAGTGGTTAGTTCTTAGCCCAATAAAAATCTCAATCTTTCAAGGTTCTCAACATACCCAATCATTTTGAGTACATGAGTTCCTATGGGACTTCCTCCTTGTATCTTACATTGAAATAAGGCTTTGGATATCTCAAACCTCTCGTGCCTTGCCGACCCCTAATACAGTTATTTAAGATATGCAACCATATCATAAGCATCCATGTTCTCATGTTGCTTCTAAAGTTCAGAGTTCATGGTAGCGAGAATAAGGCATGACACATCTAATATATTATCTTGATGCTTTTTATAGCATCCTTATCAGTACGAGTAGCAGTGGTGGCGGGTGGCTTAGGAATAGCTTGTTCTAGGATGTACAATTTTCATTTTTGCTTAAGGATAATTCTTAAGTTTTTGTACTAGTCTAGGAAATTAGTTTCATTGAACTTGTCCTTATTAAGGACAAATTGTAAAGAGAGAAAGTATCGACATATTATGTCTTTAATTAGGTCTCATAATAAGAAATATAGAAATAAGTATCATATTTCAATCATTTAATTAAGTCTTTAATTAAATGATGCTCCCACTGAATTGTAAAGCTTGGTAGGAGCAAGTCATGGATGTGGGCAACTATAGTTTACTCACACTACTAGTTCCTTACCCAAAAGCAATGATATTCAAGTGGGACAAGATCCATATTATATCTCATCTTGAGTTAACTTTGGCTAATCACCCAAGACTTGTATAATTTAGATAAGCAACGTTTACCAATTACATCATATGAAACTCTTGTATAGTTAGGTCAACAAGACTATTTATTCATTTTCCATCGTATGAGATATATCTCTAACTTCTTAATTCAATTAAGGCAACTTAGTTAAGTTGCACCCAAAGTCCAATAGTCGGGCATCATAATTGTCCTATCGCACTCTACCAAAATAAATCAAATCACTTTACTTTGACAAATCTGACTACAATTGATTGAGCTAGTAGTGAGTACCGAACTTTGGTAGACATATGAAAAATGATCTAATTATGATAACTAATTAAACATGCATCATATACAAACATGACATACATCACATATATGTATAATAAGAAATGTGACATGGTTATGGCCCATATACTACGATCTTCTCAAGCCGATGAGAAGATCGATAGGTCAACCTAGGGAATTGCATCTTCTCCAAGTGCTTCCTTGGTTGACGTGTGTTGTTGGCCTTCTCCTTTTCCCATCATTGTCCAGTAGACTAGCAATCTTCTTAATTAAACATATAAAATAAGAAACCTCAAGTTACATTCACGGATAGTCTAATTTTACAACTGAAAATATAAAATGGTGAAAGACATGACATGCAAGCCGTATTATGAATTACAACATTCACACACGCATAATCATTCAATCATATTAGGATAAGGGGGCATAACCATGCACCATAACATACAACATTTATAATAGATCTATGACATAAATTTTTATTATAATATTGAACACGATTTATAAGCCACAACCTTACGGTGGGGGTCAAGGGGGTAGCGCCCCCTGTGGGGGATTCAGGGGGCAACGCTCCCAAAACAAAATTACTGATTGGAGCAATTGCTAGTCATGGATTAGGCTATTGTTAAACATCTCAATTAGTAACCATTGTTGATTGGAGCAAAAACAATAATCGTTATCCATATTTGGAGCATACGCCCAACAACAACATAAGTTGTTGTTCATGCTCATACAATCATGCATATCATAATAAACACATGTTCTAATCTATATCAGATATAAAATAGAACTACAATGAAGTATACGTATACATAAGTGGCTCTGATACCACTGTAGGGATCTTATATGAAAAATAATCACATGAGCAGTGGAGAAAAGATCCCTCCAGAGATCCTTGTGAATATCGTATACTACGTTCTTACTACTCTAACATATAGAATAGTTGCCTTTGTTGCATGCCCAAAGCAATCCCAACAGCAACTTGTCTTTGGATGCAGATCTCAGCACGATCAACTATTCAAGCCTCTATGGTATCCACACGAACACGTTATTTCATTCATCTCACAAACGCACGATTCGGAGAGAAACCACCTTCGTGGTGCTAGCCACTCTAGGAGGTTCGGCCAAGAGAGGATCAAGAGGAAGAAGACAAGCAAAAAAAAAACTCTTGCACAAAATGCATAGCCAATTCCTTTTGTACTTATCCAAGGAATACAAAAAGTCTTTTTCCTTTTGGTCTTCTCATGATTAATGCTCCATTAAACTCTTTAATGGACATTAATCCTAATGAATCATCATTATTCTTCTTGAATACATAATTAATCTCCATTAATTATCTTTAATATGTTAGATTTTAGTATATTGGATTAACTATTAACCCAATAAATCAATCCATATTAATTAATCTAATAGGCATAATCATCTTATAATTGACTCTTAGGGTTAATACTAACGGCTACAATGTACTTGGGAAGAAGCAAAGGCAATGCCACAAAGTGACAAAGAGAAAGATGTTGTGCATGTGGAGCTAGAGAGTCATGCCTCTGATGATTCTAACTCAGAGCACATGGAGCATCACACTATAACTGGTGGCAGAACAAGAAAAGTCGTAAAGCCACCCACCAGATATAGATTCAAAGACATGGTATCTTATGTGCTCATTACCAATAGCGGAGACCCTACATCTTTTCAGGAGGCGACACACAGCTCTGAAAAGGATAAGTGGTGAGTGTTATGACAAAGAAGATGGAGTTGCTGCATGAGAACCAAACATGAGAACTAGTGGAACTTCTTAAGGGGAAATGAGCTATAGAGAGCAAGTGGGTTGTTGCGAAAAAGATAAAAGAGGTCAACAAATTGAAGAAGTTGTCGAGCAAGGAATTTGACATGAAAGCTTTGAAAGAGGCCAAGAAGATTCTTGGGATGGAGATTCACAGGGATAAAGCTACAAGGAGATTATGGTTGTCTCAAAGTAGCTATGTGGAGAAGGTATTGAATAGGTTCAACATGAAGAATGCAAAGTCGGTGAGCACACCCCTGGCGCATCACTTCAAGTTATCTAGTACACAGTGCCTAAAGATGGATGAGGAGATCCAAAAGATGTCAAAGGTGTCTTATGCTAGTGCAGTTGGTTGTCTGATGTATATCATGATTTTTACGAGACCTGATTTGGCATAAGTAGTTAGTATGGTGAGCAAGTTTCTCTCAAATCCTGGTCAACCATATTAGGATGTAGTGAAGCAGATTTTTCATATAATTAAGAAATATAACTAATTATGGCATCATGTTCAGTAGACAACGAAAGATCCTTCAGTTGCTGAATACGTAGATGTAGACTATGTAGGAGATTTATATGATATGAGATCTACTACATGATACATGTTCACTGTGATAGGAAGACCTATTTGTTGAAAATTTATGATGCAATCTATTGTTACATTGTCTACTACGAAGTCGGAATACATGGTAGTAACTGAAGTAACGAATAAAGTTTTATGTCTTACAAGATTGGTTAGAGAACTGAGCGTTCAAGAAGGTGGAGTCAAGTTGTTATACGATAGTCAAAGTACTATCTATTTGGTGAAATATTAGGTATATCATGGAAGAACCAAGTACATTGATGTGAGGTTTTATAAGATCGAAGAGTTGATTGCTTCCGAAAAAAATCAATTTGAGAAGGTTCATACTACAAACAATGCTGCAGACATGTTAACAAAGTAGTGACCACAAAAAAGTTCAAGCATGACTTGAACTTGATCCATATCTCTAGATGCTAGAGGAAGGAAGCCAAGACCTAGAGATCCAGATGGAGATCGTTGACGAGTGACACATATCTGAATGAAGGTCAATGCGACAGATGTCATGGTTAAGATATTTCCATAACAGAATTATGTTACGATTTTTTATAAAAGAATTCAGTTACAGTTTTTCATAACAGAATTTTGTTACAGTTTTATCGAGTCTGGAGTTTAAGCACTATTTATAGATATCATTATAAATTTATTGTATTATGAGAATCATTAAATGTGATTCTCTTATATAAAGAGAATTTTAATAAAGTTTTAGCTATTTTTATGAAGTAGGAACGTCGTCGAACCACGATAACTTTTCTTCTTCTTCGTCCTCCTCGTGTTTACCCCTTTATGTGCATCTTTATTTTGTTACTCTGCACAATCTCTTTCTCTTTTCCTATTATTCCATGTTAGAGATAAAGAGGTGTTGTCTCCCCCTCTTTGCGCAACACATATTAAAGTAATTTAATGAGGAAAAAAAATATTTTCAAAGAAAATATATATTGTGGGTGACAAAATCTTTTTAAAGGAATATTTTTTTATCATGTAAATCGATTTTTATGTTTCGATGATGACGTCTTCTTTTTATTTTTTAATAATAGATTTTTTAGGCTATTATCTGATTTTTTTTTTCTTTATGTAAATAGCATAATATTCTTATCGCATGATCGTTTGATTCAGTTATTTCAACTCGTTAATTTCTCGATTTAAACAAGAGTTGGACTTGAGCACTCGAAGATACTAGACCGAGTCCTCCAAAATAATTTATCAAATCAAGTCCAAAATTAAACTTGTCAATAACATAATCCTTCATTTAAATCCTACTCAAACTTGATTAATCATTGTGCATTTACTAGATCAACCTTAGCTAACCAAACTAAGTTAAAATACAAGATTAAGATCATAATCCCGCTTCATTCATATAATGACATAGATGGTCTTCATACAAAAATAATAATAATAATAATAATAATAATAAACTTATCAAATCTATTGTTCATCTTCATCTTATTTTTTTTTTAATCAAATTTGGCGTGCTTCATTCTTGAATCTAGGCCCCATCACAAGTAGAAGGGACTTGCATGTCATTAAAGATATCATGGCTCAAGGCAATTCAAGCACCATTCAACTAACTCTTTTTAAAAAATATTTAATTAAGTAGGGTTTGATATTTAAATATAATTAATTTTTTAAGTGTGGCAAGTTAAGAAATGATGGGAGGCAACCTCAATTCAGATGATGAGATTGACATTGTTTGACCCTGTCTAAACGGTGTATCTAAATTGTTAACTTGTGAACTTTGTAGTAGGTTAAGGATGCTAAATGAGATTTAAAAAAAATATTATAATTATTGTTGTATCTTTTTGATGGTATAAATCAAACACAAAAATAAAGATGTAATCACTCACAGTGATCTCCCGAAGAAATCGAAGAAGCCGCTGGACGTCGCTGTTGTCGGAAGCACGATCACGGATAACCAGAGAGTGCTTCAAGGTTCACGAGCCAAATCCCTAGAGCCCAGGACGTTCTGCTTTGACTCTCTAATCACCTCACCCCTCTCCTTATTCCCCCTCATGGCTTGGACGCACTATTTATAGGATGGCTGATGAAGACGAAGGGGAAAGGACGCCCCTTCGTCTCCTTGACGTTTGCAGCAATGAGAGAGATGAAGGGGAAACGACGCCCCTTCGTCTCCTCAACGTCCAACATCTCCTACTCGTCCAAGTCAATCCATAAGGTTGTATGGTCACATAGACCATGTCAGACATATAGACTACAAAGTGATCATATCATAATACCAAAGTCAAATATTAATTGGTTACAAAGACCAAATAAGTCACATAGACTATTTGACGATCAAGTCACGAAGACCAAAGAAAAATTAATTAGTCACAAAGACCAAATAAGAACATCCATTTCATACATTAGGGAAAATGGTTCATGCGACAGCAAACATACTAAGCATTCATTGCTAAGAAGATTGTTGCATCTTATATAGCTGCTCTTTAGAACGAATCAGAGACATCAATGACTTGTCTTTACCCTAGATTAAATTATTTACATCATTATAAATATTTCTAATCTCTCATATTGACTATATGTCACGAACACGCTTAACATATCTAATTAAACAAATTATTCACAATTACATTTTATGTACTGAACTAAAAATGTAACTGGTACCAGTGAATAAATGTCACAGATGTAAATCAATCTTAATCTTCCTTTTTAGCTAGAATCTATTCATTCTAATTAGTCACTTTCCTAGTTATGCTCCATAGACCGAATCATCCATAGCCAATAGGAAACATGCTAAAGTAGCAAACACTGATCAGAACTTCGAGTAGACAGCTAAATAGTCACTTAGGGTAAGAATGAGATTAACTTATAATCTCAAGGGTCTCACATAGTAGAGAAGTAGGGATCCATTCTCCTACTATCCTTCTTGTCGTCATAGCACATGTGGTAAGAATCACATACTATGATGTTATTCTCTTTACTAAAAAGAGCGCATGTTTTTCTCAAAATTTAACATCATACAGATTTTGATCTAGACATACCTAATATCTAATCCTGAATTCAACATATGAATTGCAATCTGGATTTAAACAGATTCAGTAAATGGTGAGTGCATTTATTCTAATCATTACATAAATGATCTCATCTTGACATAATTATTAAGACGACCTTAACTTATGGGTATGTCTCTATTCACAGCTATATAAGTTGTCCCATAAGTAACGATCTTACCTCTATTTATACTTAAGAAATAGAGATGATTGTCCATGTGAGCGGACCAATCTCAATCTGTCAACATGCTTATCGAGACTTTTTATTCGAATGTAACAAAGACACGTGCACTGAATAGATCATGACATTTTTCATTTATCAAAATATCATTATAATAAGTTACATTCTTCGAAGTCCCAAAGACTTCACATGTCCATGAAATGACTCTTTAGTCAATGGCTTAGTAAAAGGATCAGCAAGTATATTTCGTGTAGAGATGTACTCAAGAATTATCTTTTTCTTGTCAACAATATGCCTTACAAAATTATACTTAATTTCTATATGCTTGCCTTTGCTGTGATATTTGGGATCCTTAGAAAAAGCTATTGTAGCTTGACTATCATAGTACACTGTAACAGAACTCCCACTGTACTCAGCAATCTTCAGATACTTCAAGAACCTTCTTAGCCAGACAACCTCTTGCACAGCCACTGCATAAGCCACATACTCAGCTTCCATTATCGACAAGGCTACACAAGCCTGGTTCTTGTTGTTCCATGATATGGCGCCACCATTCAGCAAGAAGATGTTAGAATGTATACTAAAATGCTAGTTTTTTGTATAAACATTTATTGAATGAACATTTATTTTGTAATAAGAATCACATTGATCAAGTGTCTGCATTTATGTTAAATGTAGTTGTCCATTTAATTTATATTATAGATAATATGGTGTGTGGCGTCACACAGAAGATCATGTTATCAGTTCCTTATAAATTATAAATAGTAGCTCACAACCAAGATTAATTGGGACAAACCATTGGAATGGTTGTAGTATAATTTGATATTAGTTTATCTTGACTATAAAATTACACTAGTACACTATGTGTGTATTGAGTAGGACCATTTGAGGTTGTTCCTTTTATATTGACTGCATAAAAGAACATAACCTCTGTTATTATGGATGTGCGTACTCTTAATCCTGATATAATAACAAGCACATATACTAGTATTTATTTCTTTAATTTATCAATGGGTGAGATTTATTCGTTAAATCAATAGGCCCGATAAGTTGGGAAATAATATTATTTATATGGTGTGTTGTTAACTATAGAAGAAAATTGTGTCCTAGTTATCTAGGTTGATGATGTCCCCTTGAGGAGCTCATAACGATTGTCATATAAACCCTGCAGGTGGACTTAGTCCGACATGACAATGAAGCTGAGTGGTATTACTCTGGGACCTAGATATTAATTAAGTAAGTTGTCAGTAACTCATTTAATTAATGGGCATTTGATATCTTAAACATAGGGAGACTAATGCACTCATGATAAGAATGAGCCCATAATGTAATATGAGATTGGTGTGGTAGTTCAATAATAACTCTTTAGTGGATGAGTTATTATTGATAAACTTGAGTTGAGTGTTTGGGGCGAACACAGGAAGCCAAGCTCATCAGAAAGTCAAAACCAATTCCTCCCTCGGTCTCTGTTGTAGACTCTTATTAAAAGTCATTTTATCCACCCAAAGCCCAGCTTCTTACCCAAGTTAGGGGTCGGCCACATCCTTGCTTGGTGCCCAAGCAAGGGGTCGGCCAAGCCCATCTTGGTGTCCAAGATGTGGCCAACCAAGCCTTGCTTGGTGCCCAAGCAAGGGACCGACCACAAGGATTAAAAAGAGAAGTTTTAATATTTTAAAATCTTTCCTTTTATAGTCATCCTCCAAGGGATTTAAAAGAGAGATTTTAATTGTAAAAATCTTTCCTTTTATAGCCATCCCACAAGGATTTAAAAGAGATATTTTAATTTTAAAACTTTCCTTTAATAGTCATCCACAAAGGGATTTAAAAGAGAAATTTTAATTTTAAAATCTTTCCTTTTATAACTATCCACAAAGGGATTTAAAAGAGATATTTTAATTTTAAAGTTTTTCCTTTTTTGTTGGCCATGCTATGACCGACCATGATTGGATTAAAAAGGAAGTTTTTAATTATGTTTAAAACTTTTCTTTGTAGCCATTCACATAAGGAATTAAAAAGGAATATTTTAATTTTTTGGAACTCTTCAGACACCAGAATCGGATTGCTAGGCAACAGGCTATGAGAAACTTGATGACGACCACCATGACTGAGGGGACACCCGTAAGGGATCATATCCTCAAAATGATGGCTCATTTAAATGAGATAGAAATCCTTAGGGCTGAAATCGATGGGGAAACCTAGGTCGATATCATTCTCCAAACATTGCCTAAAAGTTTTGAGCAATTCCGCTTGAACTACAACATGAACAAAAGGGTTTATTAATTAGCGGAACTTCTGACAGAACTTCAAGCAGCAGAAGGGTTATTTCGCCAAAGTGTTGGCTGGTCCTAGGAGGATCGTACTGGTTCCACTATACAAAAATTTTGTACAAGTGTCGAACCTTTCCTAAACAACCTATTGTGTTCTTTAGAAGTTAAATTAGGAATCGCAAACGGAACTTAACATTATTGATTCCAAATTTAACTTATCTGTTCTTAATGGTTTAGACTTGGATCGCAAGCGGAACTTAACACTATTGATCCAAATCAACGTATGTTAGAAATTCAATTAAGTGTTAATTTTCAAAATTGACTTCCAGGATTGCATGGCGAGGCACATGGCCTTCTTGGGTATGGGAGCATCCACCACCGCCTAGACAAAGCCTTTTAAGGAAAGCTAATATTTAATTCCCTTATATAACTCTAGGTTTAACCAAAAAGAACAATCGAATCACAAATTCAAAAAATAAAAGAAAAGAAACACAACTTCGAATATCTAATCCGAAAATCTAGAATCTAATGCCTCTTGTGTTTGGAATTCATACAAAAGAAAAACTAGTATGATACGGAAAATAATTACTAGTTATACCTTACTTTGTATGCAACGACCTCTTGATTTTCTATCGTATTCCTCTTCTTATCACGGATGTTGTGTGGGCAACGAACTACCGAGATGAGAACCACCCAAGCCCTTCTCCTTCCTCCTTGCAAGTTTCGTCCAAACCAAGAATCCTCTAAGGATGTAGAATTTCGGCCACCACCACCAAGCTCCAAGGGATGCAAGAAACAAAGCCTCCTTTCTCTCCTTCTTCTCCTAGCTCACTACAAGAATTTTTGCATTCAACAACACCCAATAGACAACGCTTTTTAATAAAAACGTTGTCGTTCTTTGTTTTACAACGCTTTTAGTGAAAAGCGTTGTCTATGGTATTTCCTTTTTACTAAAGACAACGGTTTTTAATGAAGTGTTGTCTTTAGTGTTGTTGTTTATGGTCAAAGACAACATTTTTTTAAAAAACGTTTTTTAAAGTGTTGTGTATGTTTCCCCTAAACTCACTTAAAATAAATTCGCAGCCCTCGCTTTGCTAAACTCTAAACCCTCAACGCGCGCGCGCCTTCTCCTCACCACTCCTCTCCACGAGTTCTCCTCTCCACTCCTCTCCACGAGTGCCTTCTCCTCTCCTTCTCCTCTCCACGAGTGCCTTCTCCTCTCCTTCTCCTCTCCACGAGCGCCTTCTCCTCTCCACTCCTCTCCACGAGCGCCTTCTCCTCTCCACGAGCACCTTCTCCTCTCCTTGCCGCGTGATCTCCTCTGAACCCTAATCTCGACCCAAACTCCTCACGCAAAACTCCTCACGCCGGCCCAACTCCTCCAAGTCGAGATCCCTAATCTCGCATTTCCCCATCTCCTCAATCAAAGTCAGCTTACCCTTCCTAATCTTCTCACGGCTCCTCAACTCCTCTGAACCCTTCGATCTTAGTTCCTTCCTCGCAGAGCAGATTCGAGAGTAGGAGGAACGGAAGAAAGAAAGGTAAAATTTCTTCCATCCCTCTAGAATAAGATTTTGTTTATTTTTGATTATTTTCCGAACTAGCCATTTTGCCGGATTCATACTGCATCAATTTTCCCCCTCCCCTGATTGTATTTTCTCATGATTTAATCTGGAATTTTTAAACGTTTAGCTATAGACTTTGGCAGTAGGTATTAATCCTTAAAAATAGCATGAAGCATATAACATGCTATCCTTTTTTCTCAAATTCAGTGTGAAGCTGTTGGCCAAGTTGCAGATATTATTCACATTCCAGCCTTTCTTTGTCGTCAGGTATAATGTGCAGCTTGAAATTAATCAATCTCTAGTGTTATTCTACTATTATTTTTATTGTGTACCCTTAATGCGCAGAGAATATCTCTCATTTTTATTGTATCTAAAACTTGTGTTCTGCATTATCTCATCTTAATTCTGGGCAGTGACTTGTGCCTACTCAGTTTGTTGAATTTATATCAACTACTATTGTTATATTTATGTCACTTGCCTTCTAAGAGCTTAATGGCTTAAGTATGATTTAATACATCATGCACTATTGCATTGAGTTGCTTATGTTGATGTCCCTTTGAGGAAGTTGCAGATTCTCAAGTGCTAAAGAAACAAAGTTGCTTATTATAAGTTATAATTCAAGCATTTTCCTGGAATGGTTTCATTTTTCAACTAAAGGTTAACATGTTTCAATAGAGAATATGTTTTGGTGAATGCTCCAATATTATATGACTCTACAATTTATACCAAGGCAAAAGTACCTAACTACCTATACGTAGACTCTAACAAACATGTACATATGGATAATATAGATAACTAGGTTATCTCCCCAAGTGAGAAATTTGCTATTGGGATTGTATTTTGATGAGAAACCTGTATGGTCAAAAATTTTCAGGTAGAAATACAATTTTGATTAATTGTTTAAATATTTTGTTATAGTTTCACACTATTGTTTGTGTTAATATTTTTAGGTATTAGCTCATTGTTGATTGATTAGTTATAAAGAATGGACAAAGATTGGATGTCAAAGGATAGACTATCACGTGAATATGAGAAGTTAGAGGACACTGCTATCCATTATCAATGTTTTAGTAGGGGGTTACCATCAATGGATATTGACGGAGAAGATGATAATGAACCACCATGTATTCGTGAAGACTGTGATGGAAGTTGGATTGACAATATTTAATTGTTGAATTTTTGCTTTTGAATATAAGTGTGTAAACAATTTACCTATGAGGATGAATTTGTGGACAATATTAATATGTTATATTCCTCACTTTAATTCAAATCAGATATGTTGTGATGTTGCTGCAAGTTTCTGCTTTTATCTTTTATTTTTTTTCATACTGTTGTGAATTTGTTGGTGTAAATATATCATCTTGCTGTGAGTTTATGCATGTTTCTAACTAAACTTATGTTGATCAGTCTAAGTTGTTACAGATCAATGGATTCTACTAGAAAGAGTAAGAGAATAGGGCAACTTGCAAAGTTGGACAAGGGTAAAGAAGTCATTACAGCTGCCCGTGAAGAGAGTTGCGAGGGTGATAAAGTGTTGGATTCCAAAGACACTATCTCCTCAAGAACTTCTAGAGGTCGCACACAGTTGGATAAGATTACAAAGCAAAGAATGCAAGGTATTAGAAATGAGGTGTCATTCAATAATTTTGGACAACCGATAGGACCAGCTGCTGTAGCCATGCAAAGTTACATTGGTGTCTTGGCTCGGCAAAAGGTTAATATTAAATACAAGACATGGAAGCAAGTCCCAATTGCTGTCAAAGAATTAATATGGGAATCAGTCAATGTAAGCAAGTTAGCATGTTTTAACAATTATAATATTTCACTACTAATGATAGATATATTTTATGTTTGTCTTAATTAATCTTATTAATGTTTTCCACTTATTTGATGTACAGTTGATTTATAATGTTGACTCAAAGTGGAAAAAGGGATGTTTGAGGTCTGCAAACAGTAAGTGGAGGCAATACAAGACCCATCTCACCCAAAAATTTATTTTAAGCAGGCGTGACAAACCTGAGGAGTTGAATGAGCCACTGTTGGCTTTGAAATTACAAGAGAAGATTGGCGTGCGTTTGTCATTAGTCGCATTTCTGAAGATTTCATTGTAAGATTCTAAATTTTTTCTTTTGAAACTATTCGATCATAATTCATTATGTATTATTCAAATTTGATATGTCGCTTGTTTGAAATAACTAGAAACTCGGTGATCAACAAAAAGAGCGAAGGAAAAAAATAGATATCCTCATCGACTATCACGCAAAGGGTATGCACGCTTTGTTGAAGAAATTGTAAGTATTTTTAAAATATATTTCCTCTAAGAACCCTCTAATTGATTCACATTAAATTATTTCACATTTGTTATTTGATTTTTCTTTGTTGTAGGGGACTGAATTATGTGATGATAATGACATCAATAGAGCTATTATGTGGAAGAAAGGACGCGCCAACAAAGGAGGAGAGTTTGAAGGTGAAGATTTGGTGGACACAGTACACAAGATTGTAAGTAAATTTTCATGTTCTTCTGATAATGACTTCAATATATCTTCTAGTTTTCGAGAGTAAAGTTGCATGCATGCATACCCTTTGCGTGAGGAAGCCAAGGCAAGCAGTGCAATGAGGAGTTTAACAGCCATTCCTTGCATAGCTTGAATTCTCAGTACTAGAGCATGTATTGAGGAAGTAAATGGTGAATGAATGCATTGAGAGCTTAGAGGTGACGGGTTTATATAGAACAGATGTGGATTTACTAGGTATCTAGGTTTGAAATGTTCTTACTTGGAGAAGAGATCAAGTCGAAAAGTCTATTACATGCAGTGGTTTCCTTTTGCTGCAATCAATTAATGGTGAATGCATTGAGAACTTAGAGGTGATAGCTAGAGTTTCTATAGAACAGATGCAGATAAATCAACCAGGTTTGAAACGTTCTTGGCAGTAAGCAATTTGTAAGCTTCAGTAACCCAAGGGCCAGTAAAGTTGTTCCCCAGACCACTGCTCTGAAGCTTCTATTATGTTTTCCCACTTGATTGGTGACAAATAAAGCTCCTTGTCTCCTTGAGCATTCTCTTTGTGCTGTTTTAGTTTGAATTAAAGCATAAGATTCATGAATCGGAACTTGAGAGGTTGGGAACAACTTTACTTTTGATTATTCTTTCCTGCAACTCCAGACAATTAGCTTCAATTATGTGGTGGTCCTCTCTTTATGGGTTTGTGTAGTGAAAATTTATTAAAATTTTGTCATTTTATTAAACTTGTAGTCAATTGCTCAATCAAATATGTGCCTTTTTTAGAACTGTGCAGAAGTAAATATATGATTGAATGCCAAAAAAGGAAAAAATATTTCAAAGTCAACTTCATATTTGTTCAATATGACTTACTAAGCACTTGACTTGAGCTATCACGGGAAGAACCGGCCTGGACATCAGTATTTTTTAAACCAATATTGCATATCCTTGGTAATTATCCTTGGTAAAGTACTGATAATTCTTTTTAATGTTGCATTACAGGATGAATATATACAGCAAAAGAGGGAGGGTAAGCTGCAATGCGAAGGAGCAAAAGAGGATATTCTTACCAAGGCACTTGAAACTCAGGAATATTCTGGGCGTGTCCGGGGTATCGGAGGTCATATCAACCCAACAATCTATTTCAATGTTGGTAGAACAAGGAAGAAATATGATGTTACCCTAGATATAATCGCTGAGCATAAAAGGGAGCTGAAGGAGGCGAAGATGCAAATTTTAGAACAAGATGTACGCATCCAAAAACTTGAAGCATTAATGCATAAAAGGGGTGCATGGGACAATTCAATTGATGACAAAGGCAGTTGCTCGGTGAAGTTTCATCAGAAGAATATTGAAGAAGATGACGTACAGATTGTGGGTAAAGACGAAGTTTTACAGGTAAAATACAAGTTATAGTGATATTCATTATTATTATAGCATTATAAACTAAATATAATCAACATGTTTTTTTTTAATATTTTAGGGTCAATCAGTTGCATTGACATTGGAATCTTGCTCAAATATTGCTACATATGGTACAATTGTTTGTTTCAATGGCATGGAAAAAATGCTTCATGGTATTCCATTTCCCAAGAATTGCATTCGAGTCTCCATTGATCAAGCAGTGGACAAATCCGCTCCTTTGCCATATCCAATTCCAAGTGAATGTGAAGTAATTGGTGATGCCATAGGAACTGTTGTGGCTTGGCCTGAACAGCAGATTGTGAAGCAAGATGAGGTATATGAGATATTATATTTCTAATTATATTGTCACTTTATTATTATATTTCTAATTATATTGCCACTTTATTATTATTCAACCTAGCTATCTAACTTGTTTATATTTGAAATTATTAGAAGCCTAGAAGGAAGAAGTTTGAACGAAAAAATCAAAACCTACTTTGTCAACAAGTGTCCCAAGAGCATTACATATGTTATATTGTTACAATAAGCATGCTCTAGATGGAGGAAAATGTATATCAATGTGCTTAGATAATGAAGTGTTTGATGAAGATTGTGAACTTTTTCTTGACCTTGAGGACATCAATTCTTTGTATCATTTGGAGTCAATTTCAGGAAATTTGATCGTTGCCTACATATGGTAAGTAAGTTTATTTAAGCAATTTCAACAACTTTTTCATCACATGTTTGCTTCCCAATTTTAGCAACTTATTATGGTTTATTGTTACAATTTCACCAACTTATTATGAGTGATCATTATTTTTTAATCCACATGATTGTTTTGTATCTAAATTTTATTATTTAGTATCTAAATATTATTTTCTCGGTTGCAACTGCATTGCTTTACTTATCTGGGAAATTACTGCATTGATTTATGTTTCTTGGAAATTCTAATATCTAGCAAGACAGAAAATCCCTGATTTGAACTGCAAGAAGTTTACTAATATTGTTGTGTGAACAAGTTTACTCTTGAAAAATTCAACTTCTAGTAATTTTCTCATACCATGTTATTCTCATTAAGTTAATAGTTCATCATTTCTATTGAGAGGTTTACTAATATCAATTGATGTGGTACACTTTACATAAATATAGCTCATTCATTTTCAACCGGCCCTTAATGTTTGCCTTCTGCCATTTGTTCTTCTAGACAGGAAGTACTTTGCTCATATCTTTTTTCTTGTATATTTTTAAATATCTTAAATGTGCTTATCCTCAAGAAATAAAAGAATTTGCATGTATACATTTCTGGTATGTTTAATATGCAAGACTGTTCATAGTAAGTTCTCATGTATGGATGTTACTATCATCAGCCATAACTTAGTGTTATGAGTGATCATTATTTTTTCCAACTTATTATGAGTGTTTTCTATCTAAATTTTATTATTTAGTATCTAAATATTTTTTTTCTTTGCAATGATAGGTGTCTGTATAAAAAGATGGTGAAAGATACCAAGACAAAGAAATTCAAATTTATGAATCCTCACAAACTCCCATATCTGGCAAAAGCGGCACAAGACAAATCAGTTAAGCTTGAAACCCTGAATCAAAGGGCAACTCTTTTAGCAGATAAGCTGACAAGTGCATCAACAGATCAACTAGTGTTAGTGCCATGTAATGTCGGGTAAGCAAGAAGTAAAACATCACTTTCAATTGCTTCCTTTCGATAATTTATTCAATTTTATGATCTAATCCTATGTATTTGCCTAGTTTCCATTGGAATCTTAGTGTTATTGAACCTTACAAGGATGCTATTTACTTGATTTCCTAAGTTGCCGCATTCGCGATGATGATTCAAAATACGTAATGGAAATGTGAGTTCAGATTTCTTTTAGTAAATATTTATTATAATAAAAATCTTATTTAACAAATATTCTTAACGTATGAAGGGCCTTAAAATTCTTTAATTCAACCAAGGGAAGGAAAGGTAGGAAAAATGTTAAGTGGGAAGTAGTTAAGGTATGTGTACTTTTGTTTAACATATATTGTAATGTGTATAATTTTCATTAACAATTTGACTCTAATTACTATATATAGGCTCCTCAACAACCGGATGCAAAACAATGTGATTTTTTTGTGATGCGATTTATGAGAGAAATTATTGAAGAAGTTGAGACTATTGAGAGAGATTCGCTGCAATCAATAGTAACATTATTTAGCTTATCTCAAATTATTTGACATAAACTATTTAAAATTGCAAAGTGATCAGTGTTGATTATTTTTTTCCATTAACATAAATTGTGTATGCTCACAGTTCACAAAAATAGGGTACTCTCGTGAACAAATTGATGAGGTTCGGTCCGAGTTGGCGGAGTGCATACAAGATCATATTTATGAATAGGTATGGAATGATAGTTGCCATAATTCTATTTAGATTTAAGTTCATGGAATGGTGGTTTTTTTTGGTGGAATCATAGTTAATGCCAATTTTTTTGATGCAGTGCATAGTTACCAGATCGACCTTGAGCAGTTGACCCCAAAGAAAAGTTGTCACTAAAGTTTAAAAACTTGTGAAAATTTTTAGTGAATGATGATGTTTTGTGAATGATGATGTTTTGGAAAAATTGTCACTTAGGTGAAAGGATGTTTTCTGGATTAATATGCAAGTACAAAGCAGTGTATTATATGTTATTCTGTAAAGTTCTGTCAGTGTAAATTATCTAGTTTCTTTATCTAGCTTTTGTTCCACTATTGGGTTTGTTTTTCTAATAATTACTCGTGCAACAAAATACTGAGCAAGAAGCTGTAGATCTTATAATCAGGTAAAGTAGAAAAAGTTAACTACTTCATTATGCTTTCATCTTAGTATTTGTATATTTGATTTGTCTTCTTTGAACCAGCTTCAAGTCAAAAAGCCAGATCCTCTAGATAGCTGTTAAAAATAAGGTATTATTTGGTTTGTCAGTGATCTTAATATTTGGTAATATTTGGTCTTTGATGCTCACGACAGAGTTCCAACGCTGCATGATTACCTTGTTCAAGCAGATTGCTCACTGCCTCAGATCTGGTATTTGTCTTGGTTAGATTTCTTCTCCTTCTTCACGGCATACTCCTTTTGCTGATGGTGTGATTTTAGCTGATTCTTTTCTTCACTGCATATGCGCTTTAAAGTCCAAGTCATTTTTGTTAAGTAGCAAGTTCGTCCATGTACCAAGTTTGGCTTGCAGTAGATTCAAAGATTAGGATGATTTGACTCGGATTGTGAAGCCATGGTCTTCTAAGGTTCAAGAGTGGATCCTGCCCTTTGATGCATTATTCCTGTGAATGGACGAATTTGAGGATCTCAACTTTTAGTACTCCCTTTAGAGGGAAAATAACTATGTGCACGGGGTGGCATGGCTAGTATTTCTAGTGTTCACTCCAGCAAATCTAGTAATGGAAGGGCACCACAACTGACTTTTTGGAAGCTGAAAACATCCAAAACATGTTTGTCCAAGATCAGACAAGTGCAGGGAGAGAGGGGAGGGAGGTGAAATGATGAAGAAACCCCTTCTGAGGCGATCAAGACAAGCTACATCTAAGTGTAGGTTTTTGAGGTCGGGTAGACAAGGTTTGAGTAGACACAACTGGAGAAGATGAGGTATGACTTGGCAATGGCCGAGGCTCAATAGGAGTGGTGACAATGAGTCTTGGTGGGATTTGGCGATGGAAAAAAATGCCCTGTAGAGGCCTAAGAAAAACAAACCAATAAGTAAATTGTTTTCTTTTGTAATCCATCTGTTTCTTCTTTGGTTTAGGAAAGTTGAAGTGAATCCCTTGATAGCTGTTTCATAGGTTTGTTCCATTATTTTCCAGTACGTACTGGAATCACTATCAATAGCCCTCAAGGACTGTTTACAACCTTGCAATCAAATTAATTGGACTTATAATCTAATGTATGGTCATCTGGAGCATGAATATTGGAGGATTCATGAATGACTCTTCGGATGATGAATGTATGTCATTTAATATTGGTTCATGTATTTATTTAGATACATCTTGAGTATTCCCTATAAATACCCTATGTATTTAACAATTCAAAGATGAAGAAAATCAGAAGTAGTTGAACACTAACACTTGGACGCCAACATTTTGAGTTGGCGCCTAGATTTGACCATCTAATAGACACGGCTAAAGGATCAACTTCTATGAACACCCTTAATAACTTATACAGATATTTGTGAACAATTAGGTTGGTGGCTATCATTTATCCTCCCTTTTGTTGTTTTTCCATGTACCCAATGCAACTTTCATTTCAAAGGTTCCAAGGTGATGAACAAGGATGGGTGGACACAATCAAGTCGGTGCGATTTGGAGGAGCTGTCAGGATTAGTACCATGGATTGGCTTGGGCAATCTCAATATTTGCGTCAAACTGTCTTTCGGCCTTCCCTATCATCTGCAGTATCTGAGGTATACTATGCACATTTACCGTGAATTTTCCTTATTGAGCTTGGGCTAGTGATGATGAATGTATTTTATTTCAAGAACCGTATAAGCAAGTGTTCGTGCATCTAGTTTTATAACAATGCACTTTGTATCTTTGATCTAAAAAGCTTCTGAAACAAGTCATCTTCTCCAAGCATGCCCTGGTCAACATGCTAGTCACCTACTTGAGTCATTTCCTCGATGGCACGGATGAATACCTGAAATCCATCCTCTACTCCACCATTCTTTGCCACTCCTCAAGCGAAACAACTGCAAAGGTAGAGTCAACATCAAGTATTACATTGTGCACGGCTACAAGAAGACCGGGGCCGCAAAATCCAATAAAGGCAAGTCAAACATCAAGTAGCATTTTGTAACTTATTCCTCTTAGGTTATATGCTTGGTTAATATATATGCTTAGAACTTGTAAAGACAAGTCAAACATTAATATGCTTGGTTAATATATCCATCTACAGCACTCCCGCTTTTTCCTCTAAATATGATTTTCATTTAGCATAGAACTAATGCCAATTTTTTATTTTGATGCAGTGTTTAAAGAGCTTGAGTAGAAGTTGGCCCTAAAGAAAACTTGTCGATTCTGATATAAACACACTTACGGTATGAATTACATGTATATATAACATTGACATATTATTTAGTACGAGATTTACATGTACGAAAGTTTTCATACAAAATTTCTTGATTGCCTACAACCCCGGTGTCTTGATGACAAGTTGAAGAAGATGGCTCTAAGAGTGATAGCTGAAAGCCTTTCAGAAGAAGAGATTGCTGGACTTAAAGAAGCAATTCCATGCGATGGACACCAACAACAGCGGTTAGTCAATGATGAGGTTTTGTAAAACTTGTGTGTTTGAAAAATTATTGTCATGAAGTTAAGGATAACTTGTATGATACAAATTTAATTTGTGGATCAATATGTATACATTTTGTTTGTATAATATAAAGTTTTATTTATTTGTTAAATAGTCTTATTATAAAAATGATTGTGGTTGTGGATATTCAATTATATATAAATTTTGAGTATTTTTTATAATTTTTGCTATTTAATTAAGCAAAACACTATTTTTTATAAATTTAAAAAGACAACGTTTTTAAGTAATAAAAGACAACGCTTAAAAAACAATGTCTTTGAGACCAACCACAACGCTTTTAAAGCGTTGTCTTTGATATGTGCATTTTTACAACAGCATCTTTAACAACGCTTTTTAAGAACGAATAGACAACGCTTAAAAAGCGTTGTCTTTGTGACCAACCACAACGCTTTTAAAGCGTTGTCTTTGATATGTGCATTTTTACAACAGCATCTATAACAACGCTTTTTAAGAACGAAAAGACAACGCTTAAAAAGCGTTGTCTTTGTGACCAACCACAACGCTTTTAAAGCGTTGTCTTTGATATGACTTTCTACAACACCATCTACAACATCACTTTTTAAGTACATACGACAACGCCAAAAAAGCGTTGTTGTTTAGCTTTTTTCTTGTAGTGGCTAGAACCAGCCACCATCAAAAACTCCAAGAGAAGGATGAAACCGACCACTAAAGAAGAAGAGAAGTGGAGAGGGAGAACCTCTAGGGTCGGCCATAACCAAGGAAGAGAGGGAGGGAAAATAGAATAGAGTTATCCTTTTTGAAGGCACCTCTACCCCTCTTTTATATTCCTTGGTCTTGACAAATAAGGAAATTTAAATAAAAACTTTCTTAATTCCTTTGCCATGAAAAGGAAAATTTAATTGATTTAAAATCAATTTCCCTTTTCTTAAACAACATGGCCGGCCACAACCAAATCTCCAAGCAAGGAAAGTTTTAAACACAAATTAAAACTTCCTTATTTGTTTACGGAAATTTTAAAATAAAATTTCTCTAACAATTTATCCCTTCATGGTGGGTTATAAAAGGAAATTTTATAAATTAAAATCTTTCTTTTAAACATGTGGATGATTTCTAAAAAGGAAAGTTATTTTAAAATTAAAATCTCCTTTCAATCTACAAATAAGGAAAGATATCAAATCTTTTCTTAATCCTTTGTAGAAACTTATAAAAGGAAATATTTAATTTTAAAACTCTCTTTTTAAATCATGAACATGGTTACAAAAAAGGAAAGTTTTATCAAAATTAAAATCTTTCTTTAAACTTACAAATAAGGAAAGATATCATATCTTTTCTTAATCTTTTGTAGAAAGCTATAAAAGGATAGATTTAAATTTTAAACTCTCTTTTACAACCATGGAATCCACATAAGAAAAAATTTAAAATAAAAATCCTTTTAATGTGATGTGGCCGGCCACATCATGCTTGGTCTCTAAGCATTGGCCGGCCACCAACTTGACTCAACCACTTGATCTTGGCTGGCCCTAGCTTGGGTTCCAAGCTAACTTGGCGGGCCTCCTTGGGTTGGGTAAGGAGTGGGTATGTGATGGGTATAAATCTCTATATACAAGAGGCTACGATAGGGACCGAGAGGATGAATTGGTTTTGGTCTCCCGATGAAATTAAGCTTCCTGTGTTCGCCCTGAACACTCAGCTTAATTTTATCAATAATAATTCATACCACTAAATTAAAGAATTATTATTGAACTACCGCATCAATCCCAAATTACGTTTTGGGCTCATTCTTATTATGAGTTTGTTAGTCTCCCTGTGTTTAAGATGTCGAATATCCACTAATTAAATGAGTTACTTACAACTCACTTAATTAATATCTTAGTCCAAGAGTAGTACCACTCAACCTTATCGTTGTAACGACCCGCCTTCTACTGACTAGGCTGTAAGGCCGATCGCTACATTATGTTGTGCTAAATTACTATTGCGGAAATCTGGATTGATTAAAATTTTACTAAACTGATTACCGTAAAATCTGAACTTAATATTCTAGGTATACCTAGGAGTTGTACACAAGCTAAGGAAGATAATCTATGCCTCTCGGATGTCTTGCTAGCTGTAATCAGGCATTTCAATCGATCCATGAATCGATTGGGCTGTCGGATCGATCCATCTTGATACTGGCACGGAGAGAAACCCTGGATCGGTCGGCTGACCGATCCACACGCTTCATCGCTTCTGTATGAGGCTGGATCGGTCTACCGACCGATCCAGGAGTATACTGATCGGTCGGTAGACCGATCCAGTGGCTCACTGATCGGTCGGCTGACCGATCAGTGAGCTTCTGTACCCACTGTTCGCATCTGGATCGGTCGGCTGACCGATCCATAAACTCTCTGTTCGCGACTGGATCGGTCAGCTGACCGATCTAGTGGCACAGCCTAACCCTGATCGATCTGTAGATCGATCTAGGTTTCTGATTTCGCACTGAAACTCTGATTTCAGCACTAGTTCGTGCCAAAACCTCACACAACAATTATACAATGCATGGAAAACATTCTAATATCCACTAACTAGCATTCTAACATGACATAGTGCAAGATTTATTAATTCATAGCATTTAAACCACTAGAAATGCATAAAAGTGTCTTAAGAAAGAAACTAAGTTCTTAATTTGCTAAACTTCCTAAGGATCTTCATTCCAGGTTCCTGCCACACACACCATCTCTGCATTGACCTCCAGTTTCCTCTGCTAGTCCATCTTCCCTTTACCTTTATCTGCAGTATAAGGGAAAATAGTATCTGTAAGCTTTAAGCTTAGTAAGAAACCAACTACCTCACTAAAACATGCAACGATGCAAACATGTTTTTAAAGAATGCTATTTAAAAACATGCACTGAATTTTGTTAAAGCATGACATACTGAAGTTACATGGCATAATAATAAAATCTAAGCATGGAGCTATCTCATGGTATCAACTAGGAGAACTAAACTGAAACTGAAACTAAAGCTGAGCTAAAACTGAGCTTAAACTATATTCACATAACTAGGTTACGAATTTGAAAGCTATTATCATAATAAGTGAAAATAGTAATCATCTTCTTTATTTGGGCCCTACTTGCTATCCGCATCCCTAACTAGACCGGGTTTGCAAGTCCGCATTTAGTAGGGTTTACTAGGTTATCTAAACCTAGGGACGTGGGAGCCCAACCCAATGGATATCTAATCATGTACAGTAAAATAAAATACTGAATATAGCTACTAATGGTTTATTTTGCTGTTTCTAGGTTATCTGAACCTAGAGCTAGGTTATCTAAACCTAGAGGCGACTGTGGGAGCCCACCCATTGGACCGTAGTCCCATGTAAACTGAAACTAGACTAATATACTGATTTAAATGCTACTAATGCATTTAACTGAGCTGTTAAAAATATCTGAGATAATATTTAGCTACACTAATCATTTTGTCGAACACTTGGTGTGCTCCAACTCTCCCCTCTAATAGGGAGACCACCTCTAGGCACCCGACAACGTCTAGAGCCTCCAACTGAAGGAGAACAACGTGTCTGGCCCATCTAGAGGTGCTCAACTAGATCCCTAATCTGCGAGGAGGGTTTAAACACACCCTAGGTGCCGAAAAATCTGCATATAACTAAACTAAAGGCATGCAATCAAACGAAAGCTACTTATACTGCAGGTGAGGGGTTTCTTACCTCCTGTTTGAATTTTCTTACAGATCTAAGCGCTAGGTTTCCCGGAGAAGAGATCTCTTCGATGATCTTCTCGCGTCTACGCGTTCTTCTCACGGAGAGGAGCGTCCTCGTATCCTTGATGTTGCTGGAAGATGCTCCTATGGCCCTAGGGATGGAACCCTAGGCTTGCTTGGCTTGGGCGCCGAGAGGTGAGGAAGGGAGAGGGTCGGCGGGTGAGGGTTTGAGGAGGAAAAGTCACGATCAAAATAATCTCCTCACTTAATAGTTTTCCTATTTATATTTAGGAATTAGTTCGCCCAACTTCAATATAAATTTAATTGATTCCCTTTCCTTTCAGCACGACCCTGCTGGGTTTATCTGGTTACTAAGGCTAACTAAAAGTTATCGGATCCGAGAGGTCCCGGGTTCGATTCCCGCCTAAGCTATTTTGCGGTTCTAATTATTTTTACTACTTCCGCTATTCTAAAAATTCCGAAAAAATATCTAAAAATTCCAGAAAAATCATAGAATATTTCTAATGCAGTTTTGAGAATTTTCGGGTGTTACAATCCCCCATACCTTATAAAAAGTTCATCCTCGAACTTTGAATAATTCTGGGTACTTCTGTCTCATGTTGGCTTCTGTCTCCCATGTTGCCACTTCTGCTGTGTGACTGTGCCAAATGACTTTGACTAATGGTACTTTCTTGTTCCGCAATTTCTTAACTACTCGGTCTATTATCTGAATAGGCCGACTGTCATAGCTGAGGTCTTCGCGGATCTGTACCGACTGGGGCTCAATCACCTGGGTGGCATCTGAGATATGCTTCTTCAGCATAGAGACATGAAATACATTGTGGACAGCTGCCATTTCCTGGGGTAGCTCTAGCTCATATGCTACCTTGCCCACTCTTTTGCTGATAAGGAATGGTCCCACATATCTGGGACTTAGCTTGCCCTTCTTTCCAAAACGCATTACTCCCTTCATGGGAGCTACTTTGAGGAACACTGAATCCCCAACTGAAAACTCTAAAGGTCTGCGTCGTATATCAGCATAGCTTTTCTGGCGACTCTGAGCTGTCTCTATCCTCTGGCGGATCTGCTGTATAGCTGCTGTGGTATCTGCCATTAGATCTGTCTGAAGTTCTAGCTCTTTCTGTTCACCACTCTCATACCAGCAGATTGGAGATCTACACCTCCGCCCATAGAGAGCCTCGTAAGGTGCCATGCCGATAGTGGCCTGATAGCTGTTGTTGTATGCAAATTCTGCTAGGCTCAGATATTTGCACCAACTTCCCTTGAAATCTAAGGCACATGCTCAGAGCATATCTTCGAGTACCTGATTTACTCGTTAAGATCCGTCATCATGCGGATGGAAGGTCATGCTAAACTTTAACCGTGCCCAAAGGCATGCACACTCCCGGAAGTGTGGCGTGAACTCATTGTCTCTGCGAAATAATGGTTCGTGGGACTCCATGTAATCTAACGATCTCCTTGAGATACAACTGAGCTAGCTGTTCCATGGAGTAGGATATCCTGATAGCTAAGAAGTGAGCTGATTTAGTCAATCTGTCGACTATTACCCAGATGGTATCAAAACCATTCGTGGTTCTGGGTAATCCCACTATAAAATCCATAGAAATGTCTTCCCACTTCCATTCTAGTATCTGTATGGGCTGCAAAACTCCCCCTGGTCTCTGATGTTCTGCCTTAACCCTCTGACAGGTTAGGCAGGTGCTGACATATCGAGCGATGTCTCTCTTCATCCCAGGCCACCAAAAACGTTTCTTCATGTCCTGGTACATTTTGGTGGAGCCAGGATGTATCGCATAGGGAGTCTTGTGAGCCTCGTCTAGGATTTTCCTCTGTAGTTCCTCCTGATCCGGAACACATAGCCTGTCACCAAAATACAACACCCCGCTATCTGATATTCTGAACTCTCCACCTTCTGATTCTGCTAAACCTTGCTTGATTCTCTGAATTTCAGGATCCTGCTCCTGAGCTGTCTGGATGTCACCGAGCAAGGTAGGCTCTAATGTCATAGTAGAGAGCTGTCCGACTATGAGCTCGAGACCGAAATCTGAGATCTCCTTCTGTAGGGGCGGTGACATGGCTGCTAGAGATAATAGGGCAGCACTGGACTTTCTGCTAAGGGCGTCTGCTACCCTATTTGCTTGTCCTGGGTGGTAGAGGATGTCTATATCGTAGTCCTTGACCAGCTCTAGCCATCTGCGCTGCCGCATATTCAGATCCTTTTGAGTGAAGAAGTACTTCAGACTCTGATGATCTGTATACACTCTGCACTGAGCTCCATACAAGTAATGTCTCCAAATCTTGAGAGCGAACACCACTGCTGCAAGCTCAAGGTCATGAGTAGGATAGTTCTTCTCATAATCCTTAAGTTGTCTGGAGGCATAGGCGATCACCTTGCCATCTTGCATCAGCACTGCTCCTAGTCCCAACTTCGAGGCATCACTATATATGTCAAAGCTATCTGCGTTCTCTGGTAGAGTCAGAATAGGTGCACTGGTCAATCTCGCTGAAACTGTTCTCACAGTCCTCTGTCCACTGAAATTTTCTGTTCTTTCTGGTAAGAGCTGTCAGTGGGGAGGCTATCCTGGAGAAGTCCTCTATGAATTTCCTGTAGTAACCTGCTAATCCCAGAAAGCTTCTGATCTCACTGGCGTTCTTGGGCCTTTTCCAGTTACTCACAGCTTCTATCTTACTGGGGTCTACCATGATACCATCCTTTGAGATGATATGACCCAGGAAGGACACCTGATCTAACCAAAATTCACATTTTGTGAACTTGGCATATAACTGGTTCTGCTGAAGGGTCTGCAATACTGTTCTCAGGTGCTCTGCGTGTTCTTCCTGAGTTCCTGAATAGATAAGAATATCATCGATGAACACGATGACAAACTTATCTAAATATTCCCTGAATACTCTGTTCATGAGGTCCATGAAAGTAGCTGGAGTATTGGTCACACAAAGGGCATGACTACGAACTCGTAATGTCCGTATCTAGTCCTGAATGTTGTCTTAGGTATATCCCCTTCTTTGACCTTCACCTGATGATAACCCGATCTGAGGTCTATCTTAGAGAACACTGCTGCTCTCTTTAGCTGATCAAACAGGTCATCTATTCTGGGAAGAGGATACCTGTTCTTGATTGTGACTTGGTTCAGTGCCCGGTAGTCTATACACAGGCGCATGCTCCCATCCTTCTTCTTCACGAACAATACAGGCGCTCCCCATGGTGAGTGACTAGGGCGTATGAAGTTTTTGTCAAGCAGCTCCTGTAATTGCTCATGAAGTTCCTTCAGTTCTGCTGGAGCCATGCGGTAAGGCGCCTTGGAGATAGGATTTGTACCGGGAACGAGTTATATCTCGAATTCAATCTCCCTGTCTGGTGCTAAGCCTGGTAACTCTTCAGGGAAGACTGCTGGGTAGTCACATACGACTCGGACCTCTACTAGTTGTTGGTCCCTGTCCTGACTGGTATTGACTACATGTGCTAAAAATCCCGTACATCCTGAATCCATTAATCTCTGTGCCTTCATAGCTGAGAGAAATTTCTTGGGCTTTCTCTTTGGTTCTCCGACGAACTCAAACTGTGCTTCTGCTTCAGGTTGGAATACAACTTTCTGCTTACGACACTCGATGGAGACACCGTATCTAATCAAGAAGTCCATTCCAAGGATGACATCGTAGTCAGTCATATTTAGCACTATCAGATCACAAAAGAGCTCTCTGTTTGCTATAATGACTGGCACTGCTCTGAGCCAGTGCGTGGATGCCATAATTTCTCCTGAAGGTAAGGTCGTCAGAAACTGACTACTGAGTACCTCTGGAGGTCTCGCTAATTTCTTTGCAAATGCCCTGGATATATAAGAATGGGTTGCCCCAGTATCGAATAAGACAGTTGTACTTTGCTGTAAAATACTAATCTGACCTGTAACAACTGTCGAGGCATTTGCTACGTCCTCTCTGGTCAGTGAATAGATCCTCGCATTGGTCGTAGCTGGAGGGGCTTCTAATCTGCCCTGGCTGATATGTGGACCATCTAAAGCGGCCTGCATCTGATGTAACTGAGCTGGCTGGCCTCCATACTGAATCGGCTGTGGCTGAGGAAGACTGGTCTTGTTTGGACACTGCTTGGCCATATGCCCTTCCTGTCTGCATTCAAAGCATCCTCGTGTGCCCTTACGACAAACTCCAGGATGGAATTTCCCACAAGTAGCACACTTTGGATAACTGGGTTGGTGGTCCTCCTTTGGGTAACCCACAGTTTGCGCTTGTTGCGGGTTCCCTTTCGGTTAAATGGGGCTGTGACCTGCTGTGTCGAGCCTCCTTGACCTTTAGTTTCCGAGAGGACTTGCTTCTGCTGATGCTATTACGGTAATGCTCAGTGATTAAAGCACTGCTCACTAATTCTTCTGTGGTTTGTGGCCTATGAACGCCACCAGCCACGTTCATTGCTATTTCCGGCCTCAGCATCTTGAGCATCAACCGGATTCGTTCCCTTTCTGTGCTGACTAATTCAGGGCATAGACGAGCCAACCTGTTGAATTTCTTCACGGCTTCCTCAACTGATAGGTTGCCCTGACGAAACTCAGTGAACTCGTCGTAGTGACGGTTGGTGACCCGCATGTGAAAGAACTCCTCAAAGAATTCCTTCTCGAAGTCAGCCCATGTCATCTGGTTCACTGGGTGCTTCACTTTGATTCTCTCCCACCACATACGTGCATCTCCTGTCAGACAGAAGGAGGCGCACTTCACCTTCTCATGTTCTGGCCAGTCCAGAAGCTCCATCGTACTTTCCAGTGTTTTGAACCATGCCTGAGCATCCCATGGTTCATTGCTGCCTGAGAAATTCTCTGGCTTGACTCTCTGCCACTGGATCAGATAGGCTTCTGCTGGGGCTACTGGTACCGTAGGCTGGACTGGTGGAACCTCTAAGACCACTGGTGTCGCTAAGTTAGGCTCGGGGTGACGGTGGGAGTGTTCTGTGACTAGCCTTTAAGGTGGCTATTTCCTGTTGCTGTTCTAGCTGAGCCACTAGTGCTGTCAGGTCTGGGGGAGGCACTGAACTGCCTGCCTCATGCTGGGGCTCAGTAGCTGGTGCCCTTCTAGCTGGGCGTCCTCGTGCCATTTCTAAAGACATAGAGGACATACATAACTAAGGCAATCATGTTTATATATCTACTATCATTATCGTGTTAGGCGTTATCATCTATCAACATGCTACAGTATCTATAAACATGAAAGAAAGAACATAATAAAGTGAGAGACGTTTCTTACTTGGAAGCTACAGGTACAATGCTGATGTGTGTGTAGGAAGTATGGAAACTGCTCTGATACCACTCTGTAACGACCCGCCTTCTACTGACTAGGCTGTAAGGCCGATCGCTACATAATGCTGTGCTAAATTACTATTGCGGAAATCTAGATTGATTAAAATTTTACTAAACTGATTACCGTAAAATCTGAACTTAATATTCTAGGTGTACCTAGGAGTTGTACACAAGCTAGGGAAGATAATCTATGCCTCTCGGATGTCCTGCTAGATGTAATCAGGCATTTCAATCGATCCATGAATCGATTGGGCTGTCGGATCGATCCAGTGATCGATCCAGCTTGATACTGGCACGGAGAGAAACCCTGGATCGGTCGGCTGACCGATCCACAAGCTTCATCGCTTCTGTATGCGGCTGGATCGGTCTACCGACCGATCCAGGAGTACACTGATCGGTCGGTAGACTGATCCAGTGGCTCACAAAGAAAGAACATAATAAAGTGAGAGACGTTTCTTACTTGGAAGCTGCAGGTACAATGCTGATGTGTGTGTAGGAAGTATGGAAACTGCTCTTATACCACTCTGTAACGACCCGCCTTCTACTGATTAGGCTGTAAGGCCGATCGCTACATTATGCTGTGCTAAATTACTATTGCGGAAATCTAAATTGATTAAAATTTTACTAAACTGATTACCGTAAAATCTGAACTTAATATTCTAGGTGTACCTAGGAGTTGTACACAAGCTAGGGAAGATAATCTATGCCTCTCGGATGTCCTGCTAGATGTAATCAGGCATTTCAATCGATCCATGAATCGATTGGGCTGTCGGATCGATCCAGTGATCGATCCAGCTTGATACTGGCACGGAGAGAAACCCTGGATCGGTCGGCTGACCGATCCACAAGCTTCATCGCTTCTGTATGCGGCTGGATCGGTCTACCGACCGATCCGGGAATCTGTGATCGGTCGGTGGGCGATCGATGGCTCAGCGATCGGTCGGTGGCCGATCGGTGACTCTAACCTGTATTGCATCCGGATCGGTCGGTGGCCGATCCATAAACTCTGTTGGATCGGTCGGTGGCCGATCGATGCTAACTAACCACGATCGATCGTAGATCGATCGGGTTCGATTTCGCCTGAAACTCCGATTTCGGCACTAGTTCGTGCCAAAACCTCACACAACAATTATACAATGCATGGAAAACATTCTAATATCCACTAACTAGCATTCTAACATGACATAGTGCAAGATTTATTAATTCATAGCATTTAAACCACTAGAAATGCATAAAAGTGTCTTAAGAAAGAAACTAAGTTCTTAATTTGCTAAACTTCCTAAGGATCTTCATTCCAGGTTCCTGCCACACACACCATCTCTGCATTGACCTCCAGCTTCCTCTGCTAGTCCATCTTCCCTTTACCTTTATCTGCAATATAAGGGAAAATAGTATCTGTAAGCTTTAAGCTTAGTAAGAAACCAACTACCTCACTAAAACATGCAACGATGCAAACATGTTTTTAAAGAATGCTATTTAAAAACATGCACTGAATTTTGTTAAAGCATGGCATACTGAAGTTACATGGCATAATAATAAAATCTAAGCATGGAGCTATCTCATGGTATCAACTAGGAGAACTAAACTGAAACTGAAACTAAAGCTGAGCTAAAACTGAGCTTAAACTATATTCACATAACTAGGTTACGAATTTGAAAGCTATTATCATAATAAGTGAAAATAGTAATCATGCTGCTGTTTGGGCCCGACAACTGTACTTGTTATACGCGCATCCCTAGCTAGACCCGGGTTTGCAAGTCCCGCATTTAGTAGGGTTTACTAGGTTATCTAAACCTAGGGACGACTACTGGAGCTCAACCCAATGGATATCTAATCCTGTACAGTGCCACTAAAAATAAAATACTGAATATAGCTACTAATGGTTTATTTTGCTATTTCTAGGTTATCTGAACCTAGAGCTAGGTTATCTAAACCTAGAGGCGACTGTGGGAGCCCACCCATTGGACCGTAGTCCCATGTAAGCTGAAACTAGACTAATATACTGATTTAAATGCTACTAATGCATTTAACTGAGCTGTTAAAAATATCTGAGATAATATTTAGCTACACTAATCATTTTGTCGAACACTTGGTGTGCTCCAACTCTCCCCTCTAATAGGGAGACCACCTCTAGGCACCCAACAATGTCTAGAGCCTCCAACTGAAGGAGAACAACGTGTCTGGCCCATCTAGAGGTGCTCAACTAGATCCTTAATCTGCGAGGAGGGTTTAAACACGCCCTAGGTGTCGAAAAATCTGCATATAGCTAAACTAAAGGCATGCAATCAAACGAAAGCTACTTATACTGCAGGTGAGGGGTTTCTTACCTCCTGTTTGAATTTTCTTACAGATCTAAGCGCTAGGTTTCCCGGAGAAGAGATCTTTCGATGATCTTCTCGCGGAGAGGAGCGTCCTCGTATCCTTGATGTTGCTGGAAGATACTCCTATGGCCCTAGGGATGGAACCCTAGGCTTGCTTGGCTTGGGCGCCGAGAGGTGAGGAAGGGAGAGGGTCGGCGGGTGAGGGTTTGAGGAGGAAAAGTCACGATCAAAATAATCTCCTCACTTAATAGTTTTCCTATTTATATTTAGGAATTAGTTCGCCCAACTTCAATATAAATTTAATTGATTCCCTTTCCTTTCAGCACGGCCCTGCTGGGTTCATCTGGTTACTAAGGCTAACTAAAAGTTATCGGATCCGAGAGGTCCCGGGTTTGATTCCCGCCTAAGCTATTTTGCGGTTCTAATTATTTTTACTACTTCCGCTATTCTAAAAATTCTAGAAAAATATCTAAAAATTCCAGAAAAATCATAGAATATTTCTAATGCAGTTTTGAGAATTTTCGGGTGTTACAATCGTCATGTCGGACTAAGTCCATCTACAGGGTTTAACATGACAATCCTTATGAGCTCCTCTTGAGGACATTCTCAACCTAGATTATTAAGGACATAGTTGTTGGGACCAATTATGTAGCTAGAGGGGGGGTGAATAGCTCGGTGCGCTCGTCGTGCTCTTCGTTGTTTGTTTCTTCAAAGATGTGCAGCGGAAAATACAAAGAAACCAAACACAACGCTAACACTAAGGATTTACTTGGTATCCATCTCACAAGAGGTGACTAATCCAAGAATCCACGCACTCACACACCCTCCACTATGAATAACACTCCTTTATGGTAACTACCAAAGGCGGAGAAGCCCTACAACACTCTCAGTACAAGAAGAAGAAAGGGAAATATAGGATAAGCAAAAGCTTACAAGATGTACAGTAAAAACCCTAACCCTAACTTCTTGATGTAGTCCGCCTCTTGATCTTGGATCACCAGCAAACCTTGCTCCAAGAACTCTTCAACAACTGGCGGTAGAGCGGAGAAGAATATGTGGAGAGCTGCTGTGAAGATCAGGAGTAAACAGTGCAAGCTCTACCGAAGGAATCACACGCCAATGGCTTTATCCAGCGCCAACGGTCTGATCCCGATCGATTGGATTGTCCCAATCGATCGGGGAGGCTTTGGATCGATCAGCTGATCGATCCAAAGCGCCTCTGTGCTCTCGGGAATTGCCTGGATCGATCGGTGGATCAATCCAGGGCTTATCGCGCAGAATCGCGACTCTCAATCGATCCACTGATCGATTGGGGGCTCTGGATCGATCGACCGATAGATCCAGCGCTGTTCTGTGCGATCGCGTATTTGTGCCAATCGATCCACTGATCGATTAGGAGGAGGCTTGTCGCGAAGACTTGCCCGATCGATCGGCCGATAGATTGGGCATGAGCTGATCGATCCAGCTCATGATTTCTCCCTAAAATCAAGTCTAAAGCCTCCTAAACCAACATCTAGTCAACCATGACCTGTTGGTTCATCGTGCCTAGCATCTGGTCACCCTTGACCTGCTAGGACTCCCTTACCAAGCGTCCGGTCAATCCCTTTGACCCACTTGAACTTCCACCAGATGTTTGGTCAACCTTGACCCATCTGGATTTCCTCGTGCCAAGTATCCGGTCAATCCCTTTGACCTACTTGGACTCCCCAACACCAGATGTCCGATTATCCTTGATCCATTTGGATTTTCCTTGTGCCAAGTATCCAGTCAATCCCTTTGACCTACTTGGACTTCCCAACACCAGATGTCCGATCATCCTTGATCCATCTGGATTTTTCTTGCCTGGCTTCACTCACCAGGACTTCCCTTCTGCCTAGCTTCACTCACTAGGACTTCCAATTGCCTAGCTTCACTCACTAGGTATTTCACCTGGCTTCACTCACCAGGATTTCCTTCTGCCTAGCTTCACTCACTAGGTCTTTATTTCTGCCTAACTTCCCAGTTAGGACTTTCACCTGGCTTCACTCACCAGGATTTTCCCGTCAAGTATCCAGTCAACCTTGACCTACTTGACTCTCCTTCACACATGAACAATTGCACTTGCAATCTTCATGTATTGACTACATGTATTGTCAAACATCGAAACCATAACATTAAGACTCGAGCTTGACTCAATTCAAGCTCAGTCAACACGGTCAACCTTGACTTGGGGAATATTGCACCAACAATCTCCCCCTTTTTGATATTTGACAATACCTTATTTAAGTTAGGCTAATCCCATAGCCTCAACCTTCTTCATGCCACTAAGTATGAAGACGTAAGTTAAACTCTACATTCTCCCCCTAAGAGGGCAAACTCCCTCTTAGATAATGAAGACCTAACTTAAACCCTTCATTCTCCCCCTATTGGCACACATCAAAAAGAAACTCTCCCCCTGAAGAGTTACTCACCGTTGTTCACAACACGATTGTCCCATACCCTTTATTTTCATCAAATGCTCATCCTTGAGCATATACCACTTGGTATATTCACTTGTTGTATTCACACACGATTCAAATGAAGGTCTCATACCCTTCATTATCATCAGATGCTCATCCATGAGCATGCACCACTTGAACAATGAAGATATCCACTCTCCATTGAAGTCAAATGCCCAACCTTGAGCATTTTCACGAAAGAAGGTTAATCACCTTCTAAGGTGTATAAAAAGTATTTTTCATGTCCTTAAAGAGTAACTCCCCCTAAAGACATGCACGAAACTTCTGTTATTGCACCAACAATGACTTGGAATCCCTAAACCTTTAGGAAACCCAAAATTAGAAGTTTTGAGGCTCATAAATTCAATAATAAAACCAAACTCCAACTTAAACCTCTACTTAGTCTTCCTTAACCAATCCATCCTTGTTTTCATCATGAAAACTCCCCTTAATTGTGTATAAATATGGTTTGAGGGGTTAGGAATGGTTACCTAGACTAAAGATGGTCCAAAATGTTGAAATCAGGCTTTACCAGCTAAAATTAGCATTCCCAATCGATTGGAGTTGGGTCTCAATCGATTGAACCAGCTTGAATCGATCCACTGATCAATTTAGGAGGGCTGGATCGATCGGTGGATCGATCCAGGAAGCTTCTGTTTGCGAGAAGCTTGCTCTCAATCGATCGCCCGATCGATTGAGACCCTTCAATCGATCGGGTGATCGATTGAAGCTCTGAAAAAGCTGAAATTCCATTTCAGTCAATTTCAGAAACTCCCCAAAAATTCTACAAAATTCGAAAAATTATAAAAATCGTTGTAGACATTATATGGGTCATATAGTATCATGGAAAAATAGTTTTCTAAGAAAATACTTCATATTTTCAAAGATTGACACAAACTTGAAAACTTGTAAACACTTTAGTGTTTTCTTCAAGTTTGTGCTCAACTATTCAATGATGATTTGATTCCTATCAAAAGATAGCCTTCACCAAGGTTTTCCAAAAGCATTTTAAAATGATTTTCAAAACTAATATCCAACCATGTTCCTTGGGCTCAATGCACATGACTTGTACATTAGCTTTCCCAACGATTGGAAAACATATAACTATGTGTTTTGACGAACCTAAAACTCAAAAGAATGCACTAAATCAACATCTTGAGTTTTGTTCATCATCCTAACATCTCACTTGTATTTAATGTGTATTAAACCACATACAAGTCACCTTATAGTTTATAGTGAGATGCAAAGTTTGGTTTTACCCTAATCTAGGGATCATGCATAACTACCTAGGCATTTTGTGGTTATGAACATCCACCAAGGATGTTATTTGTTTATAAATATCATTTGTCCTTAAATTGTAAGGAATTAAAATAATGCATGATATGTTATGGCATACATCAAAAAGAAATAATTTTCAAAAGTAAATTTCCTATAACTACATGATGTATGTATGACATGACATGGTATTTTTGTATTTTTCATAATAAAATGTGAATGTAAAAATAAATATGATGTCACGGCATATTATGGGCAAACAAAGCATGACAAATTAGTATAAATAAAATACCTAGGTTGTCTACCTAAGTATCCTTACGCCTTAGCTAAATTAGGATTTAAAACCTAGATTGTCCACTATTTCCCAAGAAAATGCCAATAATCCAATTTTGACATTTCTTTTGCTTTTCCTAATTTGTGCCAATTTAAATTAAATATATTCCTCAAATTTTTGGCACAATTTACTCTTTTAAAGAGTAACCAATTGAGTTAAGGCATACATTGCCTTTAATTTCCTAAGAGCATTCCAAAATCCCAACTTGGTAGTTCTTTTGATTTTCCCTATTTGTGTCACTTAGAATATCATCCAATTTCTCAAAATGTAACACATTTTACTCTTCTCAAGAGTAAATATATACCCCTTATCATTTTCAAAGGTTAATAATAATCTTGAAAGTGCTCTCCGAGTGTCAACTTCATCACAGTTGGGTTAACTACACTTCTAATCGGAGTTGACACTCTCTAACCCATCTAAGGGGTAGAGAAAATGCTCTTAGGAACCCAAAACCTATTGGTGCTCCTTAGATGCTCTAGGTATTCATTAGGGATAACTTCCCTAGATACCTTCCTAGTGACCTTGTTAGGCTTCTTAGAAGCCTTAGTCACCTTTTCTAGGTCAACCCTAGGGATTTCTTCCCTTGTGACCTTCTTTGTGACTTTCTTAGACTTCTTAGAAGTCTTAGTCACACTTGTTGCAAAAATACTCTTAGGGATAACCTCCCTAGTACTTTTGACTTGACTCTTAGACCTAGACTCGGTTCCATAGCTATATGGAACCCTATGGTAAGAAATTACATCCTTCTTAGCCTTAAGTTTGTATCCCAAACCTCTATGGTCATTGGATGACTTTTGTTGTCCTAAACCTAGGTTTTGCTCATTTTTCCCTTTTAGGATATTTTTCATCCTTTTTAAGGTCTTTTCCATTTTATCAAGTCTTGACCTCAAGACTTGATTTTCTTTCCATAACTCCTTAGTTTTTGATTTTTCATTAAATCCATGAGCATTTTTATTTCTAGACCTATAACTAAATTTCTTAGTTTCCTTGTCTAGATTTTTATCTACCTTCCTAAACCTAGGTGTGGTAGTTTTAGCATGTAGAGCCACATGTTTTTCTTTAAAGCTCTCATGCTTCCTATTCTTATGGTAAATAGCATTAAAATTATAAAAGTTAGAACTACCATGCTTTTTACCATTATTTAAAGGGGTAGACTCAATAAATGATACCTTTCTTTTTACCTTGGAGGCTCCCCTTGACTTGTGCTTCCTCCAAGAGCCTTGACCGCTTTCTTCCCCTTGGGGCATTGGCTCCTATAATGTCCCTTTTGATTGAAAGAGAAGCACACAATGTGTTTCTTACTCTTCTTTGCTGTGGGGACGGTCTCCTCGGGCTTCTCCTTGCCCTTTGGTGCCACTTGGCCCTTTTTCTTGGCCAACTTGGGACATTTGCTCTTATAATGCACATGTTCCCTACACTCAAAACATATAATGTGATTTTTATTTTTAATTGAAATGTTTATACCTTCATGTGTAGGGATGTCACTTTCTCCTTTGGATCCGGAGGTAGAAACTTCCTCTTGATCCGAAAATGATTTTCCTCCCATTGATTTGGCTTGACTTGTGGAGGTAGAAGCTTCTTCATCCTCTTCTTCTCTTGACCCGGATGTGGAGACTTCTCCTTCTTCTTGATCCGGTGTCACCGAAGGTTGCTCCCCCTCAATCCTAGAGGTGGAGACTTCTTCATCTTCATCTTGTACATAGAACAAGGAGTATGCCCTCTCCTTGCCCTCTTCATTGCATTCCTTTGAAGATGAGGCTTCTTGGACCTCTTCTTCTTCGGAAGTTGAGCATCTCTCAACTTCGGAATTCTCCTCCTCTTGATCTTGCTCCAATGAGTTACCCTCTTTGGATTCTTCTTGAATTGGTACAGTGGAGGGGATCTCATGAATCTTTTCCAACTTAGCTCCATAGCTCCTTGGCATCCTTGAATTCTCCAACTTGAGCCAAAATATTGCTTGGCAATAAATTGACCAAAAGCTTGGTCACTTTATCATTTGCCTTGCTCCTTTGAACTTGCTCTTGACTCCATTTGCTTTTCTTGAGAAGCTTGCCCTTGGAGTTTGTTGGAGCTTCAAAACCTTCCATGAGAGCAAACCATTGTTCTATCTCCATCATCAAGAAATTCTTGATCTTTGATTTCTAAAGATCAAAGCTTGTTGAAGTAAATGATGGAGGCACCCTTGTATCGAATCCAAGTCCGTCTTGGAATTCCATGTTGAAGTTGAGCTTGATGAAATCTTTGACTTGAAGAATTTTGCTCCAACTTCTTCACCCTCTAGCTCTTTTCCCTTTCCGGCGATGATTCCGGTGAAGAGCAACCTTGCTCTGATACCACTTGTTGGGACCAATTATGTAGCTAGAGGGGGGGTGAATAGATCGGTGTGCTCGTCGTGCTCTTCGTTGCTTGTTTCTTCAAAGATGTGCAGCGGAAAATACAAAGAAAACAAACACAACGCTAACACTAAGGATTTACTTGGTATCCACCTCACAAGAGGTGACTAATCCAAGGATCCACGCACTCACACACCCTCCACTATGAATAACACTCCTTTATGGTAACTACTAAAGGCAGAGAAGCCCTACAACACTCTCAGTACAAGAAGAAGAAAGGAAAATACAGGATAAGCAAAAGCTTACAAGATGTACAGTAAAAACTCTAACCCTAACTTCTTGATGTAGTCCGCCTCTTGATCTTGGATCACCAGCAAACCTTGCTCCAAGAACTCTTCAACAACTGGCGGTAGAGCAGAGAAGAATATGTGGAGAGCTGTGAAGATCGGGAGTGAACAGTGCGAGCTCTACCGAAGGAATCGCACGCCAACGGCTTTATCCAGCGCCAACGGTCTGATCCCGATCGATTGGATTGTCCCAATCGATCGGGGAGGCTTTGGATCGATCGACTGATCGATCCAAAGCACCTCTGTGCTCTCGGGAATTGCCTGGATCGATTGGTGGATCGATCCAGGGCTTATCGCGCAGAATCGCGACTCCCAATCGATCCACTGATCGATTGGGGGCTCTGGATCGATCGACCGATCGATCCAGCGCTATTCTGTGTGATCGCACACTTGTCCCAATAGATCCACTGATCGATTAGGAGAAGGCTTGTCGTGAAGACTTGCCCGATCGATCGGCCGATCGATTGAGCATGAGCCAATCGATCGGCTGATCGATCCAGCTCATGATTTCTCCCTAAAATCAAGTTTAAAGCCTCCTAAACCAACATCTGGTCAATCATGACCTGTTGGTTCATCGTGCCTAGCATCTGGTCACCCTTGACCTGCTAGGACTCCCTTACCAAGCGTCCGGTCAATCCCTTTGACCCACTTGAACTTCCACCAGATGTCTGGTCAACCTTGACCCATCTGGATTTCCTCGTGCCAAGTATCCGGTCAATCCCTTTGACCTACTTTGACTCCCCAACACCAGATGTCCGATCATCCTTGATCCATCTGGATTTTTCTTGTGCCAAGTATCCAGTCAATCCTTTTGACCTACTTGGACTTCCCAACACCAGATGTCCGATCATCCTTGATCCATCTGGATTTTCCTTGCCTGGCTTCACTCACCAGTGTTAGAGTGTATACTGAAAGCCTAAACTTTTGTAAACATTTATTTTGAATAAAGAATCACATTTGGTCAAATTATCTATATTTGTTTGTAGTTGTTCAATTAATTTATATTGTAGATAACATGGTATGTGGTGTCACATACAGAAGATGATGTTATCAGTACCTTATAAATTATAAACAGTAGCTCACGACCAAAATGGAAAGGAACAAGCCATTGGAAGGTCGTAGTGTAATTAGGTATTAGTTTATCTTAACTATATAATTACACTAGTACACTTAGAGTGTATTGAGTAGGACCATCAGAGGTCGTTTTCTTTTATACTGACTTTATAAAGGAACAAAGACCTCAGTTATTATGGAAGTGTGTACTCTTAATCCTAATATAATAACAAGCACATATATTTGATATTTATTTCTTTAATTTATCAAAGGGTGAGATTTAGTTCGATGAATCAATAAGCCCGATAAGTTGGGAAATGATATCACTTATAGTGTGTGTTGTTGATTATAGAAGGAAACTGTGTCCTAGTAATTTAGGTTGATAATATCCCCAAGATGAGCTCATAAAGATTGTCATGTTAAACCCTGCAGGTGGACTTAGTCCGACATGACGATAAGGCTGAGTGGTACTATTCTTGGATTAAGATATTAATTAAATGAGTTGTCAGTAACTCACTTAATTAGTGGACATTCGACATCTTAAACACAGGGAGACTAACACACTCATAATAAGAAGGAGCCCAAAAATGTAATTTGGGATTGGTGCGGTAGTTCAATAATAGTTCTCTAGTGGAATGAATTATTATTGATAAAATTAAGTTGTGTGTTCGGGGCGAACACGGGATGCTTAATTTTATCGGGAGACCAAAACCAATTCCTCCTCTCAGTCCCTATCGTAACCTCTTATTTATAGAGTACTATACCCACCTATACCCACCTTCATACCCATGATATAGGGGCCGACCAAGCTATCTTGTGGTTCAAGCTAGGGCCGGCCAAGCCTTAATTCATGAGTGGCCGGCCCTAGCTTGAACCCAAGCTTAGGTGGTCGACCCCCATTAAATTAAAAAGAATTTTAATTTTTAATTTTTATTATGTGGAAGATATAATTTATTAAAGAGAATTAAAATTAAAATATCTTTCTTAAAAGGATCTACAAAAGATTAAAGAAAGAGATTAGATCTCTTTCCTTATTTGTAGATTGGAAAGATATTTTATTTTTCTCTTTGAAAATTATTCACATGTTGAAAAATTAAAATTATAGAAATTTCTTTTTATCAACCATGAAGGGATTATAAAGGCAAATTTTATTTTTTAAAATTTCCAAAGACAAATAAGGAAGTTTTAATTGTTGATTGAAACACTCCTAATTTATCTATTTGAGGTGGCCGGCCATGATTAATTGATTAAGAAATTTTATTTAATTTTTCTTAATTAATTGTTGTCAAGGAAAGTTAAGGAAATTTTATTATAAATAAATTTCCTTATTTGCCAAAGCCAAGGAATATAAAAGAAGGGGTAGGGGTGCCTTCATGGGTTACAAATTCTATTGTTCTCTTGCTCTTTTCCTTGGTGTTGTGGCCGGCCATCCTCTCTTTCTCTCTTCCTCTTTGTGGTGGCCGAATTCTTCATCTCCCTTGGAGCTCTTGTGGTGGCCGGATACTACTTGGAGAAGAAGAAGAAGAAGGAGAGAAAGCTTGCATCCCTTGGAGCTTGGTTGGTGGTTTTCTTCATCCTTGGTGAAGCTCTTGTTTTGGCCGAACCTAGCAAGGAGGAGAAGAAGGTGTGTTGGTGATTTCTCATCTCGGAAGATCGTTGCCCACACAACGTCCGAGGTTAGAAGAGGAATACGGTAGAAGATCAAGAGGTCTTTCTAAAAGGTATAACTAGTAATTTTTCCTTTCCGCATCATACTAGTTATTTTTGGAAATAAATACCAAATACAAGAGGCTTACGATTCTAGTATTTCGAATATGTTTTTCGATGTTGTGTTCTTGTGTTTTTACTTTTCCTTGTGATTTGATTGTTCCTTTCGGTTAACCTAAAGTTATTTTAGGAAATTAAATATTAGCTTTCCTTAAAAGGTTTTGTCTAGTCGGTGGTGGTTGCTCCCATATCCAAGAAGGTCATGTGCCTCGCCACGTCAGTACTGGGAACCAATTATGGAAATTAATATTTAATGAAATTAATAACTTAAGTGATTTGGATCGAACGTGTTAAGTTCCGCAGGAGATCCAAGTCTAAACCTAAAAGAACAAATAAATTAAGTTTTGGATCAAACGTGTTAAGTTCCGCAGGCGATCCAAAATTTAATTTAAAAGAACACATGGTAGCTAGGAAAAGGTTCAGACCTTTGTACAAAATTTGTGTACAGTGGAATCTCTAGGTTTTCCGAGTAGCAACCAACAACCAGGACTTCCCTTCTGCCTAGCTTCACTCATTAGGACTTCCAATTGCCTAGCTTCACTCACTAGGTCTTTTACCTGGCTTCACTCACCAGGATTTCCTTCTGCCTAGCTTCACTTACTAGGTCTTTCTTTCTGCCTAACTTCCCAGTTAGGACTTTCACCTGGCTTCACTCACCAGGATTTTCCCGTCAAGTATCCAGTCAACCTTGACCTACTTGACTCTCCTTCACACATGAACAATTGCACTTGCAATCTTCATGTATTGACTACATGTATTGTCAAACATCGAAACCATAACATCAAGAATCGAGCTTGACTCAATTCAAGCTCAGTCAACACGGTCAACCTTGACCTTGGAAATATTGCACCAACAACAGTTTCCTTCTATAATCAACAACACACACTATAAGTAATATCATTTCCCAACTTATCGGACTTATTGATTTATCGAGCTAAATCTCACCCTTTGATAAGTCAAAGAAATAAATACTAAATATATGTGTTTGTTATTATATTAGGATTAAGAGCACACACTTCCATAATAACTAAGGTCTTGTTCTTTTATTAAGTCAGTATACAAGATCTTACCTTAAATGACCCTACTCAATATACTTAGAGTGTACTAGTGTAATTTATTAATCAAGATAAACTAATCCCTAATTGCATTACGACTTTATCAACGGTTTGTTTATTTCCATCTTAGTCGTGAGCAACTGTTTATAATTTATAAAGAACTGATAACATGATCTTCTGTGCGTAACACCACACACCATGTTATCTACGATATAAATTAATTGAACAATTACACTTAACATAAATGTAGATATCTTTGACCAATGTGATTCTTTATTTCAAAATAAATGTTTACAAAAGCTAGGCTTTTAGTATACATTCCAACAATCTCCCACTTATACTAAAAGACTAAGCTGCCATATCTGTTGCCATACATCTGATTCCCAAACCTTCAACATGTCCATCAAAAGCTGTTGCCTTAAGGGCCTTAGTGAAAGGATCTTCCAGGTTATCACTTGATGCAATCTAGGCGGCAACAACTTCTCCTCGTTAAACGATTTCTCGTATTGGGTAGTACTTGCGCTCTATTGTGTTTACTTGCATTATGGACTTATGGTTTCTTCGAGTTTGCTACTGTACCACTATTATTACAATAAATTGTAATAATCTTTGGGCAAATCAGAAATCATGTCTAAGCCCATCATGAAGTTTCTGAGCCATCCAGCTTCTATAGGTGCCTCAGAGGCTGCCATATTCTCAGCTTCTATGGTGGATTCTGAAAAACACCTATGCTTAACACCCCTCCATAGTTATGACTTCTCCTCCTAAAATAAACACAAAACCCGAGGTCGATTAACTATTGTCCCTATCCGATTGAAAGTCAAAATCCGTGTAACTCACAGAGATCAAATCATCTGCCTAGTAAACTAGCATATAATCTCTAGTCCCTCTAAGGTACTTTAATATATGCTTTACGGCAGTCTAGTGTCCCGGTCCTGGGTTACTTCGATATTTGCTAACTATGCCCTGGGCAAAATAGATATCCGATCTCGTACACAGCATTGCATACATTAGGCTTCTGACAGCCGAAGCATAAGGAACTGCCTTCATGTCCTTTATCTCCTTTGATGTCTTCGGAGACATCTCTTTAGATTAAGCTACTCCATCTCTAAAAGGTAGAAAACCTTTCTTAGAGTCTTGCATGCTAAAACGAGCTAGGATCATATTGATATATGAAGCTTGGGATAATCATAATATTCTTTTCTTGCGATCCCTTATTACTTTGATCCCAAGAATATGTGCATTCTCCCAAGTCCTTCATATTGATTTGTTTGGACAAACATACCCTTACTTCCGACAACACTTTGATATTGTTTCCAACTACCAAATATGTCATCTACGTATAGTACAAGAAATACCACCACGTTTCCATCACACTTCTTGTATACACAAGACTCATCGGGTCACTGAATAAATCCATAGGTCTGGATTATTTCATTAGACCATATGTCCAAGACCTTGAAGCTTTGTTGCAGTCCATAAGAAGACCGATTGAGCTTACATACTAGATGCTCTTTGCCCTTTGCAATGAACTCTTCTGGTTGCTTTATATGGATATTTTCTTCAAGACTTCCATTAAGGAAAGTTGTCTTGATATCCACTTATCAAATCTCATAGTCCATATGAGTAGCAATAGATAAAAGAATCCAGATAGACTTAAGCATGGTTACCAGTGGAAAAAATTTTCCTTTTCAACAAGCCTTGCTTTGAAAGTTTCTACCTTCCCATTTATCTCTCTTTTCCTATTTTAGACTTATTTTTACCCAATGGCTTTTACACCATTTGGTGATTTTATAAGCTCCCAGACTCATATATTCTAATTCTATATTCATTGCTCTTTGCAAAGACGCTGCATTTTTTATCTTGGAGCGCTTCGTCATATGTCCGGGGATCAGGTTCATATCCACCAGGGATCAAGTCCAAAGACTCTCCCAAAACATGAATCTTTTAGGCTGTCTAACAACCCTCCCACTACGACGAGGTACTTTCTGCAATTGTGTATCATTTGTGATACGTGTTGCAGTTTCTTGTGATATTTCATCTTGTACAGTTGGTACTAGATTAGATGTGTCCTTTATTTTCCTTAAGAATAATTTTTTACTCATGGGCTTGTGGTTCATAGTATAGTCCTCTTCTAAAATCGGGCATAGGTGCTAACAATGATCTTCTGATTTTAAGGACTATAAACTTCCTTTCGTTTATCTAGGATAACCCATAAACAAGTGAACTCCTGTCCAACTTATCAGTGTCTCTCATGTGCTAGACCACCCAAATCCGAATATGCTTCAGACTAGGCTTACGCCCATTCTGTAATTCTATGGGAGTAGAGAATTCTGACTTAGAAGGTACTATGTTCACTTCCGTTTCCAATGTATATCCTCAAAATGAATTTTGGTAATTCTGAATAACTCATCATTGATCTAACTATTTCCATAAGAGTCATATTTCTTCGTTCTACTACACCATTCTGTTGGGGTGTACCAGGTGCAATCAGTTGGGATTAAATCCTGACTTCTGATAAGCGACTCCTAAACTCTCCTAAGAAGTGCTCGTCACTACGATCTCACTGTAGTGTCTTGACACTATTACTTTGACATTTCTCCGCATCAGCCTCGTACTCTTTGAACTAATCAAAGCACTTAGACTTGCAGCGCATCAAGTAAATGTATTTGTATCTCGAATAGTTATCTATAAAATAAATGAAATATTTGAAACTACCTCTTGTCTGGATAGTCATAGGACCACACAAATCAGAATGAACCAATTTCAACACATCTTCGGCTCTATACCCCGTAGATTTAAAAGCTTCTTGGTTATTTTTCCTTCCAAGTAAGACCTGCAGGTTGGAAAGATTTCCACTACCAATGAACCCAAGAGTTCATTGGTTATTATCCTTGGAATCCTACTCAAGTTAATATAACCTAGCATTAGACTGCCAAAGATGTGATTGGTTCATTTCCAAAGGTTGCTTTCTCTTAAAGTTAGAAAATGTATTATTAATTTCCATTTATTGCATTGTGGGAGTTATTGGATTTACAAATTGCCAACCAACGTACCAGAACAGATATCTTTCCTATTTTCTTGATAACAACTTTGTTATCAAAATAGACACAATATCTATTCTTTAATAGTTTAGAAACTGAAATCAAGATCTTTCTAAACTTAGTACGTAAAAATAATTTCTGAAAAATCCATATTTTATTCCTTTCAGAGGATAAACATATCTCACTGCAACAGCTGCTACTATTGCAGCAGTGCCCATGTAAACGGTATTTTCCCTTTATATAGTTGTCGGGTTTCCTGGAACCCCTGCAATGAATTGCAGACATAATTAGTGACTCTCGTATCTACACACCAGGTACCGGTAGATAACACCACTAATCATTTATCAACTAATGAATAAAATACACCTATATTGTTCTCAGTTCTAAGAGGACAGTCTACCTTAATGTCCAAGTCCTATTTCCAATCATTATAATTGGGACCTCTAAGTCTATTCTATAGTATAACAACTAGGGGATTGACAAATATATGAAATCACAAAAATATTTGGTCGAGACCTAACACCTTAAAATCCCCGTATACAAAATCAAAGAGGAGATTTTATCCATTAATTTTATTATCTTGTCAACCTAACTTTATGACAAATAAAATTAATAGTTGGTCTATCTTTGATCAAATATTTGGTCAAATCTTTGAATTTAAAATAACATTGATTTCTCAAATAATATTATTTAAATTCACCAACACCTCAAACACCGGGAATTATGCATGCCACGATAGTATGGACATATACAAATTCAAACATTTGTAAGAGGAGGGTTTTACCCATTAATTATCTTGTCAATAAATCTTTATGACAAATAAAATTACCTCAAACACCATGAATTTTGTATGTCACGATAGTGTGGACGTATACAAAACCAAACATTTGTAAGAGGGGGTTTTCCCATTAATTTTATTTTCTTGTCAACCTGACAAATAAAATTACCTCATACACCGTGAATTTTGTATGCCACGATAATGTGGGCGTATACAAAACCAAACATTTGTAAGAGGGGGTTTTAATTTTATTATCCTGTCAACCTATCTTTGTGACAAATTAATAGTTGATTTTCCTTCAGTCACACAAATAATAGCAGTGACTCCGATGGGGAGGATACTATTAGATATGCCTAAGTGTTTACCATTACTTGACACTTAGTCCATTAATAAGATTGTGCCCCTTCCGATGGGGAAGATCACACGCTCTTAATTAATTTCCTATAGTCATCCAAATGGAAGTTTTATCTAGTGATCCGCAATCAAACTCATCCGATATTGAGGAAGGCACTCAGAGCCAACGCGCAAGTATGTTTGCATCACTTACAAACTAGTAATGGAGACCGTGGAATTTATTTATAAATCCCTCTCCCACTTAGTTATTTAAGGTGAGGAATTTTAACCTATGCTAGCATACATCACATGCAAATCACAATAAATAAAAGCAATAAATATGAAAATTAATTTTCCAACTATTATGGCTTCTTCCATCACTATTCTTCGTGTGTTCCAACTCTGGCTGCTGCCATCTTTAGCCGCCACCATCGGGTCCATGTCGTTGGGTCCATCGAGCTTCCTTTTTTGCTGCGTCTCTGGTCCTCCAATAGCACTACGCTTTGCAAGGATACGATCCATGACAAAAATATAATTTTACATATATCGATCTTATATTCCACAAAGAAATGTACATGTAATCTAGATCGAAACAAAAATGTAAAATCTTAATAACTAATACAGCTCCTGCTATATTTAATATTACAATCATGCACACACAATAAAATGCCCTTGACATGTCCAAGGGTCCAATCACACACAATATCTATATGCCATAATAGTTGGAGCCTACAACCACAAAGTTAGCACATCCTACTATTATTCTGCCTAAATTATATATGACATGTGCATAATCTATTTGAAAACCAAACACACAGAGGCAAACCCTAGCTCTGATACCAATTATTGGTTGGTCCTAGGAAGATCGTACCGGTTCCACTGTACAAAAATTTTGTACAAGTGTCAAACCTTTCCTAAACAACCTATTGTGTTCTTTAGAAGTTAAATTAGGAATTACAAACGGAACTTAACATTATTGATTCCAAATTTAACTTATCTGTTCTTAATGGTTTAGACTTGGATCGCAAGCGGAACTTAACACTATTGATCTAAATCAACCTATGTTATAAATTCAATTAAATATTAATTTCTAAAATTAACTTTCAGGACTGCATGGCGAGGCACATGACCTTCTTGGGTATGGGAGCATCCACCACCGCCTAGACAAAGTCTTTTAAGGAAAGCAAATATTTAATTCCCTTATATAACTCTAGGTTTAACCAAAAAGAACAATCGAATCACAAATTCGAAAATAAAAGAAAAGAAATACAACTTCAAATATCTAATCTGAAAATATAGAATCTAATGTCTCTTGTGTTTGGAATTCATACAAAAGAAAAACTAGTATGATGCGGAAAATAATTACTAGTTATACCTTCCTTTGTATGCAATGACCTCTTGATCTTCTACCGTATTCCTCTTCTTATCCCGGACGTTGTTTGGGCAACGAACTACCGAGATGAGAACCACCCAAGCCCTTCTCCTTCCTCCTTGCAAGTTTCGGCCAAACCAAGAATCCTCCAAGGATGTAGAATTTCGGCCACCACCACCAAGCTCCAAGGGATGCAAGAAACAAAGCCTCCTTTCTCTCCTTCTTCTCCTAGCTAGAACCGGCCACCATCAAAAACTCCAAGAGAAGGATGAAACCGACCACTAAAGAAGAAGAGAAGTGGAGAGGGATAAACTCTAGGGCCGGCCACAACCAAGGAAGAGAGGGAGGGAAAATAGAATAGAGTTATCCTTTTTGAAGGCACCTCTACCCCCTCTTTTATATTCCTTGGTCTTGACAAATAAGGAAATTTAAATAAAAACTTCCTAATTCCTTTGCCATGAAAAGGAAAATTTAATTGATTTAAAATCAATTTCCCTTTTCTTAAACAACATGGCCGGCCACAACCAAATCTCCAAGCAAGGAAAGTTTTAAACACAAATTAAAACTTCCTTATTTGTTTCCGGAAATTTTAAAATAAAATTTCTCTAACAATTTATCCCTTCATGGTGGGTTATAAAAGGAAATTTTATAAATTAAAATCTTTCTTTTAAACATGTGGATGATTTTTAAAAAGGAAAGTTATCTTTAAAAATAAAATCTTCTTTCAATCTACAAATAAGGAAAGATATCAAATCTTTTCTTAATCCTTTGTAGAAACTTATAAAAGGAAATATTTAATTTTAAAACTCTCTTTTTAAATCATGAACATGGTTACAAAAAAGGAAAGTTTTATCAAAATTAAAATCTTTCTTTCAACCTACAAATAAGGAAAGATATCATATCTTTTCTTAATCATTTGTAGAAAGCTATAAAAGGATAGATTTAAATTTTAAACTCTCTTTTAAAACCATGAAATCCACATAAGAAAAAATTTAAAATAAAAATCTTTTTAATGTGATATGGCCGGCCACCTACTTGACTCAACCACTTGATCTTGGCCGGCCCTAGCTTGGGTTCCATGCTAGCTTGGCCGACCTCCTTGGGTTGGGTAAGGAGTGGGTATGTGATGGGTATAAATCTCTATAAACAAGATGCTACGATAGGGACCGAGAGGAGGAATTGGTTTTAGTCTCCCGATGAAATTAAGCTTCCCATATTCGCCCTGAATACTCAACTTAATTTCATCAATAATAATTCATATCACTAAAGAATTATTATTGAACTATCGCACCAATCCCAAATTATGTTTTGGGCTCCTTCTTATTATGAGTTTGTTAGTCTCCATGTGTTTAAGATGTCGAATGTCCACTAATTAAATGAGTTACTGACAACTAACTTAATTAATATCTTAGTCCAAGAGTAGTACCACTCAACCTTATCGTCATGTCAGACTAAGCCCACCTGCAGGGTTTAACATGACAATCCTTATGAGCTCCTCTTGAGTGTTGGTGCAACATCCCTCAGGTCAAGGTTGACCAAGCTTGAGTCTGGGTTTGGGTTTCGATGTTTGACAATACAAGGTTGATTGAAGAAAAGAGTCAAGTAGGTCAAGGATGACCAGATACTTGACTGGGAAGTCCTAACTGGGATGTTAGGCAGAAGGAAATGTTGGTTGCTACTCGGAAAACCTATAGGTTCCACTGTACAAAAATTTTATACAAAGGTCTGAACCTTTTCCTAGCTACCATGTGTTCTTTTAAATTAAATTTTGGATCGCCTGCGGAACTTAACACGTTTGATCCAAAACTTAATCTATTTGTTCTTTTAGGTTTTGACTTGGATCTCCTGCGGAACTTAACACGTTCGACCCAAGTCTCCTTAAGTTATTAATTCCATTAAATATTAATTTCCATAATTGGTTCCCAGTACTGACGTGGCGAGGCACATGGCCTTCTTGGATATGGGAGCAACCACCACCGACTAGACAAAACCTTTTATAGAAATCTAATATTTAATTTCCTAAAATAACTTTAGGTTAACCAAAGAGAACAATCAAATCACAAGGAAAAGAAAAAATAAAAGAACACAACATCGAAAAACATATTCGAAATTCTAGAACGTAAGCCTCTTGTATTTGGTATTATTTCCATAAATAACTAGTATGATGCGGAAAGAAAAATTACTAGTTATACCTTGTAGAAAAAACCTCTTGATCTTCTACCGTATTCCTCTTCTAACCTCGGACGTTGTGTGGGCAACGATCTTCCGAGATGAGAAACCACCAACCACCTTCTTCTCCTCCTAGCTAGGTTCGGCCACAAAGAAAGAAGCTTCACCAAGGAAGAAAATCAAAACACCAACCAAGCTCCAAGAGATGCTAGCTTCCTCTCCTTCTTCTTCTTCTTCTTCTTCAAGTAGTATCCGGCCACCACAAGAGCTCCAAGGGAATAGAGGGGTTCGGCCACCACAAGAGGAAGAGAGGGAAAGGATGGCCGGCCACACCAAGGAACAAAAGAGGGAGAGAAAATAATAGAGGTTGTATCTCATGAAGGCACCCTCACCCCTTCTTTTATATTCCTTGGCCTAGGTAATTTAGGAAATTTAATTACAATAAAATTTCCTTAATTTCCTTGACATGATTTAATTGAGAAAAATAAAATAAAATTTCCCCAATTGAATTCAAGTGGCCGGCCACATCATGAAGAACAAATTGAACAAGTTTCAATCAACAATTAAAACTTCCTAATTTGTTTCCGGAAATTTTAAAAAATAAAATTTCTCTTCAAAAATCTCTTCATGGTTGATAAAAGGAAATTTCTATAATTTTAATTTTATCAACATGTGAATAATTTTAAAGAGAAAATAAAATATCTCACCAATCTACAAATAAGGAAAGAGATCTAATCTCATTCTTTAATCTTTTGTAGATCTTTTATAAGAGAGATATTTTAATTTAAATTCTCTTTAATAAATTATTTCTTCCACATAAAAAAAAATTAAAATTAAAATTCCTTTTTAATTTAATTTGGCCGGCCCCCACTAGCTTGGGTTCAAGCTAGGGCCGGCCACCCAATTTTATACCTAGGCCGGCCCTAGCTTGGTTCCCAAGCTAGCTTGGCCGGCCCCCTATTAGTGGGTATAGAAGGTGGGTATAGGTGGGTATAGAACTCTATAAATAGGAGGCTACGATAGGGACCGAGAGGAGGAATTGGTTTTGGTCTCCCGATAAAATTAAGCATCCCGTGTTCGCCCCGAACACACAACTTAATTTTATCAATAATAATTCATTCCACTAGAGAACTATTATTGAACTACCGCACCAATCCCAAATTACATTTTTGGGCTCCTTCTTATTATGAGCGTGTTAGTCTCCCTGTGTTTAAGATATCGAATGTCCACTAATTAAGTGAGTTACTGACAACTCATTTAATTAATATCTAAGTCCAAGAGTAGTACCACTCAACCTTATCGTCATGTCGGACTAAGTCCACCTGCAGGGTTTAACATGACAATCCTTATGAGCTCCTCTTGGGGACATTATCAACCTCGTATCTCTAGGACACAGTTTCCTTCTATAATCAACAACACACACTATAAGTGATATCATTTCCCAACTTATCGGGCTTATTGATTCATCAAACTAAATCTCACCCATTGATAAATTAAAGAAATAAATATCAAATATATATGCTTGTTATTATATTAAGATTAAGAGCACACACTTCCATAATAACTGAGGTTTTTGTTCCTTTATAAAGTCAGTATAAAAGAAACGACCTCAAATGGTCTTACTCAATACACTCTAAGTGTACTAGTGTAATTATACATTCAAGATAAACTGATACCTAATTAGACTACGACCTTCTAATGATTTGTTCCTTTCCATTTTGGTCGTGAGCTACTGTTTATAATTTATAAGGTACTGATAACATTATCTTCTGCATGTGACACCACATGCTATGTTATCTACAATATAAATTAATTGAACAACTACAAACAAATGTAGATAATTTGACCAAATGTGATTCTTTATTCAAAACAAATGTTTACAAAAGCTTAGGCTTTCAGTATACACTCCAACAGGAAAGACCTAGTGAGTGAAGCTAGGCAGTGAGGAAAATCCTAGTAAGTGAAGCTAGGTGAAAGTCCTGGTTAGTGAAGCCAGGCAGAAGAAAATCCCGGTGAGTGAAGCCAGGTGAAAATCCTAGTGAGTAAAGCTAGGTGAAAGTCCTGGTGAGTGAAGCCAGGCAAAAGAAAATCCTGGTGAGTGAAGCCAGGTGAAAATCCTAGTGAGTGAAGCTAGGTGAAAGACCTGGTGAGTGAAGCCAGGCAAAAGAGAAGTCCTAGTGAGTGAAGATAGGAAGATTGGAAGTCCTGGTGAGTGAAGCCAGGCACGGGGAAATCCAGATGGGTCAAGGTTGACCAGACATCTGGTGAAAGTCCAAGTATGTCAAAGGATTGACTGGATACTTGGCACGGAGAGATCCAGATGGGTCAAGGTTGACCAGTCATCTGGTGAAAGTCCAAGTAGGTCAAGGTAGTGACCGGATACTTGGCAAGATGAAGAAAAGTCCAAGTGGGTCAAAGGGAATGACCGGACACTTGGTGAGGGAGTCCTGGCAGGTCAAGGGTGATCGGATGCTAGGCATGATGAACCAACATGTCAAGGTTGACCGGATGTTTGTTTGGGAGGCTTGGGACTTGGTTTTGGGCAAAAACCAGAAGCCGAATCGATCAGCCGATCGATTGGCTGGAGCCCAATCGATCGGTCGATCGATTGGGGTGTCCCTGCGAGAAGCTTTCATCCCAATCGATCAGTGGATCGATTGGGAGGAAGTCGCGAGCGCACAGAATGCCTCTGGATCGATTGGGAAGGTGATGTATGTCGCGATAAGCCCTGGATCGATCAGCCGATCGATCCAGGCTAATTTCCAGAGCACAGAGGCGCTCTAGATCGATCCGTGGATCGATCCAAAGCCTCCCCGATCGATTGGGAGCAATCCAATCGATCGGGATCCGACCTTTGGCGCAGATAAAGGTCGTTGGCGTGCGTCTTCTTCGGCAGAACTTCACCGATTCACTCTAGATACTCTCCAGCACCTCCATAGCTCTCTCCAAGCTCCAGATCGCCAGTTCTTGAAGATTCTTGGAGGTTTTTCCAAGTCAAGAGGCGGATCAAAAACAAGAAGAAGAAGTTAGGGTTAGGGTTTTTATTGCACATCTTGTAAGCTTTTACTTATCTTGTATTTCCCTTTCTTCTTCTGGTATTGAGAGTGTTGTAGGGCTTCTCCGCCTTTGGTAGTTACCATAAAGGAGTGTTATTCATAGTGGAGGGTGCATGAGTAGGTGTGGATGTTGGTTGCTACTCGGAAAACCTAGAGGTTCCACTGTACAAAAATTTTGTACAAAGGTCTGAACCTTTTCCTAGCTACCATGTGTTCTTTTAAATTAAATTTTGGATCGCCTGCGGAACTTAACACGTTTGATCCAAAACTTAATCTATTTGTTCTTTTAGGTTTTGACTTGGATCTCCTGCGGAACTTAACACGTTTGATCCAAATCACCTAAGTTATTAATTCCATTAAATATTAATTTCCAAAATTGGTTCCCAGTACTGACGTGGCGAGGCACATGGCCTTCTTGGATATGGGAGCAACCACCACCGACTAGACAAAACCTTTTAAGGAAAGCTAATATTTAATTTCCTAAAATAACTTTAGGTCAACCGAATAGAACAATCAAATCACAAGGAAAAGAAAAACAAAAGAACACTATATCGAAAACAAATTCGAAACACTAGAATCGTATGCCTCTTGTATTTAGTATTATTTCCAAAAATAACTAGTATGATGCGGAAAGAAAAATTACTAGTTATACCTTTTAGAAAGACCTCTTGATCTTCTACCGTATTCCTCTTCTAACCTCGGACGTTGTGTGGGAAACGATCTTCCGAGATGAGAACCACCTAGCACCTTCTTCTTCCTTACAAGTTTCGGCCATCAAAACTTCTCCTAGGATGAAGAGGTTCGGCCACCACCACCATGCTCCAAGGGATGCTAGAAAAGAGGCTTCTTTTCTCTCCTTCTTCTCCTTCTTAGTTCCGGCCACCAAAGCTATCTCCACCATGAGAAGGTTTCGGCCACACAAAGGAGAGGAGAGGAAAGAAAGGGCCGGCCACACCCAAGGAAGAAAAGAGGGAGAAAAATAATAGAGTTGTTCGCCTTGAAGCCTCCTCTACCCCCTCTTTTATAATCCTTGGTCTTGGCAAATAAGGAAAATTTAATAAAAACTTCCTTAATTCTTTCGCCATTGAAAAGGAAAATTTATTTAATTAAAAATAATTTTTCTTTTCAATTTTGCAATGGCCGGCCACACCAAGAAATCTCCAAGCAAATAAAATTTTAAACACCAATTAAAACTTCCTTATTTGCTTCCGGAAATTTATAAAAATTTCTCAATAATTTTTATCCCTTCATGATTGGTTTATAAAAAGGAAATTTAATAAATTAAAATCTTTCTTTTAAACATGTGGATAAAAAGAAAGTTATCTCTAAAAATTAAAATCTCTTTTAATCTACAAATAAGGAAAGATATCAAATCTTTTCTCAATCTTTTGTAGAAACTAATAAAAGAGAATTATTAATTTTTAAACTTTCTTTTAAATCATGAACATGGTTAAAAAGGAAAGTTTTCTTAAAATTTAAAATCCTCCTTTAATCAACAAATAAGGAAAGATTTCAAATTTTAAACTCTCTTTTAAACATGTAGATGATTTACAAATACGGAAAGTTTTTACCAAAAATTAAAACCATCCTTTTAAACTACAAATAAGGAAAGAGATTAATCTCTTCTCTTAATCTTTTGTAGAAAACTATAAAAGGAAATTTTTAATTTTTAAACTCTCTTTTAAAATCATGATATCCACATAAGAAATAATTTTAATAAAAATCCTTTTTAATATTCTAGTGGCCGGCCACCTAAGCTTGGGACCCAAGCTTTGGCCGGCCACCTACATGGCTCATCCACTTGGTCTTGGCCGGCCCTAGCTTGGGTTCCAAGCTAGCTAGGCCGGCCCCATTGGATGGGTAAGAAGGTGGGTATGCGGTGGATATAAATCTCTATATACTAGAGGCTACGATAAGGACCGAGAGGAGGAATTGGTTTTGGTCTCCCGATAAAATTAAGCATCCCGTGTTCGCCCCGAACACACAACTTAATTTTATCAATAATAATTCATTCCATTAAAGAACTATTATTGAACTACCACACCAATCCCAAATTACATTTTGGGCTCCTTCTTATTATGAGTGTGTTAATCTCCCTGTGTTTAAGATAACAAATGTCCACTAATTAAGTAAGTTACTGACAACTCGCTTAATTAATATCTAGCTCCAAGAGTAGTACCACTCAACTTCATCGTCATGTCGGACTAAGTCCACCTGCAGGGTTTAACATGGCAATCCTTATGAGCTCCTCTTGGGGACATTCTCAACCTAGATTACTAGGACATAGTTTCCTTCTATAATCAACAACACACACTATACGTGATATCATTTCCCAACTTATCGGGCTTATTGATTCATCGAACTAAATCTCACCCATTGATAAATTAAAGAAATAAATATCAAATATATGTGCTTGTTATTATATTAGGATTAAGAGCACACACTTCCATAATAACTGAGGTCTTTGTTCCTTTATAAAGTCAGTATAAAAGAAACGACCTCTAATGGTCCTACTCAATACACTCTTAGTGTACTAGTGTAATTATATAGTTAAGATAAACTAACACCTAATTACACTACGACCTTCCAATGGTTTGTTCCTTTCCATCATGGTCGTGAGCTACTCTTTATAATTTATAAGGTACTGATAACATGATCTTCTATGTGTGACACCACACACCATGTTATCTACAATATAAATTAATTGAACAACTACATTTATCACAAATGTAGACAATTGACCAATGTGATTCTTATTTCTAGATAAATGTTTATACCAAAATCTAGGCTTTTAGTATACACTCTAACAGTGGATCCTTGGACTAGTCACCTCTTGTGAGGTGGATACCAAGTAAACCATCCTTGTTAGCGTTGTATGCTTTTGTTTCTTATATTTCCGCTGCATATCTCTGAAGAAACGAGCAACACCGACGACGAACACGCGAAGAGCTATTCACCCCCCCTCTAGCTACTTTTCGGTCCTAACATTGAGGACATTCTCAACCTAGATTACTAGGACACAGTTTCCTTCTATAATCAACAACACACACTATAAGTAATATCATTTCCCAATTTATCGGACTTATTGATTTATCGAGCTAAATCTCACCCTTTGATAAGTCAAAGAAATAAATACTAAATATATGTGCTTGTTATTATATTAGGATTAAGAGCACACACTTCCATAATAACTAAGATCTTATTCTTTTATTAAGTCAGTATAAAAAGAACTTACCTTAAATGATCCTACTCAATACACTTAGATGTACTAGTGTAATTTATTAGTCAAGATAAATGAATCCCTAATTACACTACGACTTTACCGACGGTTTATTCATTTCCATCTTAGTCGTAAGCAACTGTTTATAATTTATAAAGAACTAATAACATGATATTCTGTGTATGACATCACACACCATGTTATCTATGATATAAATTAATTGAACAACTACACTTAACATAAATATAGATATTTTTGACCAATGTGATTCTTTATTTCAAAATAAATGTTTACAAAAGCTAGGCTTTTAGTATACATTCCAACACAAAGCTCTCAAATTCACATTGCTGAAAATGTTTCTGCTTCTAAACTGAAAGGTAGAAAGAAGAAAAAGAAACAAGTTGGTTCAGCAAAGAAAGTGAATCGATCTCTAGGGACTGGACCGAAAGTAGGTGTGAAGAAGCCGAAGGGCAAGTGCTTCACATGCAAGCAGTCTAGACATTGGAAGGTGGACTGTCCTCGTAGAAAGGAGAACAATAAAGGGCTAAGAGCATCTTGTATGTAAGCACAATCGATCTACTTATGGACTGAAGCAAGTTTCGAGATCTTGGAACATCCGGTTTAATAAAGTGATCCAGTCTTATGGATTCATTCAGTGTCCGGATGAGTCTTATGTAAACAAGAAAAGTGACGGAAATGTGGTGGTATTTCTTGTATTATACATAGATGACATTTTGCTCATTGGCAACAATGTCAAAGTGTTTTCAGACGTAAGGGTATGGTTGTCCAAACAGTTTGATATGAAGGACTTGGGAGAATGTGGACATATACTTGGGATCAAAGTAATAAGGGATCGCGAGAAAAGAATGTTGTGCTTATCCCAAACTTCATACATTGATATTATCCTAGCTCGTTTTAGCATGCATAACTCCAAGATGTTAGTGCGGGAAGCATCCGATGATATGTTGGTGCGGGAAGCATCTGACGATCGAACCTATGTTTTGATTATGTCAAAGGGTTCAAAATTAACACAAGAAAGGTTTTCTACCTTTTCGGCATGGAGTACCTTTATCTAAAGAGATGTGTCCTAAAACATCAAAGGAGATAGAGGACATGAAGGCAGTTCCTTATGCAGCGGCTGTAGGAAGCCTAATGTATGCAATGTTATGTACGAGACCAAATATCTATTTTTCCGTGGGCATAGTTAGCAGATATCAAAGTAATCCAGGACAGAGACATTAGACTGTCGTAAAGCATATATTAAAGTACCTAAGAAGGACTAGAGATTATATGCTGGTTTACCAGACAAATGATTTGCTCCCTGTGGGTTACACGGATTCGAATTTCCAATCAGATAAGGGCAATAGTAAGTCAACCTCGGGGTATGTGTTTACTTTGGGAGGTGGAGCTATAACATGGAGGAGTGTTAATCAAAAATACGTTTCGGACTCCACCATGGAAGCTGAGTATGTGGCAGCCTCTGAGGCAGCCAAAGAAGCTATATTGCTCATAAACTTCTTGATGGACTTAGATGTGATTCTTGGTTTGCCCAAAATTATCATAATTTATTATGATAATAGTGGTGCAGTAGCAAACTAGAAGGAATCATTAGCCCATAAGGCTAGTAAACACATTGAGTGCAAGTACCACCTGATACGAGACATCGTAAAGCGAGGAGAAGTTGTTGTCGCCAAGATTGCATCAGAAGATAACCTGGCAGATCCTTTCACTAAGGCCCTTCCGACAAAAGCTTTTGATAGATATGTTGAGGGGATGAGAATCAGATGTATGGTAGCATATATGGCAGCATAGTCTTTTAATATAAGTGGGAGATTGTTAGAATGTATACTAAAAGGCTAGTTTTTTGTGTGAACATTTATTGAATGAACATTTATTTTGTAATAAGAATCACATTGGTCAAATGTCTACATTTATGTTAAATGTAGTTGCCCATTTAATTTATATTATAGATAGCATGGTGTGTGGTGTCACACAGAAGATCATGTTATCAATTCCTTATAAATTATAAATAGTAGCTCACAACCAAGATGGATTGGGACAAACCATTGGAATGGTTGTAGTGTAATTTGGTATTAGTTTATCTTGACTATAAAATTACACTAGTACACTATGTGTGTATTAAGTAGGATCATTTGAGGTTGTTCCTTTTATACTGACTACATAAAAGAACATAACCTCTGTTATTATGGATGTGTGTACTCTTAATCCCGATATAATAGCAAGCACATATACTTAGTATTTATTTCTTTAATTTATCAATAGGTGAGATTTATTCGTTAAATATGTTGGTGCAATTGACCTATGCTTGATCAATATAATCATAGTTTTGATGTGTGTGTCAAAGACTTTAAGTTAGGCTTTCATATGTGTTTGATATGTGTGTTTAGGTCTTGCAGGACTTGGTGAAACACACATGAGAAGCTTGGTGCAGCTAAGCTTGGGAAGCTCATCCTAGGGCTCAGATCCTTGAGTCGGTGAAGGATGGTGTGGAAGACATTCGAGGGACCACCGGACGAGGAGCAACGGAGTGGAGTCAAGGGAAGCGGACTTCAAGGCAACGTGAAGGATGGCATGGAGAGGAGCCGCGGGCTCGGGTGCATCTGAGGGATGAAGGCCGAGGAAGAGGACTTCAAGGGCGACTCCAGACAGGATGAGTGTGAGTGTGTAACAAGGTGCAGTCCAGTCGGTTGCAACTTTTAGCAGTCAACTGCACTAGTCGACTGCATGTTTTTAGCAGTCGACTGCACCAGTCGACTGCATATTTTAGCAGTCAACTGGCAGCAAATAGAAGCATTCTGTTCGCTCAGTCGGCAGTGATCAGTCAACTGCTAAAACTAGCAGTCGACTGGTAAATGACCGTTGGTCAACCGTTGGTGCTACGAAGTAGTCGTTGGCTACATCCAACGGTAGCACCAGTCGACTGATGGTTTTTCCAGTCGACTGGTACCGAGATGAGTTGATATAATGATCAATTCCCTCCTCTTATTTATAGGAAGCTTTGGGGCTTAAAGGAGGTTACTCTTGCTTGCTGAATAACTCCTTAGCAATTGTATAAAGCTTCCAAGTCTACTCTCTTCCTCCCAAAACCTAAACTTCATCATTGTAAAGAGGAAGAGATCCTTTGCGAGAGGTTTGCTCCACTGAGAAGGAGAAAGCTCTAGCCGGAGATTGTCGGGGATTGATCCACCGAAGGATCAAGGGTTCGTCCACCTCAAGGACATGTCGTGGAGTAAGAGCAAACAATCTCCGAACCACGTTACATCGAGCTTGTTAGCGATTTGGTATTCTTTCTTTATTGTTTTCATTAGTTAGTTGTATTTCCTCTTGCGCACTAACTTGTATGAGAAGAAACGCGATTTGGGGTGGCCTAGCTATCCAACCCCCCTTCTAGCCGGCCACCGATCCTTTACAAAATCAATACGCTCGATAAATTGGGAAATAATATTATTTATATGGTATGTTGTTAATTATAGAAGAAAAATGTGTCCTAGTTATCTAGGTTAATGATGTCCCCTTGAGGAGCTCATAACGATTGTCATGTAATCTCTGCAAGTGGATTTAGTCCGACATGACAATGAAGTTAAGTGATACTACTCTTGGAGCTAGATATTAATTAAGTGAATTGTCAATAATTCATTTAATTAATGGACATTCGATATCTTAAACACAGGGAGACTAATGCACTCATGATAAGAAGGAGCCCATAATGTAATATGGAATTGGTGCGGTAGTTCAATAATAACTCTTTAGTGGTATGAGTTATTATTGATGAACTTGAGTTGAGTGTTCGGGGTGAACACATGAAGCTCAAGCTCATCACAAGGCCAAAACTAATTCCTCCTCTCGGTCCCTATTGTAGCCTCTTATTAAAAGTCTTTTTATCCACCCAAAGCCCAGCTTCTTACCCAAGCTAGGGGTCGGCCACATCCTTGCTTGGTGCCCAAGCAAGGGGTAGGCCAAGCCCATCTTGGTGTCCAAGATGTGGCCAGCCAAGCCTTGCTTGGTGCCCAAGTAAGGGGTCGACCACAAGGATTAAAAAGAAAAAGTTTTAATATTTTAAAATCTTTCCTTTTATAGTCATCCTCCAAGGAATTTAAAAGAAAGATTTTAATTGTAAAAATCTTTCCTTTTATAGTCATCCCACAAGAATTTAAAAGAGAAATTTTAATTTTAAAATTTTTATTTAATAGTCATCCACAAAGGGATTTAAAAGAGAAATTTTAATTTTAAAATCTTTCCTTTTATAACTATCCATAAAGGAATTTAAAAGACAGATTTTAATTTTAAAGTTTTTCCTTTTTTGTTGCCCATGCTATGGCCGGCTATGATTGGATTAAAAAGGAAGTTTTTAATTATGTTTAAAACTTTCCTTTTGTAGCCATCCACATAAGGAATTAAAAAGGAAGATTTTAATTTTTTGTCAAAAATCTTTCCTTTTTTGTATTCACCAAGGATTACAAAAGAGATGTAGATGGAGCCTTATGGTATAACACATCTAAGAATAGAACCTAAGTCTCTTCTTCTCTTTTCCTTGGTGGCCGACCCTTCTCCATTCTTTCTTCTCCCTTTGTTTTCTTTTCTTGAGGCCGGTGGCACATCAAGCTCCATCTTCTTGTGGCTGGTTTGCTTGGAGGAGAAGAAGAAGGAGGAGGAGGCTCCCTATTGTGGCATCCCTTGGTGGCCGAAGTCTTGGAAGAAAGAAGAAGGTTTGGGTGGATTTCATCTTGGTAGATTGTCGCCCACACGACGTCCAAGAGAAGGAGAGGAATGCAGCAAAAGATCAAGAGGTCTTTAAGTTACAAAGAAAGGTATAACTAGTTCTTAATTCCACAGCGAAACTAGTTTTTCTTTGTATAGATCCTGAAATACCAACACAGGAGGCTTTCGTGTTTCATTTTTTATGTTTCGATTTAGTGTTTTGATCTTGTGCTTCTATTGACGTATTTGTAGTTAAACATAGGGGTACTGTAAGAAGTTTAAATATCTAATTTCTTTGAAAGGCTTTGTCTAGGAAGTGGTGGATGATCTCATATCCAATTTCTTGGAACCAGAACCTTCAGCTACAAAAGCTTGACTAGAAATATTTGCGGATTCAATCCTCTCCGCCTCAAGTTCTATATGGTGTGAGACATCAGTGAAAGTCTTGATACTCTCACTGTGGGTCAGATTCTGTTTCATCGTTTCCCAAGAATCAGGAAGGGAACGGATAACTGCCTAAACCTGTTGTTCATCAATTAACGCATGACCAACAGTCGTAAGCTCTCAAATCATATTACCCATCTCCCTGAGATGTTGGGTCATGGTAACATTCGAGCATTTTTTACAGCTATCAAACTTAATTGTTAGCTGATGGAGCTTACTAAGACTTATTCCACTGTACTTTTCTCTAGGGCTACCCAGACAGCATGAGCCGATGGTAATAGCTCATACTCAAATACCAGGTCATCCAATATTGAACTAATCAATATTCCCTTAGCAATGGAGTCCTTCCTTTTCCATGTCTTATAGGCATCAAGGTCACATCTGTGCTATGCTATAGAACCATCAGTCAATTCCTCTGTGAATTGATTAACAACCTCTAGAACTTCTTGTTCCTCAAGAACGCATTGTATTTTGAGGTGTCACATTTTGTAGTTATCCCCATATAATTTATCTCCCTTATTGAGTTCAGCTATGATATTTTTAGTTGTCATGATCTACATAAATAAACACATTATTTATTATTTCAGTGTAATTCATATGTATGTAATTAATTATTGACTCAGTGTAAATTAAAATTAGTTTACAAAATCAAGTGATAACTTTATTTCCACTCAACATTTGTATGTTCTAATCTAATCAACATTGATCAATTATATTACATACATCCCATCTAATAAAAAATCATGTAATAATATGAACGAATCATATATATGAACTAATCATATTATTTAACATGAACGAATCATGAAATGAACTAATCATTTTCAAGTTTGTTAACATATAACATAACTTTTATATATATGTTCGTACACAACATAAATTACTTTATTCACTAAATGGGCTAACACTGTTCGTACATAACGACAGTAAATAGAACACTAATAAATTAGATAGGCCAATACCGCTCCCACTAGGACAAATACTAGTACAGTGACCAACATTATCCCTATTAACCTGGACTCATTTGGGATAATCTCATATGGGGCAGCTTCAGGATTCTCCATCAAATCTATTTTTGGATCTTCCTCGAACATTTCCTGATCCTCTTTAGACTCTTCAAGCTCTTCTTCACCCATATAGTGAAGTAGTTCCTCACACAGTTCTGCATATGTAACGCGTCCTTCATGACGTCCCCATACATAGTCTGCTATTACCCTAAGATACTCTGACAATGAATGCATCAATGCCTAGATCCTATAACTGTCCAGGACTGGAAACTCTTCTTTCTCAAGTTTCTAAAATAGTTTATCAAGTCTTCTAACATGTCCGTCGACTCCATAAGCAGACTTATACTTTATCTCCTGAATCTCCTCCCGGAGTTGGTTTTGCCGCACTTCGTGACGAGTCATTGTGGTAATCGTCCATGCCATCTGAAAAATTGAATTTAAATAAGTCAGTACAAAACCGACTAACCAGTACAAAACCAGTTTAATTCAATTTATACACATATAGAACCATCATTATAAATCAAGAAAAACAAATCTTCTCAATTTTCAAGAGTTTAAGTCGACTGACCGATAGGACCGGTCGATCAGGAATCCGGATCCTAAGCTTAGTCTATTATCCTCATTAGAACTAATCTAATTGGACAGGGATTTCTGACCCATTAGGTTATTGTTTAAGTCCATTTGAGTCAATCACAGACTTATTAATCAAACTTAGGTCCGTTTGATTATTCCAACGCTCATTGGATTAAATCTGACCCATTAGAATAAATTTAATCTTTACTCAAATCTGACCCATTAGGTAATTTTGGCTTATGTTATCAAATCCGGCTTATTAGAAAGAATCTGACCTGATTTGATTTTGCCCGACACGTGCAATCAAAATCATCCCAACTCATTAAATAATAAACTGACTTGGTTAAACCAACAAATGATTTAAACCAGATCTAGATATCATTGAATTAAACTGGTCTGTTTAAATCAACTAATGATTTAAACTAAATTTGAGTTTGATTGGATAAGTTGGTCTAGTTCAATTTTCAATTAATTGAATCATAAATTAATTAAATATTTATTTATTAATTAATTAAATATATATAGATTAATTAATAATACATGTCTATATGTATTTAATTAATTAATAAATATATCTAATTAAATTTTATAAAGAAATTAACTGTTCACGTTTTGTTTGTGTATTAAAAAAATCTTAACGTTGATTTTTTATTAAATATGTATTGAAAACTTTTCGGGTTTTTTTTTCAAAAATCTTAACGTTGATTTTTTATTAAATATGCATTGAAAACATTTCGGGTTTTTTTTTTTTCAAAAATCTTAACGTTGATTTTTTATTAAATATGTATTGAAAACTTTTCGGGTTTTTTTTTCAAAAATCTTAACGTTGATTTTTTATTAAATATGCATTGAAAACATTTCGGGTTTTTTTTTCATTTTGATTTAATAAAATCAAAATTTTCCGGTTTAACGGATGAATAATAGCCCCTACGGTTCATTATCTTCCTCGCGACAAACGCAAGGTTTTCTCGCGGCCAACTTTCATAGATATGTAAATGCAATTGCCGACGCTCCTCTGTCGCGATTTTATATCGCCGAGGACTAAATGATTTCCACGTAGCCAGGTGGAAATCATGAAATGTCGATTCTTGCAGAGATCGCGATTTCACAGCTTTGCAGTGATTTTCATGCGTTCAAAAAATACTCTGATATCATTGTTGTATCTTTTTGACAGCATGAATCTAGCACAAAAATAAAGTTGTAACCACTCACAGTGATCTCCCGAAGAAATCGAAGAAGCCTCAGGACGTCACTGTTGTCGGAAGCACAATCACGGGTAACCGGAAAGTACTTCGAGATTCACGAGCTAAATTCCTAGAGCCCAGGAGGCCAGGACATTCTGCTTTAACTCTCTGATCACCTCACCCCTCTCCTTGTTCTCCCTCATCACTTAGAGGTACTATTTATAAGATGGTTGACGAAGACGAAAGGAAAAGGACGTCCTTTCGTCTCCTTAAGTGGAGTTCTTCGTATATTTGTTATTGCCTTTAATTTAAGAAAGCCGTGGGAAGTCAATTAGCATAAAATATTACTTTCTAGGTTTCCTCAAATAATTAATTTAAATGATTTCTTTTATTGTTGTTTCATCAAATATTTAACAATTAAATATGAGGGAATGGTTACTCAACGAGTTGACTTTGAAGTGGACTAGAGCAGCAAATCTCTGACACTAACCACTCGAAGTAAACTTCGATCTTGATGGTTTAGAATTGCTATGAACAGGTCCTGAAGTCACAGTTTGTTAGTTTCTTGATTAATCAAGATCGCCTATTTCATTTGTCCATTTCTTAATTTTTTTTCTTGCGCTAATTTGTGATATTTCAGTGGTGTCAATGAGAAAACTTTTAGGTTGCAATTTATCAATTTTCTTTGGAATAAAATCGAAGTATTCGAATCCAAATGATTTTAATAATTGGTCTATCATTAAACGATTCAAGAATTGCGGTGAAATATTTTTTATTAAAATTAGTAAATGATGATTTTACTTAGTATCCGGATGAATTTTATGACACTTATACAATTTAAATAAACGATTCAAAAAATAGTTATTTAATAATTCTATACGAAATTATAATAACACCATTTATCCTTAAAATTAAAACTTTAAATTAAATATATATATGTGGCTATTAGAATTCAATTATTCTTTTAAAATAAGCAAATAATTTAAAACATAATCATTTAATAATTTTAATTAGCATAATTGTTACGTAGTAGTTTTAATCAGAACTGGGCATAAATTTAACTAGTTAAAATGGCTGTATGAAAAGCTAAAATAATCACATGGTTATTTTTTACTCGTTTCATCATTTTGAATGGACTATTGTACCATAATGAGTAACATTTTTTTTAGTTGTTTAGTTGATTTTAAAAATAATAAACTCTGATAGTTTTTTATAATGTATCTATATATTATTATTTAAGTAAAGATTTTGTGGTTGGCCCAAAATTATTATATAATTATTTTAATTTTTTTTTTAAAAAAAAGTATGCATATGTTTTGAAAGTCATAAAATCTTTATTACCTTATTTTTTATTATTTTTAAATAATTTAAATATTTTTATAAAATTTATTTTATCCAATAATTTTGATTTACTGTTATAAAATTTTATTTAGGCCAACTTATGAAAGGGTCGTCTTTAATGCTTTGTTTACTCTACCACATGGATGAGGAAGGAAAAAGAATTTATAGTGAAAAATTATTCTTGAAGGAAGAGAAGTGAAATTGTGAAAAATTCCTTCCTTTGTATATTTGTTTATTTTGATGGAGGAAGATGGATACTTATAACATAATTTTGTAAATAAAAAATAGAGTATATGCGTCATTTTTTTTTATGTACATGGTGTAATTTTATGAGTTAAAAAGGTCATTTTTTTTTTGTATATGGTATAGTTTTGTGAATAAAAAGAGATACATGCATCATTTTTTTCCTATTCGCTGCTTTCCGTCCGATTTCGAAGTGATCGATTTTGGCCCCAAAATCATCCGTTGATGGATTGTGTTTCTCTTCCATCTGAAAATTTTAATGAAATAAACGATGAAAACTTTTCTACTACGAAAACTTTTCCTTAATTTTGATTTTCACTCTCCCAAGTAAACTGACCATAAATTTTTAAAGAGTTGATTAACTCATTTTAAAAGTCCATTGTAATTACAAAGTGTTAATTCAGATGGATTGAATTTGGATTAGTTGATTTTTTTAAAAAAAAAAATTCTCAATTTGAACTCAAATTCAACTCAAAAATTTTAAATCATTCATCTTAACCCGACCAACCCAAACCACCTGATATGAATAATCTGATTCAAAATAATTATTTTCCTTATAATTCTTTACTTCTATCTCAATACTTCATCTTTATCATAATATTAATATACATAAAAGTATCTTAATTTTAAAAATAAAATTTGATTTAACTTAAAAATCACTAAACTCTAAATTCAAGTACCCAAACTCAAACCTGACCCAAACCTGATCTAAAAATTTTAATCCGAAAATCCTCCAACCCGAATCTGACTTGAACCTAAAAATTCCAACCTGGAATTGATTTTTTTGGGTCGAATCGTTGAGTCCAATTCATTTTTGACACCTCTACAGAGTCCGTCACGGGATTAATTTATCGTTGACCGCTAAGAGCATCTATAATGTGATGCATTAATGGGTATTACAACACTTTCTTGGTGTTAAAACTAATGTGAAAGGGTATTATAGCGCCCCTTCCATTGAACGCATTCAAGATAACGTGGGTGGACCAGTAAAAATAGTAAGATTAGTTTTTTAAAACAGTAAAATTATTTTTTAAAAGTGAGATTATTATTAAAAATAATAATAATAATTTAAATATTTTAAAATATATTTATTTAATATTATATAATTTTAAGATAATTGAATATATTGTGAGACTTATAAATAATGAGTGTTAATATTAAAAAATATGAATAAAAGAGATATATTATTATAATGAATAGTGGATCTATATTTTTAATAAAGTTATGGGTATTATAATAAAAGTAATTACAAATACTCTTAAAGACTGAAAGAAATATTTTCTCAAGGGCAAGCGTATGTTAAAATTTATTACCATCTAAGTAACTGAACAACCGTGGAAATAAAAGAGTTGATGGAGTTGGATTGAGAGTATTTATTGCGTGTGAATTTGAACCAACATTTTGTTTTTTTTAACTCTTTTTAATTATAAAAAAACTATTTTGACCTAGAGATGGTGCTGAATTTGTTAAGCTGCTCATGCGCCAAGGTACACCTAAGCACCTAATTCAATGTTTAATGTACGGTGTTAACTTGTGAATCTAAGTGCCGTACGCTGAAGTTGTTAAAATTTATGAAGAATAATGAAAATAAGAAGAGTATATATGGTTTTTCATTTATTATTAAAACAAATCTCATTCTACTTCAGCATATTTTTATTTTGAAACAATATGAGCACTTCTGGTTAATACAATATGAATCTTGATAATATAATATTATAATAATTATAATTATTATAATATAAATAATTTATTTATGATTGATATTATATTGTAATAGATATGAGATCATAACTACTCTAAAATTATAATAATAATTTTTTATCAATATAATATTGTAGCCGTTATAAATTATAACGGCTACAATATAGATATATAGTTTATTTTCAATTAACATTGTATCAGTTGTCGAATTGTAATTATATAAACATTAACTGTATAGATATATAGATATAGCTGTATAGTTATAATAGTAATGGAATCATATAACTACTATAATATCATAAAAATAAAAATATTCTTTAAAATAAACATTAACTGAGATAAGATACGACGTTATTTTGACAACAAATGAAAAATGTCATCTTCACGATTTCAATAAAAAAAAATTCACTTTTAATTTTTACCATATTTTTTTAAAAAATAAATATAAAAAATTAAAATCTTAATGTTTGTTACATAGATCTTTGGATTCTTTTCTATTCCCAAACTTTTAGGACGTATATGTTCTTTTTTTATTATTATTATTTTTTAGCTAGCACTATATCTTCAGATTAATTATGGATAATCAATCTCACTTATAAAAAATTTTCATCGACTATCAAAATAAATTAGGAAGTGCTAATAATGACCAATGACCAGTCCATTAGCCTACTATTTTTGGTCAATCGTGTGCTTATTAAGATAAATTCTTTTGTTAATTTATTGAAGTTAGAACTCAATCTAAAAAATTGAGAAAATATTCCACCGCTATATCATTGCCCCGTGCTATATGTATGTTCTTTTAGTGTGATATTAAATATAAAGAATTATTATAATAGGTGATTGATTTAATTTGATTTGATTAATGATTGATATATCATTGTATTTTTTTCATTTCTATACCACTCCACCTATCCTATAAATATGAATGTTTGATAAAAATAGAATATAAATAATTCTTTTATATTGAATTATAACACATTACACTATTTATGGTATGAATTCATAAATATTCTTAGTCTTATTTTCACGTTGATGCTCTTGAAATAGTACAAATTTTTTAATTTTATGTTTATGCCATTATAATAATGCTCCTAAAGTAGCACAATATTTTGATTTAATATTTATCCTCTCAAATCGATATAAATTCTAAATTTATATCAATGCTCCTAAAGGAGCACAACTTTTAATTTTATATTAATGTTCTTAAAGTAGCATAATATTTTGATTTAATATTTATCCTCTCAAATCAGCATAAATCTTAAATTTATATCGATGCTCTTAAAGAAGCATAATTTTTAATTCTATATTGATGCTTCGGAAGAAGCACACCTTTTAATTATATGTTGATGCTCTTGACGTAACACAAGACAAATTTATATTGAATTATTGACAATTTAAAATATAAGAATCTAAGGTTTATCAATCAATATTCCTGAAGAATATTGATCTACATATAAGTTTTATCAATATTTCTGAAGAATATTGATCTAAGATATAAATTTTATATATTAATCTTCTAAAGAAGTACAACTTTTAATTATATTTTGATGCTCTAAAGTAACACAATACAAATTTATATTGATTTATTGATAATTTAAAATATAAGGACCCATCATTTATCAATATTCTTGAAAAATATTGATCTAAGTTTTATCAATATTCATGAAGAATATTGATAGCCTAATACATATCAATATTCTTGAAGAATTTTGATTAATGATATAAGATATATCAATGTTCCTAAGAATATTAAAATAATGATAGATTGAAAGTTTAGTGTCTCACTTAAAAAATAAACACAAAATCACAAGAACTTTGAAAATAAAATAAAATAAAGGTTTGACCATCAAAGAACTATAGTTCACCCTAGAGCCTGATATGAATAGATGCATCTTAGCCTATAAGATTTCAAATCTATAAGTAATTATAACTCATCACTATTTAAGATTATCTCCAAACTCACACTTTAAGTAGAGAAAATAATTATCAAAATTTATTAAAAAAATTCTCTACTTTTCATGCATCGGATGAGCTCCTATAGTAGGAATATCGTGAGCGTGGATTTAAAAAATATTCTAAGCTTATCTCATGCCTACGAGTTGCTAAACATAATAATGAGCTACTTACGAAAAATTATTAATTGCGTCCAACTAGATTTACACTGTTTCCTAAAGCAAATGGAACATTATCCCTCGAAGTGAATGCTAACTCATTTCAAAAATATAAAATTGGGATAAGTAGCGGATGCAACCGTGGGCATTATCAAAGAAAAAATTATCATCAACAAAATAATAAAAGACTTAAAATAAGCTACTAGTAGTGGAGATCTAATAATGAAGAAGTAAAAGAGAAAAATGCAAAAGAATATGAAGATAAGTGTTTTAAATGTGGGATGGAGAAGCATTGGTCTTATACCTGTTGTACAATAAGACATCTTGTGGATCTATACTAAAAATCAATCAAAGGAAAAGAAAAAATAGAGATAAATTTTGTTGATGATTATGGTCCAATTGACATAACTCATTTGCATGTCTTCGATTTCTTTACCCAACCAGATGACAAAATGAAATATAAGTTACTATTTTATATCTTTATTTAATAAAGTATTCATTTATAAATCTTGCATGAAATTATATTGGAATTATAACTTTTTTACTTATACATTTATTCTTTAAAATTAATGATGAAATATCAAGACGAATGTCTAGCAGATAGTGGTACAATCATACCATCCTTCAAAGCAAAAGATATTTTTTTAGAGTTAATATTAACTGAAAATAATATTATAACAATATTAGACGTATCAAAAATTATTGGAGGTTATTAAAAAGTAAATATCATTTTACAAAATAATACAATTATATATATTGAAAATGCACTCTATGCTAGCAAATTCAGTAGAAATTTGTTTAGCTTTAAAAACATCTACCGAAATGGATATCATATTAAAACATTAAAAGAAAATAATATTAAATACTTTTGCATTATATCTATTATATCTGGCCAAAAGCAGATAAAAGAAAGATTATGTGCACTCCTTTCTGGATTGTATTATACAATAATAAAAGCAATTGAGACAAATATAGTAACAAACCTGAAGTTTGTTGACAAGCACAGTTTCATATTATGGTACGACCCACTTGGTCATCCTGGCGCAACAATGATGTAAAGAATAATAAATAATTCATATGGATATTCTTTAAAGAACTAGAAGATTCTTTTACATGATATTTTTTCATGTGTGACTTATTCACAAGGCAAACTAATTATAAAACATTCCCTTATAAAGGTTGATATTGAAACTTCAACCTTCTTCGAGAGGATTCATGGGGATATTTGTGGGCCTATACACCCACTATATGGACCATTTCAATATTTCATGGTATTGGTTGATGTTTCTACTAGATGGTCACATCTTAGTTTGCTTTCATCAAAATATAGCTTTTGCTAAATACTTGGGTAAATTAATAAACTACGAACTCAATTCCTTGATTACTCAATCAAGGTAATTTGTCTTGATAATGCTGCTAAATTTAAGTCACAAGCATTTGATAACTATTGTATGTCAATCGGAATTTCAGTTGAGCATTCAGTTGCCCATGTTCATACACAGAATGAACTAGTAAAATTATTTATTAAATAATTGCAATTAATTGCTATACCACTATTCATGAAAACAAAGCTTTCATCTTTTATTTGGGGTTATGCCATAATACACGTTACATCATTGATTCGTATAAGACTAACTAATTATCACCAATACTCACTGTTACAACTTGTCTATGGTCGAGAATCTGATGTTTCTAACCTTCGAGTATTTGATTGTGTAATATAAGTCCCTCTCCCACCTACACAAATAACCAAAATGGTCCACAATGTAGATTTGGGATTTACGTGGGATATGATTCACCATCCATTATTAAATATTTGAAGCCTTTGACAAGTGACTTGCTTACTGTAAAATTTGCATATTGTCACTTTGATGAAATGAATTTTCCAACACTGGGGGAGGAAAGTTGTATCCTGAAGAACAACAAAAAATTTATTGGAATGACAAGATATTATCTCATTTTGATCACCGCAATAATCAATATGAGCAAGAAGTGGAAAGAATTATTCACTTATAAGAATTGCAAATCAATTGTCTAATACTTTTGTTAATACAAAAAATATGACAGAGTCATACATACAAGTAGAGAATACTTTAGTAAAAATAGATGTCACTATAGGACCATCAATTACTCTACCTGCAAATGTATTTAGAATATGTCAAAAGTGTGGTCGACCAATTGGATCAAAAGACACTATACCTTAGAAAAGAAAAGTACAAGAAAATGAAGCATCAAAAGCTTCAGAAAAAAGCAATTCCAGATAATGCAGTAAGAGAAGTCATTGAACCATATATGGATAATGTTGTTCATGAAGAATCATAATTACATAAAAATAATGAGATTTCAATAAATTATTTTATGTCTAGTAAAACATGGGATCAAAACAATATAATCATTGATGATATTTTTGGTCTCAATGTGGCCCTTAACATCATGCATGGTGATGAAGATCCCGAACTACAATCTGCTAAAGATTATAAAGAAAAAAATGACTGTCCAAAATGGAAAGCGACCATGCAGACTGAACTAGAATATCTAGACAAATGTAAAATCTTTGAGTTTGTAGTTCGAACACCTAAAAATGCAATCCTAGTATGATATAAATAGGTGTTTGTATGAAAAAAAAAGCATGAAAAAGTGAATTTGAGATGAAAGACTTAAGAAAGGCAAACTTTTGTCTTTTATTGCAAATTAAACATTTACTAGAAGGTTTTATCAGTCCTCATGCACAAAAAAGTTACTAAAACGCTTCTATATACACTACAAGAAAAAAGCCCATACACAACACTTAAAAGATAATACTTTTTGCAAACGACGTTGCCTTTTTTTTCAACGTTTTTAGTAAAAATGGTTGTCTATGTTTTTTTCTTATCAAATGCAACACTTTTTCAAATAACCATTGTCCATTAGTATTTTTTTTTTTGTCAAGGACAATGGTTTTTGAAAAGTCTTGTCCATGAACATTCAAAAATAATTGTTGTTGATATATATTTTTTCCCTGTTAACAATTTTTCACTTTTTTAGGGTTTGAGCCTTCAGTTTCTCCCCTGTCATGGATCTCCATGAAGCCGACGCGAGACCTAGCCTCGCCCATCTCCCCTCACCGCCGACCCGCTAGCCAACTCTCCACGCCCCGCCATAGCGTTGATGTTGCCTCTGACCTCCCACCGATCCCAGAAATAAACAAAATGAATAGTAATAGCGATGCCTTCTTTGCACCGACCGATCATTTGTGGAATTTGATCGGAATGAGCAGCCTTCATAGTGTGGCAACGATGGCGAGTGAATGACTTGATCATCTAGTTTTCATTTACTTTATCGGTGGTCGGATCTCCCTCCCTTCGCACTTCCTTAGACCTAGGCCTGGCTCAAGGCATAGGCTATTAAGGTCTATGCCTAAGGCCCCAATTTTATTAGGGCCCATTATTATTAAATTTTTTTAAAAATATATTTAATAACTAATATTTACATTTAATAGCTTTATTGCCCAATGCCCCAGATTTTGCTCCAGATTTGACTTGCTAATTTTTGCTCCAGTGCTCTTCGGATTTTGCTTCAGATTTTGCATGCACATGATTTTGCTTCAGATTTTGCTCGCTTTAATTTCCATAGTGCTCTTTAATTAATTCCAACGACAACTACATTTGATTACATATTAATTATACTTATTATATTCTCTAGTCCTAAAATTCTATCTAGAGCTGCAATATATAACTATTTAAGATCTTAGATCTAATTTTATTTTTTTCATCTCATTTTGTAATTAGCTAATCATCTACTCATTCTCTCATTAATTCATTAGTACTTGATCTATATTTTTTCCTCTCTCGTCGTTGATTCTCTAAGAAGACATCTTTCTCTTACCTCACTCGGTGGTATTTATTTCAATCTTTTCTTTTTCTCGAAATATTCTTTATTGTTTTGTATAAAGAAAAATTATGGATGGAATAGATTATGAAGCTAAATATTGTTGGGAAAATAAATTATTAGTAATTACATGAGATTTTTTTTTCAACTCCGCCCATGATGACTGGTCATGGTCAGTCCCAAGCCCGGATAAAGGAGGAGGGTTGCGTTAGGTTGCCAACCAGCGTCAAACTATGGTAAATATTCAATGAATGAATCCATTAAACTATTGTGCTAATGCTAGGTTCTTCCCCGGAAGGAACGCGTTGCAGGGTCCGACTGTAATGTCTCGGCAAGGATCGCTACATCTCCAGAACTCGGGTGTAGTGATAAATATGCAAGAGTTCGTGTTACAGGGTCCGACTGTAACGTCTCAGCAAGGACCGCTACATCTCCATGAGAACTTGGGTGTAGTGTTAAATAGGCAAAAGTTCTCACACCATAGGTTAGATAAGAACAAATATGATAGGAAAACTAATAATATAAGATTTGGAACATGGAATATAGGAACTCTCACAGGTAACTCAATGGAGGTAGTAGATATGATGATTAGGAGAAAAATTAGTATTTTGTGTGTACAAAAGACAAAATGGATAGGCGAAAAGGCAAAGATGATAGAGAACTCGGGTTTTAAGTTATGGTACACTGGAAAGAGTAAAGCAAGAAATGGAGTGGGTATCATTATAGATAGTTTGTTAAAGGATGAAATTGTAGGAGTAGTTAGAAAAGGAGATAGAATTATAGCCCTTAAGATAATAGTGGCGAAAGAAACTATGAACATAATTAGCGTATATGCACCACAAGTAGGATTAGATGAAGCTACCAAATCAAGGTTTTGGGAGGACTTAGATGAAATATTACAAAATATTCCATCAAATGAAATGATTTTAATAGGAGATGATCTAAATGGGCATGTCGGAGTGAAAAATGAGGAATATGATAGAGTACATGGGAGTTATGGGTTTGGAATGAGAATGAGGAAGGGAAAACTATATTAGATTTTGCGATAGCATATGACCTTATATTAGCTAATACATTTTCTAAGAAAAGAGAAGAACACTTAGTCACATTCAAAAGTGGGAATAATAAATCGTAAATTGACTTTCTTATGGTTAGGAAGAAAGATAGAAAGATTTGTAAAGATTGCAAAGTCATCCCTAGAGAAAGCTTAACTACCCAACATAGGGTAGTAGTGTTGGATATACACCTCAAACATAGTATCAATAGAAAAAAAATATATACAATTTCTAGAATTAAGTGGTGGAAGTTAAAGGATGAGAAACAAAATATATTTAAGGAGAAGGTAGAAGTACAAGCATTAGGTGAAATATACGATGACTCTAATACAACATGGGATAAGATGATATCAAAGTTGAAAATAGTAGCTAAGAGTGTACTCGATGAGTCAAAGGGACATGCACCACTAAGTAAAGAATCTTGGTGGTGAAATGAGAAAGTGAAGGAAAAAATGAATAGCTTATAAGGAATTATATATTTGTAAGAACGAGAAAAACTTAAAAAAAATATACAATAGCCAAGAAAGAAGCTAAGAAAGTAGTGAGTGAAGCAAAAATTGAAACTTTTGAATGTTTATATCAAAAATTAGATACAAAAGAAGGGGAAAGAGACATTTATATAATAGCTAAAGTGAGAGAAAGGAAAACAAGAGATCTTAACCAAATAAAATGTATTAAAGATGAATGTAATAGGGTATTAGTAAATGATGGAGAAATAAAAGAGCGGTGAAAGAGGTATTTTCATCAACTTTTTAATGAAGGTTTAGGTGACCAACTTAACTTAGGTAATTTAATTAGGTCAAATGAGTATAGAAATTTTAATTTTTATCTTAGAATTCAAACTGCAGAAGTAAAATAAACTTTAAATGAGATGCACAATGGAAAAGCAGTTGGACCAGATGATATTCCGATAAAGATATGGAAGTGCTTAGGGAAACAAGGTATTGAATGACTTACAAAATTATTTAACATGATATTGAAAATGAAAAGAATGTCTGATCAATGGAGGATAAGTACTCTAGTTCCCTTATATAAGAACAAGGGAGACATACAAAATTATGCAAACTATAGGGGTATTAAACTAATGAGTCATACTATGAAACTTTGGGAAAAAATAATAGAAAAAAGATTAAGGAAGGAGACCACAGTGACAGAAAATCAATTTGGGTTCATGCCCAGAAGGTCAGCAATAGAAGTTATACATCTCCTTAGACAATTAATTGAAAAATATCGGGAGCAAAAATAAGATCTACACATGATATTCATTGATTTAGAAAAAGCTTATGATAGAGTCCCAAGAGAAATTATATAGGGAATTTTAGAAAAGAGAGGTGTTAGCGTAACATATATTGAACTAATTAAGGATATGTATGAGGATGTAACGACCAGAGTAAAGACTTCAGGCGGAGTAACTGAAGCATTTCCAATAAAGATAGGGTTACATCAAGGATCATCCCTAAATCCCTATCTTTTTACACTAATTATGGACGAACTCACTGTGCACATTCAAGACATAGTACCGTGGTGCATGTTGTTTGCAGATGATATTATTTTGGTAGATGAGACACGTGAAGGAGTAAATGCTAAGCTAAAATCTTGGAGGAAAACACTAGAAGGGAAAGGTTTTAAGCTTAGTAGATTAAAGACAGAATATATGGAATTTTAGTTTTAGGAATATTAGAAGTAATGAAACAATTGTTAAGATAGGAGAGGACGAGTTGTCCGGAACCGAGGGATTTAAATATTTAGGATCATTTTTACAAAATGATGGAGGGATTGAGAAATATGTCTTACATAGAATACAAGCAGGATGGGTGAAATGGAGGGGAGCGTCGGGTGTTTTATGTGACCGTAAAGTACCTCTTAAACTTTAAGGTAAGTTCTATGAAACCGCAGTTAGACCTACTGTGTTATATGTGTTGGTGCGGTTAGCACTAACGATTTAACCCAAGTTTTGATGAATGACAAATAGGTTAAGTTAGGTTTGTCGTTATCTAATGCTTTGATCGAGTATGCAGGCTAAGTCCAGACAGGTCGACGGGCTGACCGGATGTCTGACACGAAGTCCAAGCGGGTCGATGGGCTGACCGGACGCTTAGCGAAAAGTCCAGCTAGGTCGACGGGCTGACCAGATAGCTGGCACTAAGTCCAAGCGGGTCGACGGGCTGACCGGACGCTTGGCACGAAGTCCAGCTAGGTCGACGGACTGACCGGATAGCTGGCACAAAGTCCAGACGGGTTGAAGGGCTGACCGAACGTCTGGCAGGTAAGTAAAGGTAAGTCACTGGAGGAGAGTGATTATGAGGATGCATCCCAGTTAAGGGACAGTAGGCGTTGGTCCAGTTTAGGTCCATTTTGGATCCCTAAATTGAGACCCTGACTAGGTTCTGGTCTCGGGAAGACAGGACCTAACTCATAAATCTATATAAAATGTCTATACATATATTTTTCTAACTCTATTTTATAGATACAAATGTAGAGCTTCAAATTCTGCACGCGTAGCAACTGACAGAGCTTGATTCCGAGTTTGGAGTCAAAAGTTATGACCTTCGGAAGATGACTGTGTCAAACAAGTAGTTGGAGACGACTCAGATCAGTCAGATTCAAACTCTCCTCATCTGATCCGAATTTTTGGGATTTGATAAGCTCTAGAGACCCCTCCAAAGGGCTATAAAAGGAGGGGGTGAGCAAGCTTCAAGGACACAACTCTCATAACGAAGAATCTGCTTCCTTGTGCTCTTGCTGCGTTGCGATCTCCAACAAGCTTTTCCTTTCTGTTCTAAGTCTTTTTATTGTCGGTAATTTTTCCTTATTAGCAATATTGTACTTAACTTGTAATCTATATTTCGAATTGCTAGTGAATTGCCCAACGAAAGTACTCACGGAGTACGGGCCTTCGAGTAGGAGTCGTCACAGGCTCCGAACGAAGTAAATCCACTGTGTTCAATTTTCTTATTCCGCTGCGTTTATACTCGTTGTTTTTCGAATCGATATTCACCCCCCCCTCTATCGACGTTTCACAATCCAACAAGTGGTATCAGAGCAGGTACCGCTCTGATTTAGTGCAACCACCAATCAGACAAGGGGAGAAACATTTCTTTTATTTTTTTTTTTGGCTTTCAGTTTTTCGCATAACTTCAAACTGGTATTATTACCTTTTTGAAAATTTTTTTCGTAATTAAAACTAAATTGGTGCAACACCGATTTAGCTCTTTTTCATTACTCTTCTTTCTTCCCGCACTACTAATCCAAGACCAAGTCTTGACAACACTTTTTAGTTTTCCATCTTCAGCATTCAATGACTCTTCTAGAAGGACGGAACCCTCACAAACCACCACCATACGATCAAGATTTCAATTACTGGAAGCGATTAATGGAATGCTTCTTAGGAAGCTTAGATTTCGATTATGTGCTAATATTGAGAAAACCCTCTCAGGACTCGGAACTGAACAAAAATGTAAGTAAAATTATTTGTAGTGTTTTACCTAACAATGTTTTATGCAGGCTAGAAAAGTGCGAGAATGCGTGTGAGCTTTGGACCCAGTTGATCAAGCTTCATGAGAAGCCGTTGGAGTCAGACGATCAAGCCAAAATTGAATCCGAACTCGAGTCAGATCCAACGGAGAAGCTTGCTGAATTAGGGGTTGCGCTCAAGGTTAGTAATATTTACCAAAACACCCTTGCTAGTAGTAGTTTAAAATATGTGCATGTTAATTTGGATATGTCTGAAACTATATGTGAAAATAGTGTACATGACAATACTTGCAAAAATACCCCTACGATATTTTCTGATAAAACAAATATAATTAATTCAGAAAATACCCCTAGGATATTTTCTGATAAAACAAATATAATTAATTCAGAAAATACAGAAAATACCCCTAGGATATTTTCTGATAAAACAAATATAATTAATTTAGAAAATGCAGAAAATCTGAAAATAATTAATAAATCTAAAAATTCGAATTTAAACCTAACAAAAATTTGAAAATTCAAACAAAAAAGATGACAAGGTCAATATTGATCTAGATAAAATTAATAAATTATTTAATCTAGACAATATTAATCTAGAAAGTCTTATTCAAACTCAAGATAATCTAATTAACAAAAAATTAAATATTAAAGATAAAACTTATCTAATAAATTCCACTAATTATATCAACTTAAAAGGTAAAGAAAATATAAGGATAAACTCAAACACTCTAATAAAATCAAAAATAAATTTAACAAATTTAAAATTAAATGTTAAAGATAACATATTAAACAAAGATAATCTGAAAAATTTAAAATTTACGGTTAATAAAAGATTAAAAGATAAACCTTTAAAAAAATATAATTTAATTAATTCAAATTTAAAAATTAATAAAAACTCAATCGTTAACGATAATCCATTAAATAAAGACAATTCAATTAACTTAATAAAATTAAAATTGAAAGAAAATTTAAATATTAAATACACTCTCTTAAAGAAGGATAATTTGACCAATTTAATTAATTCAAAATTAAAAACTTAAATCTAAATTACAACTAAAACCAAAAAAAATGTAAAAGGAAAATCAATAATTTAGGGGGAGACTCCAGAATAGCTGGCACCTCCAAAACTAACTTACCCGATAGGGTAATAAATAACTAATGTACTTGGCAGAGTAATTAGGACTAGTTCAAAAGGGATAATAGTTTAACTTGACCATAGTACTGGTGAAGTTTTTGGATGATAGTATGTTAGGGAAGCTTGGGCATCGCATGTTTAGAAAGATATGACTTCGATCTGGTGCATTTGGCCAAGTGGAACTGACCGAAGCTACCCTTAAATGGATCCTAACTAGTTAGACCAAGGTTAAGTACTAAGCTCCGTGGATAGGACTATTCGGAAAACTTTGACGGCATGATTACTCTAATGATGTCCAGATGACTCACCAGAGCCCAGAGGTTTATCCGAAGAATGTCTATTTGTTGAGACCAAAACTAAACCTGAATCTAACACAAGTTAAACCAAACTCTATAATCAAATCAACTTCATCTCACAAAATTATAGGATTCCCTAATTGATAACTTAGATCGGGTGAGATGAATAAGGTTTAAATTAATTTTTAAATTAAATTTCGAATTAAATTAAAATTTTGAATTAAATTAAATCTCAAATTAATTAAATTTCAAATTAATTTAAATCTCGAATTAATTAAATTTCGAATTAATTTAAATTTTGAATTAATTGAATCTCGAATTAATTTAAATTTCGAATTCAAAATTTTAATTTTAAACTTCAAAATTAATTTCAAAATTTTAATTTTAAACTTAAAAATTAATTAAATTTTCATTTTAAACTTAAAAATTAATTACGTTTAAATTTTAAACTTAAAAAATTAATTTCATAATTTTAATATTAAAATAAAAAATTAATTAAGTTTTAATTTTAAACTTAAAAATTAATTTCATAATTTTAACTTTAAACTTAAAAATTAATTTTAAAATTTTAATTTTAAACTTAAAAAATAATTTCATAATTTTAATTTTAAACTTAAAAATTAATTAAGTTTAAATTTTAAACTTAAAAATTAATTTCATAATTTTAACTTTAAACTTAAAAATTAATTTTAAAATTTTAATTTTAAACTTAAAAAATAATTTCATAATTTTAATTTTAAACTTAAAAATTAATTAAGTTTAAATTTTAAACTTAAAAATTAATTTCATAATTTTAATTTTAAACATAAAAATTAATTAAGTTTTAATTTTAAACTTAAAAATTAATTTCAAAATTTTAATTTTAAACTTAAAAATTAAATTTAAATTAAAATTACAATTAATTTAAAATTAAAGTAAAATTAAAATTAAAATTAAGTTAAAATTAAAATTAAAATTATTTTAAAATTATTTTAAAAATATTTTTAATAAAATATTAGTTAAAAAAAATAACTTAAAAGAAATTATTTTCTTTAAAAAAAATTCATTTTACAAACCTTTTAAAAATCCTTTTAAAAACTATTTTTGAAATTATTTTAAAAATCTTTTAAAAAAAACTATTTTAAAAATCCTTTTAAAAATACTTTAAAAAACTATTTTAAAATTATTTTAAAAATCTTTTTAAAAAAAACTATTTTAAAAATACTTTTAAAAACTATTTCAAAAATTATTTTAAAAATCTTTTAAAAAAAAACTATTTTAAAAATCCTTTTAAAAACGATTTTAAAAATATTTAAAAAAAAAAACTATTTTAAAAATCCTTTTAAAAACAATTTTAAAAATTATTTTAAAAATCTTTTAAAAAAAACTATTTTAAAAATCCTTTTAAAAATTATTTTAAAAACTCTTTTGAAATTATTGAAAAATTATTTTAAAAATTAGTTAAAAACTCTTTTAAAAATCATTTTAAAAATTATTTAAAAACACTTTTAAAAATTATTTTAAAACTCTTTTAAAAATCCTTTTAAAAATTATTTTAAAAATTGTTTCTAAAAATTATTTAAAAACTCTATTAAAAATTATTTAAAAACTCTTCTAAAAATCCTTTTAAAAATTATTTTAAAAAATTGTTTCTAAAAATTATTTAAAAACCCTATTAAAAATTATTTAAAAACTCTTTTAAAAATCCGTTTAAAAATTATTTTAAAAAATTGTATCTTAAAAGTATTTAAAAACTCTTTTAAAAATCCTTTTAAAAATTATTTTAAAAATTGTTTCTAAAAATTATTTAAAAACTCTTTTAAAAATTATTTAAAAACTCTTTTAAAAATTATTTAAAAACTCTTTTAAAAATCCTTTTTAAAATTATTTTAAAAATTGATTCTTAAAATTATTTAAAAACTCTTTTAAAAATTATTTTAATTTTTTTAAAAATTATTTTAAAACTCTTTTAAAAATTATTTAAAAATTGTTTTTTAAATTATTTAAAAATTCTTTTAAAAATTCTTTTAAAAACTCTTTTGAAATTATTGAAAAATTATTTTAAAATTTATTTAAAAACTATTTAAAAATTATTTTAAAAACCATTTTAAAAATTATTTAAAAATTACTTTTAAACTCTTTCAAAAATCAGTTAAAAAAAAAGAAGTCTTTTAAAAATTAAATCTTTTATAAATCATTTTGAAAAATTCGTCTTAATATTATTTTTCACTTTAATAAAATTTTGTTAACTTAAAAAAAAAATTATTCTTATTGATTATTTAAACTTTAAAAATTATTATTTAGATTTTAAACTTTTTTTTACCTTAAACATTATTTTAATCTTAAAATTATTTTTAAACTTAATTTAACCTCACTGCAAATTAAAACTTAATATTGAAATTACAATTAAAATTTAAAAATTTAACTTAAACTTAAACCTAAATTAATCACTAATATTAATTTAATTTAAAATCAAAACTGAATTGAACGTATGTTAATTGTCATTAAATAATTATAAAAATCATTTCAAAATCCTTTTAAACACTGTTTTAGAAATCCTGGTAGAAATCCCTTAAAAAAAATAATAATAATAATTCTTTTAAATGCATTTAAAACTTAGACACCTAACTTAAAAACTTAAATTTCGTTAACTTTAACTTTAAACTTAATTATGTAATTAATAAGTAGAACTTAACTGTTTAAGTTTAACTTCATTTAAGAACTAAAATTGACTTGAATTAAACCTTACTTAACTGTGTCTAATAATTTTAACTTCATGCTAACTTCAAACTAAATTAATCCCACTTAAAAGGAAGTAAATAAAAAATAATAATTATAACTAACACTTTTATTGACCAACTCAATCAATTAATATGAAATTTAAATTATTGTATTATGTATTAAATTATTAAATCAAGTAAAAATTAATCAATAAATTATTGATAATGGCCAACTATTTTTGATTTAATAAAGTTTATCTTATTAAACCTTAAACTGAAGCTTAAGCGCCTGAATCTAATATTAATTATTGATTAATTAAACTCAAATAAATAATTATATCAAGGATAAAGAGATAAATATGTAAATAATATAAGTGTTACCAAATCTCCTAGAACACTTAGGTAGACAAATGTGTTAGGGCTTGAAATTCAACACACTCAAGCCTTAGCATTATATTAAGGGGGAGTAATAAATAAGGAGGATTAATAAATTAAAGGAGTATCAAATTTAGGGGGAGGTTTATTTTTTAATTATCTCCTTAAATGTTATTTTTTAATCTTCTCTTTAAAATCTCTCTAGAAAATTCTACCTCAATTTTTTTAAAAAAAAAATCTACTTTGAATATTTTTAGCAAATATTTTCAAAATTTTATGTCAGGTTCAGGGGAAGGAATTAATTAAAAATTTTCCTTTATTTAAAATATTTTAAAATTTGTGTTTGAAAAATGTTTTCTTAAAAATTTCTTAAACCTATTTTTGAAAACTAACTCTTATAAAACTAAGTTGTTTTTAAGAATTGGGTTTTACTTTTTATTGAAAATTGATTTTGAAAATTAGATTTAACTTAGTTTTGAAAATTGAATTTAAAAATCTAGTTCTTAAAATTTGATTTTACTTAATTTTGACAATTTGATTTGAAAGTTAAATTTTACAAAAATTAGTTTTAAAAATTGCTTTGTTATTAAAAATTATGGAAATTAGATTTTTCAAAACTTAAGTTTACAAACTAAGATTCTCAAAATCATTTTCCTTAATTTTGAAAATTGAATCTTTTACAAACTTAGTGTTGAAAAATAAATTTCAATTAGTTTTGAAAAATAGATTTTTCAAACTTAGTTTTGGAATTTTGATTTTGAAAACTTATGTTTGAAAAACTTGAATTTTTAACTTTGACCTTAAAACCTATACTTGAAAAATTAGCTATCTTTCAAAATTACAAAGTTATAAATCAGCTATCTTTCAAGACTTAGTTTTTTTCAAAGATTTAAGAAATAAAAGCAAAATAATCTATATTTTAAACTCCCCCAGATTAACTTGACATTATTTCTTACTTTGTCTGATGTATGTATTTATACTTACTTAATCCATGCTTACTTTTGATGAATGTCAAAGGGGGAGGGTTAGGTGGTTAAGTTAGCTAAACCAAACTGAAAATACAAACTAACTTAAAAACCACATAAATGCATGTTGTTACTTGTTTTTTCTTGCATATGTTTTCACTAACTTAACCAGGTTGTCATTCCATCAAAAAAGGGGAGATTGTTGGTGCGGTTAGCACTAACGATTTAACCCAGGTTTTGATGAATGACAAATAGGTTAAGTTAGGTTTGTCGTTATCTAATGCTTTGATCAGGTATGCAGGCTAAGTCCAGACAGGTCGACGGGCTGACCGGATGTCTGGCACGAAGTCCAAGCGGGTCGACGGGCTGACCAGATAGCTGGCACGAAGTCCAAGCAGGTCGACGGGCTAACCGGACGCTTGGCACGAAGTCCAGCTAGGTCGACGGGCTGACCGGATAGCTGGCACAAAGTCCAGACGGGTCGAAGGGCTGACCGAACGTCTGGCAGGTAAGTAAAGGTAAGTCACTGGAGAAGAGTGACTGTGAGGATGCATCCCAGTTAAGGGACAGTAGGCGTCGGTCCAGTTTAAGTCCATTTTGGATCCCTAAATTGAGACTCTGACTAGGTTCTGGTCTCGGGAAGACAGGACCTAACTCATAAATCTATATAAAATGTCTATACATATATTTTTCTAACTCTATTTTATAGATACAAATGTAGAGCTTCAAATTCTGCACGCGTAGCAACTGACAGAGCTTGATTCCGAGTTCGGAGTCAAAAGTTATGACTGTGTCAAACAAGTAGTTGGAGACGACTCGGATCAGCCAGATTCGAACTCTCCTCATCTGATCCTAATTTTTGGGATCTGATAAGCTCTGGAGACCCCTCCAAAGGGCTATAAAAGGAGGGGGTGAGCAAGCTTCAAGGACACAACTCTCAGAACGAAGAATCTGTTTCCTTGTGCTCTTGCTGCGCTGCGATCTCCGACAAGTTTTTCCTTTCTGTTCTAAGTCTTTTTATTGTCGGTAATTTTTCCTTATTAGCAATATTGTATTTAACTTGTAATATATATTTCGAATTGCTAGTGAATTGCCCAACGAAAGTACTCATGGAGTACGGGCCTTCGAGTAGGAGTCGTCACAGGCTCCGAACGAAGTAAATCCACTGTGTTCAATTTTCTTATTCCGCTGCGTTTATACTCGTTGTTTTTCGAATCGATATTCACCCCCCTCTATCGACGTTTCACGATCCAACAATATGGAGCTGAATGTTGGACTATGACTCGAGCACATGAGCATAAGATTAGAGTTGTAGAGATGAGGATGTTAAGGTGGATGTGTGGGCATACGAAGATGGACAAAATAAGGAATGAGAGCATTAGAGAGAAAGTCGGAGTTGCATCTATTGAGGATAAACTCCGAGAGACACGTTTAAGATGGTACGGACATGTACTTAGACGACCAATAAATGCTTCAGTTAGACGATGTGAAACTATGATAAATATGCATATCAAACAAGGAAGAGGACGACCAAAAAAGACTTGATTAGCAACAATAAAATAAGCTAAAATTTATTTAAATATAGATGATGATATAATAGGAGATAGAGCTCAATGGCGTAAAAGGATTCATACAGCCGACCCCACCTAGTGGGAAAATGCTTGGTTGTTGTTGTGTTGTTGTTGTGTACATGAGAATTTTTTTCCTATTTTTCTTTTTTAGTGCAACTAAATTTACTATCATCACAAACATGATTTATTATGCACTTAAAAAATCATAAAATATGATTTGTAGATTTTTGAAATATTTTTTAAAATATGTGGTTCGGTCCCATGTCTGAATGAAAAAGAGTAAGGAATTTTTTTAAAAAAATATATTAAAGGATTTTTTTTTTTTTGTTGTCTCAAGGCGTAGTGCAAATGGTGGATGCATGTCATTATACACAATTTATTTTCCCCAGGGTGTAGCGTAGACGATGGGCGTATGACATCTATGGCGTAATGATCAGGAGTTGATTCTCAAGAGTTGATGACCTGAGGTTTACCTCACCATGCCCCTATGGTCTGTGCAGTGGTGGAGGCAAGGGGGCGCGGGGGTGTGCGGAAGCACCCCCTTCTCCAGGAAATTACACTAGTATACCTTGCTTACTCTGTGTTCGCATCCCCTACCTATTTCTAGGCATCCAGTGCTCCGCCTGCTAGCTGCAGTCCGAGGGATGAGGAGGAAGATGAGCTCGAGAAGCGAAGCAGACCTTAGAGGTGTAGAGAAACAGAAGACCGTGTTTGGATCCGCCACTAAGGTCGACCCATACGATTCTAACCTAATATTCGAGTTGCGAGAGAAGATGAAAAACCTAGTTAGCCTTCTCTCCGGCAAAACGCGGAGGCTTCGCCAGCATTCAACAAGGTCCAAGTTCTCGAGAGTTCAGGAAAGAAAGAGTGAAATTGCAGGCGACGAAAAAACCACTAGATTAAGCAAAATGATATATTAAGAATTTGGAAATTCGCCTTTAAATTTTCGTCTTTCCAAATGACCCCTAGGAATTTAAGGCCTGGTTATATATTCTAATTTTTGCTTATATAGAAATGAAAATGAAGTAAAGAAAATGCATTTGATATTAAAAATACCATGAAAATGAAAATAATAAAACAAAGACTGCATTGAAGTTCAGCGTAAAAAATATTTTGAAATTGGAAAGTATTTTTCAACAAAAAAAAAAAAGAAGAATTGTTCGCTAAAATTTTAACTGAATAATTATTTAAAATTTATTTTTTCAAAAAATATATCATATAAGTAGCTAAGGAGGGTTGATTCATCTTTAGAAGAGTTGACATCAATTTCAACCTCGACTAATGCAAAATGCTGAAGCCAAACATAGTGAGCTTTGCAGTTGTAAATTCAAGGATCAACAATATGTGGCTTTCATGAGGTCTTAAATTTTTATTTAGCACCCTTTAAAATTTTTGTCTGGATCCGCCACTGGGTCTGTGTATCTGCATGTACCTCTTTTTATATCCGTGAGACTGGTACTAAGGATCGCTAAGGTAGTGGATCTATCTTCGATGTGCTTGCTTAGACAAATCGTTTTCGCCCTTCTTCCTTCTCTTCACTGAGTCCCAAATTTTAAATCCCCCTTTCGCCGACGCCGGGCACAACGAGCCCCGCTGATTCAGGTTAAGTCTTCTGTTGATTTTGTTTTTCTATTTTATTTTGATTAGATGGGTTATTCTGGTTATTCTCATTTATATGTGCAATTTCATCGAGAATTTTATTACTTCTTGTCTTGATTAAAATCTTCCAAGGATTTTTCCTTGTCAACTATAGTAGGGGTTTGAGCCTTTTCTTTTCTTCCCATTAATTTGGTTGTACCTTCGGTTTCTTTATTCCTTTCAATATCAACTAGTTTAGTCTTCCTGTGAATCAACTCAAAGTATGTGTGGGAAATAACATGACGGAAGTGTTCATGAAGCATATCTATCTGTCAATTCTGGTTGTTGAATTATTGTTATTCGGTTTCCATGGATTATCATACGCAATTTATTTTTCCAGTTTGCACGTTTTAGAAATGCTATCGTTCAAGTAATATTCTGCCTCAATGCTACATGTACTCAGGGAAGTCAACTTTCTTAATAATATTTTAGAGTCAAAATGAAAGGATCTAGTAGAGGTAGCAATGCTTGATGTGGTCTTGCACAATTACAAGCTAGGAAAGACTCTTGGCATTGGGTCATTTGGCAAGGCTACAATTGTAGAGTATTTGTCGATGGGCCACAAGGTTGCTATCAAGATCCTCAACCGTTATAAAGAAAAGAGCATGGAAATTAGGGATGTAATCAAATCGAGCCAAGCCGAACTCTTAAATAATTGAGCTTGACTCGTTTATAATCGAGCCGAGTTCGAGTTTTATTTAACGAATATATTCATGGCTTATGAGTTTATTCGAGCTTTTATCGAGCATAAACGAGCTTAATAAATATAAATTATAAATTTAAATATTCATTAAAAACTAAATTATATATTTAGAGAAAATTATAATATTCTTATTAAAATTTATAATTTTATTCTAATAAATAAATTTAATATATTTGTCTATATTTTTTCATAAGTAGAGTGTAAAATTTATAAATTCAATATCAAAACTATTATTTTTTTATTTAAAAGTTGATTCATGAGCTAACGAGCTGAGTATTGCGAAGCTTGAGCTTGGTTTGTTTATCTTAACGAGCCTCATTAAACGGGTTCAAACGAGCTTTTATCGAATCGAGGTTCGAATAGCTCACGAGCGGCTTGGTTCATTTACGCCCTTAATGGAAATGGAAGAAAAAGACATGGGTTACTATTTTGGACATGAAATCAATTTCTCTATCAGACGCATGGTGGGGTAAACCTCATGTCGTCAGTTTCTGAGAATCGACTCATGTCATTATGTCAGAGATATCGTGTGTCCACCGTCTATGCTACACCCTGGAAGCATTATCTTCAATTACTAAAGCTTATATAGAGCTTGCTTTTCACTCAATTAGATATTTATACTCCTTTATTTGGTGGAGTTTTCTGACATGCCCATTATTCCAAAAAAAAAAAAATCTGTTAAGATGAGTATTTTAGTGGTTGATTTGATATTATGACTCTTCGTGAATGTTTGCAGCAGATGGTTTTTGGCCAATCCACCATACGTAGTGAGGCCCAAGGAGAGACACCAATCCACCATTGTTTGGCTTCATGGTTTCGGTGATAATGGTGCAAGGGAACATCTATCATCATGCATCAATTATTATGAAAATTCAGGCTCGTGCAAATATCCATTCTAGTGATGTTGTTTACGCTCAGTTCAGTTCCTTTCATAGAAAACATTTTCTATAGATTTTTTTTCAACATTTAGTGCAATAAAAAAATTCCTCATCGATCCGTAGATGTTCCTAGCTAGTATTGCTATCCTAACGAAAACATTTTGTTCACTGTCTTCAGCAAAAGGATTGGAATATAACAAGTGGAGAATCAGAATATCTTTACTTTGCTGGCTCACTCTTGATTTGATTGGTTAAGTTTAATGTATTAATTATGTGAGCTTGTTTATTTATCTTGAGTTTAATATATAAATACTGCATTTATTGTTAACTTGTTATCTTTGTCAAATTTATCTTTTAATGTATTGATTATGTGAATTGCTTCATCTTAATTATATTTAATGTATTGATTATGTGAATTGTTTCATCTTAATTATAATATAATAATTTAATGTATTAATTATGTGAACTGTTTTATCGTAGTTATAATGTAATAATTTTTTTTCTCGTAGATGAATGTGGAAACTGAAAGTCGAGTTTTTGTTTTGCCAAGAAGGGTATTCATATATTTTTGAGAATATGCGATATTACCAGAAAGATTCAATCCAAGAAGTAATATATGTTGAAACTAATTTGCATGTCTAGCGTATAGGGTTTTTGTTTTTAAATAGACTTAACATGAATTTAAAGTTTATGGATTATATCTATATATTTTCTGTTTGAATTGTATAACATATATTTCTGGTTTAATAGTAAAATTTTTATCAATTGTACTTTCATTATATTTTAATTAGTATTATTTATAAGAGTTAAATTAAGAAATTTGTAGTATAAATATAATAAATAATAGTTTTGTAAATAGAAAAAACAATGATTTACAAATAGAAAAAATGATTTTTTTTAATAAAAACGACAATGTTTTTTAAGTGTTGTCTTTACTTTAAAAAAAAGACAATATTTTTTATGTACTGTCTTTGAGTAGACTTTTAATAATAATACTTTTAACAATATTTTTTTTTATCATATAAACAACACATAAAAAGTGTTGTCTCTCAACTTTTTTCTTGTAGTGATAGATAAAGTGCATCTATTGTCTTCACCAATAGTTGTTTGATTACTTAATACTAAGAAAGATCCTTTTCGTCCACTCGAAAATGGAGAAAGCATCTTTGGTCTAGAGGTACTTGATCTTAGTGCAATAGGTGCATTATCATACCTTGTCAATTGCACTCACCCATATATTACATTTTCTCTTAACCTTCTAGCAAGATATAGTTATTCTCCAACCCAAAACAATAGAATGGTATAAAGCACATATTTTGTTACCTTCGTGGTACAATAGACATAAGGTTATTTTATTCGTTAAGAATAAATTCGTCTTTAATAGGATATGTAAATGTAGATTATCTTTCAGATCCACATAAAGCTAGATCCTAAACAGGTAATGTGTTTACACGAGAAGGCACTGTTATATCATGGAAGTTAATAAAATAAACTTTAACAACGACATTGTCAAATCACTATGAAATTATTACAATGCATGAAGCAAGTCAAGAATGTATATAGTTGAGATCCATGAAGCTACATATTCAAGAATCACATGGACTAACAACAACTAAAGATAGCCCGACAATTAAATTTGAAAATAATGCTACTTGCATTGCACAACTAAAGGAAGATTATATTAAATAAGATAAAATAAAACATATTTCACCAAAATTCTTCTACACATATGAACTTTAGAAGAAAGGTTATATTGATGTTTAGCAAATTCGTTCTAGCGATAATGTAGCTAATTTATTCACAAAAGCATTGCTGACATCGACATTCATGAAATTGGTGCACAAGATAGAGATGCATCAATTAAAAGATCTTCAGTGTTTGAAATTAGGAGAAGTATCTATTGTTGTACTCTTTTTCCTGTTGGAACCCCAAGGTTATTTTTAGTGTGATCAACCAAGTTAGGTTAGGTGCTGTTTTGGTTTAATCCTATGTTTAAGTATGCAGGAGCTTAAGAGCACAGGAAGTTGAGCGGAAGACACGGCTAGCGAGAAGGACGACAAGGGAGAGAGCCGACGGGCTCGGTGCGTCTGAGGGACGAGATGCTGCGGAAGAGTACACCGGTGGGTGAGAAGGGTGTGTGCGACGTTCGAGGGACGAGAAGCCGGATCAGAAGCCTGTTCGAGGAGAAGGCCAAAAATTGGGTTCCGGTGAGCCCTATTTCAGTTAGTCGAAATCACCCAGGCGATCGGAGCAACGGAAGAGCTAAAGTGGAGCTATGGAGCTGCTAGAGACGCCTTCAGTAGGAGTTAAAGGTGCCTTCGCGACCTTCAGGAAGAAGACACCTTCAACTAGCCATGGAAGGCGCCTTCGACTTGTAACGCCCGCCCCTCTGGTAAGGCGGGGTTACGGGGAACATACATGCATATTAATCTATTTCTAAGCAGCGGAAGTATTTATTAATCTAATAACTTAGTATCTAAACATTTATAATCATATGAGCATGTTAAGCATAATTTAAAATTTAAAAAGTCATGATATCAATTTCCAACATAAGCATGAATAAGTATAAGTAATCATGCAAGACCTTAACATAAGATAGGCATAGTTCATAACAAGCATAAATTAACATAAGCATGTCTTTTTCCTTAGCCGAGCTACCACCACACACATCTCTTGCCCCTCCCGTTGCTCCCTTAGTTTATCCATCCTTTACCTTTATCTGCGGTACAAGGAAAGTAAGCTATAAGCACACAAGCTTAGTAAGATCCTTTCCTACTCACAAAAACCATGTATCATAGCATAATCACATAAACATATAGCATGGAGACATAATCATCTAAAACATCATATTATGTAAAAGAGTATCACAACATATCATAGCATATCATTCTATATAAAAGCATCATGTCATATCATATCATATCATAAAGGAGCATCATGTCATATTATATCATATCATAAAAGAGCATCATGCCATATCATATCATAATATAAAAGAGTATCATGTCATATCATATCATAAAAGAGCATCATGTCATATCATATCATAACATAAAAGAGCATCATGTCATATCATATCATAACATAAAAGAGCATCATGTCATATCATATCATAACATAACCTATCATATCATAAAGGTATATGCAAGATGTCTTTCAAAAACATGTGTCATGTTATGTGCAAGATATCTTTAAAAACAATATCATATAATACTTAAATATAATCTCAACATGAGGGTCTGGCTATGTACCACATAACATAAATGCGCGCAATACCTAGGACGGGGTAGCTAATCTTGAACCTACTAGGGATACTAGGTCCGTACTACGTCTGTCGACCTAGGGGCGAACTAAGGAGCCCATCCCTTGGACACTAAGGTCCGGTACAAGTCACATAAAAAGTAAAGTAGCATGTCATATTTACTTATCATATCATGAAGAATGCTCTTAGTCCCAACTAATAGGGAAGCAACTCTTAGGCCTTTACTTGTCATATCATGAGGAGTGCTCTTAGTCCCAACTAATAGGGAAGCATCTCCTAGGCCTTTACTTGTCATATCACAAAGCATGCATACTTGAGCATATAGCCCATCATAAGAGTCATTATCATGCATGATTCATAGGCATATATAAATGAGCATATGACATATCATAGGAAAAACATAATTCATGCATGGAAAAGGAAATATTTTAACTAGCATCTCCTAATTCATATCATAGCATGTGAGACACATAGTAAATCATAATTAGGTTTCTAACCCTAATTCCATGAAGTGGCCGAACTTACAAGGTATTGAATCTAGGTTACAAGTAACATAAAAGCATGTGAACCCTAAACCAATTTCATATCATATACCATAAAGAACATCATGAGCATGTTTAGTTTAAGTTTTAAGCTTCCTAGGTCCTTGGTCTTGTTATGGCCGAAAGTTACCAAGCCTAGCCCTAGGTTACAAGCAACATAAAAGCATGTGAACCCTAAACTAATTTCATATCATAAACCATAAAGAACATCATGAGCATGTTTAGTTTAAGTTCCAAGCTTCCTAGGTCCTTGGTCTTGTTATGGCCGAAAGTTACCAAGCCTAACCCTAAATTACAAGCAACATAAAAGCATGTGAACCCTAAACCAATTTCATATCATAAACCATAAAGAACATCATGAGCATGTTTAGTTTAAGTTTTAAGCTTCCTAGGTCCTTGGTCTTGTTATGGCCGAAAGTTACCAAGCCTAGCCCTAGGTTACAAGCAACATAAAAGCATGTCAATCCTAAACCAATTTCATATCATAAACCATAAAGAACATCATGAGCATGTTTAGTTTAAGTTCCAAGCTTCCTAGGTCCTTGGTCTTGTTATGGCCGAAAGTTACCAAGCCTAACCCTAGGTTACAAGCAACATAAAAGCATGTGAACCCTAAACCAATTTCATATCATAAACCATAAAGAACATCATGAGCATGTTTAGTTTAAGTTCCAAGCTTCCTAGGTCCTTGGTCTTGTTATGGCTGAAAGTTACCAAGCCTAGCCCTAGGTTACAAGCAACATAAAAGCATGTGAACCCTAAACCAATTTCATATCATAAACCATAAAGAACATCATGAGCATGTTTAGTTTAAGTTCCAAGCTTCCTAGGTCCTTGGTCTTGTTATGGCCGAAAGTTACCAAGCCTAGCCCTAGGTTCCTGTTGGAGTGTATATTAAAAGCCTAAGCTTTTGTAAATATTTATTTTGAATAAAGAATCACATTTGGTTAAATTGTCTACATTTAGTTGTAGTTATTCAATTAATTTATATTGTGGATAACATAGTATGTGGTGCCACATACAGAAGATGATGTTATCAATACCTTATAAATTATAAACAGTAGCTCATGACCAAAATGGAAAGGAACAAACCATTGGAAGGTCATAGTGTAATTAGGAATTAGTTTATCTTGACTATATAATTACACTAGTACACTTAGAGTGTATTGAGTAGGACCATTTGAGGTTGTTTCTTTTATACTGACTTTATAAAGGAACAAATACCTCAGTTATTATGGAAATATGTGCTCTTAATCCTAATATAATAACAAGCACATATATTTGATATTTATTTCTTTAATTTATCAATGGGTGAGATTTAGTTCGATGAATCAATAAGCCCGATAAGTTGGGAAATGATATCACTTATAGTGTGTGTTGTTGATTATAGAAGGAAACTGTGTCCTAGTAATATAGGTTGATAATGCCCCCAATATGAGCTCATAAAGATTGTCATGTTAAACCCTGCAGGTAGACTTAGTCCGACATGACAATAAGGTTGAGTAGTACTATTCTTGGATTAAGATATTGATTAAATGAGTTGTCAGTAACTCACTTAATTAGTGGACATTAGACATCTTAAACACAGGGAGACTAACACACTCATAATAAGAAGGAGCCCAAAAATATAATTTGGGATTGGTGCGGTAGTTCAATAATAGTTCTCTAGTGGAATGAATTATTATTGATAAAATTAAGTTGTGTGTTCGGGGCGAACACGGGATGCTTAATTTTATCGGGAGACCAAAATCAATTCCTCCTCTCGGTCTCTATCGTAGCCTCTTATTTATAGAGTACTATACCCACCTATACCCACCTTCTATACCCACCTAAAGGGGGTCGGCCAAGCTAGCTTGGGAATCAAGCTAGGGCCGGCCTAAGCTTGGCTTATGGGTGGCCGGCCCTAGCTTGAACCCAAGCTAGAGGGGGCTGACCATAATATAATTAAAAAGATTTTTAATTTTAATTTTTATTATATGGAAAATATAATTTATTAAAGAGAATTAAAATTAAAATATCTCTCTTAAAAAGATCTACAAAAGATTAAAGAAAGAGATTAGATCTCTTTCCTTATTTGTAGATTGGAAAGATATTTTATTTTCTCTTTGAAAATTATTCACATGTTGAAAAATTAAAATTATAGAAATTTCTTTTTATCAAACATGAAGGGATTTTTGAAGAGAAATTTTATTTTTTAAAATTTCCGGAAACAAATTAGGAAGTTTTAATTTGTTGATTGAAACTTGTCTAATTTGTCTCTCTATGATGTGGTCGGCCGTTGTAAGTTTAATTGGAAAATTTTATTTTATTTTTCTCAATTAATTCATGTCAAGGAAAATTAAGGAAATTTTATTGTAATTAAATTTCCTAATTTACCAAGGCTAAGGAATATAAAAGAGGGGGTTGGGGTGCCTTCATGAGGTACAACCTTTATTATTTTTCTCCCTCTTTTATTCCTTGGTGTGGCCGGCCATCCTCTTCCTCTCTTCCTCTTTGTGGTGGCCGAAATCTCTCTCTTGGATTGGAGCTCTTGTGGTGGCCGGATACTACTTGGAGAAGAAGAAGAAGAAGGAGAGAAAGCTTGCATCCCTTGGAGCTTGGTTGGTGATTTTCTTCATCCTTGGTAAAGCCCTTGTTTTGGCCGAACCTAGCTAGGAGGAGAAGAAGGTGCTTTGGTGGTTTCTCATCTCGGAAGATCGTTGCCCACACAACGTCCGAGGTTAGAAGAGGAATACGGTAGAAGATCAAGAGGTCTTTCTAAAAGATATAACTAGTAATTTTTCCTTTCCGCATCATACTAGTTATTTTTGGAAATAAATACCAAATACAAGAGACTTACGATTCTAGTATTTTGAATATGTTTTTCGATGTTGTGTTCTTTTGTTTTTTCTTTTCCTTGTGATTTGATTGTTCTTTTCGGTTAACCTAAAGTTATTTTAGGAAATTAAATATTAACTTTCCTTAAAAGGTTTTGTCTAGTCAGTGGTGGTTGCTCCCATATCCAAGAAGGTCATGTGCCTCGTCACGTCAGTACTAGGAACCAATTATGGAAATTAATATTTAATGGAATTAATAACTTAGGTGATTTGGATCGAACGTGTTAAGTTCCGCAGGAGATCCAAGTCTAAACCTAAAAGAACAAATAAATTAAGTTTTGGATCAAACGTGTTAAGTTCCGCAGGCGATCCAAAATTTAATTTAAAAGAACACATGGTAGCTAGGAAAAGGTTCAGACCTTTGTACAAAATTTTTGTACAGTGGAACCTCTAGGTTTTCCGAGTAGCAACCAAAAATTGGTATCAGAGCTAGGGTTTTGCCTCTGTGTATTTGGTATTAGTTTAATTATGCACATGTCATACATAATTTAGGCAGGTTAATAGTAGGATATGCTAACTTTGTGGATGCAGGATCCAACTATTATGGCTTTTAGTTATTATGTGTGTGATTGGACCCTTGGATATGTCAAGGGCATTTATATGTATGTACATAATTGTATTATAAAATACAGCAGGTGCTGTATTTAGTTTTTATTAGGATTTTATTTTTGATCTAGTTACATGTACATTCCTTTTATGGAATATAGGATCGATGGATGTAAATTTTTATTTTATGTTCGATCTAGTTTACATGTGCATTCCTTCAAGGAATATAGAATCGAGAAATATAAAATTCTATTTATGTCGCGGATCGAATCTTGCAAGGCGTGGAACCTTTTTGAGGACAGAAAAATAGTTTTTCATTTATTGCTTTTATATTGTGCTATGTGTGCATGTTAGTATACATGTCCACTAGGCTAACATAGTTAAAATTCCTCATTCATAAATAACTAAGTGGAAGAGGAATTTTAAATAAATTCCACGGTCTCCATTACTGGTTTGTAAGTGATGCAAACAAGCTTGCGCGTTGGCTCTGAGTGCCTTCCTCCATATCGGATGAGCTTGTTTGTGGATCACTAGAACAAACTTCCATTTAGGATGACTATAGGAAATTAATTAAGAGCGTGTGATCTTCCCCATCGGAAGGGGCACAATCTTATTAATGGACTTAGTGTCAAGTAATGGTATACACTTAGGCACATCTAATAGTATCCTCCCCATCGGAGTCACTGCTATTATTTGTGTGACCAAAGGATACCAACTATTAATTTTATTTGTCAAAAAGTTAGGTTGACAAGATATAAAATTAATGGCTTAAAACTCTCCTTTTACAAATGCTGAATTTGTATACATCCACACTATCGTGGCATACAATATTCGCGGTGTTTTGAGGTGTTGGTTAATTTAAAATAGTATTGTTTGAGGAATCAATATTATTCTAAATTTAGAGTTCTGACCAAAAGTTATTTGTGATTCTTCGGATGACTTTCAACCCACTGTCCATCATACTACAATAGAATAGACTTACTGGTCCTAACTACATAGATTGGAAAAGGAACCTAGACATTGTTCTTACTGCTGAAAGCTATAAGTTTGTACTGACTGAGCCTTGTCCTGATGCACTCACTGGTGAATCTACTCAAGAGGAGATTGAATATCATAGGAAATGGGTAAAAGCAGATGAGATGGCGCGGTGTTACATTTTGGCTTCAATGTCAAATGTATTACAACATCAGCATCAAGATTTACCAACAGCCTATGATATTATGAACAATCTCAAGGAACTCTTTGGTCATCAGGATCGGGCTTCTAGGCAAGAAGCCATGAGAAAGATAATAACAGCCACCATGCAAGAGGGTACTCCTGTGAGGGATCATATCCTAAAGATGATGGTTTATCTGAATGAAATACAGATCCTTGGAGGAGAAATTGATGGGGAAACCCAGATCGATATGATCCTCCAAACACTACCTAGAAGTTTTGAGCAATTTCGCCTGAATTACAATATGAACAAAAGGGTATATTTATTGGCGGAACTACTGACAGAACTTCAGGCAACAGAAGGTTTGTTTCGTCACAATTCTCATATTCACTATGCTGAAAACGGTTCTACTTCTAAACCGAAAGGAAAGAAGAAGAAGAAACAAGTTGGTTCAGCAAAGAAAGTGAATAAATCTCAGAGTACAGGACCTAAAGCTGGAGTGAAGAAGCCGAAGGGCAAGTGCTTCATCTGCAAGCAGTCAGGGCATTGGAAGGCGGTCTGTCCTCGTAGGAATCAGAATAACAAAGGTATATCTCATGCTCTAGTTGTTGAAACATGTTTAGCGGTGTTATCTACCAGCACCTGGTGTGTAGATACGGGAGCCACTGATCATGTCTGTAATTCCTTGCAGGGTTTCCAGGAAACCCGACGACTATCTGAAGGAGAGATTACCGTCTACATGGGCAATGCTACTAAGGTGGCGGCTGTTGCAGTGGGAGACGTCTACTTATCTTTTAATAGAAATAGAAATTTGGTTTTAAGAAATTGTCTTTATGTACCCAATTTTAGAAAGAATTTAATTTCAGTTTCTAAACTGTTTTTGGATGGATATTCAGTTTCTTTTAGTAATTATGTAATTATTAAGAGAAATAAAGTGATTATCTGTTCTGGTGCATTAGTTGGTAATTTGTATACTTTAAATCCAATTTCTCCCACAAAGCAAAACATGAAAATTTATAACTCATTTTCTAACTCTAATAAGATAAAAGAACCTTCAGAAATGAACCAAGCATATCTTTGGCATCTAAGGCTTGGTCATATTAACTTAAGTAGGATTCAGAGGTTTATAGCCGATGGACTTTTGAGTTCATTAGAGTTGGAAAATTTTCCAACTTGTGAATCTTGCTTGGAAGATAAAATGACCAAAAGGCCTTTCAAGGCCAAGGGGTATAGAGCCAAAGAAGTGTTAGAATTGGTTCATTCTGATTTGTGTGGTCCTATGTCTGTCTAGGCAAGAGGTGGTTTTGAATATTTTGTCTCTTTCATAGATGATTATTCAAGATACGGATACATTTACCTAATGCGCCGCAAGTCTGAGTGCTTTGATAAGTTCAAAGAATACAAGGCTGATGTGGAGAAACGACTAGGTAAAAGTATCAAGACACTACAGTCTGATCGTGGTGGCGAATATCTCTTAGGAGAGTTTATGAATTACTTATCAGAGGCCGGGATTCAATCCCAACTGTCTGCACCTGGTACACCCCAACAGAATGGTGTGGCAGAACAAAGGAATAGGACTCTTATGGAGATGGTTAAATCGATGATGAGTTACTCAGAATTACCAAATTCGTTTTGGGGATACGCTCTGGAAACAGCAGTGTACATTCTGAACTTAGTACCTTCTAAATCAGTTTCTTCTACTCCCACAGAATTGTGGAATGGGTGAAAGCCCAGTCTAAGACATATTCGGATTTGAGGTAGTCCAGCACATGTGCTGAAACCATATGCTGATAAGTTAGAATCTCGTACAGAAGTTCGCGTGTTTGTGGGGTATCCCAAAGGAACGAAAGGTGGTTTATTTTATAGTCCTAAAGACCAGAAGGTCATTGTTAGCACCAATGCCCAGTTTTTAGAAGAAGACTATATAATGGATCACAAGTCCAGTAGCAAAGTTATTTTAGAAGAACTTAGAGAGGACATGTCTACTTCAGTACCAACAGTACAAGATGAAGTACCACAAGAGACTGCAACACGTGTCACACATGATACACAACCACAGACTGTGCCCCGTCGTAGTGGGAGGGTTGTAAGGTAGCCTGAAAGATTCATGTTTTTGGAAGAGTCTTCGGACTTGATCCCGGGTAAACATGAACCTGATCCCCGAACATATGACGAAGCACTCCAAGATATAGATGCAGCATCTTGGCAAAAGATAATGAATTCTGAAATAGAGTCTATGTACTCTAATAAGGTCTGGGAGCTCGTAGAACCACCTGATGGTGTAAAAGTCGTTGGATGCAAGTGGATCTACAAAAGGAAAAGAGGGACAGACGGGAAGGTAGAAACCTTCAAAGCTAGGCTTGTTGCGAAAGGGTACACTCAGAAAAGGGAATCAATTATGAGGAGACCTTTTCACCGGTAGCCATGCTTAAGTCTATCTGGATACTCTTATCCATTGCTGCTCATATGGATTATGAGATTTGGCAAATGGATGTCAAGACAGCTTTTCTTAATGGAAGTCTTGAAGAGAACATCCATATGAAGCAACCAGAAGGATACATTGAAAAAGGAAAAGAGCATCTAGTGTGCAAGCTCAATCGGTCCATTTATGGACTGAAGCAAGCTTCAAGGTCTTGGAACATCTAGTTTAATGAAGTAATCCAGTCATATGGATTTATTCAGTGCCCGGATGAGTCTTGTGTATACCAGAAGTGTAACGGAAACGTGGTGGTATTTCTTGTACTATACGTAGATGATATTTTGTTAATTGGCAACAATGTCAAGGTATTATCAGACGTAAGGGTATAATTGTCCAAACAATTTGATATGAATGACTTAGGAGATTGTGCACACATTCTTGGGATCAAAGTTATAAGGGATCGTAAGAAAAGAATGTTGTGTCTGTCCCAAGCTTCATATATAGATACTATCCTTGCTCGTTTTAGCATGCAGGATTCCAAGAAAGGTTTCTTACCTTTTAGGCATGGAGTAGCTCTATCTAAAGAGATGTCTCCAAAGACATCAAAGGAGATAGAGGACATGAAAGCAGTTCCTTATGCCTCGGCTGTAGGAAGCTTAATGTATGCAATGCTATGTACGAGACCTGATATCTGTTTTGCCGTGGGCATGGTTAGCAGATATCAGAGTAACCCTGGACAAAGACATTGGACTACGGTGAAGCATATATTAAAGTACCTGAGAAGGACTAGAGATTATATGCTAGTTTACCAAGCAGACGATTTGCTCCCTGTGGGTTACACGGATTCAGATTTCAATCAGATAGGGACAACAGTAAGTCTACATCAGGCTATGTGTTTACTTTAGGAGGTGGAGCCATAGCATGGAGGAGTGTTAAGCAGAAATACGTTTCGGACTCAACCATGGAAGCGGAGTATGTAGCAGCCTCTGAGGCAACTAAAGAAGCAGTATGACTCAGGAACTTTCTAATGGACTTAGATGTGATTCCTGGTTTGCCCAAAATCATCACAATTTATTGTGATAATAGTGGTGCAGTTGCAAACTCGAAGGAACCACGAGCCCATAAGGCAGGTAAACATATAGAGCGCAAGTACCACCTGATACGAGATATCGTGAAGCGAGGAGAAGTTGTCATCGCCAAGATTGCATCAGCAGATAACCTGGCAGATCCTTTCACTAAGGCCCTTCCTGCTAAAGCTTTCGATCGGCATGTGGAGGGAATGAGAATCAGATGTATGGCAGAAGATATGGCAGCTTAGTCGTTAGTATAAGTGGGAGATTGTTGGAGTGTATACTAAAAGCCTAAGCTTTTGTAAACATTTATTTTGAATAAAGAATCACATTTGGTTAAATTGTCTATATTTAGTTGTAGTTGTTCAATTAATTTATATTGTGGATAACATAGTATGTGGTGCCACATACAGAAGATGATGTTATCAATACCTTATAAATTATAAACAGTAGCTCATGACCAAAATGGAAAGGAACAAACCAATGGAAGGTCATAGTGTAATTAGGAATTAGTTTATCTTGACTATATAATTACACTAGTACACTTAGAGTGTATTGAGTAGGACCATTTGAGGTTGTTTCTTTTATACTGACTTTATAAAGGAACAAATACCTCAGTTATTATGGAAGTGTGTGCTCTTAATCCTAATATAATAACAAGCACATATATTTGACATTTATTTCTTTAATTTATCAATGGGTGAGATTTAGTTCGATGAATCAATAAGCCCGATAAGTTGGGAAATGATATCACTTATAGTGTGTGTTGTTGATTATAGAAGGAAACTGTGTCCTAGTAATCTAGGTTGATAATGTCCCCAAGATGAGCTCATAAAGATTGTCATGTTAAACCCTGCAGGTGGACTTAGTCCGACATGACGATAAGGTTGAGTGGTACTATTCTTGGATTAAGATATTGATTAAATGAATTGTCAGTAACTCACTTAATTAGTGGACATTTGACATCTTAAACACAGGGAAACTAACACACTCATAATAAGAAGGAGCCCAAAAATGTAATTTGGGATTGGTGCGGTAGTTCAATAATAGTTCTCTAGTGGAATGAATTATTATGGATAAAATTAAGTTGTGTGTTCGGGGCGAACACGGGATGCTTAATTTTATCGGGAGACCAAAACCAATTCCTCCTCTCGGTCCCTATCGTAGCCTCTTATTTATAGAGTACTATACCCACCTTCTATACCCACCTAAAGGGGGCCGGCCAAGCTAGTTTGGGAATCAAGCTAGGGCCGGCCTAAGCTTGGTTTATGGGTGGCCGGCTTTAGCTTGAACCCAAGCTAGAGGGGGCCGACCATAATAAAATTAAAAAGATTTTTAATTTTAATTTTTATTATATGGAAGATATAATTTATTAAAGAGAATTAAAATTAAAATATCTCTCTTAAAAAGATCTACAAAAGATTAAAGAAAGAGATTAGATCTCTTTCCTTATTTGTAGATTGGAAAGATATTTTATTTTCTCTTTGAAAATTATTCACATGTTGAAAAATTAAAATTATAGAAATTTCTTTTTATCAACCATGAAGGGATTTTTGAAGAGAAATTTTATTTTTTAAAATTTCCGGAAACAAATTAGGAAGTTTTAATTTGTTGATTGAAACTTGTCTAATTTGTCTCTCTATGATGTGGCAGGCCATTGTAAGTTTAATTGGGAAATTTTATTTTATTTTTCTCAATTAATTCATGTCAAGGAAAATTAAGGAAATTTTATTGTAATTAAATTTCCTAATGTACCAAGGCTAAGGAATATAAAAGAGGGGGTTGGGGTGCCTTCATGAGGTACAACCTTTATTATTTTTCTCCCTCTTTTATTCCTTGGTGTGGCCGGCCATCCTCTTCCTCTCTTCCTCTTTGTGGTGGCCGAAATCTCTCTCTTGGATTGGAGCTCTTGTGGTGGCCGGATACTACTTGGAGAAGAAGAAGAAGAAGGAGAGAAAGCTTGCATCCCTTGGAGCTTGGTTGGTGATTTTCTTCATCCTTGGTAAAGCCCTTGTTTTGGCCGAACCTAGCTAGGAGGAGAAGAAGGTGCTTTGGTGGTTTCTCATCTCGGAAGATCGTTGCCCACACAACGTCTGAGGTTAGAAGAGGAATACGGTAGAAGATCAAGAGGTCTTTCTAAAAGGTATAACTAGTAATTTTTCCTTTCCGCATCATACTAGTTATTTTTGGAAATAAATACCAAATACAAGAGGCTTACGATTCTAGTATTTCGAATATGTTTTTCGATGTTGTGTTCTTTTGTTTTTTCTTTTCCTTGTGATTTGATTGTTCTTTTCGGTTAACCTAAAGTTATTTTAGGAAATTAAATATTAGCTTTCCTTAAAAGGTTTTGTCTAGTCGGTGGTGGTTGCTCCCATATCCAAGAACGTCATGTGCCTCGCCACGTCAGTACTGGGAACCAATTATGGAAATTAATATTTAATGGAATTAATAACTTAGGTGATTTGGATCGAACGTGTTAAGTTCCGCAGGAGATCCAAGTCTAAACCTAAAAGAACAAATAAATTAAGTTTTGGATCAAACGTGTTAAGTTCCGCAGGCGATCCAAAATTTAATTTAAAAGAACACATGGTAGCTAGGAAAAGGTTCAGACCTTTGTACAAAATTTTTGTACAGTGGAACCTCTAGGTTTTCCGAGTAGCAACCAACAGTTACAAGCAACATAAAAGCATGTGAACCCTAAACCAATTTCATATCATAAACTATAAAGAACATCATGAGCATGTTTAGTTTAAGTTCCAAGCTTCCTAGGTCCTTGGTCTTGTTATGGCCGAAAGTTACCAAGCCTAACCCTAGGTTACAAGCAACATAAAAGCATGTGAACCCTAATCCAATTTCATATCATATATTATAAGGAACATAATGAGCATATGCAGTTTAGGTTCTAGTCTTCCTAGGTCCTTTAATCTTGTTATGGCCGAATGTTTAAGGAGCATGAAACTAAGTTTGAGCAACATACAAGCATAAGAATATCAAGCTAACTTCATATCATGTCATAAGGAAAATCATGAGCATGTTAGATTTGATTTCTAAGTTTTCTTGGACCCTTAACCTCATCATGGCCGAAACCCTAAGGTAGGATGCATCTAGGTTCCAAGCAACAAGCAAGCATGAAAACACTAAGAAATCTTCATATCATATCATAAGGAAAGTCATGTGCATGATAGATTAAATTTTTAAACTCTATCATGGCCGAAACCTACTAGGCATAAATCTAGGTTACAAGCAAAAAAAAAAAACATTAGAATTCTAAACATAACTCATAACCTAAGTTACATATCATAAGGGACATCGTGATCATGTTTAGTTAGGTCTTAAGCTTCTCTAGGTCTTCTTTTCATGCCTTGGCCGAAAGTTCAAAGAACACGAATCTAAGTTCTAAGCAACATACAAGCATAAGAACACTAAACTAATCTCCTATCATAGGGTACATATATCATAAGAAACATAGTGAGCATGTTTAGTTTAGGTCTTAAGCTTTCTTAAGTTTTTCTTTGTAGTTTGGTGGCTGAAAGTTTCATGAAGCAACCCTAGGTTTTTAAGAAATCTAAACTCATGGAAAAACACATGAACAACTTGTACCACAGGTGAGGGGATACTTACTTTCTTTTGCTTGTTTTTTCTTAAAAGAGGGTACCCTTGTGAAGAGGAAGAAGAAAGCTTCTCCTCCTAGTTCTTCTTTGTGCTTCTCTTGCTTGTAAGGAGTAGATCTTGAGGACTCCTTCTTGTGGATTAGTTTTCTTAGGGAGAAAACCTTAGCTTGGATTCGGAAATGGAAGAGGGAAGAGTCCTAGGTCTCGGTGGAGGAGGAGGAAGGAGAAAGAAGGAGGAGGAAGAAGTAGCCAAACTTTCTTTCCCTTCTCTTCTCTCATTCCTATTTATTCTCAATGAGGATGAAAAATGTCTCAATTCATCCCCTTAACTCCTCTATTCTCTCACCCTCTTCATACCCATGAAAATAGCAAGAAGGAAGGAGAAAAAGATAACTTGTCTTTGTCTTTTGCTTGCTTCTTCTCTTAACCAAGAGGAAGAGGAGGAAAGCTACTTGATTTTCTCTTGTTCCCTTACTTACTCATACTCTTACTTTTAACTACAATTTCCATTCTTTGCTAATCATATATCATTCATGACTCTAGTGGTTATCATACACCAATTTAGCTTTATCTATTATGAGGGGTTCATGGTTCAAGTCTTAACTTCTATTTCTTTTTATTTCTTTTTGGTTCTATTTCCATTTTCCTTTTATTCTAAAAGAGATTATCCATATATATAGCTTAAATATTTCGTGGGTGTTACACGACTAGACAATTTGGCCGTTGCAGAAAAGGATAAAGTTTTATCCTTAGCCTCACTGGAAGCGCCTTCCAGCCATATGGAAAGCGCTTTCAGCCTGCGGATAAGATTTTCCAAGGGCTATAAAAAGACCTCTGGACTTAGGAAATAAACATAAACTTGTGAATTAATTTCCTAGCAATAGTATGAGCTATTAACGAGTGTAAGAGGCTTCTCCGCCTTCATCGAAGGAGATTCTTAGTGCATTTATCTATCTTGGATTAGCAACCACCCCAGTTGTAACCAAGTAAATTTTGAGCCTCTTTCTGTTAGTTTTTGTATTGTTTATTTTTATGCTATTGCTTTTAATTTAAGGTAAAAGAACGAGAAAGGTGTACTATTTTAGTGTTTCAGGCAACTCAACCCTCTGCAGCCGGCCTACCCGGTCTTACAAGTGGTATCAGAGCCTAACAGCTTCAAGAGGACTAGCCGCCGAACGAAGCACACGAGATGACCGGATCAAACATTCACCCACCAAAGTTCGAAGAGGATTTCGTCAACTGGAAAAAGAAGATGGAGGTATTTTTCAAAACTTATTTTGATTTACTTTTAATAATGGAGTTTGGTTTTGTAGCACCTGAAGGTAAAGAAAAATACCACTGGACCAAGAAGGAGCAGGCTAATTTCGTGGCAAACGACAAAATAGAATTCCATCTGCTAAGTGTTTTACCACCACAAGAGGTCAATCGAATCGGAGCCTACAAGTCTGCGAAGGAACTCTGGGAGAAGTTCCTGGAACTACACAAAGGAACCTCGGAGGCGAAACTCACAAGACGAGATCTGCTTAGAAACCATATCAGCAACATCAAACTAGAAAAAGGTGAAACGTTTGCACACCTTCATTCAAGGATCAAGAAGCTCATCACTGGACTCACGAATCTCAGAGAAAAGGCAAGTAATCGAGATTCCTTAAGGTACGCACTTAACACATTCCCTAGAAATGCTGAATAGGCATCATTAGTAGATGCTTATTACATATCTAAGGATTTAGATTCAACTACGTTAGAAGAATTATTTTCTACTTTTGAAGTTCATGAAATGAGATGTGCAGATCCGAAGAAGGAACCGAAGCACAACCTTGCCCTTAAAGCAAAGATGGACGAACAAGATTCAGAATCCTCTCTCGATGACAACGAAATGGTAATGACGGTAAGACAGTTTAAGAAATTATTTAAAACTAGAAAATCTAACCGTCTGTAGGGTAGAAAGAAAAGGACAATCAGATGCTATCACTACAATGAAAAAGGATATGTAAAAGGCAATTACCCTAAGTTAAAGATCAAGGACAAGGACGAAGGAAAGAAGAAGCCCGTCCAAATGAACAAACACAAGACCCTTAAAGCGACGTGGGACAAAACGTCGTCCGAATAAGAGGTCAAAGCCTTTTCCTGACTTGTGTTGATGGCAAGTCATCAAGAAGACGAACACGAAGCAAGTTCATCCGAAATGAGCATCGAAAGCATCGATGAAGGAGGAGTTACATCGGAAGAAAGCAGTAATTCAGGGGGAGCTACGGATGTCGGGGTCGACAAGGTAAGTCAGGTACGATTCCTTCCGCCTAATAAACTATTCAAATTTGTTAAATTCCCATCAAAAAACTATTGCAAGTTAGAAAAAGAAAATATAGATTTGAAAATACAATTATCCAAAACATGTCCACTAGACTTATATGATAATTTAAAAATAGAAAATAAAAAATTGAAAATAGAGATAGAATATCTGAAAAATCATGCATGCTCATGTAATAAAAATATTAGGAAAAATAATAATTTGAAATAGTATCTTAGATTTCACAAGGGTTAAATCAGAAAAGTTTCAAAAAGTTAAGTACCCCCAAAATTCTTGATTAATCATATAGGAATGAACCTATATTGGGTTCCTAAAGAAAATTTGAATTGAAATTTCCGTAAAGCTTTCAGAAAGTAAAATTAAATGTTTAAATTCTTTAAGAGGCTTTATTTAGAAGTGGTTGATGATCCAATAACCAAGAAAGCCTAGTACCTCGCCACAACCTGGAAGCTAATTACATAATTGAATATTTAATTGACAAACTGATAATCATATAATAGTTAATTAAAATAATGCTTTCAAATCTTTGTTAATTTTATAACTAAGAAAACTTTTTTCTTAGAAATTTTGATTTCATACCAAAATATTTAATTTCAAAAATTTTGTTTTAAATAAAAAAGATACCCTTAGATTTCTTTATACCTCATTTTTATGTTATCAAAGAGGGAGAAGGGAAGATTAAGTCTAAGGGAGGTAGTAGTTCAAATTTTTAAAATTTTAAATTTGAAAATTTGTTTACACTTTATTGCATATTTTGTTATCTTTACTTTATGGTTAGCTTATCCTAACTTAACTTGGGTTGCTCACATCAAAAAAGGAGGAGATTATTGGAACTCCAAGGTTATTTTTGGTGTGATCAACCAAGTTAGGTTATGTCCTGTTTTAGTTTAATCCATGTATCTAAGTGTGCAAGAGCTTAGGAGCACAGGAAGTCGAGTGAAAAACGCGGCTAGCAAGAAGGACGACACGGGAGAGAGCCGACGGGCTCGGTGTGTCTGAGGGACGAGATGCAGCGGAAGAGTACACCAGTGGACGAGAAGGACATGCATGACATTTGAGGGATGAGTGTTGGAGCAATCCCAATGGTCTGTGTGACCATGTGTTTTGGTGTTTAGGCAAAGGGTTTAAGTTAGGTTCACCCTTGTATTTGATATGTGTATATGAGTGTGCAAGTTTGCAGGATACACATATGACTCAGCTTGATGTCTTTGGGTCCGGTGAAGGATGGAGCATCCGAGAGACCGTGGACAAGGCAACAAGGACGAGGGCCGAGGGAAGCGGCTTCGAGGCATGCGTGAAGGATGACATTGGGGATGAGTCACGGGCTTGGATGCATCTGAGGGATGAGAGTCAAAGTAAGTAGGCTTGAAGGTTAGAGGTCAAGGCTGCAATGAAGGGTCAAGTGAGTCATAAGGGTACGAGTGCATGAGAGATTGTACTTAGGGTAAAATCCTAGTTTTAGGGTTTACTGTAGTAGTTATTGCAGCAATTACTGTAGCAGTCGACTAGCGTTTTCATCAGTCGATTGGTGTAGTCGACTGGGGGCAAACAGAATGCTTCTGTTCGCTCGACCAGTGTGGAGCAGTCGATTGGTACTTTTACCAGTCGACTGGTATCGAGTCGTTGGGATGTAATAGTTGAATCTTCACAGAAGGCAGTCGACTGATGGTTTTAGCAGTCGACTAGTTGGCGGGGGTTTCCAGCCCGAGACCTATATAACCAAAGCTTGGGAGCTTGGTTATAGTTGACGAAATAAATGTGGTTAACCCCTATTAGTAGTCTACCTGTGCCCTAGCGTCAAAAGAGTTCTTGTGAGAGTTGTGACGAGGTTTCTCCACCCACAAGGAGGTTTGAGCTAGCCGGAGTTTGCCGGGGAGTCATCCACCGACAGATTGTGATCGTCCACCTTACGAACAGCCGTGGAGTAGGAGCTTTATCTCCGAGCCATGTAAATCGACGTGTATTGGTTTGCATTTCTTGTCTTGTATTTATATTAGTTTTCTACTTGTTTGTTTGTATTTCCACTGCGTAACTAACAAGTGTAGGAAGAAGCGAGTATTTGGGGGCACGACTATCCAACCCCCCCTTCTAGCCGGCCACTGATCCCTTACAATGAGAAATCGGATCGGAAGTTCGCTCGAGGAGAAGACTGGAAATTGGGTTCGGGTGAACCCTATTTCGATTGGTTGAAATCACTCAGGCAATCGAAGCAGCGGAAGAGCTAAAGTGGAGTTATGAAGCTGCCAGAGGCACCTTCAACAAGAGTTGAAGGCGCCTTCGCGACCTTTAGGCAGAAGGCACCTTCAATAGCCGAAGGCACCTTTAACCTGCCATGGAAGGTGTCTTCCATGGCTATGGAAGGCGCCTTCGACCAAGCAATTTGGTCGTTGTAGAAAAGGATAAAGTTTTATCCTTAGTCTTGTTGGAGGCGCCTTCCAGCCCTATGGAAGGCGCTTTCATCCTGCGGATAAGATTTTCCAGGGGATATAAAAAGACCTCTGGATCTAGGAAATAAACATCAACTTGTGTATTCATTTTCTAGCAATAGTCTGAGCTATTAACGAGTGTAAGAGGTTTCTCCGCCTTCACAGAAGGAGATTCTTAGTGCATTCATCTGTCTTGGATTAATAACCACCCCAGTTGTAAGTAAATTCCGAGTCTCTTTCTTTTAGTTTTTGTATTGTTTATTTTTATGCTATTGCTTTTAATTTGAGGTGAAAGAACAAGAAAGGTGTACTATTTTAATGTTTCGGGCAACTCAACCCTTTGCAGCCGGCCTACCCGATCCTACATTTTCTTCATTCAGATTTTTTGTCCACTGGATTTTACCGACAAGATTTTAATGAGACATCGTAAGATTCTTCATCAATCATCTAAGGGGGAGTGTTATAATAAATGATTACTTTAATTTAATTGTTGATTGATATATTAGTATATTCTTTTATTTCTATACACTCTATCTATCCTATAAATATAAGCGTTTGATAGAAATTAAATAAAATACAAGATAATTTTCTCTTCTTTTGAATTATAACAAGAATATCATTATTTGATTAATGAATGAAGCATTTTTCGTATTTAGACATCTAGTTCTTCTATAAAATAATATATTCTTTCGTATTTTCAATTGAATGTAAAATCACATTCTTCACATACATTTTTAACGAATTTACTTATTTTTCACAATTCTAACGGTAATATGAAAGATAGATCTTAGCAGCTCCCTTAATTCCAACTCCACGGATATAGAGGAAGATATATGTAGATACATAGGTCATAGGCACATGGTAGGATAAACCTCAGGTAGTCAGTTTCTAATAATCGATCCATGACTATCACACTAAAAATATCATACACCTATCATCTGCGCTATATTATGGAGACTTCTATCGGTAATATGAAGTTTTGAGGATAATAAAGTTTAACCTCCTTCATTTTCATATGATACCAATAATCTCATGTACCACTCTATACTTAGTATTCATAGTACGTACCTAGTATTAGCCTGACCTCTCTTATATAACGAATTATTATGTTAGGATAAAATATTTTTATAATTTATTTAATATTATAATTTATCTGTCTATATTTTATTGTTAGACTGATGATGCTGAACCATTTGGGATGAGGAATATCTTTTTTTTTTTTTCATAATATTTAGTATTATTTATTTTTATCAATGCTCCTCGAGTACAATGTAACGGTGGCAAAATACTCAACGAGATACTTAAATAGCCACTGTTCGAAGACGCACTGTAAGATATTTTTTGAAATGTGGATATTGCTAGTCAAAGATTAATCGATTTAAAAAATTAGATATTTAGATTAAAAAAATATTAAAGATTATAAAGAGGATTCTACAGAAGAGTTTAAAATAGACTATAATGGGAAGCTATTTTTTGTTTATGTGTTTCGTGCATCTTTTATAATAAAAATATAGATATTCTAATTTAATATAACTAAACTAGAAGCTAGATAATTATATATCTTTGATACTATATTTTATAGATAAATAATAAATCTTATTTCTATTTATATTATTCATCTTAACATTTTTATTTATTTAGATGATTCATGTTACACGTAACTATACAACAACAACAACAAAGTCTTTTCTCACTAGATGGGATCCGCTGTATGAATCCTTTTACGCCATTGAGCTCTATCTTCTATTATATCATCATCTATATTTAAATAAATTTTATCTTATTTTATTGTTGCTAACCAAGTCTTTTTTGATCTTCCTCTTTCTCGTTTGATATGCATGTTTATCATAGTTTCATATCGCCTAACTGGAGCATTTATTGGTCGTCTAAGTACATGTCCATACCATCTTAAATGTGTCTCTCGGAGTTTTTCCTCAATAGATGTAACTCCGACTTTCTCTCTAATGCTCTCATTTCTTATTTTGTTCATCTTCATATGTCCACACATCCACTTTAACATCTTCATCTCTGCAACTCTCATCTTCTGCTCATGTGCTCGAGTCATAGCACAACATTCAGCTCCATATAACATAGAAGGTCTAACTACAACTTTATAGAACTTACCTTTAAGTTTAAGAGGTACTTTACGGTCACATAAAACACTCGACGCTCCCTTCCATTTTATCCATTCTGCTTATATTCTATGTAAGACATCTCTCTCAATTCCTCCATCATTTTATAAAAATAATCCTAAATATTTAAATATCTCGATTCTGGGCAACTCGTCCTCTCCTATCTTAACAATTATTTCATTACTTCTAATATTGCTAAACTTAAATTCCATATATTCTGTCTTTAATCTACTAAGCTTAAAATTTTTCCCTTCTAGTGTTTCCTTCCAAGATTCTAGTTTAGCATTTACTCCTTCACATGTCTCATCTACCAAAATAATATCATCTGCAAATAACATGCACCACGGTACTGTGTTTTGAATGTGCGCAGTGAGTTCGTCCATAATTAGTGTAAAAAGATAGAGATTTAGAGTTGATTCTTGATGTAACCTTACCTTTATTGGAAATGCTTCAGTTACTCCGTTTGAAATCTTTACTCTGATCGTTATATTCTCATATATATCCTTAATTAGTTCAATATATGTTACAATGTTACACATAACTATATAAATGATAAAACTTTTCTTTTTCTTTTTAATAAATGATTTCGGTATTCTATTTCCTTTTCCCATATTATTATAGAATAGATAGCAAATTACCGTGTAATTTGTTTTTTGAAAAAAATATCAGATTTATAATAACAATTCTTATATTGGTAAGATATTATGTAGCATTTAAAGGCAAATAAAAAATAATTAATGATTATTATATAGGATATTTTTAATACTAATGATATGTAAAGAGAAAAAATATGTCCCCTATTTCACTATGTCCTTGAGCTTTTCCTTAGATTTGTTATCTCTGCATATCATTTATTTTTTCATATAATTTTATTGTTTATATCTATTAGAAGAATAAAACGAACTATAAAGTCAAGTATAACATAATTAGTAATAAATAAAAGTTTATATAACATAAGAAGATAGATACGTATGTAAAAGTAAAGATCTTACTTGATGGTCTTTGAGAATTGAAAGATTTTTCTCTTACACGATAGGCCAAATGATTTCAGGGCTGTGATACCTTCTTTGCATTTGGAATTTGGAAGGAAAGACTGTATGCCATAGATTTATATAAGAGGAGTTTGTAGATGATCTTTGCATTGTTTGAATTACTGAGAGTACGAAAGTGATTTTGGATGTGTGCAGTAGTTGCACAGGTTAAGCAGCAGAAGAAGAAGAAAGAGCGCCCCCTTCCTCTTCCTCTATAATGAGCGATGTTACTATAGCTTGGTTTTCCCTATAAAAACGTCCAAGACAATCAGAGGAAGGGTGAGCGAAGAGAATATCAAGAAGACGAGAGAGATTTGGTTTGTGAATGGTGAAGCGATGTTCTCTCATTCGCGATCACTCTTTCGACGGTAAGTTCTTCTCCGATCTCTTCTCCAAGAGAATTGTAAGTTTTTGTTTTAATTTGTACGGATTCGATAAACGTGGGTTGTCAACTCTCAACTGAGTTAATTGTGGCAAAGACTATCGCGAGTGCTGGCGAACACTTCAGGTAGCTGGTGATCAACATTCATGGCCAGATAGTTCTGACAACTGCGTCAGGAGGCCAATGATCGACGACCATGGCTAGTGACCGCGATTGTCGCTGTAAAATATCGTAACAAAATAATAAGGTTAATGGACGAATAACCTTAACGGAATGTTTAGGAATTTTCTGAGAATTTTTCGAAACTCGTATGACATATTTTAAGGGAATCAATTATTGGGATGTAAGAAAGCTTATTCGGAATTTCTATTTTAATTGGGAGTTGATTGGAATATGAACTTAGGATTTGATTACTTAAACCTAAGTATATAAGTAAACCTAGGGTTATTTAATTCCCTCATTTCTCTCCTTTCCATCTCCTTCGCCACTCTCCGCCGACTCCTCCTGTTGAGTTTTAATTCAAACTATTCCTTTTGTTTCTTTTTGGTAATGCATATGTGTATGCATTTAGTCCCACATTGCTAAGCTAAGAAGGTTGGAAAGCCTTATATATGGAGCCCTTCCATCCTTGCTTAGCAAAGTTAAGGGGACCTACACGCATGCGCGGGTCGAGCCCAAATCAGGTGGTTTCGGGGGGTTCGAGCCGGAAATCCATAAACCGGGTGCGACGCACGCGATTATCGCGCGCAGGGGGGGTGCAAATCCCCAGTTCGTGGGCCTCACGCTTGCAGGCGAAAGATTTTTCAGGCAAAACTTCAGACGTTGGCAACAACGGATGAAATTTTGGTTTACTACACCAGGGCTATTCTCCATTATAGAAACTCCTTCACCTGATGAAGAGGAACCTGCCTATAGTGCTGCCTTACAGAGGTTTAAGCAGAGGGATTATCTCTGCCATGGGAGGATCTTGTCTGCTCTCTCAGACGCACTATTTGATGTATACTACTCAACATCTTCGGCTAAAAAGCTGTAGAAATCTTTGGATAAAAAATACAACTCCAAAGATTCAGGTTTAGAAAAGTATACTGTGGCAAAATTCCAAAATTCCTAAACTTCAAAATGGTTGAAGGCAAATCTGTGGTTGAGCAGACACATGAATTCCAAGTTCAAATTCATGGTCTTGCTGAAGGAGATATGTCATTACCTAAAAAATTTTAGGTCTTGTCTATCATCGAAAAATTACCTCCGAGTTGGGAAGATTTTGGCATGACTCTTAAACATAGGAGAGGTAAAATCTCTCCAGAAGATTGGATGATTGCCTTAAATATCGAAGAAGAACATCGGAGTGGGAAGTCCTTGTGAGTACTTAGCCTGGAAGTCTAGAGTTCGAATCCTAGGGAAGGCAAAAATCCACTGGCCAGGGGTGGGAAGTCCTTGTGAGTAACGGCACGGCCGAGGGTCGTCGGATGACGACATAAGGGGTCGCCAGTTGGGCCGCCATTATGGCCGCCCAAGGGACCATCAGGGGCCGCCAGTTGGGCCGCTAGTGTGGCCGCCCAAGGGGCTGAGGGGCCGAGTCGTTACAATACCTCCCTCTTCCTTATCTTCTCCTTCCCCGATCTCCTAACATCGCCTCTCTTCATCACCGCCAACTATAGAGCTTCGACGCCGACAGCTGCAAGCTCCGATCGCCAGATATTGCGACCTCGATCCACCATTGACCGGGAGTCACAACTCTTCTTTCCCCTCACAGCTCCTCCTCATCCGTCCGAGCCATCCCACACAGGGGTGTCATCGGTCAAGGGAAGGGGGCCTCGATCCAACCATCGATCCACTCGATTGCCACAATTGCCGGCCAATCATTAGGTTCCACCGCCGTCAGAAGGGGGGAACGACGCAAGAAGGGTTGAACTACCCCCCTTTGGCTTGGGGGCCTAATCGAAACAGTGAATCCCTGGATGCTCTATCTTCACTGTTTTGTTTCCCTTCATCGGAGTTGTACTATGGCCATCATCCCCAGCACACAGTCGCAACCAGCGTGGCAACTAGCCAGCCATCTCTGCACTTCCTCCGGATCACCACCTTGTCATCACAGATTCGTAGCTAAGGTTGGTTGCGACTCAGATGTTTTTGTCAACACTGCTCTTGTGTCGATGCACAACTCATTTGGTTAAATCGATGATGCAGAACATATGCTTGATGAAATGCCTTAATTCCTCTTGATGTCTCTGATCGCGCCGTCAGCACCGTCACTGACCCCTACCGCCATGAGTCAATGCTGGATCAGTGAGCAACCATTGGAGAAGAGGAGGCAGCCATGGGTAACGAATTTCTGGACCTAAGTTTGGTTGATATACATTAGATATCCAGATGTGATACGTTGATTTGGGTAGATCTTGGATTGATCTGTGGGTTAGTTGATTCTTGATGTATATTTGGTAGTAGATCGATGGATTAGATTAGTGGGGTTAATCAATAGTTAGGGTTAATGATCATATCAATTAGGGTTTTCCCTAACTAGTTTTGGAGATTTTATTTAGCTATTTAATTCATAGGAACTTAGCTAAATAAAATACTTTGATGCAGGACTCTGTTGAGATGGAATCACGACGAGGTATCTATCTGATATGATCTTCGTTTTGAGGCGCGTACCTCTGACTTATCTTCTTTTGATATTGTCATTATGATATGCATAGTATGTTATAGCTAGTAGTAATTGTTATGTTTATATCTGCCTTGGTATGTCACTACTTGATATCTGTGGTATGCCTTTATTTTATTCGTCATGCATTTAGGCCTATATCATCTTGATTCTTGCCCTGTATACTTATGTTCATAGAAGTAGTGATATACAATGTATTACTGGCTACAGGACTAGCTACTAGTTATACCTGGCATGTGTACCTAGACTTATGATACCTAGATCATTATTATGCATTCATTGTTCTTTTTGGTACATATTATATGGAGGCACCTATTGTCAGGTGTTACATGTTTTAGTGTCATGTACAATCTTGCATGATTGCATGCTGTGCAATTGTCTGCTCCTTTGTAGTTGAGCACATCGCCAGTTACATGATCTGCGCACACAACCACTCATGTGTTAGTGGTACATCAGGCAGGGTGTGCGCATTTGCTTTGTCAGGGCTTCGCTCGACCGCTCATGGGTAGTGGTGACGCAACGTGGTAGCGGACAGGGATCCCTCCTCTTGACTATGACATAGGGAGATGAGAGCTTAGGCTCCCCATTTAGTTGGGATAGGAGGATAGGTGTACTTTGACAGCATCCTGTCCACTCGGTCACTCAGGACTAGTGATGGCAGAGTGCACAGTTGTCATAGCCCTACCCACTCGACCTCATCATCGCGATGATGGTGGCTGACTGGCGTCAGGGGTGACCATGTCATTTGCACCATATGCATGGATTGCATTTATTTGTGTGTGATTGCTGTATTTTAGTGGTTGCATATGATTGACATGCATACAGGAGGCATTATGTATTTGGTCTGACGATCCTGCATCTGTTTGTATGGTTCACACCTTTATGTCAGAATAGGAGGTCCTGGTGAGTACAGTTTCTCCCGTTGTTCAGTTTTGTATTACCTATTATTGTTCAGGAGACTATACTACATGACTATTATTGATAGTTATATTTTACTATACATGCCTATTCGATACTCGCTGAGTTCATTAAACTCACTCCGTTGATTTATTCTTATTTCAAGTTGAAGCCGTCAAGAGGTTCCAACTGCTAGTCCCCTCTCTATGTCGCGACAATTTCTATTTTTAGTCTTTTGTTTTCCTTGCTATGTGACCTACAAACTGGTGATGTGTAGTTCTTACACTCGTGGATTTTTATATCGAGTTTTGGGTATGCTACCCTCGTTTTTCCACTGCGAAGGTTGCTCTTGGTGGGTTGGTTTTTCCTCGTTGTAGTGGAGTAGGTTTTATATATATATATGCGATGTTTAAATATCGTTGTGTTCTTTTCGTTTATGTTGTCAACTAGAGGCTATCTTTGTTTAACTGCGTGAAATGTGTATTTTCTTTATTGTTTTGTTTCGGCTGTATTGGCTGAGAATTGAGAGGCCCTGAGAGCTATATATTCAGGATTTATATTGTCACTGGTACAGGGGAGATGCTGTCGAATTTTTGTCGACAGAGACTCCTCTGGGACATGACAGTCGCGGATACGAAGATTGTCACGATAAAAACTATTAGTCGCGGGCGTTGGCGACCACGTCGAGTGGATGGCGATCGACGCCCATGGTTGACGAGTGCCAGTGACTACAACAGTAGGCCGATGATTAGCCGGCGTGGTCGACGACCTCGTGTTCGTCGCGACAGAGAAGAAAGAGTTTTTTAAATATTAAAGTTTGATTTAAATAAATCAAAAGGAAAAAAAGGAAAATTGTGGAAGGAAAAAAGTTCTCACACGGTAAAAAAAACAAAGTAAACTCTCTTGTCTAGTTTGGTTCATTTAAATTAGACCATGTTGATTTAATCAGATCTTAATTTAATTTAAACTATTGGTTGGTTTAATTAGACTAGGTTAGTCCTTTTAGATTCTGATCTGGTTTAAATTATTGGCTGGTTTAACCAAATCAGTTTGATTCAATGAAATTGAATTTAATCTAATTGGGATAGTTTAATCTAATGGGTATGGGCTAATCATAATTGACCAAAATTAAAGAATTTGACCTATTTGATTTATTGGGCTGGATATTTATAGATCAGATCAAATAGGTCAGATTTTTTCTGATGGGCTAGATTTGATCAAAATTGAGCTAGATTGCCTAATAAGTCAGAATCGATCAAATGAGCCTTGGTTTAATCAATAAATTTGAATTTGACTTAAATAAGCTTAGGTTAAACAATAACAATACATAAGTTTAGGTGATCTCTATCTAATTAGATCAGTTATAATAAGGACAAGGAACTAGGCTAATGCTCATGATCCGGTTTCCCAATTGTCTAGTGGATCCAGTGTGTCAGTCAACTGCAGCTCCTCAAATAAAGAAAATTTAATTTTCTTATTTGCTTATGGATTATGTGTGTTTGTTCTATGCATATATGTGAATTGAATTGAATCGATTTTGTTACTAGTTTGTCAGTTTTGTACTAACATTATTGTTTTTAATTCCAGACGTCATAGATGATATACACGATGATCCATCACGATATGTGATGGAATGAGCTAAGGAAGGCAATTCATGAGATGGAGTATGACCCAGTTTATGGAGTCAGAGGATATATTGGATGACTCGATCAATTATTCAGGAAACCTGAACAGGAAGAGTTTCCAATCCTGGATAATTATAGCATTTAGGATTTGATTCGATCATTGTCGAGGCATCGCAAGATGGTAACACACCATGTATAGGGGTGCTACGAAGGACGCATCTCATATTCAGAGTTGTGTGTGAAGCTACTTCACAATGTGGAGCAAGAAGATTCTGAAGAGTTTGAGGAGGATCTTGAATAGTTTGAGAAGGATCCAGAAAAGGATCCGAATATGGACCAAAAGGAGAATTCTAAACTTATCCTACCTGAGATTGCCCCAACTGAGTCCAGGTTAAAAGGGATAGTGTTGACCACTACACTAGTGTTTGTCCTAGTGGGAGTGATGTTAGCTTATCTAGCTTATTAAAGTTCTATTGTTGTTTTTGTCATTATGTACGAACAGTATGAGCTCATTTAGTTTATGAAAATAATATAATATAAACTGTTGTTATATTCGAACAGTGCTATATAATGAAAAAAGTTATGTTATATGTTAACAAGATTGAAAATGATTAGTTTATATTTAATTAATGATTAGTTCCTAGCTAATTTAATAATTAGTTTATTCCATTTCTTTTAAATGATTAGTTCATTTGATGAGATGTATATAATAAAATTGATCAATATTGATTAGATTGAATCATATAAATAATGAGTGGAAATGAAGTTACCACTTGATTTTGTAAACTAACTCAAATTTACATTGAGTTAATCATAAATTATATACATATAAATTACACTGAATTACTAAATAATGTGTTTATTTTATATCATGGCTACTAAAAATATTATAGCTGAACTCAATAAAGGAGAGAAATTAAATGGAGATAACTATAAAATATGTCATTTCAAAATATAATATGTTCTTCAGGAATAAGAAATTCTAAAGGTTGTAAACAGTTCATGGAAGAACTTACTAATTGTTATATAGCATAATATAGATGTGATCTTGATGTCTATAAGGCATGAAAGAAAAAGGACTTCACTACTAAGGAAATATTAATTAGTTCAATGATAAATAGCCTTGTATTTGAGTATGAACCGTTATCATCATTTCATGTTGTATGGGTTGCCTTGAGAGAAAAATATAATGGAGTTAGCTTAAGCAAACTTTGTCAACTGGAGCAAACTTTGTCAGCTGATAATTTAATTTGATAGTTGTAAAAAGTGTCTGAATGTATCCATGGCCCAACATATGAGGAAAATAGCAAATATAATTCAGGATCTAAAGGCTGCTATTCATGAGTTAACTGATAAATAACAGGTTCAGGTAGTAGTCCTTTCCCTTCCTGATTCTTGGGAAACAATGAAACAGAACCTTACACACAATGAAAGTATTAAGACTTTAACTGATGTCTCACGCTATGTTGAGCTTGAGGCAGAGAGAATTGAGTCTGCAAAGATTTCTGGACAAGATTTTGTAGCTAAAGGTTCTGTTGGAGCATCTGAATCTAAGAATAAGAAAAGATGGTTCAAGAAAGGGAAGGGAAAGGAAAAAGAAACTAATGTTGATGCTAGACAAGACCCAATCAAGAAGAAAATAAAAAAGTGAGTGTAGGTACCCTGAGGTAGTTTTGATGTGTTTAACCGAGTTAAGTTAGGTTCTGTGTGTGTTTGATGCCTTATGTCTAAGTGTGCAGGAACTCAGGAACACAAGAAGTCAAACGAAAGACGCAGTTAGTGAGAAAGATGACATGAGAGAGAGTCGACTAGCTCGATGCGTTTGAGGGACAAGGTGTTGCAGAAGAGTACGTTGGCGGACGAGAAGGAAGCACACATCATTTCTGAGGAACGAGAAGTCGGAGCGGAAGTTGCTTGAGGATAAGGATGGAAAATGTGTACGGGTGAGCCCTATTCCGGATAGCCGAAATCACCAAAGCGAATGGAGCCGGAATCGAGGAGAAATTGGACAATCAACATGGAGTTGATTGTTCGAGCGCATGGACCATGTCCGGGCGCTCGAACCCCCTCGGGCAGCCCAGGGCGCCTCCTTGATGCGTTGTTGAGCGGTGAAGTGTCAGCCACGTTCAGGAGCCCGAACTGATTTGGGTGCCCGAACCAGATAAGGTTTATCCAAATTGAGTCATTGCGACGTGGATAAAGTTTTATCCACGCCTAAGCGTCGAGAGCCCTTCCAGGCGCTTAGAGTTGCGACATTAGCAAACAGTCAAATTCAACTAGCAGACTATAAATAGAGCCCTGGTATTAGTAGTTTAGATCATCACTGGTATATGAATTCATTTTATGTTCTACTACTTTAATTGTGAAATGTTAACATTGTAAGAGGCTACTTCGCTCGAAAGAGAATTCTAGTAAGCTTTTCATAGTTTTGGATTATCAATCTTCTTATTGCAAACCAAGTAAATTTTTATGTCTCTTTCTTTTATTAATTAGTTTATTATTTCTTTTTATACAAGTGCTTGTCTAAATTATTTCAAAAGAACGAGAAATGCTTGTTTTCTTTTTCAGGGTAATTCACCCCCTCTTATTGGCTGACCAAGGACCAGTAAAGCAGGACATCCTCCGAAGACAACTGACGAACCTCTGGATGAACAAGGAAGAAAAGGTAGTCCAACTCCATGCAAGGATCAAAGATTTGATCACCCAACTCAACAACCTTGGAGAAAAGGTAATAAATCGTGACTCTTTAAGGTACACACTTAACGTCTTTTCGAGAACTCAAGAGTGGCCAACCTTAGTAGATGCTTACTACATCTCTAAAGACCTCGAAGCAAGTACACTTAAAAGTTTATTTTCTATGTTTAAACTTCATGAGTTTCATTGTGCAGATACTTAGGAAATAAAAAAATAAAATAATATTGCTCTAAAAGTCAAGAAGGATGAATCAAACGTCGACACTTCTCTCGACAATGACAAATCAACATATATAGTAAGGAAATTTAAGAAATTTTTTAGATCTAACAAATTCAATCAAGTGTAGGTGAAGAAAAGAAGAGCAAGAAAGATAAGATACTATAACTGCAATGAAGAGAGGCACATCATGGAGGACTGCCCAAAGATGAAAAAGAATGACAATAAGAAAGGACCAAGCACAATAAAACATAAGACCCTAAAGGCGACTTGGGACGAGTCGTCATTAGAATCTAATTTGGAGGAGTATGCTGAACTTGCACTAATGGCAAGTCACTAAGAGGAAAGCATAGACGAAGTGAGATGCTCCTCAGAAGAAAGCTGCAACGAGAAAGAAGAAACAAACTTCAGAGCAGATCTGGTAAGAGAGGTATGTTTACTACCTCCTGACCAATTATATTCAGGTATTAAATCAATGACTAGATCATTATATAAACTTAAGTCTAAAAATAATAATTTAAAAAAGAAAATTTTAGAATTGAAAACAATTTTAGCAAATACATGTCCGTTAGAAATGTATGATAAATTAAAGGACGAAAATGAAAAATTGAAGGACCAAATTAAAAAATAAAATTTTTTTGCATGTGTTAATCAAAATATCTGGAGAAATTTTAGAAGCTTAAATTGGCATCTTAAATATTATAAGGGTCAAATTAGAAAAATATCATAAAAATATATTCTAAAAAAGTTTCTTATCAATTATATAGGTAAAAATTTATTTTGGATCCTAAAATCTTGTTTAGTATAAATAAATGATTATGCATGTTTGATGTTTAGGAATATTAATTTTAATTGTAAAATTAAGTTCGTATGTTTACTGTTAACATTTATTTTTTTTCCTCTATTACTTGAATGAAAAATATCTCAGTATTAAATTTTTAAGAATTTTTTCGATTAAAATCTAATTTTTAATTGAAAATTTATATTTTAAATTTTAAATTTTAAAATTATTTAGGTAAGTCTCTTGAAAAATCTGATTTTTCAAAGTATTATCATTATATTTTGAATAAATAGAAAAATCAACCTGATGTTTAGGTTAATAAAACTATTTTATTTTTTTTCAAAAGAATCATGTATGTTTAAAGTATTTTCGTAAAACCTTTCTCTTCAAAATTCTTATTCAATTTTTTTATAGTAATAGAGTCATTTAATTTCTATTTGAAAATATTTATTTGTAAATTTTTAATAAATAATAAATTTTTTATGGATTATTTACCGAAAACCTTATTTTTAAAACTAAAAAGTCTTGAAAACTTATTTTTAAAAAAATAATTTTTCATTAGTTGTGCATTCTGTTCTCAATATTTAAAAAATTTGGAAGATTTATTTGAATAAAAATAAATTTTTAAAATTTATCTTACAAAAATTATGTTTCTGTATAAATTTTTTTTACTTGTGTTAAAATACTTTAAAAATTTTCATAAATTTTTTTATGCATTTTCATATACTTCTATTAAACTTTAAGAAAATTTTTCAAAAAAATTTGAAATGTTAAACTTATTTTTAAATTAAATTTGCAAGTGTGATTATTAAATCATAGAAATTCATATTTTTAGAAAAAATATTTTTTTTGAAAAAATTACTTTGAATTCTATTCCTTTAACCCTTAGAACAAGTTTTAAATTTTTTTTATCTAACTTTGTTTTTCCCTGATTTTATTTTATTGTGGTCGAAGAGGAAGAATGAAAGATAAAAGCTTAAGTCTTGGGGAAGGCTATGTTTATAATTTTGTAGTTTGTAAAATTTTAATTTTAATTTACATTTTATTAATTCTATATGTTTACCCTAACTCTAACTCGGGTTGATGCACATCAAAAAGGGAGAGATTGTATGTACCTCAAGGTAGTTTTGATATGGTTAACCGAGTTAAGTTAGGTCATATGTGTGTTTGATGCCTTGTGTCTAAGTGTGAAGGAACCCGAAACCTTCTAATTGACACTAGAAACCCCAACTCAAATCCCAATCTTCTAATCGACACTAGAAACCCAAAACCTTCATGGAAGGAAAATGAAGCAATAATGGAGACACCCACAAACAAATCTTCACCAACTAAAACCGTCCCAAAAGAAATTGGAATCAATATTAGGCAAAAATAGGAACCCAGATAGATGAACCATTCCAGAAACCAAAGCTATTTTGAAGACACAAAAGAGCAACACCGTAATCGAACTACCACCTACCAATTCCGTTCCAAAAATTCAAGATCAACACGAAAGAGCAAGCATCATCGAAGTCAAACTTCAATTTCTGAAATCTATTTGGAAATCTAAGACCATCATGAGAAGTAAGAACAACCTTGAATTAGATTACAACCTACTACTTTTATCCCCTAAATATTAGATAACTTGAGGAAAAATAAGAGAAACAACAAACCTAAACCACACCCTCTTATTCTGATCCGTAATAAAAAATCCTTCCCAAGGCAGTGAAAGAAAACCAATCCGATTACAAACCATCAAGTCCATCTCGATGAATCAAACTCATTACGAGGAGAAAATGCAAATATCATAAACCAAATCGACATCTCAAAAATTCAGAGTAGTAAATCAAGGAAAAACATTGAGCCGAGACAGAGACATCATTCGGATTGTTTACAGACCTACACGAGGAAACATCCATCCTATGCCTACCAAGGAGATCTACTTGCCTTCCCCTTCTTGCGTCGCTGACGAGAACCTTAGCCACGGAACGACGCGCTGGAGATGAAGGGTTGTCGCGGGCATCTACGACTTGGGGCGTTGTCCACCGAGGAGATCGCTGGCGTGGTGGCGTCGACCGATCAGCCTAGGCACGGGTGGAGGGTTTGGTTGTGGCTGGCGGAGAGCAGAGGAGAATCAGTGAGGGTTGAGCGGAGGAATGATTTTAGGTAATTAAAACTTAGGGTTTAGTTTTAAACTTAGGTTTATATACTTAATCAACTCCTAACTTTAATTAGGTATTTCAGACAAACTTTATCTTTTACCTATTTATAAACCTTAAAATATAAAATGATTCCTTTGAAATCTCAAAAAAAAATCCAGTAAATACCATAAATTCATATAAACTTATTTTCTGATAAATTATCCACTGGAATATATTTATTTTCCTTAAAATTATTTAATTATATTGAATTTTAATTATTTATATTTTTAAAATATTACAGTTTTATCCGTGCCCAGGCGCTCGGAGCCCTTTTAGGCACCCAGAGCTGTCATGTCAGCAAACGGTCAGATTCGAGTAGCAGACTTTAAATAGAATCCTAGTTTCAATAGTTTAGATCATCACTGGTACACGAATTCATTTTCTTTTCTACTACTTTAATTGTGAGCTATCAATGTTATATGAGGCTTCTCCGCCCGAAAGAGAATTCTAGTAAGTTTTTCATAATCTTGGATTAGCAATCTTTTGATTGCAAACCAAGTAAATTTCTGTGCCTTTTTTTTTAATTAATTAGTGTATTATTTCTTTTTATGCAAGTATTTGTCTAAATTATTTCAAAAAATGAGAAAGGTCTGTTTGCTTTTTCAAGGTAATTCACCCTCTCTTGTCAGTCAACCAAGGGCCAACAGTATGGAAAGAAACTTAAAAGCAAGCTGACTTGCTATAACTATGACAAGATGGACCACTTTTCTCAAGAATGCACTAAGATGAAAAAGGTATATCTATGTTTAACTTCTTTCCATGAGCATTATGTTGCTAGTTCAGTGGTGTTTATTGATTTTTATCCTTTATAGATTATAGATTTAAGAGCAACGAATCATGTAGCTTGTTATCGAGCTATATATGTGGAGTACCGTCGAGTACCTGCTGACAACAAATGGATGTGTGTGAGAAATAATGTACAGATTGAAATTAAATGAGTTGGCACTTGCAAACTGAATTTACGTTGTGCGTGTACCTTATTTCTATATGATGTCCTGTATGCTTCTGAGATTCAACAGAATCTGGTTTCCATTACTAGTTTTCTTGATTTTGATTATTGTATAAGTTGGAACCCCCATGTTATTTTTGGTGTGATCAATCAAGTCAGGTTAGGTCCTGTTTTGGTTTGATCCCTGTGTCTAAGTGTGCAGGAGCTTAGGAGCATAGGAAGTCAAGCGAAAGACGCGGATAGCCAGAAGGACGGCACGGGAGAGAGTTGACGGGCTCGATGCGTCCGAAGGACGAGGTGTAACGGAAGAGTACACCGATGGACGAGAAGAACGTATGCGACGTTCGAGGGATGAGAAGCCGGAGCAGAAGCTTACTCGAGAGAAGGCCGGAAATTGGGTTTGGGTGAGCCCTATTCCAGATAGCCGAAATCACCCAAGCTAGCGGAGCCAGAGTGGAAGACCCAGACCGAGGCGAGCAGAATCGGGGCAGAGGGCCCGGACCAGAAAAAGTCAACCATATTGACTTTTGTGGTCCAGGCGCCCATATCCATTCCGGGCACCCGATTCTGGGCACCCGAGTCTGGGCGCTCAAAATTAAACTTTTATCAAGTTGGACATATACATTGACCGACGCGTTGGGGATAGAATTCTATCCCACTCCAGGCACCCGGAACCCTTCCAGACGCCCGAAATAGTGCTATAAATATAGTCGTGATTCCAATATATCAGATAACAACTTGTAATTCCTTTCTTTCTGTTATACTATTAATTGTGAGTTGTTAACGTTGTAAGATGCTACTCCACCCGAAGGAGATCTTCATAAAGTGCGCTTCATTTTCCTTGGATTAGCAATCTTCTGATTACAAACCAAGTAAGTCTCCTTGTGTCTTTGTCTGTTTAATTAGTCTCTTAACTTTTATTACAAGTGTTCTTAATTAGGCTATAAGTCGATAAAGGGTTGAGTTTGTTTATGCAGGACAATTCACCCCTCCCCTCTTGCCAGCCACCAAGGGACCAACAGTATAAACTTTTACAGTTGTTGTGCGGAACGAAATATTAACTGTGTGTTAATAGGATATGGCTATATATCAAATGACTACATGATTCTTGATGTAGAACCAGATAATTATGACACTAATGGTTATTTTTTAAACATTATTCTTACTAGCAATGCTGATGTAAATGATAAAGTTTGGTATACTAAATTAGGATATATAAGACAAGAACACATGAATTATATTAGGTAAAGATGGTATGCTCAATACTCATGCTAAAATTAACTTGTTTAATGTTAGCATTGTCTTGCTAGAAAAGCAACTAGAAAATCATTTCGTAAGACTATTAGGACTGAATCACCACTTCAATTAATTTATTTAGATATTTGTTGTCTAATGAATGTGAATACTAGATATAAAAGTTCTTATTTCATTACATTTATTGATGACTTTATACGTTTTGGTCATGTATATTTGATCTCTCATAAATTTAAAGCATTAGATTACTTCAATCGTTATTTGAACCAAATTGAGAATCAATTATAACATAAAATTAAAATCTTACGCACTGATCATGGAGGTGAATATTTGTTTGATCAGTTCAAGATAATAGATAATGACAAAGGGATTATTAGACAGCTAACTATCCCTAGAACTTCATAGTAAAATAGGGTTGCTAAAAGAAGAAATTTAACAGTAATTTACAAATTTTCTATTCGGGAGATGCATTATTAGTTATAACTTATATACATAACCGAGTGTCTTCTAAATCTATTCCATCTATCCCATATGAACGTTAGTCAGACAGAAAATCATATTTGAATAATGTGATACCTTGGGGGGTCAGTTGCTTATGTTCATGATAAGAATCACAAATATGAAAAATTAGGACTGAGGGGTAAGAAGCGTATCTTTGTAAGATATTCTAATACTTCTAAGGTTTATGTTTTCATTTGTGAGTAACAAGATGAAATCATCTTTAAAATAGAGTATAAAGACGCTATTTTTCTCGAAACAGAGTTCCTAATGATATGTGAAGTTGATAAGATAATTCTTTTATTTGCGATAGAGGAGGGGGATAATGTTCCTTTACCAACAAATTAGATATCATGAGATATGCCTGAATCTAATCAGCCTAGTCGGAGTGATTTACCAATGAATAATTTAGTTTCTCAATAGTCAAACCTATGAAGAAGTGGTTGTCATATTATTCTTTGGAGAATGTTTGACATTGAGAATAAGGCATTAATGATTCTCCTAGTTGATGATGAGGAACCTTAGATGGTTAAGGAAGCATTGGGATGCTCAGTTAGAGAAAAATGGAAAGTAACAATGGATGAAGAAATAGAGTGATCTTGTCCGAAAGTCGAGGAGATGGAAGCTAGAGATGTGGCACTCCTGTTGATCACGTGTAGACTCTGCTTGGAACTGCAACCACAACTATGTCGGTGTCGAGCCATGGAAGGGGTCCCCGGCGTTGGCCCTCTGACGCTCAAGTCAGTCATCGGCGATGTGGAAGCAGCGGAACAAGGAAACAAGTGAGCAGTAGCAGTAACAGTAGTGTGCATACCTCCGCTGAAGCTTGGGCCCCCCTTTATATAGAACGCCTGTAGCATGCGTGCATGCTTCCCAAGGCATGCACACTTCTCAAAGATTTCCCTGAAAATATGTGTCAGTAAAGTGTCCCTGACACAGTACCTTAACGAGCCGAGCATATCTCTAAAGTGATAGTGGAAGCTTCCGCCATACGATCTTTTGTCTGACCATGCCGCTTATCGGCGGCACCAACTATTGGATCCCGGTTGACCGGCTAGAATTGAATAGTCCTGCACAATATAAAAATAAATACCTTTCTCGGACTTTTAAAAGAACACTTGCATAACTTAAAATAAAGAAATAATCTAAAAGAAGAGTCTCGCAGCTTTTACTTGGTTACAACCGGGGAGATTGTTAATCCAAGGAAGTAAATGCACTAAGTCTCTCCTTTAGGCGGAGAAGCCTCTTATAGCAGTGAAAGAACAAAATGAGAAGTTAAACTAACAATGAAGAGCACACAAGTGTTGTATTACAATTTCTTGTCGATTTAAAAGCTTCTGGACCAAGGTTGTATTTATAGCATTGGTCGGGGCGCCTGAAAGGGTTTCAGGCGCCTAGAGTGGGATAAAGTTGTATTCCCTTCGCAACGGATCATGGTCAAACGTGATCCGGTCAAAATCACATTCTTAATGCCCGGAAGGGTTTCGGGCGCCCGGACATCAAAGTCAACCCCGTTGACCTTTTCGGTTCGGGCCTTCTACTCCGGTTCAGCTAGCCTCGGTCTGGGTCTTCCGCTTAAGTTCTGCTCGCTTGGGTGATTTCGACCAACCAAAATAAGGCTCACCCGAACCCAATTTCGGCCTTCTCAAGTAACCTTTCGCTCCAACTTCTCGTCCCTCGGAAACGCCGCACACTTCCTTCTCGTCCGCCCGCATACTCTTCCACAGCACCTCTGTTAGGATGTATACTAAAAGCCTAGCTTTTTGTATGAGCATTTATTTTGAAATGAGAATCACATTGGTCAAATGTTTACATTTAGTTAAATGCAGTTGCCCATTTAATTTATATTGTAGATAACATGGTGTATGGTGTCACATAGAAGATTATGTTATCAGTTCCTTATAAATTATAAATAGTAGCTCACAACCAAGATGGATTGGGGCAAACCATTGGAATGGTTGTAGTGTAATTTGGTATTAGTTTATCTTGACCATAAAATTACACTAGTACACTATGTGTGTATTGAGCAGGACCATTTGAGGTTGTTTCTTTTTATACTGACTGCATAAAAGAACATGACCTCTGTTATTATAGATGTGCGTACTTTTAATCCCGATATAATAACAAGCACATATACTTAGTATTTATTCCTTTAATTTATCAATGGGTGAGATTTATTCGTTAAATCAATAGGCCTGATAAGTTGAGAAATAATATTATTTATATGGTGTGTTGTTGATTATAGAAGGAAACTGTGTCCTAGTTATCTAGGTTGATGATGTCCCCTTGAGGAGCTCATAAGGATTGTCATGTAAACCCTGCAGGTGGACTTAATCCAACATGACAATGAAGTTGAGTGGTACTACTCTTGGAGTTAGATATTAATTAAGTGAGTTGTCAGTAACTCATTTAATTAATGGACATTCGATATCTTAAACACAGGGAGATTAATGCACTCATGATAAGAAGGAGCTCATAATGTAATATGGGATTGGTGCGGTAGTTCAATAATAACTCTTTAGTGGTATGAGTTATTATTGATGAACTTGAGTTAGGTGTTTAGGGCAAACACAGGAAGCTCAAGCTCATCAGGAGGCCAAAACCAATTCCTCCTCTCGGTCCCTGCTGTAGCCTCTTGATTACGACCCAATTTTGTCGTGAATTGGGCATCAAACAATGAAGTACCAAACCCCTCCTACGCTAATATAGCATAGGAATGACTCGGGTCGTCCGCTAACGAAAGCAACGATAGGATGGTAAACTTAAGATCGTATGTTATTTCTATTTTTTTGGGGTTTTTAATATGGAAATGGAGTTTTGGATTTTAATTCTAAACCTAACAAATAAAAAGCAAAGCAAGTACGAAACTAATCTAATGCTGAAATGAAATCTAATTAGGTGCCAACAATTAATTCACAACACATTGTCACTCTACGCTATGGGTTAATCATCAACACGATTAAACTAAGGATCGAAATAGCGAAGCATCAAATGAAATCTAATCTAAATAATGAAAGACAATGCAAGTAATAAAGCTAAATCTAACTTAACTACAATTGTAGAAAATAAAAGACGACATGAAATAAAGTAAACATTTAACGAACCCTAAAGCATTAAATAAATTTAATCTAACCTAACCTAATTGCATTCAATCAAAACTAGAACTTAACTAAATTAAAAGAACAAGACAAAGCAAGAATTAAACAAGTTAAAATGCATCAAATTGAACCTAACGACTTAATGAAACATTTCATCGAACACGTCATATGCATGAAACAAATTAGATAAAGTGTGTGTAATCTAAACATGAGGATCTAAGTTTGCTACAAACATTTAATAAGAATTAACAAACATCAACAGTAAACATGAAATAAACCAAGATTTCCAACCACAATTCACACTTCCACTCCCAATTACCAACAACTATCCTCGTCGTCACACGAAGACCTGGCGATCGAACCCCGAAAGCCGGTGGACAGTGGTACGTTGCTAGTTGTTGCACACTTCGACACGAATGATGGATATGAATCTTCCAACAAAGACCCTCCACTGAAAATGGCTGGAAATGGTGGTGGCCGCTGGAAATGGTGGTGGACTACCGTCACCCTCTTCGTCCCCTGTTCATCCGAACCCCAGAAGGAGAGGAGAGGTCTGAAGGATGCCAGAAGGTGAAGGACACACCGGAGAACCCCTCCGGTGAGGTGGATGATCGGAATCACTACCGAAGCTCGCTGCTGTCGCCACTTGTGCTTGCTGCCGTCGCCGTTGGAACTGAGAGAAGAAGTTGTGGTTGTGGAGGGCCGACCGGCGGCAATGAAGAGAAGAGTAGAAGCCGCCGGCTGGAGAAAGAAAGGAAGAAGAAAGGGAGCGCCGGTAGGGAAGATCGCGTGCCCTAGATGTCGTGAGGAAGAAAGTCGCGAACAAAATGGTCCTTCGGCACTGTGCCATGCGGGTGAGAAAGAGGGGTAAGTTTTTTTAATGGATTTTGGGTTTCGGGTTTGGGTTAATGAGAAGATCCGGATCCAATAAGAGAAGTGGAATTGGGCTTGAAGAATGGGTTTGAAGATTAGGTTTTTGGATCAAATTTGAATTGAAGCTCCACTTCTTAGATGAACCCTTGGATACCTTGATCTCGATCAACGGTCCAGATCGCTTTAAATCATGATGAAGGGTTGGATCACTTGATCTGACTGAAGGGGCAGGATCTCACTGATCTTGATCAATGGTCCACATTAATTCATCTTGATCTTCCTCATTTGGCCTCCAAATCAAGGCAAATTCGATCTGATTCGATCCTAATCCATGACTCTTTGAATTCCTTACAAAATCACATAAAATATGAAATTAAATTCCATAATTCGTAGGAAATTTATATTTAAGTCCAAAATATATTCAACTCACAAAATGTAATATAAACATAAAATTAGCATGTGAGAAGATAAACATGCTAAGTAATAAGAGCCAAAATAGTGCACAAAATGCATGTTATCACCTTTATAAAGTCTCGCGTTCACCCATTTTGATTTTGCTTCTTATCCAAATGAGGGGCCGGCCACATCCTTACTTGGTGCCAAAGCAAGGGGTCGGCCAAGCCCTCTTGGTGCCCAAGATGTGGGCCGGCCAAGCCATGCTTGGTGCCCAAGCATGGGCCCGACCATATAAGAAGAGAAAAGGAAGTTTTGTTAAAATCTTTCCTTTTATAGCTTTCTACAATGGATTAAAAGAAAGATTTTAATTTTGTTAAAATCTTTCCTTTTTTGTAGTTATCTACAATGGTTAAAAGAGAGATTTTATTTTGTTAAAATCTTTCCTTTTTTGTAATCAACCATTATAGGCATAAAAGGAAGATTTTGTTTAAAACAAAATTTTGTTATAATATTTCCTTTTATAGCTATTTACAATGGTTTAAAAGAGAGATTTTAATTTTGTTAAAAATCTTTCTTTTTTTGTAACCATCTACAATAGCAAATGAAAGGAAATTTTATTAAAAACTTTCCTTATTAGCCACTAGCAAAGATTATAAAAGAGGAGGAGGGGATGATGCTCTCTAATAACACAACCTAAGTCTCCTCTTCTAATTTCTTGTGGTCGGCTCTTCCCTCTTTTCCCTTTCCTCTTCATAAGGGCTGGTGGCACTTGGAGAAGGACCTTCACCTTGTGGTCGGTTGCTTGGAGGAGAAGAAGAAGAAGGAGGAGGACTCTTCACTTTGTATTCTTTGGTGGCCGAAAGCTTGGAAAAGAAGGAGAAGGTTGGGTGTCTTCGTCTTGATAGATTGTTGCCCACACGACGCCCAAGAAGAGGAGAGGAATACAGCAGAAGATCAAGAGGTCTTTAGCTACAAGGAAAGGTACAACTAGTTCTTTATTCCGCTACGAACTAGTTTAGTTTTTCTTTGTATGGATCCTGAAATACCAACACAGCGATTTTATGTTTCGATTTTGTGTATCAATTTTGTGTTTCGATCTTTGCTTCGATTGAGGTCTCTTTAGTTAAACCTAGTGTTTACTGTGAGAAGTTTAAATATTCAATTTCTTTGAAGGCTTTGTCTAGGAAGTGGTGGATGATCCCATAACCAAGAAGGTCGAGTGCCTCGCCAAAGACCTGGAAGTGAATCCTTGAAATAGATATTTAATCAACTTCTGTAATATGGTTTAACTTCTGAAGAACACATGAGTTGAACTTGTAGTAAAAATGTTAAGTTTCATTTCCAATCCAAGTATAACTTATGAAGAACACATGATTTGAACTTGGAGTAAAAATGTTAAGTTTTGTTTCCAATCCAAGTTTAAGAACACATGGGTTGCTAGGAAAAGTTCTGTGCTTGCATAAATTTTTATACAGGGGAAACAGAACGGTATTCCAAGTAGAACCAACAATTGGTATCAGAGCTAGTTTTCTGCCTCTATGTATTTGGTTTTCAGTTAAATTATGTATTTTTTATACATAAATTTAGACAGGATAATAATAGGATGTGCAAGTAGATTGACTCTGTGATTGCAAGCATCCTAATTCCAACTATTATGGCCCATCCCCAGCCCAGAGGCCGGGCGGTCCTGGGCGACTGCCCAGGGCCCAAAATTTAGAAGGGGCCCATATTTTTTTAAAGTATGTATATGCATATTATTTTAAGGAATTGGGTTAAAGAAAGTTGACTTTTTTTCATCATGCACTTCACTTCTTGTAAACTTCCGCCGCTGCTCAAAAGCCTCAATTGCTCCGTTTTCTCAGATTTTCTCTATTCCTATTTCTCTCTTAAATTTTTTTTACAATTACACCTCTCTTCTTCCTTTTTTCCATTTTTATTTGCTCTCCTCTACCTGCGACTCCGCGACGGCGAGGTTGCGCCTTTGCCTTTGCTGATCTGCTCAGTGTTCTACACGGCTGCACCAGCACCATGGCAGCACCTGCAGACAGCGTTGCAAGGGCCAAGGAGAGTGCAACTTCCGCCTTATAGTTGTGATTTGCGAGTTGCGACGGTTGACAGTTGACTCATCTTCTGATCTTCTTCAATCTTCATCATCCAGGTGCAATTATTCCAATTATTCCTTTTATATTAAGTTTCTTTTATCTTGAGTTGATTTAAATTATAGTTTTGTAATTGTTGTGGTTTTGTGCATGATAAATTTATAATATGTTGCCTAAAAAACATATTTCTGGATGTGAAAAAAAAAAGAAAAAGACTAGAACAATTAAGTGAATCACAAAGAGGTGCTTTGAATAAATTCTTTGTTAAAAGATCAAGTTCTAATGAAAATATAGAAAATTTAAATAAGGATCATATAGATGAGTTTAAAGAAATATATGATGTTAATGAGGAGTCTAATGAAATTCATGACGCTAATGATGAGTCTACTGAAATTCATGATGTTAATGAGGATAGAGATAATTTAAGAGAGTATGAAAATGTTATAGTAGATAATGAGAATATTAATATTGATAAACAATTTATTCCTCCATATATATATGATCCAAGGAATTGGGATAATCTTGATAATAATGCACATGATATTTTAGTTGAAAAAGGACCTGTAAAAAATTTAGATTGTTATCCAAATGTTACAATTGCTTATAGAATATTGTTAACTATGCCTGTTACCATAGGATCGACTGAAAGGAGTTTCTCAAAATTAAAATTGTTAAAAACATACATGAGATCAACAATGTCACAAGAGAGATTGAATGGATTAACAATTTTATCTATTGAAAAAGATATTTTAGAAAATCTTGAAATTAATAATATTATAGATGATTTTGCATCTAGAAAAGTTAGAAGAAGTCATTATAAATAATTTTTACTTTATTAAAGAAAAAATTGAGGATCTAATTTGATCGTTTCGTCCCGGGCCTCCTAAATGTTAGGACCGGGGTTGTTATGGCCCTATTGTGCTTGTGTGTGATTGGACCCTCGGGCATGTCGAGGGCATTTTATGTGTGTGCATGATTGTAATTATTAAATACAGCAGGAGCTGTATTAGTTTTTAGGATTTTACATTCTGTTCGATCTAGATTACATGTACATTCCATTGTGGAATATAGGATCGATAAATGTAAAATTTTATTTTGTCGCAGATCGTATCCTTGCGAGACGTGGTTCTATTTGAGGACTAGAGGCGCGACGAAAAAAGAAGCAAGATAGATGCGGCGACATGACCCGTTGGCGGTGGCTAGGGTTAGTGGCACACAGAGGACAGCTATGGATGAGGTCATAATAGTTGGAAAATTATTTTTTATATTTATCGTCTTTTATGTTGTTTATATGTGATGTGTGTGTGTGCATGTTAAAATTCTTCGCTTTAAATAACTAAGTGGGAGAGGAATTATTTAAATTCCACGGTCTCCATTACTGGTTTGTAAGTGATGCATTCAAACTTACGTGTTGGCTTTGAGTGTCTTCCTCCACATCGGATGAGTTTGTTTGCGGAACACTAGATTAAACTTCCTTTATGGATTATTATAGGAAATTATTTAGGTTTGTGTGATCTTCTCCATCTGAAGGGGCACAATCCTATTTAATGAACTAAGTATCAAGTAATGGTATACACTTAGGCACATTTAATAATATCCTTCCCATCGAGGTCACTGTTATTATTTGTGTAACCGAAGAAAAACCAACTATTAATTTTATTTGTTATAAAGTTATGTGGACAAGATAATAAAATTAATGGGTAAAACCCCCTCTTACAAATGTTTGAATTTGTATACGTCCACACTATCATAACATACAAAATTCACAATGTTTTGAGGTGTTGGTGAATTTAAATGATATTGTTTGAGGAATCAATATTATTTTAAATTCTAAAGTTTTGACCAAATATTTTGTGATTCTTAGGATTTCAAATGGCTTTCAATCCTCTTGCTAATATATTGAAAGAGAACAAACTTACTGGTTCCAATTACATTTATTGGAAACAAAACTTGGACTGTCCTCGAAAAAGGGAGAACAATAAAGGTGTATCTTATTTATTAGTTATTGAAACATGTTTAGCGGTGTTATCTACCGGTACCTGGTGTATAGATACGGGAGCCACTGATCATGTCTGCAATTCATTGCAGGGGTTTTAGGAAACCAGACAACTATATGAAGGGGAAATCACCGTCTAAATGGGCAATGCTACAAAAGTGGTGACTGTTGCAGCGGGAGATGTTTATTTATCCTTTGATAGGAATAAAACATTGATTTTAAGAAATTATCTTTATGTACCAAGTTTTAGAAAGAACTTGATTTCAGTTTCCAAACTATTTATGGATGGATATTCTATTTCTTTTGATGATAAAGAAGTTGTCAAGAAAAATAGGGTAGCTATCTGTTCTGGTACATTGGTTGGTAATTTGTATATTTTAAATCCAATAACTCCCATGATGCAACAAATGGAAATTAATAACACATCTTCTAATTCAAATAAGAGAAAGCAACTTTCGAAAATGAACCAAATATATCTTTGGCATCTAAGGCTAGGCCATATTAATTTGAGTAGGATTCAAAGGTTAATAGTCGATGGACTTTTGGGTTCATTGGTGGTGGAAAACTTTCCAACCTGCGAGTCTTGTTTGGAAGGAAAAATGACCACGAGACCTTTTAAGACTAAGTGGTATAAAGCCAAAGATGTGTTAAAATTGGTTCATTCTGATTTGTGTGGACCTATGACTATCCCGACAAGAGGTGGTTTCAAATATTTTGTCTCTTTTATATACGACTATTCGAGATACAGGTACATTTACTTGATGCGCCGCAAGTCTGAGTGTTTTGATAAGTTCAAAGAATATAAGGTTGATGTGGAGAAATGTCATGATAAAAGTATCAAGACACTACGGTCTGATCGTGGTGGCGAGTACCTCTTAGGAGAGTTTAGGAGTTACTTATCAGAGGCCGAAATTCAATCCCAATTGTCTGCACCAGGTACACCCCAACAGAATGGTGTGGCAGAACGAAGAAATATGACTCTTATGGAAATGATTAGATTAATGATGAGTTATTCAAAACTACCAAATTCATTTTGGGGATATGCTCTAGAAATGACAGTGTATATTCTGAACTTGGTATCTTCTAAGTCAGTACCCTTTACTCCCACAGAATTATGGAATGAGCGTAAGCCTAGTCTGAAACATATTCGGATTTGGGGTAGTCCAACACATGTGCTGAAGGGAGACGCTGATAAGTTTGAATCACGTACAGAAGTTCGCTTGTTTGTGGATTATCCTAAAGGAACGAAAGGTGGTTTATTTTACAGTCCTAAAGGTCAGAAGGTCATTGTTAGCACCAATGGTCGATTTTTAGAAGAGGACTATGTAATGAACCACAAGCCCATGAGTAAAATTATTCTTGAAGAAATAAGAGAAGACACGTCTAGTTTAGTACCAATGGTACAAGATGAGATACCACAAGAAACTGCAACACGTGTCACAAATGATGCACAATTACAAGCAGTGCCACGTCGTAGTGGGAGGGTTTTTCGGCAACCTGATAGATTTATATTTTTGGGAGAGTCTTCGGACTTGATCCCTGGTGAACATGAACCTGATTCTTGCACATATAATGAAGCACTCCAAGATAAAGATGCATTATCTTGGCAAAGTGCAATGAACTCTAAAATAGAATCTATATATTCTAATCAGGTTTGGAAACTTGTAGAACCACCAAATGGTGTAAAAGTCATTGGGTGTAAATGGGTCTACAAAAGAAAAAGAAGGACAGACGGGAAGGTGGAAACCTTCAAAGCAATGATTGTTGCAAAAGGATATACTCAACAAGAGGGAATCGATTATGAGGAAACCTTTTCGATGGTAGTCATGCTTAAGTTTATCTGGATTCTTTTATCTATTGTCGCTCATATGGATTATGAGATTTGGTAAATAGATGTCAAGACAGCTTTCCTTAATGGAAGTCTTGAAGAAAACATCCATATGAAGCAACCAGAGGGATTCATTTTGAAGGGTAAAGATCATCTTGTATGTAAGCTCAATCGGTCTATTTATGGACTGAAGCAAACTTCGAGATCTTGGAACATCCGGTTTAATGAAGTGATCCAGTCTTATGGATTCATTCAGTATTCGGATGAGTCTTGTGTATACAAGAAGAGTAATAGAAACGTGGTGATATTTCTTGTACTATACGTAGATGATATTTTGCTCATTGGCAACAATGTCAAAGTGTTGTCAGACGTAAGGGTATGGTTGTCCAAGCAGTTTGATATGAAGGACTTAGGAGAATGTGGGCATATTCTTGGGATCAAAGTAATAAGGGATCGCAAGAAAAGGATATTGTGCTTATCCTAAGCTTCATACATCGATACTATCCTAGCTCGTTTTAGCATGCGAAACTCCAAGAAAGGTTTTCTACCTTTTCGGCATGGAGTACCTTTATCTAAAGAGATGTCTCCTAAGACATCAAAGGAGATAGAGGACATGAAGGCAGTTCCTTATGCTTCAGTTGTAGGAAGCCTAATGTATGCAATGCTATGTACGAGATCGGATATCTGTTTTACCATAGGCATGGTTAGCAGATATCAAAGTAATCCAGGACAAGGACATTGGACTGTCGTAAAGCATATATTAAAATACCTTAGCAGGACTAGCGATTATATGCTAATTTACCAGGCATATGATTTGCTTCCTGTGGGTTATACGGATTCGGACTTCCAATCAGATAGGGACAATATATAATGCCCGAAAATTCTCAAAATAATTATTAGAAATATCCTAGTATTTTTCTGGAATTTTAGGATATTTTTACAAAATTTTTAGAATAGCAGAAGTAGCAAAAATAAATAGAATCGTAGAATAGCCTACGCGGGAATCGAACCCGAGACCTAGGAGGCCCTATGTCTTATAGATAACTTTAGTAACCAAGTGAACCCAACAGGGCCGTGCTGAAAGGAAAGGGGAACAATTATATTTATATTTGAGTTGGGTTGAATTACCCACTTAATATAAATAGGGAAGAATTAAGTGAAGAGTTATTTCTTTAACGTAACTCTCCTCTCCCTCAAAACCCTTACACGCCGCCCCTCTCCCTACTCTTCTCCTCTCGACGCACCAAGCCCCAAGGGCTAGGGTTCCGTCCCAAGGGTTCCAAGAGCACCTTCCGGCGACAACTCCGGCACGAGGACGCTCCTCTCCGCAAGAAGAACACGTAGACGTGAGAAGATCGACGAAGGGATCTTCTCCACCAGAAATCTAGCGATTAGATCGTAAGGAAATATAGCGCAGGATGTAAGAAACTCCTCACCTACAGTATAAGTAGCTTTTGTATGATTTCATGTTTTAGTTTAGTAGTATATGGATTTTTGGGCACATAGGGTGAGCAATAGCGCACACCAAGTTCTCGATAGTAGGTGCAGCTCATTTAAAATGCAACTTAGGCATTGTAATAGCTCAGTAAATGCAATAGAAGAATTTTTATAGCATGTCCAGTTTTATTACAGTTTTTATGGGACTACGGTCCAATGGGTGGGCTCCCACAGTCGCCTCTAGGTTTAGATAACCTAGCTCTAGGTTCAGATAACCTAGAAATAGCAATATAAGAAGAACTCAGCTATAATCAGTATTTTATTTTAGCAGTGGCACTGTACTGGATTAGATATCCATTGGGTTGGGCTCCCACAGTCGTCCCTAGGTTTAGATAACCTAGTAAACCCTACTAAATTCGGGACTTACAAACCCGGGTCTAGTTAGGGATGCGCGCATAGCAAGTACAGTTGTCGGGCCCATCAGCAGCATGATTATGTATTTTCATCTATCTATGATAAATAGTTTTCAAAACTCACAAATCAGTTGTGTATACAGTTTAAACTCAGTTCTAGCTTAGTCTTAGTTTTAGCTCAGTTCATGCTTCAGCTTAGTTCATCATTGATACATGTGATAATTCTATGATCAGTTTTTGGTTTCCATGTGTATGATACCATACCATGCTCTCATCTGTTCAGCGTATCTTTCAAATAGCATGTTTTCAAATCATAAATTGCATCGTATGCATGTTTTATGAGGTAGATGGTTTCTTACTAAGCTCTCAAGCTTACAGATACTCTTTTCCTTATACTGCAGATAAAGGTAAAGGAAAGATGGACTAGTGGAGGCTGGAGGTCAATGCAAGGAAGATGTGTGTGGATGGAACCTGGAATAAAGACCTTGGAAGAACTAGAACATTTAAGAACTTAGTGTTTCTTATTATGTTACTCTTTGCTATTTAGTTATCTAAATGCATGAAATTATAGAAAATCTGCTTAGCTTGTTAGTAACCATGTTTAGAATGTTAGTTGTTTGCTATTAGAATGTTTTCCAGTTATTTTAGAACTTGTGTATGTGAGTTTGGCATGAAATAGTGCTGAAATCAGACTTCTGATACGAAATCAGAAACCCCAATCGATCAGTGGATCGATTGGGAGCCTGGTTCCGCGAACAGTAAGCTTCTGGATCGATCAGCCGATCGATCCAGTCGCATTCTGTCGCGAACAGAGAGTTTGGGGATCGATCGTTCGATCGATCGGGGAAATCGCTCCCGCGAATCGAGAGCTCTGGAATCGATCAATGGATCGATTGGCCAGTCTGGATCGATCAGCCGATCGATCCAAAATATTAACCCGAGCACAGTAGCCATCGGAATCGATTCAACAGCTTGCAATCGATTGAGTTCAGTCTGGATCGATTGGGAAGCTGGCTTTCGACCAAGAGACCTTGTAGTTCAGCTCCTTGACCATAGGGGATGCAGGATATGCCATGTATACCTTAGATTGCATCCCTTAGCACATGTAGAATAAAGAAATGGTATTAGTTTAGCAAAGGTTTAATTTGGTACAGTTTTCCGCACCTAGACTTAGTGATGGTCATGGATATAGTTTAGCACAGCATATTGTGACGGTCCGGCCTTACAGCCTAGTTAGTAGAAGGCGGGTCGTTACACAATAGTAAGTCAACCTCAGGGTATGTGTTTACTTTGGGAGGTGGAGCCATAACATGGAGGAGTGTTAAGCGGAAATGTGTTTCGAACTCCACCATGGAAGCTGAGTATGTGGCAGCCTCTGAGACAGCCAAAGAAGTTGTATGACTCATAAACTTCTTGATGAACTTAGATGTGATTCCTGATTTATCCAAAATTATCACAATTTATTGTGATAATAGTGCTGCAGTAGAAAACTCAAAGGAACCACGAACTCATAAGGCAAGTAATCACATTGAGTGCAAATACCACCTAATACGAGACATCGTAATACGAGGAGAAGTTGTTGTCGCCAAGATTGCATTAGAAGATAACCTGACAGATCCTTTCACTAAGGCCCTTCTGGCGAGAGCTTTTGATGAGCATGTTGAGGGGATGAGGATCAGATGTATGGCAGTATATATGACAGCATAGTCTTTTAGTATAAGTGGGAGATTGTTATGATGTATACTAAAAGCCTAGCTTTTTGTATGAACATTTATTTTGAAATAAGAATCACATTGGTCAAATGTTTGCATTTAGTTAAATGGAGTTGTCCATTTAATTTATATTATAGATAACATGTTGTATGGTGTCACATAGAAGATCATGTTATAGTTCCTTATAAATTATAAATAGTAGCTCACAACCAAGATGGATTAGGATAAACCATTGGAATGGTTATAGTGTAATTTGATATTAGTTTATCTTGACTATAAAATTACACTAGTACATTATGTGTGTATTGAGCAGGACCATTTGAGGTTGTTTCTTTTTATACTGACTGCATAAAAGAACATAACCTCTATTATTATGGTTGTGCGTACTCTTAATCCCGATATAATAACAAGCACATATACTTAGTATTTATTCCTTTAATTTATCAATGGGTGAGATTTATTCGTTAAATCAATAGACTCGATAAGTTGAGAAATAATATTATTTATATGGTGTGTTGTTGATTATAGAAAGAAACTGTGTCCTAGTTATCTAGGTTGACGATGTCCCCTTGAGGAGCTCATAAGGATTGTCATGTAAACCCTGCAGGTGGACTTAGTCCGACATGACAATGAAGTTGAGTGGTACTACTCTTGAAGCTAGATATCAATTAAGTGAGTTGTTAGTAACTTATTTAATTAATGGACATTCGATATCTTAAATACAGAGAGATTAATGCACTTATGATAAGAAGGAGCTCATAATATAATATAGGATTAGTGCGATAGTTCAATAATAACTCTTTAGTGGTATGAGTTATTATTGATGAACTTGAGTTGGGTGTTTGGGGAGAACACAAGAAGCTCAAGCTTATCAGGAGGCTAAAACCAATTTCTCCTCTTGGTCCATACTGTAGCCTCTATAAAGTCTCGCGTTCATCCATTTTGATTTTGCTTCTTATCCAAGCAAGGGGTCAGCCAAGCCCTCTTGGTGCCCAAGCAAGGGGTCGGCCAAGCCCTCTTGGTGCCCAAGATGTGGGCCGATCATACAAGAAGAGAAAAGGAAGTTTTGTTGAAAATAAAATTTTGTTAAAATCTTTCTTTTTATAGCTTTCTACAATGGATTAAAAGAAAGATTTTAATTTTGTTAAAATCTTTCTTTTTTTGTAGTTATCTACAATGGTTAAAAGAGAGATTTTAACTTTGTTGAAATCTTTCTTTTTTGTAGTTATCTACAATGGTTAAAAGAGAGATTTTAACTTTGTTGAAATCTTTCTTTTTTGTAGTTATCTACAATGGTTAAAAGAGAGATTTTAATTTTGTTAAAATCTTTCCTTTTTTGTAACCAACCATTATAGGCATAAAAGGAATATTTTGTTTAAAACAAAATTTTGTTATAATCTTTCTTTTTATAGCTATTTACAATGGTTTAAAAGAGAGATTTTAATTTTGTTAAAATCTTTCCTTTTTTGTAACCATCTACAATAGCAAATAAAAGGAAATTTTATTAAAAACTTTTCTTATTAGCTGTTAGCAAAGATTATAAAAGAGGAGAAGGGGATGCTCTCTAATAACACAACCTAAGGCTCCTCTTATAATTTCTTGTGGTCGACTCTTCCCTCTTTTCCCTTTCCTCTTCATAAGGGCCAGTGGCACTTGGAGAAGGACCTTCACCTTGTGGCAGGTTGCTTGGAGGAGAAGAAGAAGGAGGAGGCTTCTTCACTTTATATTCTTTGGTGGCCGAAAGCTTGGAAAAGAAGGAGAAGGTTGGGTGTCTTCATCTTGGTAGATCGTCGCCCACATGACGTCCAAGAAGGAGAGAGGAATACAGTTGAAGATCAAGATGTCTTTAACTACAAGGAAAGGTACAACTAGTTCTTTATTCCGCTGTGAACTAGTTTAGTTTTTCTTTGTATGGATCCTGAAATACCAACACAAGAGGCTAGCGATTTTGTGTATCGATTTTATGTTTTGATTTTGTGCTTCGATTGAGGTCTCTTTAGTTAAACCTAGGGTTTACTGTGAGAAGTTTAAATATTCAATTTCTTTGAAATGCTTTGTCTAGGAAGTGGTGGATGATCCCATAACCAAGAAGGCTGAGTGCCTCGCCAAAGACCTGGAAGTCAATCCTTGAAATAGATATTTAATCAACTTCTGTAATATGGTTTAACTTCTGAAGAACACATGAGTTAAACTTAGAGTAAAAATGTTAAGTTTCGTTTCCAATCCAAGTTTAACTTATGAAGAACATATGGTTTGAACTTGGAGTAAAAATGTTAAGTTTCATTTCCAATCCAAGTTTAAGAACACATGGGTTGCTAGGAAAAGTGTTGTGCTTGTACAAATTTTTATACAGGGAAAACAGAACGATATTCTAAGTAGAACCAACAACCTCGTCCCTCGGACGCACCGAGCCCGTCAACTGTCTCCCGTGTCGTCCTTCTCGCTAGCTGCGTCTTTTGCTCGACTTCTTGTGTTCCTAAGCTCCTGCACACTTAGACACAAGGTTAAAACACCACAAGACCTAACCTAACTTGGTTGATCACATTAAAACAACCTTGAGATTCCAACGATCTCCCCCTTTTTGATGTGAGCAACCTAAGTTAAACTAGAGTAAAAAGACATAAAGTTAAAATAATAAATTCTGTAATAAAGTGCAAAAATAAAAAATTTGAATCTACCTCCCCTAGACTTAATCTTTTCCTTCTCCCCCTTTGATCACATAAAAATGGGGTACCAAAAAATCTAAGGGTAGAAAATTTTTGAAATAACTTTATCAAATTTTGAAAACTTTGAAAATTTTTGATAATACTAAAAAATTTATAAAAATTTCTAAGTGAAAATTTTCAAGTAGAAAAATATTTTTGACTAACTATTTAAATCAAAAAATATTTTTTGAGAAATTTTGCTAAGTTTTTGCAAGCAAAAAATATTTTTAAGGAAAAAAAATTCAAGCCGAAAAATTTTCTAAGAAAAAAAAAATCTAAGTTAGACATTTTTGCAAAATATTTTTGAGGCATTTCCAAGTAAGAAAAATACTTGAATTTTTTTTTAAAGCATTAACTAATCCCAATTTAATGCTTTACCAATTAGTCACTTAAACATTTTATTTCAATCAACCACTTCTAGACAAAACCTCATATAGAAATTAAACGTTTAATTTTCTTGCTGAAAACGCTAAATCTAAATTAAGGTTCAAGTTAAACACGACTTCGGAACCTAATATAGGTTCCAGCCAACTGGATTAATTAGGTATTTCTTAGGGACATATTTCTTTGAAATATTTCTAATTTATCTCTTGTGATATCTAAAATATCAATTTAGATTATTGAATTTTCTAAAACTTGTATTAGATGAGCATGCATGAATTTTTAAGTTATTTATTTCTTTTTGCAAAATCTCATTTTCTATTTTGCCAAATTCTTCTAATGGACAAGATTTTGCTAGAATTATTTTAAATTTCTAAAAAAAATTTCTAATTTGCAGCAATCTTTAGTTAATAGTTTAATAGATTTAAATAATTTATCGGGAGGAAGAGATCGTACCTGACTTACCTTGTCGATCTCGTTATTCGTGGCTTCCCCTGAGCTACTGTTTTCTTCCGATGTAACTCCCCCTTCATTGATGCTCTCGATGCTCATTTCGGACGAGCTTGAATCGTAGTCCTCGTCTTGATGACTTGCCATTAATGCAAGCCCGGAGAAGACCTCGACTTCTGATTCGGACGACGTATCATCCCACGTCGCTTTTTGTGTCTTTAACTTGTTTGTTTGGACAGACTTCTTTCCTTTGTCCTTGTTCTTGTTCCTTAGCTTGGGGTAGTTATCTTTGACATGCCCTTCTTCATTGCAGTGGTAGCATCTAATTGTCCTTTTCTTTCTACCCTGCAGATGGTTAGATTTTCTTGATTTAAATAATTTTTTAAAGTGTCTTACCATCATTAACATTTCCTCGTTGTCGAGAGAAGATTCTGACTCATGTTCATCTCTCGATGCCTTGAGGATGATATTGTGCTTTGGCTCCTTCATACCTGCACATCTCGATTCATGCACTTCAAATGTTAAAAACAATTCTTCTAAGGTAATAGATTCTAAGTCCTTAGAGATATAGAAGGCATCTACTAGTGATGCCCATTTTGTATTTCTAGGGAATATATTGAGTGCGTACTTTAGCGAATCTCGGTTACTTACCTTTTTTCCGAGATTCGAAAGTCCGATGATGAGTTCCTTGATCCTCAAATGAAGGTATGCAATCGTTTCGTCTTCTTCAAATCGCAGGTTGGTGAGCTGGTTGCGAAGTAAGTCCCGTCTCACGAGCTTGGCTTCGAACGTCCCTTCGTGTAGCTCAAGGAACTTCTCTCAAAGTTCCTTTACTGAGTCGTAGTTGCCGATTTGGTTAAATTTTTGTGGCGGAAGGACGCTCAGCAGATGGAATTCTACTTTGCCATTTACCACGTAGTTGGTCTGCTCCCTTTTCATCCACTGGTATTTTTCTTTACCTTCCAGCTTGCTTCTGATACCACAATATAAAAACAAATACCCTTCTCGGACTTTTAAAAGAACACTTGCATAAATTGAAATAAAGAAATAAGCTAAAAGAGGAGGCTCACAGCTTTTACTTGGTTACAACCGGGGAGGTTATTAATCCAAGGAAGTAAACACACTAAGTATCTCCTTCAGGCGGAGAAGCCTCTTACAGTAGTGAAAGCACAAAATGAGAAGTTAAACTGATCCGGCGGTAAGAACAGGGGATCCCCGTTCTGAGGAGTCAACGCCACGTGGAAGTCAAAGTGCCAGGTGGTCGATAGTAGGGGGATGAACCGACCGGACACTCGAGAAAAGGTTGGATCAATAGGCCGACCGGATAAGGGTTGGTCGACCACCCGGCCGACCGACCGGTGTCCAACTAATAGCAAAAGGTGCCCCGGAGGGAGTCGGGGCTCCGGCGCTCATGGAATAGGATCGTAGGGCCGAGCGGAGGGCAAGCTCGGCCGAAGACATAAGGTAGCATACTGCTAACAGTCTCCACAAAGCACATTACCGAGAATCTCCCAAGTATACCACTATATATGTCCGGCCGGATGTAAGGCGGAGGCTGGCCGGCCGGACGCCCGGCAGGGAGTAAGGGGAAAAGGACGAGGGACATCTTTTTCTGACAGTGGGCATGTTCTACGCTCAGGCCATACTCAAGATCCTATGACAGAAGGATCCACTGTCCCATCAGAGACGTGCTCAAACTGTAGCAGTATGGTGTCAGGTAAGTGTTGGTGCGGGTAGCACTAACGGTCTAACCTAAGTTTTGATGAATGACAAATAGGTTAAGTTAGTTTTGTTGTTGTCTGACACTTTGATCGAGTGTGCAGGAGAAGTCCAGACGGGTCAACGGGCTGACCAGATGTCTGGCACAAAGTCCAGCTAGGTCGACGGGCTGACCGGATAGCTGGCAAGAAGTCCAAGCGGGTCGACGGGATGACCAGACGCTTGGCGAGAAGTCCAGACGGGTCGACGGGATGACCAGACGTCTGGCAGGTAAGTGAGGTAAGTCACTGGAGGGGAGTGACTGCGAGGATGCGTTCCCAGGAAGGGAACATTAGGCGTCGATCCGGCTTAGATCCATTTCGGATATCTAAGTCGAGATCGTGACTAGATTCTGGTCTCGGAAAGACGGAATGTAAGTCATACTATTTGTGCTAATTCATACTATTATAGAATGTGATAACAATCTATGTTGCAGGTTATATATTGCCTCGGACTAACTTTGTTTTGCAGGAAAAGGGAGTTTTCTGGAACAAGGTGGTCCGGGCACCCGGAGGGGATCCGGGCGCCCGGAAGGCAAATTATATCCAGCCAAGTCGTCGCCACGTGGAGCATCACGGTTTGAGCAGCTACGTCACATTCCAGGCGCCCTGAAGGAATCCAGGCGCCCGGAGCAACTTATAAAAGAAGCCCCAGGCAGGAGCTTCAAGCATGAACAATCAATCTGAGAACTCTTCTACTGCTGGTTTTGCTGCTCTACGTTCCTGCGACGCTGATAAAGCTCCGACAAAGTGCTCATTCGGTTTTTAGTTTACTTCTTTGTCGGTATTACTTTGTTTCATTAGCATTTTCTGTGTTCATCTTGTAACCATATTCGAATTGCTAGTGATTGCCCAACGAAAGTGGTCAAGGACCACGGGCCTTCGAGTAGGAGTCGTCACAGGCTCCGAACGAAGTAAAAAATAACTGTGTTCATTTACTTTTCCGCTGCGTATTTATACTCTTGTTTTTCGAATCGATATTCACCCCCCCTCTATCGAAACTAACGGTCCTACAAGTGGTATCAGAGCAGGTACCGCTCTGATTTGGTGCAACCACCAATCAGACTGGGGGTGAAATTTTTTGTTTTCAGTTCGATGTTTAATTCTAAAACTGGTGTATCTTTACTTTAATATTTTTTTTCTTAATTAATCTAAATTGGTACAACACGAATCTAGATTTTTACTACTATTTTTTTTCTCTTCCCGCACTACTAATCCAAGACCAAGTCTTGGGATTTTTTTTCTCTCTTCTCTTTTGCGCAGGACTAAAATGTCTCAGACAAAAGGATTCAGCACAGTACGACCTCCACTCTTCAATGGGGACGATTTTCCGTACTGGAAAAAACGGATGGAGGTTTACCTCAAAACAGACTTCGACCAGTGGAAGAGCATTACGAGACCCTACAAAATTCCAGTGGACAACTCCGGGAATCTAGTGGATCCTGAAGACTGGACAGCAGATCTGAAGAAAAAAGCATCAACAGAAAATAAAGCGATCAACATTCTACAGTGCGGACTGACAAGAGAAGAACTGAACAGAGTTGGTCCACACAAAAACGCTAAAGAGCTATGGGACAAGTTGATCGAACTGCACGAGGGAACGAGCGACGCCAAGGTAACAAAACGAGACCTGCTTTTAAATAAAAATTTTAATATAAAAATGTAGGAAGGTGAAACGGCGAATCAACTCCACGCAAGAGTCAAGGACATCCTTAACGGGCTTCATGCGATAGGCCACCAGATGGAAAATAGAGACTTAATAAGGTACGCATTAAATGTTTTTCTACGTAATAGTTTGTGGGCATCAATTGTAGATGCTTACAAAATTTCAAAAAATCTTTCTGAATTAAAATTAGATGAGCTTTTCTGTGAATTAGAATTACATGAACAAACTAATGCTGGAGCCGAAAAAGGTATAGCTTTATTTGCAGGTTCCTACAAAGAAAAGAAGAGCAAGCCTGAGGATGAAGAAGATCACGACCAAGACTCCGAAGATGAAGAACACCTGGTGAACCTAGTAAGAAAAATGTTCACCAGGAGAAAAAGGAGCTTCAGCACAAAGGACCTTCAGAAGATCAGTTCTCCCTCAGATCAAAAGAACGTGACTTGCTTCGGCTGCAACAAAAAGGGACATTACAAGAACGAATGCCCAAAACTGAAGTTCGATAAATTGAAGCCAACCAAAAAGAAGGCCCTCAAAGCAACGTGGGACGACTCCTCGGACGAATCAGAGGAAGAAGAACAGAAACATCAGAGCCACCTCGCACTGATGGCCCGCGAAGCTGAAACAGAAGACGAGTCGGAAGATGAAGACGGGTCTGAACCCGAAACAAGCCACGAGTCCGTACTCGTTTCCGAAGGCCCGAATGAGGTATATTTTAATTTAAACAAAAAAATTTTTAGAATTATTTCCTGTTTAAATAGTAAATTAACTAAAATAGAAAATGAAAACAAATCACTTCTTGTGGAAAATCAAAACCTCAAGGAACAGTTAAAAAATTCGAATCCAACTCAAGATCTAACACTTGAGGAGGAGAATTTATCATTAAAAAATGAAATAAACAATTTAAAGGAGATGTTAGAAAAATTCACAACGAGATCAAAAAATCTAGACTTAATCCTAAATAATCAAAAGGCATGCTATAATAAAACCGGATTAGGATATAAGTCGAATTCAAATAAAACCTTCAAATCATTAATAACTCAACACAAATCAACCAATCTAGCTTGGGTTCCAAAAGCGTGCTTAACCACGCAAATATGACTTAATCAATATTATATACCTAAAGAAAACATACATTATATAAAATCGAATAAACCAAACCAAAATCCAAAATACCAACCCAAATCAAATTCAAACTTTAAACACATTAAAAATCAACAAAATTATCATCAAGTTAATCATAACTATAAAAGGAATCGTCACAAACCTAAAACCAAAATTTAAATTAATGGCCAAAAATTCAGGGGGAGGCTCCAGAGTAGCTGGCACCTCCAAGGGTAACCCAAAATTTACCAACCCGGCAGGGTAATTAGGATTAGTTAAAAAGAGACCAAGTTTAATCATGGTACTGGTGAAATTTTTGGATGATAGTACGTTAGGGAAGCTTGGGCATCGCATGTCTAGAAAGATATGGTTTCGATCTGGTGCATTTGGCCAAGTGGAACTGACCGAAGCTACCCTTAAATGAATCCTAACCAGTTAGACCAAGATTTAGTATTAAGTTCCGTGGATAGGACTATTCGAAAAACCTCGAAAGGTTGGTTACTTCTAATGATGTCCATGTGACTCACCAAGCTTAGAAGTTTATCCGAAGAATGCCTATTTGTGGAGACCAAAGCTAAATCTGAATCTAACACAAGTTAAACCAAAACTCCATAATTAAAAATCAAATTTCATCTCGCAAAATCATAGGATTCCCTGATTGATAATATAGATCGGGTGAGATGAATAAGGCTCACAATTTTAATTTTAAACTTAAAAATTAATTTCAAAATTTTAATTTTAAACTAAAAAATTAATTTCAAAATTTTAATTTTAAACTTAAAAATTATTTTCAAAATTTTAATTTTAAACTTAAAAAATTAATTTCAAAATTTTAATTTTAAACTTAAAAATTATTTTCAAAATTTTAAACTTAAAAATTATTTACAAAATTTTAATTTTAAACTTAAAAATTATTTTCAAAATTTTAATTTAAACTTAAAAATTATTTTCAAAATTTTAAAATTTTAAACTTAAAAATTAATTTCAAAATTTTAATTTTAAACTTAAAAATTAATTTCAAAATTTTAATTTTAAACTAAAAAATTAATTTCAAAATTTTAATTTTAAACTAAAAAAAAATAATAATAATTTCAAAATTTTAATTTTAAACTTAAAAATTATTTTCAAAATTTTAATTTTAAACTTAAAAATTATTTTCAAAATTTTAATTTTAAACTTAAAAATTATTTTCAAAATGTTAATTTTAAACTTAAAAATTATTTTCAAAATTTTAATTTTAAACTTAAAAATTAATTTCAAAATTTAAATTTTAAACTTAAAAACTATTTTCAAAATTTTAATTTTAAACTTAAAAATTACTTTCAAAATTTTAATTTTAAACTTAAAAATTATTTTCAAAATTTTAATTTTAAACTTAAAAATTATTTTCAAAATTTTAATTTTAAACTTAAAAATTACTTTTAAAATTTTAATTTTAAACTTAAAAAATTAATTTCAAACTTAAAAACTTTTTCAAAACTTAACTTCAAACCTAATCCCCAAAAAAAAAAAAAACAGGGGCGCCCGCCCCTGGTATTCCCCTCCGGGGCGCCCGAAAGGGGATCCGGGCGCCCCGCCCTAAATCAACCCAGGGCGCCCGGAAGGGATCCGGGCGCCCGGAGTCCCCTATAAATAAGGGGTAGCAGGCGCCCCCAATCCTTGTCCCACAACAATTTTACTTTTGCCAAGGCTCACTCCGAACCTAAGTGCGAGAGTATTTTAAATCAAATTTTCTTGCGGTGAAAACGCTGTTGTGATTCAACCGAGGTCGTCAGATCTATATCTTATCGATGGCTCCTCGGTAAATCTTCTTCCCCTATCTGAAACTTTATTTGAAGTTATCTTTGCAACTTCTCTTAGAATATTTTTTTTAAACAGTAGGAAACGAACAAATACTGGTGCTGGACCCTCTAATGCTAGCACTGACCCTAGGTTTCCCACAGAAGAACTAAGGATTAAGTTTGAGTCAACCATTTATAAATCCATTAGGACTACCTGCATAGATAGATCGTTCTTTGTAAGGTCATGCCCCTCCGCTTTAGAGGTTATAGGCCACTATAACTTAAGGAATCTTGTCGAATGTACCAGTCCAATAAACATAAGTCTGTGTGCCGAATTTTGCAATAACCTAGTGAAAGTAGACGATCTCACCTATACCACTAGGGCAGCAGGACTGATATCACATTTTCCCCTACGACTATCCGAGAGTTTTTAGAGTTACGTCCATCTACTTGTTCTTTTTTGTGCTATCCTCCGAGGGATCTACCATTCGGAGATCCCTACTCACATATTACTCTCGATACGATTTATTCGTATTTTTTTGGGGGAGAGAGAGATCCCACTGTGACACAGTTTAGGTCAGTAGAACTTCGGGTCCAGGACTACGCTCTTTATAGGGTTGTAGTCCTTTGCATTTTACCACTGACTACTCGGGACATCGCTGTGATGCACCCATTCCATTCGTTCTTACTCTATGCCCTGATTCATAGGTTAGACATTGACATCAGCCTACATATCTTCTCCACCATTATCTACTCGGCTGGATTCGTGACTGATAGACGAGTCCATATGCCATTTGGTTACATTCTAACAGCCTATATGTCCTCGTTGCACATTGATGTCACTAGAGGAGATATTGCCCATATGACCGAGTTCGATGTTATAGCAGCTCGGAACTTCTCCCTAGCCGGTATCCAGATAGATAGAGATGACGGGACTATGTCTTGGTTGAGGGGGGCACAACACCAGCCCGATCCAGACGCACAGGTGGACGAATTCATGCTCGCACTATTTCCAGAGGAAGCCGCACCGGCTCCACCACCGCCCCCAGCTCGAACACCACGTCACGCTCCCCGCTCTCTAGCCGACCGTATGACCGGACTAGAGAGAGCCATGGCGAGTCTCCAGCAGGAGAAATCTGATTTTCATCGGGACATTCGGCGAGAGGTAGCCGAGTTACGAGCTGCCGGGGATACCCGACACACTGAGCTGATGGCGCTTCTCCGATCCTTGGGATCTGGACCACCCCCTTCATCATCTCAGTAGATCTAGTCATGACTCACTTCTGTAGCTACACTACCTGTAAAATATTGTGGATCTATCTAGTGATATTTCATTATGTTCTATCTTGATAGACTAGGATCTTTCAAAAATACTTTCAAAAATGGTTTTATCAAATTATAAGTTAAACTAGTTTGTTTTCAAAACTTTCCATTTTTAGATTTTCAAAAACAGTTTTGGCCTTAGACTAGTTTTGAATCCTTAGAAAGCATGTACCCATAGGACTAGTTTTTGAGCATCTCACCAACACATTAGGTTTACCTTGCTTGTGCTTGACAAACATAGAAAGGGGTGAGATGCATAGGCCAACTGTCTGGACTTAAGATGCTTATTTCAGTGCATCAGCATAAGTCTGGACGTTAAATACAACTCAGATATTAATCAGATTAAGTTCATCAGTCAAGTCAAACACTGACTGCTTATAATCAACTTAATCTGACTAACCAAGTGAAAGCGACTATCTTCTGATAGTTAGTTAGTACCTAATTGGTTAGACAGCTGGTTAAATTTAAGTATCAAGTTCAGGGGGAGAAATTAACTTTGTGTGTTTGAAAAATGCTTTTTAAACTAACTTATGTTTCAAAAAATTAAATTTAACCAAGTGCTTGAAAGTTTAAACCCACCTAATTTTCAAACCATGATTTAAAAAGTTGACTATTGAAAATTAAACTTTCCAAAATTTAGCTATGTCAAATGAGCCTTCAAAATTTATTTTGGCAAGCTGAAAAACCTGATTTAGAATTTTACACGATTGAAAAGGTACTTAAAAATTGTCAAACCATGATTTAAAAAGTTAACTTGTTTATTTTCGTGGACTTAAAAATTGTACTTTTATCGTTGAAGCTTGAACCAAACTCAGATATTTTTCAAAGGTTAGCTGTTATTTTACAGTAACTCTACATTATGATTGTTTACCTTTGTTTTTGATGAATGCCAAAGGGGGAGGGTTAGGCGATTAAGTTAGATAAACCAAATTGAAAACACTAAAACTAACTTTAAAACCGATGTACCTGTTTTTTTGCGTTCTTTCACTAACTTAACCAGGTTGTCATTCCATCAAAAAGGGGGAGATTGTTGGTGCGGGTAGCACTAACGGTCTAACCTAAATTTTGATGAATGACAAATAGGTTAAGTTAGTTTTGTTGTTGTCTGACACTTTGATCGAGTGTGCAGGAGAAGTCCAGACGGGTCAACGGGCTGACCAGATGTCACGCCCCCAGATGGGCTGACCGGATAGCTGGCAAGAAGTCCAAGCGGTCGACGGGCTGACCGTTGGCGAGAAGTCCAGACGGTCGACGGGCTGACATGGTAAGTGAGGTAAGTCACCGAGGAGAGGACTGCGAGGACGCGTTCTCGGGAAGGGAACATTAGGCGTCGATCCGGCTTAGATCCATTTCGGATATCTAAGTCGAGATCGTGACTAGATTCCGGTCTCGGAAAGACGGAATCTAAGTCATACTATTTGTGCTAATTCATACTATTATAGAATGTGCTAACAATCTATGTTGCAGGTTATATATTGCCTCGGACTAACTTTGTTTTGCAGGAAAAGGGAGTTTTCTGGAACAAGGTGGTCGGTAAATTATATCCAGCCAAGTCGTCGCCACGTGGAGCATCACGGTTTGAGCAGCTACGTCACATTCCAGGCGCCCGGAAGGAATCCAGGCGCCCGAAGCAACATATAAAAGAAGCCCCAGGCAGGAGCTTCAAGCATGAACAATCAATCTGAGAACTCTTCTACTGCTGGTTTTGCTGCTCTACGTTCCTGCGACGCTGATAAAGCTCCAACAAAGTGCTCATTCGGTTTTTAGTTTACTTCTTTGTCGGTATTACTTTGTTTCATTAGCATTTTCTGTGTTCATCTTGTAACCATATTCGAATTGCTAGTGATTGCCCAACGAAAGTGGTCAAGGACCACGGGCCTTCGAGTAGGAGTCGTCACAGGCTCCGAACGAAGTAAAAAACAACTGTGTCCATTTACTTTTCCACTGCGTATTTATACTCTTGTTTTTCGAATCGATATTCACCCCCCTCTATCGAAACTAATGGTCCTATAGTAAGCTCCTCTGACAAGCCCACACTATGGTATAGGAAAGGACACGTGTACACCTCGGTATGTGTACACTCGCTTCTCCACAGCCCTATATAAAGGCCCTCACCCTTCGCCTGAGGTATGCGTTCTTTGATTTTTGGGGTCACTTCTTCGTTGTTCGCTTACCTGACTTGAGCGTCGGAGGGTCGTCGTCGGGAACCCCTTCCCGGCCCAACTTCTGTGCAGGATCATCGGAGTTCCATACGGACAGTCAGGAGATCTACGTCAGCCGTTGGAGAGCGCCACGTGCCCAGCGTCCATTGATTCAGCTTTCGGACAGGATCAATTTGGCGCCATCTTTGGGAACGCTCCTGCATCCGATCGGAAGCAATGGACGAAGCTGGACGACAGCACTCGGTGATGCTCTCCACAGAGGAGCTCGATGCTTTGATCGAAACAAGAGCCGCCAAGCTTATGGAACAGAGACAAAAGTCACAAGCCGAGCGGGCGGAGCAGCAAGCAACATCAGCATCAGGCGGCCGAGCGGAAGCACCGCTGGCCACAGTTGCATTCCATCGGGCCCTATTCCACACTCCTGAAGCCGCAGCAACTAATCGTGATCGAGGATCTTCTTCGGATGAAAGGCCAAGACGAGACAACAAAAAAGGGAAAGCCCCCCGAGCGGACGCCTCTCCCGAGCGGATCAACTGTCAATTTTCAGAGGCTATTCTACGAGACCCCCTGCCCAAGCATTATATGCCTCCAGCGATCGGTGAATACAACGGAACCACCGATCCGGATGATCATTTAGGTAAGTTTGACAACACTGCTACTCTTCATCAGTACACAGATGGAGTGAAGTGTCGAGTTTTTCTTACCACCCTCTCGGGATCGGCTCAACGGTGGTTTTGGAGACTGCCGGACGGATCTATCTCAAGTTTCAAAGACTTCCGAACGGCTTTCCTCCACCACTTTGCAAGCAGTCGGCGCTATCAAAAAACTAGTGTTAGTCTGTTTGCCATCAAACAAGAAGCCCGCGAATCGCTCCGAGCCTACATCCAGCGCTTCAACAGAGTGGCCATGGATATTCCAACGACCACCTCAGAGACCATGATGAATGCCTTCACACAAGGCCTCGTAGATGGGGATTTCTTCCGATCGCTCATTCAGAAGCCGCCCCAAGACTACGACCACATGCTCCACCGGGGCAACAAATACATCAACGTAGAGGAAGCCCAAGCGACCCGGAAAAAAGAAACTCCAACCGAGCGGGCTTCTCCTACCGACAGGAAGCTGCACGCTGCTAATCAGCCACACAGAGGACCGAGGGCCGAAGCAATCCGCTCCCCCCATGCTAGGTCCCACGTGCAAGAGGTAGCTGCCGCGCGACCCAAGCCAAAGAAGAAATGAACCCCAATGTTCTACTCCTTCCACCGGACGAACACACATAACACCAGGGATTACCGGAGTCTTCCTCTAATCGCTCACCCCGTTCCCAGGAATGGCGGTCGTCGATCGCCATCAGCCGACAGGCGACAGAGGCCTCGTGAAGCCAATCGGACGATAACTGACAGGCGACAACAATAGACTCCCGAGCGACATCGCTCTCCGAGGCGGGAGAATCTCCGGATGTCTAGGGAACGGCCCCGATCGTCCGCTCGGGAAGAAGAAAATAGAAGTAATACTTCCCGAGGCGAGATCAACATTATTGCTGGCGGGCCGACCGGAGGCGACTCTAACCGAGCAAGGAAGGCAAGCGTCCGGCAGCTCCAGATCCATGCGGTTGGCTGCAGCCAGGAACGGGCAAGCGGACCCGAAATCAGTTTCGGGCCCAGGGACTTGGAAGGAGTTGAAGTTCCCCACGACGACGCTCTTCTCATCAAAGCGGTAATAGCCAATTACACAATACACCGCGTTTTTATTGACACAGGAAGCTCGGTCAACATCATGTTTAAAAAGGCCTTCGATCAACTACAAATTGACCGAGCCGAGCTGCTGCCCATGACAACCCCCCTTTACGGGTTTATGGGCAATGAAATTCAGCCGGTCGGACAGATCCGGCTGGCCATATCACTGGGAGAGGAGCCGCTCAGAAGGATGCGGACTGCAAACTTCGTCATAGTGGACTCTCCGTCGGCGTACAATGTCATATTGGGACGACCGGCTCTAAGTGAATTCCGAGCGGTCGTCTCCACCTTCCACCAGAAAATCAAGTTCCCAGTAGAAAACAAGGTGGGAGAAGTACGAGGAGATCAACTGGCAGCTCGGCGATGCTACGTCGAGATGGTCCGAGCTGAAGCCAATGCCGCTCGGAAGGCGCCACGAATCGAGGTGAACGCTATAATTGAAAAACCTCCCTCTTTGGTTTATGAAGAAAAAGAGGAAGTGCAGATTCACCCGACCCGATCGGAGGCCACAACGTTCATTGCGGCCGATCTGGAGGCCAGCCAGAAAGAGGAAGTGATCAAATGCCTCCAGAGAAACCGTGATGTCTTGGTCTGGTCGACGCATGAGCTGCCCGAAATTTCACCGAATATAGCGCAGCATGAGCTACACGTCCGACCGGACGCTCGGCCGGTGAAGCAGAGAAAGAGGGACTTCAGCGCTGAACAGAATGCAATCATCCGATCGGAGGTCGAGAATCTCTTGGAGGTCGGCCACATACGCGAGGTCCAGTTCCCTAGCTGGCTGGCGAACGTGGTACTAGTCTCCAAGCCGGGCAATAGATGGAGAGTGTGCATCGATTTCCGGGACCTTAACAAGGCGTGCCCAAAAGATTTTTATCCTTTGCCCCGGATCGATCAACTGGTGGATTCTATGGCCGGCTGCGAGTAGATATGCATGCTCGATGCATATCAAGGCTATCATCAAGTGCCGCTCGCCCGAGAAGATCAAGAAAAAGTCAGCTTCGTTACAGCCGACGGCACCTATTGCTATAATGTGATGTCGTTCGGATTGAAGAACGCGGGAGCCACATATCAGCGTCTGATGAACAAAGTGTTCAAGGAACAGATCGGGTGAAATCTGGAAGTATATGTAGACGACATTCTCATCAAGTCCGTCCGAGCGGCCGATCTCTTCGAAGACATGGAGGAAACTTTCCGAACGCTACGGAAATACGGAGTCAAGCTAAACCCTCAGAAGTGTCTGTTCGGAGCAAAAGGCGGGCGTTTCTTGGGATACATAGTGACTGAGCGGGGCATCGAAGCAAATCCCAGCAAAGTGAAAGCATTACAAGATATGCCGCCCCCAAGAAATCTGAGGGAAGTGCAGCGCTTGACTGGTCGGATAACCGCTTTGTCCAGATTCATCTCCAAGACTGCCGACCGGAGCTTACCTTTTTTCAAAATCTTACGCAAAACCACTAAGTTTCACTGGGACGAAGAATGCGATCGGGCGTTTGAAGATCTGAAGGCATACTTGAACTCTCTGCCTGTGCTAGCCAAGCCAACTATGGGTGAGTCACTTTGTATCTACTTATCTTCAACCGAGCAAGCAGTCGGCTCAGCACTAGTTAGGGCGAGCGGAGAAGAGCCTGTATATTTTCTGAGCCATATTTTAAAAGATACTGAATCACGCTACACTAGGCTCGAGAAGCTGGCTTTCGCTTTGGTCCTCGCCGCTCGGCGCCTCCGTCCCTATTTCTTGGCTCACACTATCATTGTCCGGACGAACAGACCACTAGGAAGAGTGTTGTTGAATCCCGAAGTGTCCGGGCGGCTCATCAAATGGACAACGGAGTTAAGCGAATTCGACATTCAATACCAGCCCCGGTCGGGGATAAAGGCGCAGTCCTTGGCGGATTTTGTCACCGAAGTACAAAGGCCAGAACCCGAAGCCATGTGGAAGATATTTGTGGACGAATCGGCCACTCGGCTCGGGAGCGGTATTGGTGTATTATTGCTTTCTCCCCAAGAAGAAAAGATGCATCTATCCGTTCGGCTTGATTATAGAGCTACGAATAATGAAGCAGAGTATGAAACCCTTATAGCCGGCTTACAGGCCGCCCGGCATGTAGGGGCCGGACGGGTGATGCTGAATTCAGACTCTCAGTTGGCCGCTCAGCAGCTCTCTGGTACCTTTGAGATTAACAACGCTCGGCTCAAACTCTACGCCGAAGCCTTTGAAAAACTCAAGGCCAATTTTAGAGAGGTTACTATCCAGAAGATACCCCGAGCGGAGAATCATGCCGCAGATGAGCTAGCTAAACTCGCAAGTTCAATAACGCCGGTCGTCATCCAGCAGCCTATTGAGCAAGTATCTCTGGTGGCGCACGTCGATCGGATGGAGGGCCTTGAGTTTCCGAGCGACTGGAGAATAGCCATCATGGAGTTTCTTCGATCGGGGGCAACACCATCCGATCGGGAAGCAGCCCAGCAATTAAGGAGGAGAGTCGGTCGGTTCACGCTTATTGGAGACCAACTTTACAAGAAGGCTTTCTCCCGCCCGCTATTGAAATGCGTGAGCTCGAAAGACGCGGCGTGCATCCTCCAAGAAGTGCATCAAGGATCATGCGGGGGGCATCCGGGCGGACGATCACTTGCTAAGAAGATCCTGCTGGCCGGATACTTTTGGCCAACCCTGCAAGCAGACGCCGCTCGGACCGTGGAGACGTGCCTTTCTTGCCAGAAGTACCATAACTTCTCCCACCGACCGGCGGAGGAAATGAAAGAAGCTACTGTGTCCTGTCCGTTTGACCAATGGGGAATGGATATTGTCGGTCCGTTTCCTATGGCGACCGGGCAGAGGAAATTTCTACTAGTGGTGGTCGATTATTTTTCCAAATGGGTGGAGGTCGAGCCACTGGCCAGGATCACCGAGCAGATGGTCAAGAAGTTTATTTGGCAACATATCATATGCCGGTTCGGCATCCCGCGCCGACTCGTCTCCGATAATGGGCGGCAATTCGTGGGAAAGTTGCTTGAAGATTGGTGCAAAAGCTATGACATCGAGCAGCACTTCACGTCCGTGGCGTATCCCCAAAGTAACGGTCAAGCCGAAGTAGCCAATCGGGAAATTCTTTGTATTTTGCGCGCTCGGCTCGACCATTTGGGAGGAAGTTGGGTGGATGAAGTGCCAGGCGTCCTATGGGCCATCCGAACGACCCCGAAGGAAAGCACGGGCGTGACACCATTTCACTTGGTGTACAGCGGCAAAGCAGTTATTCCTGTCGAAGTCGGCGTAGAGTCCGTCCGGATCCAGAATTATGATGATGATAACGCCGAGCGGAGGAACCTGGAGTTGGATCTGGTTGAAGAAGAGCGAGCCAAGGCGTCCGTCTGGCTGATGGCGTACCGACAACGAATGAAGCAAAATTACAACCGGCGCGTAATTCCTCGATAGTTCCAGGTTGGTGACCTTGTCTGGAAGAAAGTAAAGTCGGTCGGTGACGTCGGCAAGCTGGAAGCTCCTTGGACGGGCCCCTTCAAAATTATCGAAAAGCTCCGCTCGGGCGCTTATTATTTGGAGGATTAAGACGGGCGGCAGTTAAATCGACCATGGAGCGCGAATCATCTCCAGCCATACCGAGCTGGGTAAGAGGTGCGCTGATGTAATTTTGCATATGCTTTGGTCGCCTATGTACTTGTAATACAGGCAGCAAAAATGATAAGGACGACAAATGACTTCTCCGAACGGCAATGTTCAAATTAGCATTAAAGGCCGTCGAGCTCCAACGTTAAAAATCGAGAGACGAGCCGACGTCTATAAACACTCCGAGCGGAAGACCGTCGAGCTCCGACATTAAAAATCGAGAGACGAGCCGGCGTCTATAAATCCTCCGAGCAGAAGATCGTCGAGCTCCAACGTTAAAAATCAAGAGACGAGCCGGCGTCTATAAACCCTCCGAGCGGAAGACCGTCGAGCTCCGACGTTAAAAATCGAGAGACGAGTGATAACCTCCGAGCGGAAGACCGTCGAGCTCCGACGTTAAAAATCGAGAGACGAGCCAGCGTCTATAAACCCTCCGAGCGGAAGACCGTCGAGCTCCGACGTTAAAAATCGAGAGACGAGCCGGCGTCTATAAACCCTCCGAGCGGAAGACCGTCGAGCTCCGACGTTAAAAATCGAGAGACGAGCCGGCGTCTATAAACCCTCCGAGTGGAAGACCGTCGAGCTCCGACGTTAAAAATCGAGAGACGAGCCGGCGTCTATAAACCCTCCGAGCGGAAGAGGGCAATAAGGACGGCAAGTGTCCAAGGAACTGTTATCAAAGCGTCAATATCGTTCGACCGCTCCTGTATCCGATCCGCTCGGCCCTATACCCAAAGGTACTTCATTGGTATCTAGCCAACGATCTCTGATAAGGGGAACGTTACATATTTAGTGAACGATCGGCATCTAAGTGTGATAAAAGGCGGGCGGTCGGCACACAGATAAACTTCCATTCGAGATATCATATCAAAGAAACAGCAAGCAAAAGGAGATTACATTAAAGAAAATAAGGCCGAGCAGCCAAATTACAAAAAGGGGGTAGTTTATAGTCGAACGGCTAGATTACATTTAAGCTTCTACTCTAAATAATCATAAAGATCCTTGGGGATATTGTCAAGGAACGCCACTTGATCTGCAGCCGGGATGGCGAAGGACTCGGGAAGTTGCCCCTTGGACTTCAAATATGCGGTGGTGGTGGTCATGGCGAGGTCAAAGGCAGTGTACATCCGCTCGCAAACCTTCTCTGAAAATTCGGGCGAGCGGATGTAATTCTGTCTCAAGGCGGTGACCCGGCTCGGCTCAGCCTCTTGATATTCTTTGAAGGCCAATTGAGACGCGTCGAGGGACTCCTACAGAGTTTTCAGCTCGTCTATATGCTTTAGTTCATCAGCCGAGCGGCCTGCTTTCTCGCCATCGAGCTGGTCCATTAGCCCTTTACTTTCTGCTCTAGGCCCCGAGCCTCCACATTCTTTTTCTCCAGATCGGAGATGGCCGTGTTTTTGCGAGTAGTGGCCAGGGTTATTTTTGTGTCGAGCGATTTGACCTGTCGCTCGGACTCGGCCAAAGCGTGGGCCTGATCGGCCGTCTTCTTCTGCTCGGCCGCTAACAAATCTTGAGCTTTCTTCAGCTCCTTTTGCAGCTCGGCATACGAAGGGCCTTGAGAGCCGGACGGACCGCCAGCCGCCTTCAGTTGCCTTAATTCCTCGTCCACCATCACCAGGCGGTTGGAGACAGCTATCTCCTCCACCCATCTCTGGCGAGAGAATTAGAAGTTGTTAGTGACCGAGCGGAGATAATGCATACCAAACTTCGAAGAAAACAAACTTACCCCCGTGGCCTCCTGCATATGGCTATTAGCCAAATTTCAGAGGGGGATCAGCGCGACGCACGCCCGAGCGTCGGCCCATATCTCATCTAGGGGCCCCTTCAATGTGATGGTGTGCTCGGGCACGGTTGGGCGGTCGACCTCTGGCAGCAGCTTTTCAGTCGGGAGATGAAAAGAGACCCGTACAGTGCGGCCATGACCGGGGGTAGTCCGACCGGAGGTCGAAAAAGGATCAGAAGCCGACGTCGAAAACTGAGAATAAATGGTTGAGCGCTAGACTGGTTGACGAGCGGGCGGAAGGGTGCTGACCGGAATAGCCTCAATCGGGGCTGCAGGCTCGTCCCATTCAGAGGGCGTCCGGTCGGACGAAATGGCTTCGACTTCTGGAGCCTTGCCGCGAGCAGTGGCAGTGTCCCGCTCGGATGGTTGGATTGCGGAGGTAGCCGATCGCAGGGGAGTCTCCACCCGACGCCTCTTTTGTCGAGGTTGCTCTTTCTCCCGAGCGGAACCTTCCTCTTGGGCAGTTTGTCCTCTGCTGGGGGTGGCTCCACTTGCCACGTTCTGATGAGAGGCCTGAGCGGCCGACTCTTCCTGAGTCCCGCTTTCCCCTTCATGCCAGCCGACCGGCTGGATGCCGAGCGTCTCCATTTCTTTGGCTGCCACGGCTTCTAGTGCCGCCGCCTTTTTCTTCAAGATGTCGGCCATTACCGACTTCATGACGATGTCCGTTGCAAAGGAAAGAAGAGAAATCAGTTAGCAATCAAAGCATATACCCAAGTAAAATTCTTACCGAAGCTGCTCGGAAGAGGAGTCCGTATGGGACTCAGGCCGAAGATGTACATCACTCCCTCGTGCAGAAGCTTATTGATGTCAAGCCGCAGACCGGCTAACATATTTGTAGCATGGAGGTAGTCCGGTCGGGTCTTGAACTTCTTCAGCTCAGGAGTGGGGGGTAGGTCGACCTGCCACTTGGTCCGGAAATTGGCCTGATCGGGCATACGGATATAGAAAAAATACTCCTTCCAATGTTTATTGGAAGAAGACAGTTTATTAAAGAAGATTAAGCCGGGCCGAGCTTGGAACATGAAGGTGCCCGGCTCGGACTGCTTGGGGTAATAGAAATGATAAAAGACCTCCGGTCGGAGGGGGATGTTATGGATCTTGAACAAAACAACAACACTACAGAGAAGACGAAAGGTGTTGGGTACTAGACTGCCGAGCGGAACACCAAAAAAGTTACAAACATCTATAATGAAGGGATGTACAGGGAAACGCAGACCGACAGTAAACTGGTCGCGGAAGATACAGAAAGCTCCGCGCGGCGGCCTGTGTGGCCGAGCGGAGGGACCGGCTAAAAGAAGTTCAAAATCTCCGGGGATTTCAAAATTATCTGTCAGAATATCAAAGTCACGATGATCGAATCGTGACACCATGGTAGTGTACCATGGGCCGAGTGACTAGTCTTCAGGATGAGAAGAACTAGCCATGGTCCGATCGGAAGAAATCGAAAAGGCAAAAAGGCAGAAGAAAGATGACAGCAAGCGAAAAGAATACCCTGGGAGCGAAAACTGGGGAAAGATATGTAAAGAAAGCACCGAAAACAAGAAACAAAAGAGGAGAACCTTACGAGAAAAAGGAGGATCGAAGGGAGAACACCGGGGATCGCCGGAAGCAGGAGAACATGATGCCGGAGCTCTAGAACGCGAAGGATAACCGGGGGCACACGAAAGAGGAAGTGAGACGACGGAGGAGAAAACGAAGATTTTATAGGGTGGAGGCCGGGTGGCCTCCACCGTTGGATCCAGGTCATGGGAATCAAAGTGCGCATCGCGCCGTCCATTTCGAACCGCCTCGATCCAATCAAAGCACCATGCCGCCGCCGCCGTACAATGACGATAGCGCGCCACGTGGCATTCAGCTATTTGAAGCATTTAATGAACTCATGCTCCGCCTTAATGTCGAAGATAGGCGCAGATTGCGAGGAGATTCAAGGAATGTTGCTGTTGACTAACTTTAAGGCCATCACTGCGGGAGGCCGAGCGGAGGATATTGGCACGAAGGAGCCGCCCGGCTTAACTCGCAGTCCAGTCAGTCGGACTAATCGCCTCCTTCGACTAAACTTGAAGGGGAGGCAAGTGATCCGGCGGTAAGAACAGGGGACCCCCGTTCTGAGGAATCAACGCCACGTGGAAGTCAAAGTGCCAGGTGGTCGATAGTAAGGGGATGAACCGACCGGACACTCGAGAAAAGGTTGGATCAATAGGCCGACCGGATAAGGGTTGGCCGACCACCCGGCCGGCCGACCGGTGTCCAACTAATAGCAAAAGGTGCCCCGGAGGGAGTAGGGGCTCCGGCGCTCATGGAATAGGATCGTAGGGCCGAGCGGAGGGCAAGCTCGGCCGAAGACATAAGGTAGCATACTGCTAACAGTCTCCACAAAGCACATTACCGAGAATCTCCCAAGTATACCACTATATATGTCCGGCCCGACGTAAGGTGGAGGCTGGCCGGCCGGACGCCCGGCAGGGAGTAAGGGGAAAAGGACGGGGGACATCTTTTTCTGACAGCGGGCATGTTCTACGCTCAGGCCATACTCAAGATCCTATGACAGAAGGATCCGCTGTCCCATCAGAGACGTGCTCAAACTGTAGCAGTATGGTGTCAGGTAAGCTCATCTGACAAGCCCACACTATGGTATGGGGAAGGACACGTGTACACCTAGGTATGTGTACACTCGCTTCTCCACAGCCCTATATAAAGGCCCTCACCCTTCGCCTGAGGTATGCGTTCTTTGATTTTTGGGGCAACTTCTTCGTTGTTCGCTTACCTGACTTGAGCGTCGGAGGGTCGTCGCCGGGAACCCCTTCCAGGCCCGACTTCTGTGCAGGATCACCGGAGGTCCGTGCGGACAGTCAGGAGATCTACGTCAGCCGTTAGAGAGCGTCACGTGCCCAGCGTCCGTTGATTCAGCTTTCAGACAGGATCATAAACTAACAATGAAGAGTGCACAAGTGTTGTATTACAATTGCTTGTTGATTTAAAAGCTTCTGGACCAAGGCTGTATTTATAGCCTTGGTCGGGGGGCGCCTAGAAGGGTTTCAGGTGTCTGGAGGGGGATAAAGTTTTATCCCCTTCGCAACGGATCGCGGTTAAACGTGATCCGGTCAAAATCACATTCCGGACGCCTAGAAGGGTTCCGGGCGCCCGGACCTCAAAGTCAACCCCGTTGACCTTTTCGGTCCGAGCTTTCTGCTCCGGTTCAGCTCACCTCGGTCCGGGTCTTCCACTCCGGCTTCGCTCTCTTGGGTGATTTCGGCCAACCGAAATAAGACTCACCCGAACCGAATTTCGGTCTTCTCGAGCAACCTTCCGCTCTGGCTTCTCGTCCCTCAGAAACATCGTGTGCTTCCTTCTCGTCCGCCCGCGTACTCTTCCACAACACCTCATCCCTCGAACAGGCCGAGCCCGTCAGCTTTCTCCCGTGTCATCCTTCTCGTTAGCTGCATCTTTTGATCAACTTTTTGTGTTCCTAAGCTCCTGCACACTTAGACACAAGGTTAAAACACCACATGACCTAACCTAACTTGGTTGATCACATCAAAATAACCTTGGGGGTTCCAATACTAACTCCCAAAAGAATATCAGAAGATGGTGTTGTTATCTGTTGCTGGGTCGAGCGGGATGCCACTCGGCTCAGGTCTCTACTGGCTATTCGACTGATGAGTCTGCTACCTGGCTGAGTGGATGTCGCTCGGCAGTTACTTCCACTGTCCAATTGGTTGATGAGCCCGTTGCCTGACCGAGCGGAGTAGTCGTTCGGCTGTAACATTACTATTTTTGTGTGTAGTCTGCTCGACTGTAACTCTGCTCCGTTGCTACGAGTACTGATGTAAGGCAGAGCGGTATAGCCGCTCGGCATGACTTTCGCATAACCTTGGTGACTTCTCCTTCATTGAGCATCGGGTGCTCGGCATGTGACCGAGCTATATAAGATGTTGGATTGGGCCTTTCTTTCCCCGGTAGGGCGACTCGCTCGCCCGATTAGCTGGTGTCATCAGCACGTTGACCGCCTTGACTTTGACCTCCACCGTGGCAATGAACCCCACAGGGTGGGTCCATCCTTATCGTCGCATCATGGAGTCTATGAGAAAGAATTAAGTTTGAGATTTAGTCGAGCTTCCTTCGGCTTGAAGGGCTATTGAGAATGATTGGATTCTCAAAATTAAGAGAAAAGCGATTAATCGATACAAAACTCGACTAGTTGTAAAAGGATATACCCAAATGAAGGGTATTGATTTTGAAAAGATATTCTCTCAAGTTGTGAAATTTATGTCAATATGTGTTATCTTAGTTACAGTAGTACATTTTGACATAGAATTACATCATATAGATATAAAAATGACTTTCTTTAATGGTAATCTTGACGATGAAATCTATATGGTACAACTAAAAGGTTACATTTTTTATGGCCAAGAGAATATAGTATGTAGACTTAAAAAGTTAATATATATGCCAAAAAAACGTCAAGACAATAAAATATAAGATTTACTGAATTTATTTTGTCTTATAGTTTTGAAATGATCAATGAGGATCATTGTGTTTACCTAAGAAAGGAAAAAAAGGAAAAATTTGTCATCTTATTATTATATGTTGATGATAGCCTAATAGCTGAAAGTGATATAAAGTTTGTGATAGAAGTCAATCATAACTTTTATCACAATTTGGCATAATAGATATGAGAGAAGTTGAGTACATCTTAGGAGTAAAGATCATTAGAAATCAATTACAATGATTTTGAGTTTGTCTCAAGAGACTTATATCACTAAGATGTTATAACATTTTAATATGTCAGATTGTAATATGGAACAAACACCTACAACGAGAGGTACTATTCTGAGTAAAAGTATGTATCTCAAGACTCCTAAAGAAATAATCGAAATAAATAAACAAAAATTATATGCTAGTTTCATTAGTAGTTTAATGTATATACTATGTTATACTCATCATAATATAAACTATATTGTTGGCTTAGTTAGCCATTTCTAGTTAAACCCAAGATTGAGACATTGAAAAGTGATGAAGAGGATATTTAGATATCTCAAAGGGACAACAGATCATTGTCTCTATTTCCAAGGATGAAATATGAGCCTGAAGGGATATACAAATGCAGATTGGGTGGAAGACATTGATAACAGAAAATCTACACATGGCTATACTTTCTTGTTGAATGGTGACAACATCCCATAGAACAAAAAAAAATAGACTTGTGTAGTGCTGTCAACAATGGAACATGAGTATATGACTTGCATAGCGGCTATGTAAGAAACTGTCTGGCTGAGAAGATTCCTGAAGCATCTGAAGATTGTTGAGGACGGTAGGAGTCCTATTATAGTGTTCTATGATAATCAAGATGCTATAGTTTATGTCAAGATGAGATCATTTATGTATTAATAATTATTTGAATAAATAAACTCACTATTTACTGAATCTGCTAAAGGTCATATTGGAATTCATAAGTTGAATTTAGGATTAACCATTAGGTATGTCTAAATCAAAATATATACGTCGTTAAGTTTTGAGAAAAAGATGCACTCTTTATTAATAAAGAGAACAATATCGTAACATGTGATTCATACCACATGTGATATGACGATAATAAAGGTAGTAGGAGAATGTATCCCTGCTTCTCTACTATGTGAGACCTTTGAGATTATAAGTTAATCTAAGTCTTACTCTAAGTGACTATTTAGTTGTCTACTTAAAGTTCTAATCAATGTCTACTACTTTAGCATTTATCCTATTGGCTATGGAGGATTTAATCTATAGAGCATAAATAGAAAAACAACTGATTAGAATGAATATATTCTAGCTAAAAAGAAAGATTAAAATTGATTTATATCTTTTGCATTTATTCACTGGTCGACCAGTTACATTTTTTTGTTGAGTACTTAAAATGTGATTATGAATAATTATATTGATTAGAGATGTTGAACATGATGTCGATATAATAATTGTTATGAAGGGTTAGAGATATTCATATTGATGTAAATGATTTAATTTGTGGTAAAGGTAAGATATTAATGTCTTTGATTCATTTAATAAAGCAACTAAGTTAACTATAATGACTTTCTTTGCAGTAATTATTTAATATGTTTGCTACCGTATTAATCATTTTCCCTGAAATATGAATTGAATGTTATTATATGGTCTGTATGATTAGATGATCTTTATGGATTGACTTTGACGAGTGAAAGATGTTGGATGTGTGCAGTAATTACACATGTTAAGAAGGAGAAAGGGCACCCCTTCTTCTTTCTCTTCCTTTATAATGAGCAACGTTACCATCACTTGTTTTTCCTTATAAAAGCATCCAAGGCAATTAGAGGAAGGGTGAGTGAACGCAACATCAAGAAGATAAGAGAAATTTAGTTTGTGAATGGTGAAGAGTTGTTCATTCATTTGTGACCACTCTTCCAATGATAAGTTATTCTCCAATCTCTTCTCTAAGAGCATTGTAAATTTTTGTTTCATACAAATTTCTTACGGCAACAAGTGAAAATGAAGAATTACTTAAAATTTGAGAATAACTTTATGTAACTCTTAACTCTTTAAATAAAGAGAAGAAAATATCTATTTCCACGAGTTGACAAAGTTGATATTTATATGTATTTACTGTAATAAATTTTAGGATTAATTTTTGATGAATATAAAAACTAGCTGATCTTCTATTAAAAAAAATTACTATTCTAAGATAAATATCTTCGTAAATTATTGCAAAAGAGAAGCAAAGATCCCGAAGACATAATAAATTTTTGACGTAAGAGTCACCAATCTTATTTGTCTACAGCTATAAAATAATAAAAAAAATTATGTAAGTCTTCACAACAAAATTGAAAATAATATTGTTTTAAAAGATAAGTATAGTTAAATAAATATATCCAAATCACAAAAATATTAAAAAAAAATCATTAAATTTATTATTATAAAAATACTATATTTTATAATGGCTTATTAGATTTAATTAATAATAATAATTCTTTTCTGTGTATGTATAATATGTAACTTTTGTGAATAAATAGGAAAATTGATTAGTTAAATTAGTCTCCTTATTTTGTTTAAATAATCCTACCTTTTTATTTATGTCTTTTATTTTTTCTTTCCTCCTGATTTCGTACGGGTTCAATCATCGCTCGTCTCTCTCGTCAACACCTAGGGTTTCAGTCTGGCCTCCTATCACTCTCTTCTTCGATCCGAGGGTTAGGGTTTCCGTAGATCGCGGAGAGAGCGTGAGAGGGGCGGCGCAATGGGAGTCCCTGCGTTCTACCGCTGGCTGGCGGAGAAGTACCCCATGGTGGTGGTGGACGTGGTGGAGGAGGAGGCGGTCGAGATTGATGGCGTCAAGATCCCCATCGATACCTCCAAGCCCAACCCTAATGGCCTTGAGTACGATAATCTTTACCTTGACATGAACGGGATCATCCATCCCTGCTTCCACCCTGAGGATCGGGTACGGTTCCCCTTCTATTTTCTTTTTCTTTTTCTATTTATTTCAATTGTAGGCAAAATGTTATTTTTTCCCTCTAGGCCGCATTAGTTCGCCAGCATGAGAGTCAATTGAACCATATCACAATTGACATGCAGTTTATTTTCTTTCTTGCTGTCTGACCGTCGTGGCTTATTTTCTTCCATTCCTCAAAGAGTTATATACGTCCAATTGGAATGATGTAGGATTACCTGCTTGAGCTTTGGGATCTTTTTTCAATACTGTTTAGATGAGGATATAACTTTTTCACATCATACGATGCAAATCTTGCTACATTTTGCATTTTTGTGAATTGTAAACTGAGAATTTTATTGAGTCTGGGAAGCCCTCATTAATATTATCTGTGCCTATGAAATATTAACCTTATTTGTTATTAGGATAGCTCATCATTCGTATGTGACATGAAGGTTTTTCACACTTGGCTACCTTGATATGTAAAGGACGGGCTAAGAGGTCACCCATAAGAGACTCCTCAATCAAAACCAAAGTGCTATGCAAAATAGGCAAAAGTTCTTGCATTGCCATATGCCAATGTAGGTAAACATGGTTACCCACGATTATGGGATTAGATTAGCAAATTGGAATATATGAATACTTGCAAATGACGAGAAATAATAGAGACATTGACTATGAGCATAACTAGTCATAAGACATTTATGTGAAACAAAATATATTGAAAAAAGCTAGATAAATACTTCATGGTATACATATGCCTGAAAACTTATACTTGGAGGTGATTTAAATTGTCAATAGGATCACTCTAAGGGACTACAAAGATAATACATATGGATTCTGGATTTGGGAAAAGTAATGAAGAGAATAATATAAGTTTTAATTTTCTACATCTTATGATCTCATGATTGTTAATATTTATTTTGAAATAAAGAATTAAGCATGCTCCTCTGGTCCCACATTATGAAAAAATATCCTCTAATGCTTATATTATTGACTTACCACTTGAATTAAACATTAATCAACTTTCAATATAAAGGATCTAATATCTTAACAAGGGACACTTGAGCCCTCTTCTTTGTTTGTTTTGTTGATTTTGTCCACAAGTTCTACTCCTTCTGTTATTCTACCCTTATTGCAACCATCCCATATGATTTACATGGTAATTGATACACGGGCTATGCTACCTCCCCATGGAAACATTATAAGATATGTTGTATAGACATAACTTATTTACTGAGATCGAAGAAGAAGCAAGTGAACTATTTTCTACAAATGCAATACTTGTCCATTCTGCACTTATGCACGCATTGTAAGGCTATATAGGGCTCCCACTTGACGAAGTCAAGTTCTTTTTGGTGGGGGGAGGGATGACATAAGTAATCATGATATTTTAAAATTTAAAAGGTTTAGAATTATTTGGGAATTTCTTCTAATTTTTGGTTATTTTTATAAATAAGTGTTCTTATTGCTAATAGGGGTATTAAGCTAATGAGTCATACCATGAAACTTTGGAAATGAGTTGTAGAAAAAAAAAATTAAGGAAGATGACTAAGGTGACTAAAAATTAATTTGGATTCATGCTTAAAATGTTAATGATAGAAACTATACATAACTATTACAAAGTAGTAGGAAAAAAAGAAAGATTTATACATGATATTCATTAACCTAGAAAAAGTTTTTCATAGAGTTCTGAGGAAAATTATGTAGAGAATTAAGAAAAAAAGTGGTTAGCGTAGCATATATTGAAACACTTAAGCATATGTATGAAGATGCAATGAAAAGAGGCAAACTCTAGGTGGATTAAAGCATTTCTTATAACAATAGATATACACCAAGGATTAGCATTAAGTCCATATCTTTTGATACTAATTATGGATGAACTCATTTAACATATCCAAGATACGTTATTATCATATATGTTGTTTGTAGATGATATTATTTTGGTTGATGAGACACGTGAAAGAGTAACTTTTAAGGTCAAATCTAAGCGGGAAACACTTGAAGTAAATTGTTTTAGGCTTAGTAGAATAAAGACAATAACTAAAATTTAAGTCAAGTAGTATTAGACATATCAAGACAAATGTTAAGATAGGAGATACGAGTTCCCTATAAAACTTTAAGTATCTAGGATAGTTTTTGCAAAAGGATGAAAGGTTTGATAGAGATGTTTTACATAGGATATGAGTAGGATGGTTGAAATGGAGGATGATGTTAGGTATTCTTTGTGATCATAAGTAGGGACGGATTTAGAAATTAGAGGTGGATTGGACTGAGCTTTAGGTGTGGAAGGTGAGTTAACCAGCAAAACAAAATGAACAAAAAAGAAAGAACACATCAATTCTCTTTGGTGCCAAATTGCAGACTACAAATATCTATGTAAATTGTTTTTTGGCTAGACTAGATCCCAAGACAGTCCTGTCTTAGTCCAGTCTTATGAGTTAAGTTTGTGATCAACACTTCTGAGGCTCTTTTTATCGCTTCTACAAGACGACTACAGTCTATTCTGTAAATTGCGTATCAGAGATTTGGCTGGTTACAATTGCACCTTATAACTTGAATACCTTTAATATTTTAGTTTTTTTTTAATGAACGAAATCTCTTTAGATTGAATCCATCATGTGGCTTCGGCCCGACTCAACAATCCCAAATCCATCCGAGATTATATGATATAAGGTCAAAGGGTAGGTGGTTTCTCCATCACCATGTTGCCACCCTGCTAAAACAATTTTTTTTTAAAAAAAAAAAGGAAAAAAAACACTTCCAAATTGTATACCACATTTTTTGTAAAAAAAATTAAAAAGGAATGAAGGATATTAATGCAAAATAGAGAATAATACGTGTGCCAATCAATTTGTTAAAGCAAAGTTATTAATTATTACGACATTGTTAAAATATTTCAGGATTTCAAATTTATAATGTTGTTAAAGTTTAATAAAAAAAGGCCTTAATTTAAAAAAATGGTATTTGACCAATTGTAATGAAGACAATAGATGGGCATCAACGTCCTCACCTAAACCAAGAAGAGATTTCTTGAACAGGCCATACACTCGTTGTTTCAAAACTTGTTAGACCTCAACACGTGTAGGACTAATTGGGAAAAAGGAATCTAACAAATCGTGAACGCTACTCTAGTCATCTCAGAAGTGGTTGGTTACGTCAATGATTCCCCATTCAGTGGTAGAGATTAATTCCAATTTGATCCGACAGGGATTAAGAGAAGTCCTATTCACAGTAGTTGATCAGTTCTAATAAGAGGCGAGAGATGGTCGACAATACAACGCAACTCATTGAGTTCATCGCTTCGTTGTCGTGTCTGCCATGCCGATGGGCTCCGTCACTCCACCACCGGCAGCTCCTTCGATCAAGTACTTCTAGGGCGACGAGTCGGGAGAGGAGTATTACTTGTCCCAAGGTGCCCACAATCAACAAACCTACTCCTATAGCCCCCATTGTCGCTTCTTCACTCAGCCTTCCTCCCAATCAATCCTAGTACTGGCGAGCTACTCCCCATCTCTGCCGGGCTAGGCTAGAGCCCAAGACTGCCCCTTCTTAGATCCATCTCTAATTGTAAGGTACCTCTTAGGGATAATAATGGATCGAATTTGGGTGGGATTTCATATCCTCCATACCCATCCCCATTTATTTTATTCATCCCCATAGTCATTGGGTATTTAACTTTCATTTCCATTCCCATACTCGTCGGATGATCGGGTATCCATACCCTACCCATTATCTCGCTTTTTTTTTAAAAAAAAAAATTTTATCTCAATGAACTTATAAATATTTATTAAATTCTTAAAAAAATAACATTGAGGATAATAAGAAAAAGCCCCCTAGGGAGAGAAGTTACTAGATCTCTTATTGAACACAGGGTATATTCAGGTAGCGGCTTATTAGGTAAGCGGGCTAAAGTTTTTTCTTTCAATATATATACATATATACATATATATATATCGAGTAGGGTATGAGTAGGATTTTACCATATCCGTCTCCATACTCGAACCCGAAAATTCCCATACCTGAATACCCGATTATTTAATTGAGTCTAAAACTTCCCTCCATACCCTCCTCCATTTGGGTCGGATATCGGATTTCCTATCGGATTAGAAGGAAATTGCCATCCTTAGTAAGTTTAAAGAGAACTTTTACAAAACGTCAATTAAACCTGCTATGCTATATGAAGCTATGAAGTGCTCAAAAGAGCAAAAAATGAGGGTCACATAGATGAGGATATTAAGATGGATGTGCGCCTAGTGAGGGAAAACTATGAGAGACACATTTAAAATAATATGGGCATGTACTTAGTCGCCCCATAAATATCTCAATTAAGCGATGTAAAACCACGACAAATACACGGAAGAGAGAGACCAAAAAAGACTTGGTCAATAACAATAAAAGAAGATATAATTCATTTAAATATAGATGATGATATAGTAAGGGATCAAATCTAATGGCATAGGAGGATTTTTATTGACGACCCCATGTAGTGAGATAAATGCTTGGTTGCTGTTGTTGTTGTTAAAGTGTTCGTATTGCCAAGCTATAAAGATAAGAGGTGTCAGGATCCTGATTTGTTTGGACATTTGTTTTAAATTTATTTGAGAATTTGTTATAGTTTTAGGGTATTTTTATAGAGTTGCCTCATTGCCTTGCTAGAAAAAGAGTTATGATCCCTTGTATTGGATGATCTTTCAATTAAGAATATTTTTCTCTTTCTGTGAGGTGAATTATTCTCAGTGTTATATTGTGGATTTCTTATGCTTTCCATTCATTCTTTGTTGCTGCTGGAACTTTGCTTGATTTGCACTTATGCCATAGTTGCTGTACATTCCATGCATTTGCATTTCATGAGTCTTTTACACAATATACGATGCATGCAAATTATAAGATTTTTTTTTTTTTTTGTGTTGATTCATCTCCACATTTTCAACAGCCTGCGCCCACGACGTTCGATGAGGTCTTTCAGTGCATTTTTTATTACATCGACAGACTCTTCGTCATGGTGCGTCCTCGGAAACTGCTATATATGGCAATTGGTGAGTTCTGTTAGTAATATTTGTTTTCATTGATACGATCTCTTTAATGGTCCATGTTTAAGTTTATGGATTTATTCTATGAGATATATCTTGTTTTCATTATTGATTTCTCTAGTAGTTGGAACTTGAATCCATGTGCGATTATTTCCCTCTGACTTCCGAAAGCACATTAATAATTAAACTGTCTTTAGATGGTGTTGCACCGAGAGCTAAGATGAACCAACAGCGTTCTAGAAGATTTAGAGCAGCCAAAGATGCGGCTGATGCGGTGGGCATGCCTATAACTTTACATCTCTACTGTATATTTTTCACAGAACAATATCATTCATGTAGAAATGTGACACCTAGGCTTTGTGATTAGCAACCACATGCAATATTAAGTTCTGGTGACATATTATCATTCAGTTGCTCCTGTTGCAGGAAGCTGAAGAAGAGAAGCTACGCCAAGAATTTGAAATGGAAGGCAGAAAGCTTCCTCCTAAAAAGGAGTCACAACTTTTTGATTCAAATGTTATTACTCCAGGAACTGAATTTATGGCCGTTTTATCAATTGCGCTGCAGTACTATATACATCTCCGACTAAATTATGACCCTGGTTGGAAACGAATAAAAGTATGCAAGTTATTACTTCTGTGCTTTATAGTTCAATCTTTTTCTGTCATGGAAACATCAAACTGTTCCTTTATATTCATTATACTTAATGTGTCAATCAGATGTACAATGTTGACAACAAAATACAAACATTTTGTTTTGGTTATGATGCAATTCCTTGTAGGTTATCCTTTCTGATGCTAATGTTCCTGGTGAAGGGGAACACAAAATTATGTCGTATGTCCGTCTCCAGCGGAATCTGCCTGGTTATGATCCAAACACTCGACACTGTTTATATGGCTTGGTATGTTATGTTCTAGCTGTTCTGTCTGGGTGGATGATATTTTTACATATTTTACCATCGCAGAGTAGTTATCTTGTTTTTCATGACACATGAGATCATGTCAACGTTTAATCTGCACAGTTTTTAATTTTTGTTTTTTCAGAATCACCATATATACCAATTATTCCACCACATGCTGTCAATATTTCATTAACTTTCATGCATTCCCTTAGCATTGTCTATTTTGTGGGAATTTATGTGTTCTTATATTAGAGCTTCATGATCATTTTCTTTTCAGGATGCTGACTTGATCATGTTGGCTTTGGCCACACATGAGGTGCACTTCTCAATCTTGAGAGAGGTTAGTGCTTAATCCTATTTCCTGCTGATGCTAGAAATATGAATCACTTTGCATGTTCTGTTCATGAACTTTGGATAAAGTTCTGTATGTTCAAATATTGTATTTGGTGAACAGTATTTGGTGAACAACTATGTAAATACATTTCTTTTTGGTTTCCAAAATATTGATTGTTTTGATTGGCCATCTTCTTGATAAATTAACTTACGTTCAGTCATATATTTGGTAGTTTCCTTCATGAGATGGAATATTTACATGTGTAATCTCTGTTTTTGGCGTGTTAGATTGTTTTCACTCCTGGGCAGCAGGACAAATGCTTCTTGTGTGGTCAGATGGGCCATTTAGCAGCAGTTTGCCAAGGGAATGCAAAAAGAAAATCTGGGGAATTTGATGAAAAGAGTGAAGACACATCTATTGCCAAAAAACCTTACCAGGTCTGATTTTGCTTGTACATACTTTGTCTTTTTTGCATTTGTTTTTTTAAGTAAAAATGGTAAACGTTACCATAATTGAATGAAAATGCAGTTTCTTAACATTTGGACTCTGCGAGAGTATTTGGAATATGAATTCAGAATCCCTAATCCTCCTTTTGAAGTTGACTTTGAACGCATAGTTGATGATTTCATCTTCATATGCTTCTTTGTTGGGAATGACTTCCTTCCTCATATGCCAACATTAGAAATTCGAGAGGTTTGCAATCTGAGGTCTTTTCTTCTTTTTGTGAATGGTTGTGATTTGGAAATTTAAGAAATTTAATCATTCCATGTCATCATGTACGTTTTTTTCTTGATTTTTCACTAGATGTCAATGTTGTTTTAATCTTCATGGTGGCAGGGTGCCATAAATTTGTTAATGGCTGTGTACAAGAAGGAATTTCGAGTAATGAATGGCTATTTAACTGACTCATGCAAGGTATACAAGATTTGAATTTTCTCACCCTTTTTATTGTTCAAATTTACATCTGTGCAACCTAACTGTTTTTGTTCCTGCCAGCCCAACTTGAGCAGAGTGGAACATTTCATTCAGGCTGTTGGGTCATATGAAGACAAAATATTCCAGAAGAGGGCTCGTTTGCATCAAGTCAGTTCCAAATTTGCTATTTATTTTAGAAACAATTTTATTACTTGATTAATTATATATGTCTAATCTGCATCAAGGTTCACATGTTCCATGCAATTTTACATGTTTCCTTACAAGTTTCATATATCATATAATTTATGCAATACATGATTTACTAAACTTTATTGTTCCTTATAATTCCAGAAGATTGCTTATTTGAAGCGACTACATTTACAATTTTTATTTATTTCAGAATCAACTTTATTGTTTGATAAAATATATATTAGGAAGCTCCATATAACTCCATGTGATTGATACTTTATGGATGTATAGGATACTTTTAAAAGAAAATGAATAAATTTTTATTATCTTGAAGCGATTAGGTGGAGCTTCAGTTGATGAAAAATGATAAAGATATTTAAACATAGATATGATAAAATGAGAAAGGTATGTCAAGCTTGTATGAACATATTCAAAGATGACAGTTAAACTCAATGATGATTAAAAAATTTAATTAATATAATTAAAAGCTACAATTATTACTAGTGATATAACTGCATAGAATTCCATTCTGTTGTTTGTTGTGTGACATTGTCATCAAAATTTTGGTGATATTCATTACTGATTTTATTTTTGTCAGCGCCAAGCAGAAAGAATTAAGCGGGAAAAGACACAAATGAAGCGAGGAGATGATATCGACCCTCAAGTGAGACCTGATTCCATAGTTCCTGTCACTCGTTTTCAAGGTTCACGACTTGCATCGGGTGCTTTGCCTTCACCATATCAACAAGTTGGTGCTTCCTCAGACTCTGAAAGAATAATAACTATGAGAAATGAAAATCAGATAGCACAAACTACTAATCTATGACACTTGACATCTAGGCTAACCAATCCAAAGACTGTGATAGTAAAGGGGCTAGTTTCCGAGCCCAAAAAGTTGCTCGCTTGTCTTCTGGAGGAGCAACAGTAGGTGCAGCAATTGTAGAGGCCGAGAATAGTCTTGAAGTAGAAGTAAGATAATCTTCAATTTCATATTCATTCAGACGGTACTAAATTTTTTGTTGTCAATTTAAAAATTTTGTTTTTAATTTCTAGGTACAAGAAAATAAAGAGGAGTTGAAGACAAAGCTTAAGGAATTGCTGCGGGAGAAATCTGATCTTTTTAACTCTGAAAATCCAGAAGAGGACAAGGTTTATGTCTATAACTCTTGATTTTTTTTTGGTGTTGGACTTATTTTATTTGATTCTATTATCACGTTGTCCTGTTATCTGTTATATAAGAACATTTCTGTACTTCTGTTGATTATGAGGATGGTATGCACATTTTTTCTCTCCTGTCCACAACCATGCCCTTGGAGAATGTGGTCTGAAATTTATTCAATTTTAGTCTGATTTAAACTGGATTTATATTCTTGTTCTACACCTATTGTAGAACAGGGATATCTCTTTGAAAAGTTATGTTTAACATTCTATTGTCAAGAGAAACAGTATTTAATAATACTTAAATCCATGAAAATTTGGTTTATCACAAAGTTCCGCTCATTCTGTCAGTAGAGTAGATTTTAGTTGTTGGAAATATTTGACCAATAATTGACATTCACACTACTAATTGGATTATGCAACAGGCTTGAGACTGACCCATGGATACTCAGTTTTTGTTTTCATTTAATTTAAGTATCCCGTGCTAGACATTAGTTGACTAGTTATTCTTTTTTAATGTGGCAGGTCAAACTAGGAGATCCTGGATGGAAAGAAAGATATTATCAAGAAAAATTTTCTGCACGATCTCCAGAAGAAATTGAGGCAATTCAAAGAGATGTTGTAAGTGATTAGTTTAATCTGTTGAGACCTTTATAATTTATCAAGCTTTTAAAAAAGCTTAATGATTGGTATACTGTAAATTATGCATATAGACTGCATATTTTCAAAATAATATTAGTTTAATTAAGAACAATGACGTGTCAAAATTTTAACTTACATCTACCATATAAAATATAAAATTAACATTTTAAGCAATCAATATAAACAATCCTTGGTACTTTAATACTTGGTCTTTTCTTCTGTCCCTCTGTATCTACATCAGCAGTTAGGCATATCCACACTCCCAGTGGACACTTGCTATCTCTAATGATCACTTGTTTTTTTTTTTAGAAATAGCCATGTTGAATACTTAAATTCACACTCATGTGGAATACTCGTATCGGAATTAAGGTAGCTTACAGATAACATCTAATATTGATTAATGATTACTAGGCAATCTACAATTCTTCATGAAATATTTGCATATCAATCTAAAAAATACAGTACAAACGCAAACATATAAAAATAGGTGTTCACAAACTAAGATACATATAAAAGAATTATATTTTGATTTAAATTTTAAACACTGCTTGGAATATGTGTTTTGCTTATCTATTTGGTGAAATTGGCTTTGATCAAACTAGAACATTAATTTAGACATGATTTGAAATTTAACAAGCTAGTTAGCTAGTGATACGATTTAACCTTCATATCTTTATGTCCGTAAACATGGTTTAAAAATTTATTTTGTGCTTGATTGGGAGAGGTGGCATTGTTCTGTTGCCAATCAATGTGCATGATAGATTGATGCTAATGAGATCATCTCCCTCGTTTTTCTTTCACTGCCCCTTTTCTCTTTCTGTCGAGAACAACAAATGTCTTCTTCTCTCCGCTTATTAGACCATGAATTTATTTACTATATTCTACTCATATAGTTTAAAGTGGTCTGGTAGTTTTATTTGCATCAGAAAATCCTAAACATTTTCCATGACATCTCAAATGGCTGGTTGTTCTCTGTTTATCTACTGTAGGTTGATAGCAGTAAGTTCTTGTTATCTAACAAGAAAGAAACGTTGTAATAATAAATGCAATGGAATAATACTTCCGCTTAGCCATGTGTTTCTTCTCACTTCTCACAATAGATGTGATCATGACAAAATAAAACTATATCATTCTTCTTGGCTATATGATTTTCTTCGCACAATGATTTTATAATGCATGGTCATTGGCCATTTGCATGGGCATCCAAAGTCCAAACCAGACTAATTGGTTCATTTTGAAAGTCTATATTCTTAGAAGGCTGCATTATCTGACTCTTTGGCCTACTGGTCTAGCATATCCTCTTCAACTGTGGGTATGTGTGCATGAGTCAGCTTTTAAGAAATGAGAAGTCAACTTGGGTAAAAAGGGTTGGGAGCCTTGTGTTATTTCTCATGCATCTCTTGGTCCCATCATGACAACATTTGTATTGGTTATCAAGAATTTTGTTGGATCCTTCTATTTGATTTATTCAGATAAAATTTTGCAATAACAAAGAAATTGGATTGGATTGGATTTGGTTAATTAAGGCCCTAGGAATGATATTGCATTTGATTGATATCACTAATTTTGCAAAAACATATCATCATGTGGTCTGAAGAAGTCTGTTTGCCATAGACTTGATTTGTGACAGATGCACATTTTGAATGAACCAACACCTTGGGTTCTATCAATTGTAACTGCATTGTTATCATAAGTGTCATCATAGGCAAGGCCATGAAGGAGTTCTGTTATCCACTTATCCTTCTTTTTTTTTTTTGGAAAAATATCCATAAGTTTCTTTCTAGAGGATGGGTATTGTGCCTTTTAGACACTCATCTAATATAATCCAACTTTAAAAATTTACTATAAGTTCAAAGAATTGTAAGAATTATGTCAACTACCTAGTCTTTTTGCTTTCTGTTTTTGTTAGGTCTTGAGGTACACTGAAGGCCTGTGCTGGGTCATGCACTATTACTATGAAGGAGTTTGCTCATGGCAATGGTAAGATTTTCAATTTTATGTGCTTGAATTTGCAATTTACTTTTTCTCTATTTTGTTTTTAAATATTTAAAATGACACAATATGTGGGCTTAACCATATAAACCTTGCTCTTAGGTATAGCTGTCTTCTCACTCCTCCTGCCATCTCTAATTCACCACTAGCACCGTATGGCATGATACCAAAATCGTGTTAGTTTGGTCAAAGAATGAAACTTCAGCAGGACTCAAAGTTTCAAACTTTGGTTTTATCATGATCACTTCAACTCTATCTTCTTGATAACCATTTCCACCAATGCTCTTTGAAATCCAAATCTCAACTTATTGATTTGCATGCTATTTCTATGCCTTTGATATTATATCCTGGCTGTTGTGAACAATGAGTTAGTTTCCTGATCTTTTGAATATTGTTTTATTTGACAGCTTTATTCTATGGTTTGCATTTTTTTTGGTTAACAAACTTCATTAAATATTATTTGATCAATAGGGTTGACTATTAAATGTATCCTGAACTTTTTGGGTTGTAACAAATCTATCATAAGTACATCACATACAAATTTGTGACAAATCTTGCACATTCTTGACATAACACATCAAATGACACTTTTTCTTGATGAATATTGTTACTTCATGCCATATATTGATTTAAGAATTTCAAATACAGTTTTTAGAAAATGTAAAAATTTGCTATAGTTAAATAATGTTTAATTGATAAAAGTATTAATATAGGACACATTTGGTCGTTAAAAAATCTAATGAGTGGCAAAATGATGTAGAATGTTCTGTAAAATAATACTCTAAAAATTAATTAAAAATTTGTTGGCTAGTTTTTGTCATGATAGATTTTTTACAAAATTTAAATTGTTATATATTTGTAAAACACAGAGTTTGTGATGATTTGTTAAAAACTTAAAAGTTAACAGTAGATTTATTAATTAACCATACTTTAAATAAGCTTTCGAATGCTCATTTGGCTTTTATTAGTTCTTATTTTGATATACTGTACATCCTGTCCTGTTCGGATAAGAATAATCCACCCCTTTTCGGACAGGAATGAATAAGAGGGCTGTGTTGCTTTACTGGTCAATGTGAATATTGGTTCCAACTTTAAGGCAGTGTGATGCGAAGAACTTGCTGGCTTTTTCATGTCACTGGTGCTTTTCCTTTATTTCATTTGTTAAACTGATACACTAACATTATTGTAATTTATTTCTGTCAAAAAAAATGGGGAAAAGGAATTGTGTTTTTTTTTTTTTGAAGTTTGAATGTTTCATTGTAGTTATAATTTTTGGGAGAACTAGTTTTAGTGAATAAGGTATAAGCAATTGGCATGTGCAGCCTTTTACTTTTATGATTGATCCACAACACTGCCTTCAGCAGTGCATTACTTATGTTAAAATTAGATCTCATAATTATCTTTTCTGGTTTATGTATAGTATGTACACATACATCCATTCTACATTATTTTCTTCTGTTACCAGGTTCTACCCTTACCATTATGCTCCTTTTGCCTCTGATATGAAAGATTTAGGCAGCTTTAACATAAGCTTTACTCTCGGTTCACCTTTTAAACCATTCAATCAATTAATGGGGGTCTTTCCAGCTGCAAGGTGATTCAATTAATATCAATAATTATATTTTATATCATTTTATTAATTATTTTGGCTGATATTTTGTCTACTGTTACAGTTCCCATGCACTTCCTTTACAGTATAGACAATTGATGTCTGATCCAACGTCTCCAATTATTGACTTCTATCCAATTGGTAACTGAAACTTGATAAAGCCTATCCTCCGTTTTCATTTTTCATATTTTTTTTAATCATCTTTATTCAGATTTTGAAGTGGATATGAATGGAAAGAGATATGCGTGGCAGGTCAAATTAACTGTGTATCTTGAAAATTCCTTTAATTGTACTTTTCAACATTACAATATTTGATCATTGCTTTTTTTCTCAGGGAATTGCTAAGCTACCATTCATCGATGAAACTCGCTTACTTTCAGAGATTAGAAAAGTGGAACATACTTTAACGGTATTAGTGGTTGCATGCAAATCAGAATCATGTTCTCTTCTGAATATGAAAATAGGTTCACTATGTGTGATTATATTTTGATAGGAGGAGGAAGTCCGCCGGAACAGTATTATGTCGGACATGCTTTTTGTGAATGTTTCCCACACTCTTTCCCCATACATTTTCTCTTTGATAAGCAGATTCTCAAATTTGCCTGACAAGGAGAAGGCTGAAGTAAAAGAGAAAATTGATCCTATGGCCAGGTATATATCATCTGCGTGTATGCCTCTGCTGATTAAGAAAACAATTGAGAAATAGTATTCTACTTTTATTTGATTGGACAAATATCCTTAAGTTATTGTTCATTTAAAGAATAGTGGTAGTGTGACCTTGTTAAATAGCGATTTTGGAAAGCCAAATTTTCTTTAGAGTTTTTGTATTATAAAATCTGCTAGCAAGTTATAGCTCGTGTCAATTGTTTTTGTTCCAATGGTATTTAGTAATATCGAATGGTTGGCTAGCCATTTTTGGTTAATCTGTCAAATGATAAAGATATTTAATGAAATTACAAAAACTTAGTGTCAAATAAATGGAGAATCTCAGAGTGCATGTTTGGAAGAAAATAGATACATAGAAATCTTTAAGAAATGGGAGAAAATAATTATATTTGATATCATTAAAAGTGATTTAAAATTGTAATGTTACTAATATACATAGCTTACACATAGTTGAATGGTGAAATGTAATATATATGGCTAATCCCAAATTGTTGGGACTTGTGGCATGCTGTTTTAACAAAAATTCAATGACCTTAACAAGAGTATTTAACTGTTTGATCTGTTATGACATTTGTTCTCTATGCAGTGGTGGAATGAATGGGTATCTATGTCTTTGTGGTGGAGATCCATGTCCTCCGATTTTCAAATCTCCAGTTAAAGGAAAGGAAGATATAATGGATAATCAAGTCATGTAAGCTCCAATTCTCTGCGTATTTGGTATTTGCTTCAAAGAAAGAGTGTAATCGTTCCTTTCTCCAGATGTTCAATTTACAAACTTCCAGATGCACATAAGCACATCACTCAACCACCTTCAGGTGTTATTTTCCCCCAAAAGGTATACATCTGTTTACCTGTTAGTTATATGATTTACTTAGTACCTTCGTTACCTGGCTTATCCTAATTGACATCAGGCTTTATTTTTGATGAAACATCTCTTTTCCAACTACTCATTCGTGCATGATGATTGACAATTTATCTCCATTCAAGTTAGTGGGAACATCTCTCAATTCAACAACTATTTCCTTGGTTGACCTTTGTTCATGTGTGGGGTTGAATTTGATTGGCTACAGATAGGGACTCGTTGGTTGGAATTTAAGAATTTCTGTAGTTTGTGGAAAGTCCTCTTGCTTAAGTCACTCTGAAGCTTTTTTTTACTCCACTGCTTCTAATTGATTCATCTTGTTTAATCAAACTATACTGTTTTTTTTTATACTTGAAAATGATCTGTGTCGGCTTATATCCAATTGTTAATGAAATGTAGGTATCTTGTTCTTTTTGACTCTAACATAACACTTCAAACATTCATCTTAACCATTTCATATGCCAAAATTTTCATATTGACACTTGTAGAAATGATCTGTGTTGGCTTATACTCAATTGTTTATGAAATGTAGGTATCTTGTTCTTTTTGATTCTAACATAACACTTCAAACATTCATCTTAACCATTTCATATGCCAAAATTTTTATATTGACACTTGTAGAAATACCATGGCATTTACTGATACCTCTAATATTTTTTTCATCGTCTCTACTCTGTAACAAAGCTTTAACTCTGATGGTCACCATTTAAAACAACTATAGGTGGTAGATTGCATCTATGGCATGAAAGATGAAAAAATATTTTCATATATATATATATATATATATATACATATATATATACATATATATATACATATATATTGGATGAGTAATTGGAAGCTTTAAAGATAAAAAAGACGCATGGAGAGTGAGGGAAGCAAATTTTTTGTTGGTGAGTGGATCTCAGTCATCAAGGCAGAGACGGGTTGTTTATCTACCTTAATCAGTGTCAGGAATAAAAAGGCCAAGGCCAAGGCAAGGGTGGCCATCAGTGAAGGTTAAATCATTGGAGAGCGAAGGGGGCAGCCAATGGGTTAGGGTGTGTGAGAGATGATCGCATGGAGCGATAGTGTTGTCAGTGTATCATATGGAGAAGAAATTAACTTTGACAGATGGTAAGTGTGGCCTTCGGTGTATCATTGGTAGTTTTTGCAAATGGTAAGGGTAAAATATAATTCTCTAACTTTGCCAGAGATATTAGAAATCAAGACTTTGAGAAACTAAGTTAATTTCTTTTGTAAAAAAAAATTGACTTAAAATTATATCAGACTGCCTTATAGGCATTATTATTATTTTACTTTATCTAACATAATAATGATATGCCGGCTATGTAAAATCATTTTCATCTCTTTAAAATTTAGGATTATTTTGTTGATTTTTAAATTTGAAGGAATTTTTAAAGGAATAAAAGTTTCCTGTCTGGCGATTGGAGCATGAACACCATCTTGCTGTTGTGGGATGAGGTCACAAATTCTTGCTGTGTTTTGGTAGAGGTGGAAATGACAAAAGCAGCAACTCCAATTCATGTCACATATGCATCCAAGCACTCGTGTACTTGGTGAAATCAAGTCAGTCAGGAAGGTGCAGCAGAAGAGTAGATAGACATTGGGAAAAAAATAACACAGGATTACATTAGACGAAGATGAAACAAAGAGCAGTGGAAATCACATAACAATAAAAAAAACTGCCTAGTTTCAATCGGAGGTCCACCGCAAGTTGCCTGAAATTGCTCAAAACCACACTTTAAATATGATATAATTGCATAAACTAATTTAATCTCCATCACTTTTTGGCCAGAGTAATTGCACTTTTTTAGGATGAACAATATTTTTGAGTTTAATTGGGTAATCGCCATAACAGGCTATGTCTGTATTCTTTGTTTATATAATTAACTGTTGATTGTAATTTATAATTTTATAGACTATGAAGCTTTTCTTTTATTTTGTTCAAAGTTTTTGAATCCCCATAAATTCTCTAGTATTTTCCTTTTATTTTAATATGGTCTCCTTGCTGTAGATGGTAACTTCTAGTGATTTAAAGCCACCGCCAGTTTTGTGGCATGAAGACACTGGCAGGAGGCAATACGAAAATGGCAGGCGGCCATATGATGACGCTGGCAGGAGGCCGTATGAAAGTGGAAGGTTGTACTAGTTATCATCTGATCTTGTTTTTTTTTTGTGTTTTATAAATTATATTTTGCTCTTAACAAAGAATGAAGCAACCAAATGACACATCCACTTTTAGTCTGTTTTTCTTTTCACTTGTGATGTTTGCTGAATTTTTTACTGTCTCGTGCGTGTACTTTCTCAGGCATAATCCAGCTGATTCAATTTCTGGAAAACAACTTGGAGATGCTGCACATCGGCTTGTTGTTAATAGCTTACAGATAAGTCGAGACAACCATCATTCAACTTCTAGGCCTGCACCATTTCCGTACAATGCCAGTGCAGTGAGTACACAATATTCAAACAGCAGATATGATGTGGATCCGAGAACAGCATCAAGGGAAGAACACCGGATTGGCCATTCACAGTATTATGGTCACAGAAATGATGGTCCCGGTCACTGGCATGCTTCTTCTACGTCGACACATTACTATGACAGGCCACCTCCATCTCATTATGAAAGAGATCATTACAATAGATCACATTACCCCTATAATGGAAGCAGCCATGTTGATGCTCGCAGCAACGTGCCAGCTTACTACCCGCAAAGTCCAGGATATCCATATCCTTCTGTTAATGACATTTCAGCTCTTCCACCAGTAACACATGTAGCTTATTCGCATTCACAATCCTCATACAATGCTAACTACAGAGGTTACTATGACAATGGAGGCCAGCAGCGGGATCGAAATTATGGTGCTGATAGGGCACCAGCAGCAACTCAATACCATGGAAGGAGATCATATGGCCAACACCAGCAAGCCAATAATAGGTATGCTGCACTGGATAGAGGTTCAAATTGGAGGTCGCCGCCACCGCCACCACCACCTGGATATGGTGGATAATTTACACTCAAAACTCAAATTGGAGGTTGCTGCCACCAATGAGACCACCACCACCTGGATATGGCAGATAACCAGCTATGATAAGTGTCTGATTTGTCGCTGAGCTTGGCACCATCGAGATGTTGTACTCTTAACAGTTGAGTAGTTGTCCTAATGGGGTTGTTCCTGGTCCCATGTTTTTGTTATATTTTCAATAGGAGCATTTCCTAGTTATTGTACAATGCTGACATAAATTTGGCATATGATTGAGCCATTGGAATTTAGAGGCAACAATAAGTTAGGATTCCTTATTGTAATTTTTTTCTTCAAAATTGAATATTCTATGACTTTGTGATGAGACTTTGTATGCTGGATTAATAAAACCAGTTAACCGATTAGTTTGTTTCTAAATGTGGATTGGTCAAAATGATTATTCTTGTTACTTTCATCTATATTTTTCATGCAGGCTTTTTGTTTTCCCTTTTCGGTTGGTTCTAATATCTCGATCAACCTAGGATATCAGCTAAATCCTCATTAAAAAAAATTAATCTGGAATCGAGCACAGGTGACAGTGCGTGAAAGACTAAGTGCAATAATATTACTGGATAAGATGATCATTCTAACACTAGTAGGAATTCGATAATTTAAATTGCATATATTTGTAGATTTAAATCATGCGCCTTTAGAATGAGAAATAGATCCGTAATAGTTTAAGTATTTATTAACGCATGGACATTATATATAAAAGAGACATGAAAATAGGGACCATTTAACCAAAAGAATAGCCCATTTATATGCTTCATACTAAAATTTAATAAATTCTTACAAAACTATGCCTATTGGAATGTAAGAGGAACGAACTACTTGAAAAATAACACAAGAAAGGGGAAAAGAATATGATGCACTAGTATCCCACAGAAAATAAAAGATTTAGATACAATGTCTGATTTTAACAAAGAGATGAGTTGTAATGACGAAGATGAGGTTCTCTAGATGGTGAGGAGCTCATATGATGAAGGTTTTGCTCAATTGAGTTTGGTTTTATTTGAATATTCTTGGTTCCTTTGGCTTTGAATTGGAGAGGTTCTCTGTGTTCGATTATTAAGTCATGAATCTTTAGCCACCGCTGCTGCATCTTCTGTTTCTAAGCCTTTGTTTATCAGCAGCGGAAGGAATTTGGATAACACCACACCAAGCAGCAAACAGAGAAGAGCCGCTATTCCAACCCGCCAAGCATCGTGTGGAATCCCTAACATCAACTCGTCACAAACTGGAAAGGCAAGGAAACCTTAACAAGATTTTTTTAAATTTTTAAAAAAAAAAACAATGTAGGAGTCACATTTTTGCAAAGCTGAGATTAAATTAAAGTTAGAAATACTGCATTGAGGATGTATGGGCAGCAATCAAGCACAAGGATAATGATTTTCTAGCCATCAATATCAATCTAGAAAACATGTAAAGAGTTCCAGAGATAAACTGTTCATAGAAAAATTCAACTGTGTTTATAAGTTGATGAAATAAATGTACTGGAAGGGTCTTGTGTTGCTGTTGGAAATGGCTCTTCACAAGAAAAACAAAGCGTTGAAACTCAAAATAAGTGGAATGTCTCTCCATCCCATACACAATATGTAAATTAAATTATGTCTCTCCACAACAATCAATCTACCACATCTAAATTATGTAATCTGAAGTTAATGCTATTATTTACCAATTAGCATGATTGAAATTAAATGCAACAGTGCCAACAGACACTGGAACTATATAAGGTTCAGTGTGGATTTTTCTTCAGCATTAAGCATTTAGTGCAAGAGACTGTAGTGTTCTGATTTGACATTTGATCCTTCTGGAAGGTAGTGCATCTGGCTTTGTTCTTAAAATTAAAGGTATTGTGAACGTATATACATTTAGAAACATTAAGATAAATGGTTAGAAGACCACTTTGAGGTTTAAGAGCTTTTGAATAGAAAGAAAAATGAGTGTTGTAAATTATCTCTTTCTCTCTATGTGTGTGTGTGTGTGTGTGTGTGTGTGTCTGTGTCTGTGTCTGTGTGTGCTCATTTTATGGCACCAAACCCAACAATCCTGAGGGAGAAGATTAGATAATGTATCATGTATTACCAAAGAATATGCAAGATGATAATCAGTATGCGGAAGAGGATATATAGAATGTACTCAAGTGGCAGCTATCAGTTATGATAATCCACTTATGCCACTTGTTTACTATTTGCATGTTCCCCTGACTTATTTCGTACTTTTTTCCACTTCATTAGGGCGGCACCATATGAGTTTAACCACTACTCTTTACTATTTGCATATTCCCTTGCCTGATTTCATTTTTTCCCTTTCATTAGGCTGGCACCATATAAATTTAACCCAGATCTATATCTTACCATAAAATAAATATTTGTATGACTGCATTGGCCATTCAACTAAGGCAAGAGTTTAATATATCTAAAATTACAGATCCATATTAACAGAATAGACAAAATAAGCAAAGCACATTGGAGGACAAACCCTCTCTATTGCTCGTGGTTGTCAATCGCAGTTCTAGTTTGGTGGGTTACAATACAATCTCACCTTATTACGGTGCTTTTGTATCATGACTCTAGGTTAGCATATTTGTCAAGGACGATAGGTAACAAAAAGATTGTCGATATGCCATTACTTACTATTTATTATACGTAAATAATAGTACTTAATTACTCATTACATCAACCTTTCAAATTTACCTTGATAATAACTGCATGATTACACGTACTACCTACTACCCACTACCTACTACCTATATTTATAATCTACAATTGTTAGCTTACAGAATTAACCTTATTTTACACTATAAATAAAAAAATATATTACTATTAGTTTAAGTATTCTTACATTATCAGCAAAATAACAGCATTAACCCTATTTCAGCCATGAAGTTCATTCCTGGTGGAGTCAAATGACGTTGTTGCAAAAGGGTGGGATAATCCTGAACAGAACCACATAAAACTGCTGAAGGCTTGAGAAGTCCACAACCTTTCTAAGCGCTCCTTACAGCACAGAAAACTTATGCAGACATAGTAGGGCCTATTGCTACTGGAAGTAGAGCCTCACTTCTCCTAAGACCAAGATCTTCACTCTCTCTTTTCTAAATTAAATCTTGTTATATCTTGTTTTATTAAGTTCTATACTTATTAAATCGTTACCTGAAACTGAACCTGCACAATCCACTCTCAACCCAATTCCTAACTATTCTCCTCCCCTTGGTGTTTGCAAGGACCCCTCCTACCTCGGCATTCTCTGCAGACCTAAGCCTCCACCCTTCACCACCTTCAATTTCTGCACCCTGTGAGATCTGACGAGATCTTCAAATATCGCCCTATGATAGTAAGCATCCTTCAACTTTCCTCTTCCTTGAAATTTCAAATTCACTATACTATAAAGCAGTCATGTTCAGTATACTGCCAAAAAACGGTGAAGAGCTTTTCAGCATGGTTGTAAGCATCATGTTGGCTTGCTACATATTTCCCCTCTTTAATACCTAATTTGCAAGAGAATAAGGAATCATCAGAACAAAAAAAGCCCATTGTCTTCCTCTTCTCCAGATTAATTCCTCTTCACAGTGTTTCTCCTCTACACGGAGTGGCAATGAGTCAAGTAGGGACATTAAAAGTTACACCCCTATGAAGAGAGGTTTCATTTTTACAGTCACTTTTAGTCTTACTTGCCACTATAGTCACTTTTAATGATGTGAGATTATAAAGGTTGGGGTTGAGGGTGTCTGGGTGGAAAACTATAATTGAGGAAGTAACCCTGTATTATATTTATTCAATTATATACTTGTTATTTGATCCTAAAAATTTATTGGCCTCCATGCTTATTCTTCTTTGTGTATATTTATTGTCTACTACTGATAGTTGTAGTAAAAATATGAAATTGTGCATGCTCATTAAATTGAATAGAATATATAGGTGCTTTATTGTGTCTGTGAAATTTTGGATGCTTATAGAATATATCATGAGTAATTGTGCTAGTGCTTCTATGTGGTAATGAGTTTTGAGCATGTTTACATTTTGTTGTTAGATAGTTAACTTGTTATATGAGTTAAACATTTGTCATAACATGAGAATAAATTTAAAATTGAGTCATTATAATAAATAAAGTGAAGAGAAGTATAACTATGTTGTATATAACATCACATAAACCTCTAGTTGGCTTGTTTGCAGATTTGTGAGCATTATGTCGGCAGCACATTCAATTGATTGCAAATGAATGCGCATTTTCAGATTGTTGGTGAGGCATCTGTACTTGTGTTTGACCTCACTTGGTGTACCTCCCTACAATGTTACAGAGCAAAGGAAATCCAAAGGTCCCACTCTGATTCAATACATGAAACAGAAACATGTAATCTTACTTGAAGATAAGTGGGATTTTTTTAATATATATATATATATATATATAATGATAAACTTACAGTGATAATTATGATAATGTTTCATGTGAAACCCTCCTTGTTGTTTACTTAAATAGTGTTACATTCTCACTCAGTTTTTCCTAGCTGACATTACCTTGTTTCCTCCAAATTCTCTTTGGTGGATGCTATGATGAGTTAGTAGATGCTCTTAGGTGTATCTATTTCTGGATTTTTTGGAGCTTATCTTTAAAGAGATTATGGTGTTTGACTTGGCAAGTCTTACCTTACATGTTATGCTTTGGTATTTCACGGACATACTAAACAAAAGAATTAACTTGGGCCGTGAAAAAATCTAGATCTCAGATTATACAAAAATTTTACTTTCTCTTCCTATTTCTATCATCGCCATGCTTCGGACATTTTCCTAAGTTGGAATTGTTGGATCAGCAAGAAATCAATTAATTTTGAGCATCCCTCCAGTTCTCATTCAATTTCATTCATTTTTAATGAGATCTTTGTAAACTTTAGTTGTATTTATAACTTCTTAGGGCTCAAGCATACACCCAAGCTACCAACCCATATTGGATTAGGAATTGCTAATCATAATCTAACTCATTGAGCTCTATATGATCGGCCAAGTTTGACAACCATGCAAGTGCCAATATTGTAGCAAAGGTGATTACGCCCCAAGAGAAACAGAAAGATTAACCTGGATACAATGGCGAATGGTCTATCCAAATGAATATCAAGAGTTAACCAATTCTAGTGACGGAAGAAATGGTACCCAAAATATAATTTCTCAGATAAGAAGGGTATTCTTACTAGAAGATCCATTTCAAGGATCAACCGACATGCAAGACAGAGCATATAGAGATCTGGAGAGACTTAGTTGTCAGCAGGTAAAAGATCTCATTCCATTTCTAACTGATTATATGCATCTTGCTTCAAAAACAGGAAGATTATTCACTGGACCAGAGCTATCTGAGAAATTCTAGCTAAAACTTCCTGGAGAATTGGGTCGTCGTATTAAAGCAACATTCGAAGAAAAATACCAAGGTAATACCATGGGTGTACATCCCAGGGTAATATTTCACCTACAAATACTTAGAGGAAGAATGCAAGAAGGCAGCCTTTAGCAGATCCCTCAAAGACTTAACTTTCTGCAATCAAATGTCTATTCCGGGATATTATAAAGACCCAAAGAAGAAGTATGGACTCAGAAAGTCCACTACTTACAAGGGCAAGCCTCACCAAACACATGCACGAGTAGAGAAAAAGAAGAATCTACTACGAAATAAGAAATGCAAGTGTTTCCTCTGTGGCGAAGAAGGTCATTTCGCACGAGACTGCCCCAAATAATTTAAGAACACAAAAAAAGAGTGGCTCTTTTTGAAGATTTGGAAATTCCGGATGAATATGAAATCCTGTCTGTACAAGAAGGAGACGAGCCATCAGATGCTATATTTAGTATATCAGAAGGAGAAGACCACCAGGTGAATACTGTTCTTAACCAAGAATTTCTATTTGTTTTTATAGAACAGACAAACTCCTATATGATAGGAAAGACAGAAGGGTGGCAACCTATGGTGAAAGTATCAAAGGTACAACATGACTGCAATCACATATGGGAAATTAATGGAGAGATAGCACCTCCCTACCAAAAATGTGGGATAGAGATAATAGCAGCCGGCACTAGTGGCAGTGGCATTAGTGATATTCCAAAACCAACAGAAGACTGGGTCTCTGATTACCCACGATTACAGCAGTTACAGGAGCAAATTTATTCTCAAGTAGAATCTGCATATAGACCACCTGCTGAACTACAATGAATCCTGTTGGTTACCCCCAAACCGTGCTCCAAAAGATGAACCTGTAAGTATGGCAGTTCCACCCACAACCAAGCCAAAATTCAAGCATAATGACCAGTCTGAATGGTGGAATTTACCAACAGCCCACCAACAAACAGGGGCGATTCTTACACTCCCACCCCAGTTACACAAAATAGAAGATGTTTTCTTAATATGGGAAGCAGTCACCAAGAATGTAGTAGCCCTACAGAATTTCACAGACACTCAAGATAAGGCTGACTATATTGAGAATTTGCTTGGAGAAACAGAAAGATTAACCTGGATACAATGGCGAATGGCCTATCCAAATGAATATCAAGAGTTAATCAATTCTAGTGACGGAAGAAATGGTACCCAAAATATAATTTCTCAGATAAGAAGGGTATTCTTACTAGAAGATCCATTTCAAGGATCAACCGACATGCAAGACAGAGCATATAGAGATCTGGAGAGACTTAGTTGTCAGCAGGTAAAAGATCTCATTCCATTTCTAACTGATTATATGCATCTTGCTTCAAAAACAGGAAGATTATTCACTGGACCAGAGCTATCTGAGAAATTCTGGCTAAAACTTCCTGGAGAATTGGGTCGTCGTATTAAAGCAGCATTCGAAGAAAAATACCAAGGTAATACCATGGGTGTACATCCCAGGGTAATATTCACCTACAAATACTTAGAGGAAGAATGCAAGAAGACAGCCTTTAGCAGATCCCTCAAAGACTTAACTTTCTGCAATCAAATGTCTATTCCGGGGTATTATAAAGACCCAAAGAAGAAGTATGGACTCAGAAAGTCCACTACTTACAAGGGCAAGCCTCACCAAACACATGCACGAGTAGAGAAAAAGAAGCATCTACTACGAAATAAGAAATGCAAGTGTTTCCTCTGTGGCGAAGAAGGTCATTTCGCACGAGACTGCCCCAAATAATTTAAGAACACAAAAAAAGAGTGGCTCTTTTTGAAGATTTGGAAATTCCGGATGAATATGAAATCCTGTCTGTACAAGAAGGAGACGAGCCATCAGATGCTATATTTAGTATATCAGAAGGAGAAGACCACCAGGTGAATACTGTTCTTAACCAAGAATTTCTATTTGTTTTTATAGAACAGACAAACTCCTATATGATAGGAAAGACAGAAGGGTGGCAACCTATGGTGAAAGTATCAAAGGTACAACATGACTGCAATCACATATGGGAAATTAATGGAAGCTCGTGGAATAGAGATAATAGCAACTGGTGCAACATGTGATATTCCAAACCCAAGAATGGGTCTCGATTACCCAAAGTTACAGCAGTTACAGGAGCAAATTTATTCTCAAGCGGAATCTGCATATAGACCACCTGCGATACTACAATGAATCCTGTTGGTTACCCCCAAACCGTGCTCCAAAAGATGAACCTGTAAGTATGGCAGTTCCACCCACAACCAAGCCAAAATTCAAGCATAATGACCAGTCTGAATGGTGGAATTTACCAACAGCCCATCAACAAACAGGGGCGATTCTTACACTCCCACCCCAGTTACATAAAATAGAAGATGTTTTCTTAATATGGGAAGCGATCACCAAGAATGTAGTAGCCCTACAGAATTTCACAGACACTCAAGATAAGGCTGACTATATTGAGAATTTGCTTGGAGAGACAGAAAGATTAACCCGGATACAATGGCGAATGGTCTATCCAAATGAATATCAAGAGTTAATCAATTCTAGTGACGGAAGAAATGGTACCCAAAATATAATTTCTCAGATAAGAAGGGTATTCTTACTAGAAGATCCATTTCAAGGATCAACCGACATGCAAGACAGAGCATATAGAGATCTGGAGAGACTTAGTTGTCAGCAGGTAAAAGATCTCATTCCATTTCTAACTGATTATATGCATCTTGCTTCAAAAACAGGAAGATTATTCACTGGACCAGAGCTATCTGAGAAATTCTGGCTAAAACTTCCTGGAGAATTGGGTCGTCGTATTAAAGCAGCATTCGAAGAAAAATACCAAGGTAATACCATGGGTGTACATCCCAGGGTAATATTCACCTACAAATACTTAGAGGAAGAATGCAAGAAGGCAGCCTTTAGCAGATCCCTCAAAAACTTAACTTTCTGCAATCAAATGCCTATTCCGGGGTATTATAAAGACCCAAAGAAGAAGTATGGACTCAGAAAGTCCACTACTTACAAGGGCAAGCCTCACCAAACACATGCACGAGTAGAGAAAAAGAAGCATCTACTACGAAATAAGAAATGCAAGTGTTTCCTCTGTGGCGAAGAAGGTCATTTCGCACGAGACTGCCCCAAAGAATTTAAGAACACGAAAAGAGTGACTCTTTTTGAAGGATTGGAAATTCCCGATGAATATGAAATCCTGTCTGTACAAGAAGGAGACGAGCCATCAGATGCTATATTTAGTATATCAGAAGGAGAAGACCACCAGGTGAATACTGTTCTTAACCAAGAATTTCTATTTGTTTTTATAGAACAGACAAACTCCTATATGATAGGAAAGACAGAAGGGTGGCAACCTATGGTGAAAGTATCAAAGGTACAGCATGACTGCAATCACATATGGGAAATTAATGGAGCGATAGCACCTCCCTACCAAAAATGTACGTGTTGCAAGAGGGAGACTATGCAAAGGCACCGTATGCACTGCAGTACTTGCCATATAACCTCATGTGGTATGTGTACAAGAAATTACTTCGACATGAGCATACCCGTGGAAAGGTCAGTACCAGTTCCTTTTTCCCCTACTACATTAATTCAAGAACAACAAAACTATATTGCATGGTCAGTAGCGGAAATTGAAAGACTGAAGCAGGAAGTTGTCAGCACCAAATTATTAGCAGAAATTCAGATTGAGACATTAAAGAAAGAATTTGCTGCCGAAAAAGAAGAAATGCTGAGAATCAATAGTGCCAACACATTAGAAGTTGACACTGAAAATGAAGAACTCCATCTCAAGCTTGACCGCCTGGTGTTAGAAAACAAAGATCTCCTAAAAAGATTAGAGAAAGGCAAGGAATCCTTCAATCCTGAAGAAGAAGAAGATGAAGAAGTATTTGAAGAAGAAATACATGTTCTAATTGATTCAGGAAAGGAGAAAGTCTTCTCTATAGAAGAAGCAAAACAACCAAGGCCTAAAACAAATGGCCTTTTTAACTTGGTGGTAGAACTTTTTATCCCGGGGGTAGACAGTTTCAAAGTAAACGCCATCCTTGACACCGGCGCTACCACCTGCTGTATAGATCAGGTATCAATACCTCCTCTTGCCATTGAAGATAATACTTTTGTTGTTAATTTCAGTGGTATCAATTCAAAGACAACAGCCAACAAGAAGTTGAGGTACGGTAATATGAAGATAGGGGATCATCAATTCCGGATACCCTACACTTATGCTTTCCCACTCACATTAGGCGGAAACATTACTATGATCCTAGGTTGCAATTTCATTCGAGCTCTGCATGGGGGAGTTCGCATAGAAGGAAATGAGGTAACATTTTATAAAAATATTACAACTATACATACTCAACAAATTGTTCCTACAGCCTCTGTTATTGAAGAACTAGAACTAGAAGAGGAAGAATATAATCAAATCCAGGAACAAGTATGTTTATGGCAACCTGGACAGCATCTTCAAGACTTGATTACGGAATTAACTAACACTGGTTATATTGGGGACAACCCAATGAAATATTGGGAGTCTAATTTAGTAACCTGCAAGCTGGAAATTAAGAATCCAGATCTGATAATTGAGGATCGACCACTTAAGCATGTTACACCTCAAATGCAAGATTCTTTCCGCAAGCATATCAAGTCTCTGCTGAACTTAAAGGTCATCAGACCTAGCAATAGTTGTCACAGAACTACTGCAATTATAGTCTACTCAGGTACCACAGTAGACCCCAAAACAGGAAAGGAAACTAAGGAAAAGGAAAGAATGGTCTTCAACTACAAGCGACTGAATGACAATACTCACAAAGACCAATATAGCCTCCTAGGTATTAATACTATAATACACAGGGTTGGGAGAAGTAAGATCTTTTCCAAATTTGATCTCAAAAGCGGGTTTCATCAAGTAGCCATGGATCCTGATTCAGTACCATGGACAGCCTTCTGGGTACCTGACGGGCTTTTTGAATGGCTCGTTATGCCCTTCGGCCTCAAAAATGCTCCTGCAATCTTTCAGCGTAAAATGGACAACTGCTTTAAAGGTACTGAAAAATCCATAGCAGTTTACATTGATGATATTTTGGTATATTCAGAAACTGAAGAAGAGCACCGAGAACATCTGAAGGCCCTTCTCAAAATATGCCAGAAAAATGGGCTGATACTAAGCCCAACGAAGATGAAGATTGGCAGCCCGACTATAGAATTTCTAGGGGCTACTATTGGCAATTCAAAGATTAAACTTCAACCTCATATTATCTCCAAAGTAGCTAATTTCAGTAATGAGGAGCTGCAGACCACCAAAGGGTTGAGATCTTGGTTAGGGATCTTAAATTATGCCCGCTCTTATATCCCTAATCTGGGAAAAATCCTTGGTCCCCTATATTCCAAGACATCTCCAAACGGGGAGAAGCGCATGAATTCTCAAGATTGGGCGCTAGTTAATAAGGTGAAATCTATGATTAAAGACCTTCCAGATTTAGCAATACCTCCTGCAAATTGCTATGTTATAATTGAGTCCGATGGCTGCATGGAAGGATGAGGAGGGGTTTTGAAATGGAAACCTCAAAAATATGATCCCAAGGCTGTAGAATTAATAAGTGCTTATGCAAGCGGCAAGTTTTCCCCACTTAAATCCACTATTGACGCAGAAATTCATGTCATAATGAATTGCATGAATAGCTTCAAGATATATTATCTTGATAAAGAAGAGCTTCTTATTCGCACGGATTGCCAGGCAATTATAAGCTTTTTAACAAAACCGCGCAAAACAAACCTTCACGAATCCATTGGATAGCATTTACGGACTTCATTACTGGACTGGGCATTCCTGTCCACTTTCAGCACATAGAAGGTAAAGACAACACTCTGGCTGACACATTATCTCGCTTGGTTTCCTTTATTGCAGGCCCATGGACCCTTTCAAACGAAGACGAATTGATAATGCAACAATGGGAGGAAACAATTCATCAGTTGCAAGCCAAGCCCAACAACAAAGCAACCCAACATTTGAAGAGCCTTATCACTTTTTGGCTCAGTACAAGGAAGTCTCCTCCAGCCACGGCCCAAGGGTGTGCACCATCCTCGAAGAAGACGCCAGAAGACACTTGGCCGACATTGAAAGGACCGTTGCAAACCAGCTCATCCATAACATCCTGGAGCTCAAACTTATCCACGACATCAAGGAAGCAGACTTTAGCATCAGGAGTGAACACCCCAAAGGACTTTACTTTAAAGATGCCTTACCCAGCGTCTCAGCTGTAAAGAAGTCCTTATTCACCGCCTTTCTGCAACTACAAGACACCATCCAGCACATGGTGGACACACCACCATAAGAAGACAGAGCGTAGTGAGCCCAATAAATCCAAAGTAGATTTGCTTTAATAAAAGCAGATTCGAATTCACATGGACTGAGCCTCGGGGAGCCGTCCAAATGAAAAAGAATCTAGCCTTAGCTGTAAAGACTATAGGCTGTGTTGTAAAGGGATAAGAAAGAGGAACAGATAAGGATACCCATGAGTGATGACGAGGCCCACAAGTGCACTCAGCTCATCTCTATCCTTCTCCTTCTCTTTTCTATATAACCCTCTAGTTAGCTCATTGCAGAACACACACCGCTTCACGGTACAAGTTCTACTCTGAGAAGTCTAAGATTGTAAGTTCGTAAAGCTTTTAAGCTCTTAAGTTCCTTTTCTTGTAATTTAGTCCTGTACTTTTCTCTTTGGTACATTATCTAAGTTATTTGAAAAGAAGACGTTTCCGCAACTTTCTTTCTATCTTTCGTTTTAATTCTTCTGATAACTGTAGCGCTTGCTGTTCAATTTGCTTTGGCTGCTCAGTTATCTTTATGATGAGGTCTTCTAGTTGCCTTTTAGTTAATGGTTTGTTTTCTAAAACCTCCGTAGTAAGGTTTTTCAAGGCCTCACCGAGTTTTTGGTTCTCAACCTTTAACTCTTCTAGTTGTTCCTGTATTTGTTTGAAGTTTTTGAGGTGGACTCTACAGGAAAGACAAACTCTGTCGTATATTACTGAGATGTTGTGAGCTAATTCTCTTTTAGTAGGATGTTTCTCTGTTTTTGCTAAATCAAGGTATTCTAGGTTCGAGGTATGGGATTTAGTATACCATTCCTGTATGTGTTCTTCCCAACATCTGGACATAGACACAATTAGAACTGTACCCTATGGTTTATCTTTCCTATGAATTGTGGCTTACAGCTTAGAGGGTTCTAAAAGTTTTCTTGCTCACACAGGTGTGCCCTTGGATTTATATCGGCATCCCTTGCCTTGTTACCAAGTTAGGACCTGTTCTTTTGCAATCCACTCGTCGTTCCCTGGTCGCCTTATTATCACAAAACTTTCAGTTTGATAAACTTTAAGGCTCAGTTACTCAGACACTATATTCGTTCATGTTTTCGCTATAACTGGTCAACAGTTGCAATTCGCTAGACATGCCCTCGAAGATGTCTTTTATTGTTTTAAGATCAACACATAAAGAAAATCACTACCATACCCATCCTCTCCCTTGTGAATACCCTGAGTAGGGTTTACTCAGCCATAAAAATTAGCTCTGATACCAAAAAGTTGCGGAAACGTCTTCTTTTCAAATAACTTAGATAATGTACCAAAGAGAAAAGTACAGGACTAAATTACAAGAAAAGGAACTTAAGAGCTTAAAAGCTTTAAGAAGTTACAATCTTAGACTTCTCAGAGTAGAACTTGTACCGTGAAGCGGTGTGTGTTCTGCAATGAGCTAACTAGAGGATTATATAGAAAAGAGAAGGAGAAGGATAGAGATGAGCTGAGTGCACTTGTGGGCCTCGTCATCACTCATGGGTATCCTTATCTGTTCCTCTTTCTTATCCCTTTACAAGCTTTACAACACAGCCTATAGTCTTTACAGCTAAGGCTAGATTCTTTTTCATTTGGACGGCTCCCCGAGGCTCAGTCCATGTGAATTCGAATCTGCTTTTATTAAAGCAAATCTACTTTGGATTTGTTGGGCTCACCACGCTCTGTCTTCTTATGGTGGTGTGTCCACCATATGCTGGATGGTGTCTTGTAGTTGCAGAAAAGCGGTGAATAAGGACTTCTTTACAGCTGAGACGCTGGGTAAGGCATCTTTAAAGTAAAGTCCTTTGGGGTGTTCACTCCTGATGCTAAAGTCTGCTTCCTTGATGTCGTGGATAAGTTTGAGCTCCAGGATGTTATGGATGAGCTGGTTTGCAACGGTCCTTTCAATGTCGGCCAAGTGTCTTCTGGCGTCTTCTTCGAGGATGGTGCACACCCTTGGGCCGTGGCTGGAGGAGACTTCCTTGTACTGAGCCAAAAAGTGATAAGGCTCTTCAAATGTTGGGTTGCTTTGTTGTTGGGCTTGGCTTGCAACTGATGAATTGTTTCCTCCCATTGTTGCATTATCAATTCGTCTTCGTTTGAAAGGGTCCATGGGCCTGCAATAAAAGAAACCAAGCGAGATAATGTGTCAGCCAGGGTATTGTCTTTACCTTCTATGTGCTGAAAGTGGACAGGAATGCCCAGTCCAGTAATGAAGTCCGTAAATGCTATCCAACGGACTCGTGAAGGTTTGTTTTGCGCAGTTTTGTTAAAGAAGCTTATAATTGCCTGGCAATCCGTACGAATAAGAAGCTCTTCTTTATCAAGATAATATATCTTGAAGCTATTCATGCAATTCATTATGGCATGAATTTCTGCGTCAATAGTGGATTTAAGTGGGGAAAACTTGCCGCTTGCATAAGCACTTATTAATTCTGCAGCCTTGGGATCATATTTTTGAGGTTTCCATTTCAAAACCCCTCCCCATCCTTCCATGCAGCCATCAGACTCAATTATAACATAGCAATTTGCAGGAGGTATTGCTAAATCTGGAAGGTCTTTAATCATAGATTTCACCTTATTAACTAGCGCCCAATCTTGAGAATTCATGCACTTTTCCCCATTTGGAGACGTTTTAGAATATAAAGGACCAAGGATTTTCCCTAGATTGGGAATATAAGATCGGGCATAATTTAAAATACCCAGCCAAGATCTTAATCCTTTGGTGGTCTGTAACTCCTCATTGCTAAAATCAGCTATCTTGGAGATAATGTGCGGTTGGAGTTTAATCTTTGAATTGCCAATAGTGGCCCCTAGAAATTCTATAGTTGGGCTGCCAATCTTCATCTTCGTTGGGCTTAGTATCAGTCCATTTTTCTGGCATATTTTGAGAAGGGCCTTCAAATGTTCTCTGTGCTCCTCTTCAGTATCTGAATAGACCAAGATATCATCAATGTAAACTGCTATAAACTTTTCTGTACCTTTAAAGCAATTATCCATTTTGCGCTGGAAAACTGCAGGAGCATTTTTAAGTCCAAAGGGCATAACGAGCCATTCAAAAAGCCCGTCAGGTACCCAGAAGGCTGTCCATGGTACTGAATCAGGATCCATGGCTACTTGATGAAACCCGCTTTTGAGATCAAATTTGGAAAAGATCTTGCTTCTCCCAACCCTGTGTATTATAGTATTAATACCTGGGAGGCTATATTGGTCTTTGTGAGTATTGTCATTCAGTCGCTTGTAGTTGAAGACCATTCTTTCCTTTCCCTTAGTTTCCTTTCCTGTTTGGGGTCTACTGTGGTACCTGAGTAGACTATAATTGCAGTAGTTCTGTGACAACTATTGCTAGGTCTGATGACCTTTAAGTTCAGCAGAGACTTGATATGCTTGCGGAAAGAATCTTGCATTTGAGGTGTAACATGCTTAAGTAGTCGATCCTCAATTATCAGATCTGGATTCTTAATTTCCAGCTTGCAGGTTACTAAATTAGACTCCCAATATTTCATTGGGTTGTCCCCAATATAACCAGTGTTAGTTAATTCCGTAATCAAGTCTTGAAGATGCTGTCCAGGTTGCCATAAACATACTTGTTCCTGGATTTGGTTATATTCTTCCTCTTCTAGTTCTAGTTCTTCAATAACAGAGGCTGTAGGAACAATTTGTTGAGTATGTATAGTTGTAACATTTTTATAAAATGTTACCTCATTTCCTTCTATGCGAACTCCCCCATGCATAGCTCGAATGAAATTGCAACCTAGGATCATAGTAATGTTTCCGCCTAATGTGAGTGGGAAAGCATAAGTGTAGGGTATCCGGAATTGATGATCCCCTATCTTCATATTACCGTACCTCAACTTCTTGTTGGTTGTTGTCTTTGAATTGATACCACTGAAATTAACAACAAAAGTATTATCTTCAATGGCAAGAGGAGGTATTGATACCTGATCTATACAGCAGGTGGTAGCGCTGGTGTCAAGGATGGCGTTTACTTTGAAACTGTCTACCCCCGGGATAAAAAGTTCTACCACCAAGTTAAAAAGGCCATTTGTTTTAGGCCTTGGTTGTTTTGCTTCTTCTATAGAGAAGACTTTCTCTTTTCCTGAATCAATTAGAACATGTATTTCTTCTTCAAATACTTCTTCATCTTCTTCTTCAGGATTGAAGGATTCCTTGTCTTTCTCTAATCTTTTTAGGAGATCTTTGTTTTCTAACTCCAGGCAGTCAAGCTTGATATGGAGTTCTTCATTTTCAGTGTCAACTTCTAATGTGTTGGCACTATTGATTCTCAGCATTTCTTCTTTTTCGGCAGCAAATTCTTTCTTTAATGTCTCAATCTGAATTTCTGCTAATAATTTGGTGCTGACAACTTCCTGCTTCAGTCTTTCAATTTCCGCTACTGACCATGCAATATAGTTTTGTTGTTCTTGAATTAATGTAGTAGGGGAAAAAGGAACTGGTACTGACCTTTCCACGGATGTGCTCATGTCGAAGTAATTTCTTGTACACATACCACATGAGGTTATATGGCAAGTACTGCAGTGCATACGGTGCCTTTGCATAGTCTCCCTCTTGCAACACGTACATTTTTGGTAGGGAGGTGCTATCTCTCCATTAATTTCCCATATGTGATTGCAGTCATGCTGTACCTTTGATACTTTCACCATAGGTTGCCACCCTTCTGTCTTTCCTATCATATAGGAGTTTGTCTGTTCTATAAAAACAAATAGAAATTCTTGGTTAAGAACAGTATTCACCTGGAGGTCTTCTCCTTCTGATATACTAAATATAGCATCTGATGGCTCGTCTCCTTCTTGTACAGACAGGATTTCATATTCATCGGGAATTTCCAATCCTTCAAAAAGAGCCACTCTTTTCGTGTTCTTAAATTCTTTGGGGCAGTCTCGTGCGAAATGACCTTCTTCGCCACAGAGGAAACACTTGCATTTTTTATTTCGTAGTAGATGCTTCTTTTTCTCTACTCGTGCATGTGTTTGGTGAGGCTTGCCCTTGTAAGTAGTGGACTTTCTGAGTCCATACTTCTTCTTTGGGTCTTTATAATACCCCGGAATAGGCATTTGATTGCAGAAAGTTAAGTCTTTGAGGGATCTGCTAAAGGCTGCCTTCTTGCATTCTTCCTCTAAGTATTTATAGGTGAATATTACCCTGGGATGTACACCCATGGTATTACCTTGGTATTTTTCTTCGAATGCTGCTTTAATACGATGACCCAATTCTCCAGGAAGTTTTAGCCAGAATTTCTCAGATAGCTCAGGTCCAGTGAATAATCTTCCTGTTTTTGAAGCAAGATGCATATAATCAGTTAGAAATGGAATGAGATCTTTTACCTGCTGACAACTAAGTCTCTCCAGATCTCTATATGCTCTGTCTTGCATGTCGGTTGATCCTTGAAATGGATCTTCTAGTAAGAATACCCTTCTTATCTGAGAAATTATATTTTGGGTACCATTTCTTCCGTCACTAGAATTGATTAACTCTTGATATTCATTTGGATAGGCCATTCGCCATTGTATCCAGGTTAATCTTTCTGTTTCTCCAAGCAAATTCTCAATATAGTCAGCCTTATCTTGAGTGTCTGTGAAATTCTGCAGGACTACTACATTCTTGGTGACTGCTTCCCATCTTAAGAAAACATCTTCTATTCTGTGTAACTGGGGTGGGAGTGTAAGAATCGCCCCTGTTTGTTGGTGGGCTGTTGGTAAATTCCACCATTCAGACTGGTCATTATGCTTGAATTTTGGCTTGGTTGTGGGTGGAACTGCCATACTTACAGGTTCATCTTTTGGAGCACGGTTTGGGGGGTAACCAACAGGATTCATTGTAGTATCAGCAGGTGGTCTATATGCAGATTCTGCTTGAGAATAAATTTGCTCCTGTAACTGCTGTAATCGTGGGTAATCAGAGACCCAGTCTTCTGTTGGTTTTGGAATATCACTAGTGCCACTGCCACTAGTGCCGGCTGCTATTATCTCTATCCCACCATCTTCCGCGAATGGATTGATAAATTCATCTTCAGAAGTTGGATAATGAGGTGAATCCTGCAAAGCTAGATATTGCAGATAATCAAGATAGTCATTATCAGTATTGTCAGGGTTTATGTCTGTAAGCATACACAAAAACTGTGTTGATTTTGATGAATCTTGTGAAGATAATGGCATGTTATCAAGTTCTGCTTGTAATTGTCGTCTATATTCTCTTGAGCTTCTTAATTGCCGATGTGTAATAGCAAAACTTCGTTCCATTGATGGAGGTCCATCTAGTAAGTCCAGATATGCCTCTTCTTCATAAAATTTGTGTTGCTCCACTGCATACTGCCTGGCCTTTTTCTGTATAGCTAATAACTGTTCTTCAGGGAAAGGCTTAATTGTTAGAGGTGAAATTATTTCTTTCTGTTTTGGGGCCTTGGAACAAGTAGCTACATATTTATCATATTCCTCAGCACAATCTTCATCACTACAACAGTAATGACAACCCAGGCATAAAGGATTAGCTTTAGTACTAGAGCAAACCTGCTTCATTGTTGTTGAGCCAAATCCAGATGTTCCCCTTTTAGTTGAACCTAATAGTTCAACATCTCATACATTTGGCGTAGCAATGTGCTCTATTATGAGTTGAGCAATACACTCTTGTTTGTTACGGAATATATCTTCATTTGTTGTATTGAAGGCCATAACTTTTACCTCGCCTCTGTAGTCTGAATCAATGACGCCTCCCATTATAATAATGCCCTTTAAAGCAGTGCTTGATCTGGGAGCTATTCTTGCGTAGGTATTTTGCGGAATTTGTATACAAATGCCCGTTGATAATAAAGACCTGTTAAGAGCAGGTATATCTTGTGCATGTGTAATAGAAATATCATACCCCGCGGCCCCTGGTGTTCGTCTAATAGGGAGTTGTGCTAGCGAAGATATTCTTTTAACCAGTAATTCATCACAGCTTTCTTCTTCCACAAGTACTGCAATAGTATGGCTTGTTAATTCTTCCTCATCTGACTGTATTTCCTCATCCTTTGAATTGAATTTGGGTAGAGATGATGAGGTTGCTGCTTGATACTGATTGAACTGTAGTGAAACACTTCCATCAAGCATGTTCCTTGTGTTAACTTCTATAGGCTGCATGGGTATGTTGACAGTTGATTGCCTTATAACCCAGTTATGCCCTAAGACATCTCTGGTGTTATAGCTTCTTCCTGGAAGAGCCCTTACGCCATGACTTGCTAAGTAGTCAACAACATTCTGGATTTCATAAGCAAAGCCAACGTTAGGTGTATTAGATAATCGACCTACCAGTCCTCGTGTGACCAGTAAGTTGGCTTCCCCATTTCTCCAGTTTTCATATCCCCGTGCAAGTATTGACACCTGTATATTTCTGTAAAAATCAGAAACTGTAAGCATTGTGTCAGGGATAACGTAAACTAATTGACTTCCATGTGTTAAGTCAATTTCCATTGTAGCAAAGATGGCTTGATCGCCTTGCCATCTGTTGTCTCGAAAGACAACCAGTGCTAGTGTTCCTTCTTCTTGCCTGTGCAGAATTTGGATTCTTACTTGCATCAGCCCCATATGAAGAAAACGCATACGACTTCTTTGGAGTTGGGTGAAACTCTCAGGTTGTATAAATGCTCTGTCAACCTGATTGCTAGTGACAAGTATTGCTTCTTCAGATCTATGAACATACACCCTGTGGTGTGCATCGTTTCTTCGTGAGTGGTATAAGACTTCAGCTGGTACTATTGAGGCTCTTTCCTGCATGGAGAGTCGGAGCTGAGTCTGAGGGTCAAGCTGTTGCTCTAAGGCATTGTTGTAGCTTCTCCCAGTTATTCTTCTTGTCACTCGCTGTATAGATCTTTGCGCGTTATATCTACGCCTTTGATTTTGTCTATACTCTCGCACTTGGTCTTCAAATAGAGGCGCCCCCTCTGTCCTTGTGATTGTTGTTACAGGAGGGTTTCTGTTTTGTGTAGCCATCATTTCTTTGCAGTTTTTGCTTGTTCTTCTTTCAAAATTTGAAAAGGGTCAGTGAAAACTCCGAGCCTTCCTTTTGACTCCTTTGGCCTTTCGTGAATAGAGATGGCTTGGATTCTTTCGGAGAGACTTTTGACAATCTCTTCTGGAAGAGCTTGTTGGGCTGGAGCTTCCTTTGCTTCAAGATTTTTCACTCTTTCTTCTAGAGACTCAAGTTTCTCTAAGATTGTGACTAAGAGCTGGATCTGCGTATTAGCTTGCTTAATAAGAATATTGTTGCTGCTAATACCTCCTTTGTAGTCAGCGGGTTTACAAAAGCCTGCAGCTGGCGCTTCTATGCCTTCAGTAGCTTGAAGTGCTTCTTTATATGAGTTTGTGGCTTTAGTATTTATATAGCTCATGAAAACACCCAACCTTCTACCTTGTTTAGCAGGGTTTCTACCCTTTCTATCTTTCGTTTTAATTCTTCTGATAACTGTAGCGCTTGCTGTTCAATTTGCTTTGGCTGCTCAGTTATCTTTATGATGAGGTCTTCTAGTTGCCTTTTAGTTAATGGTTTGTTTTCTAAAACCTCCGTAGTAAGGTTTTTCAAGGCCTCACCGAGTTTTTGGTTCTCAACCTTTAACTCTTCTAGTTGTTCCTGTATTTGTTTGAAGTTTTTGAGGTGGACTCTACAGGAAAAACAAACTCTGTCGTATATTACTGAGAAGTTGTGAGCTAATTCTCTTTTAGTAGGCTGTTTCTCTGTTTTTGCTAAATCAAGGTATTCTAGGTTCGAGGTATAGGATTTAGTATACCATTCCTGTATGTGTTCTTCCCAACGTCTGGACATAGACACAATTATAACTGTACCCTATGGTTTATCTTTCCTATGAATTGTGGCTTACAGCTTAGAGGGTTCTAAAAGTTTTCTCGCTCACACAGGTGTGCCCTTGGATTTATATCGGCATCCCTTGCCTTGTTACCAAGTTAGGACCTGTTCTTTTGCAATCCACTCGTCGTTCCCTGGTCGCCTTATTACCACAAAACTTTCAGTTTGATAAACTTTAAGGCTCAGTTACTCAGACATTATATTCGTTCATGTTTTCGCTATAACTGGTCAACAGTTGCAATTCGCTAGACATGCCCTCGAAGATGTCTTTTATTGTTTTAAGATCAACACATAAAGAAAATCACTACCATACCCATCCTCTCCCCTGTGAATACCCTGAGTAGGGTTTACTCAGCCATAAAAATTAGCTCTGATACCAAAAAGTTGCGGAAACGTCTTCTTTTCGAATAAATACGACAGAGTTTGTCTTTCCTGTAGAGTACACCTCAAAAACTTCAAACAAATACAGGAACAACTAGAAGAGTTAAAGGTTGAGAATCAAAAACTTAGTGAGGCCTTGAAAAACCTTACTAAGGAGGTTTTAGAAAACAAACCATTAACCAAAAGGCAACTAGAAGATCTTATCATAAAGATAACTGAGCAGCCAAAGCAAATAGAACAGCAAGCGCTACAGTTATCAGAGGAATTAAAGCGAAAAGTAGACAGGGTAGAAACCTTGTTACACAAGGTTGAAGGTTGGGTGTTTTCATGAGCTATATAAATACTAAAGCCACAAATTCATATAAAGAAGCACTTCAAGCTACTGAAGGTATAGAAGCACCAGCTGCAGGCTTTTGTAAACCGCTGACTACAAAGGAGGTATTAGCAGCAACAATATTCTTATTAAGCAAGCCAATACGCAGATTCAGCTCTTAGTCACAATCCTAGAGAAACTTGAGTCTTTAGAAGAAAGAGTGAAGAATCTTGAGGCAAAGGAAGCTCTAGCCCAACAAGCTCTTCCAGAAGAGATTGTCAAAAGTCTCTCTGAAAGAATTCAAGCTATCTCTATTCACGAAAAGCCAAAAGAGCTAAAAGGAAAGCTCAGAGTTTTTACTGATCCTTTTCAAATTCTGAAAGAGGAACATGCAAAAACTGCAAAGAAGTAATGGCTACACGAAGCAGGAACCCTCCTGTAACAACAATCACAAGAACGGAAGGAGCGCCCCTATTTGAAGACCAGGTGCGAGAATATAGGCAAAATCAAAGGCGCAGATACAACGCGCAAAGAACCATACAGCGAATGACAAGACGAGTAATTGGAGAAAGCTACAACAATGCCTTGGAACAGCAGCTTGACCCTCAGACTCAGCTCCGACTCTCTATGCAGGAGAGAGCCTCAATAGTACCAGCTGAAGTCTTATACCACTCACGGAGAGATGATGTACACCATAGAGTGTATGTGCATCGGTCTGAAGAAGCAATACTAGTAACAAGCAACCAGGTTGACAGGGCCTTCATTCAACCTGAGAGTTTCAACCAACTCCAGAGAAGTGGTATGCGCTTTCTTCATATGGGAGTAATACAAGTAAGAATTCAAATTTTGCATAGGCAAGAAGAAGGAACCATAGCTCTAGTGGTTTTCAGAGATAATAGATGGCAAGGAGATCAAGCCATCTTTGCTACAATGGAAATTGACTTAACCCATGGAAGTCAATTAGTTTATGTCATCCCTGAAACTATGCTTACAATTTCTGATTTTTACAGAAATATACAGGTGTCAATACTTGCAAGGGGATATGAAAACTGGAGGAACGGGGAAGCCAATTTACTGGTCACACGAGGACTGGTAGGAAGATTATCTAATACACCTAACGTTGGCTTTGCTTATGAAATCCAGAATGTGGTAGACTATCTAGAAAGCCATGGCGTGAGGGCTCTCCCAGGAAGAAGCTATAACACCAGGAATGCTTAAGGGCATAACTGGGTTATAAGACAATCAACGGTCAACATACCCATGCAGCCTACAGAAGTTAACACAAGGAACATGCTTGATGGAAGCGCCTCTCACAACCCATTCCCAAGTTATGTGAAGGGAGGTAAATCACAGGGTCGGCTTATAGCCGGCGGCCAAGTGGCTAGAGGGTGAGAGGAGTTTTTTTTTCCGAGAGCATGCACCTGTCAGGAATTGACCCCTTGCCCCATTATAGCAAAGTTGTCACCCTCTAGCCAACTGGGCACCACCATGGGGATTGCGATTGTTAATATTGATTTTGCTAAATCTTGTCAACTTCATAAAAAAAAATATACATAAATGAAACAGTTAAAAGGCCTATAATAGAATGTTTCATCTGTTGAATATTAAACAATATTCGATTGATTGACCCAAGATTAACAACAGAAAGATTTGTCACAGTCACTTCCCCTTTCTTTGTTTGTATTGAGAAAACCCCCATTTATAGATTTAAGATCCACATATATGAATTAGAAGGTCCAGATTAGTAGCTCCGCAACAGTTGAATTAATTGAAACCCTCATTATTGGAAGCTCATGATACTTCTAAGAGACTGAAATCCTTGATCAATGGAGGAATGTTACAATCTTGGTTAAAAAAAAAATATCAAAGGGGATGATCAAACAATTCCACACTATGAGATAACGGCTTGAAAACTATTCAGTGGATGTTATCCTCAGCGAAGCAGGAAAGGCAAACTGCCAGAATAGAATTTAAACATAACATAAAACATAACATATATGATGCTAGAACTGAATAGAGTACATAGTTGAGAATTTTATATGCACATTGACCACAAAACATAAAATGAACAAATAAATACATACATAAAGGGAATATCTTGAGGTATACATGTACTGTGAAAGTGAATGTAAGAAACTTAAAAAATCAAAACAAAATTAAACTGAAATATCATTAAATAAGATACTATTCATACGATCTAAAATTCAAAAACTTGATGACATTCTTTCATCAGTTAAACTTGAATAATAAATAGCAGTAGGAACTTTTAGGTCAATATACTTGCTCGTCATTATTCTCCCTCTAAACTACACATGTTGTTAAGCTGCAAAACTAACAGAAAGAACAAACTGTTGAACTCATACCTATGTTATAGATGACCAGTTCTTGCTCTGGCACACTTTTCATGGCAATTACACCTCCATTTTCAACGGTCAAACTTACAAAAACCTGCATAGCCAAATCATCTCATTTCACATGTTTTTTCAAAAATAAAAGTAAAAATTAAAAAGTTGATCCGAAAAGTATGACTAGTTACAGATTCCTCTTGATCAGCCTTGAAAATGAGTTTCTCTGTATCCAGCAATCTTCGATTCTTCGTGGACCGAAGTTCTAGCCTAGGCCTCTGTAACTGAATGGAAAATTTTGCGGGGATCTATTGCAAAGTTCCAAATGAGATTCAAACCATCAATTTAATTTAGATAAAGAAAAGGGAAATCGATGGATCATTAGGGAAATAGAACAAACAGATGCCGGGTACGATATCTTGACTTCATACGACGAGGATCTCCTGAGGCCAAGAAGCTCATAAGTGCGCCGACCGGAGCGGAGCGGCAAGGTTTCTGCTTTGAGTTCTATGCCAACATTAAGCGTCTTTAGATCGGCGCTGCAATGACCTAGGAACCGATGAGGACAACGATAACGGAAGGATTGTGATATGAAGCAGAGGAAACTGACTCGCGAGGGAGGGCGACGCAGGAGGCGACGAAGAAGAAGTGGAGGAAGGTAACCACTACGCAGTTGATCGGCGATGAGGAAGGCATCGGCTTCGGCGGCGACATCAAATTGAAACCGTTATGAATTCCGATACTAACATACCGTGCCGTTATCTTTCTCCACGCAGAAAGCGAGGCGGACGCTCGGTTAACGGCCTTGGCAGCATCGAACAAACACGAAGAATCCACATTTCAATCGAACGGCTATAAGAGAATATTGACATGGGTATGAAGAAAGTAGCACGGCCTTGGAGAAAATATACGGATCGGGTAGAGTCTTTATCGGGTTTGATTTTCACCTCTTCTAGTACCTTCGGCTCTTCTTCCTTCGGAGCGAGCCCTCGTATCGCATGGTCTCTCTTCTCCACCGCGAGCCAAACTCAGATCTCTTCCCTTCGCAGCGTGTTGAACGCCATTCGAGCAATCCCTTCGCTTCGCAGTGACCCGTCCGCCCTCTTTTGAGAGGAGGAGGTACGATGGAGGTGGAATTTTCATCGAAATGCACGACCTCCCGCTGGTCTGTATGAGGAGAAGAGCCCGTCGTGGAGGAAGAAGGTTGGCTTCCTTGCCTAAGTAGGTTAGGTTAAGGATCCCTGCAACTATCATTTATGTATCAGTGAGATGATTGTCATTGATCTCTTCGACGAGTTCTTCAAATCTGCTTTTTTAAACTTCATGTAATTTATTCTCATTTTTTTTTGTTGTTCCGTCTCAAATTTCATGTCATTGATCTTATCAATTTTCCTTAAATTCAGTCAGTTTTGGTTTCCTAATAAAGATAACCCTATGAGAATCCTACTGGATAGTTCAGCTTAAAGTTAAACAACGTAATTCCATCCAATTTCTCAAATTTTGGTTATTTTGGACTATTTCTTAAATGTGACAGTATAATCAATGTTTCATCAAAAATAGATTAGAAATTAAATCATATATGCTTAACTGCATTCGGTGTTCTCAATGCTGAGGTCTTTGAATAACATCGTATATTCTGTTTACAGGTTGTTCCTTCTGTTTTGTGCATTCCAGATACCTGTTTACAGTCCTCAGACTATTCCTTATCGCTTGCAAAAAGGGAAAAATTGAAATTTAGATTCAAAAGATTTAATAGTTATAAGTTTGTTATATGATATCAGTATCTAAGGGAAAAATTGTAATTTAGATTCAAAAGATTTAATAGTTATAAATTTGTTATAGAATATCAGCATCTAAGGTTAGTTTAGCTTCTCTAAAAGGTTATGTTAAAGTGAATAGTAGGAAGAAACACCTAGAAATTCTACATTTACTGGCTTAACTCCTTCGAACTGAAAGGTCAAGATAGTTACTCCAGAAAATTTTTTTAAAGTGAGTTCTACTTTTTAGTACTATAATTGGGCAAGGAAGTATTCTGTCTTTATGAGTGGTAGAAAAGAAACTAGTGAGCCTATTTTACTATGCTATAACATTAAACAGTTCTTTGATATACTGCATCTAATGAAAAAAAAATGTTTGTCATGATGACACATTTTCTTTGGTTTTGTTATCTTAGCTCGCAAGAAGTTTATTTAGACTACTAAATACTCTGATCAATTACTTGGGAAATAATACAAAAGAAAGTGAAGACAATTGAGGGATTCAACCTGATGAAAAAACTGTCTTCAATAAAGTGTTACTGAGAAGGTCAATTGTGAAACATCATCAACTTCTGGAGATGATATAGAGAATGGAAATCAAGAGGCAAAATCAAAAGATGAGGTGTCTGCTTCTGCTAAGGTTTGATTGGACTCTGCTTATCTCTTTGTGATATCCCCCAGGCAGCCTTAGACATTTCTTCTTGTTCTTTTTCTCCCTACAAAAACAAGTCAACAACCTTGATTAAGTGAGGTCGTGTAATTTGGCACGGCCAAAGCAAAGCAACTCTACTTGATCTCCATTCCCAGAATTGCACCAGAGTGTAAGCAAGCTGAGCCTCCGCACCAGATTCGGCCGCCGCCGTCTTGTTGTTCTTCCTGTGGAAGAAAGTCAAATTTTTATGATGCGTATTTTTACTTCTCAAACACGAATCCAACGCGATCACAGATTTCATTTTGGCGGTTTATGTGAATAAGTGAAACATGTAGGGGTGGTAAAGCAGAGTTGAGTTACTGGGATATCTAAATTTATTTGATAAGTTAACTAAGCCCAACTTAGCTTGTTTGAAATTTGTCTTCAATTCAAGTTTTATTTGAGTTTAGTTTAAGCTTGATTTATTTAAATGTTATCAAACTTTTAATTTAAATTCATTTGTTTGTTTAAAATTTTTATTGTTTGATTAATTATTGAGTTTTATAATTGAAAGTTATTTTTTTTTATTTAGCATATGGATAAAAAATTTATTAATAAATATGATTTATGAATATTGTTAATAAATATTATTCACAAATATTAATAAGTTAAATACATATCTATTCAAATTTATTTATTTAATTTAATAATTTATTTAAATTTATTTATTTATATATAGTTAAAAAAAACATGCAGAGTTACCATGTTAACTTTTTGTTCTAATTGTGTCGTCTTCTTACTTTGGATTTCCATCCATCAGAAATTAAACATGGCAAAATAATATTCCTAAAATGACTGAAATTATTTGGACGACTCCACTGCCAAATGATTGTATGAACTGAAGGCGAATCCATGGTCGTGTCACTTGCACTAGTTGGAGAAACCAATGAAGAACAAATTGATTCGAATTCAGGAAATAAAAAATATAGAATGAATATTTCCTTTTAAAAATTAACATATTTAAAATGATCCAGTAGTTTTTCGGCCCAAATATATGTTTTTAATGGGTTTTTGTTCGAAGTGCTAGCAGCCCAATTAGGGTTTTCACACGAACGAAGCGAGGGGGAGGCCGTTTTTCATAGCGATAGGTAAGCTTTCGATTAAGGATGACAATGGGTGGAGCGGAGGCGGGTTTGTCATCTCTATCCTACCCCGTCTTCATTTTAACCAGCACCATTCCTGAAAAATCGGGATGAGATTTTTCCCGCCCCCGAATCCGCGGAGAAAATTGGCATCCCTTTCTCTCTGTTTTTTTGGATGATTTGGAGGTGGATTCGTTCGATCTTTTTTGTGATCGTTGGTTGCAGCGAGGATTAAGGTCCATGAGCTTCGCGGGAAGACGAAAACAGAGCTCCAGAATCAGTTGAAGGAGCTGAAGAATGAGCTTTCCCTCCTCCGTGTCGCTAAGGTGACCGGTGGCGCACCCAACAAGCTCTCGAAGATGTCAGCATATCTCTCCTTTGTTTTTTCATTTGACATTTGCGTGCGTTTACTTTAGCTTTCTTATAGGTTCTCAAAATTTGGATCTTTGGTTTGTTTGACAGAAAGGTGGTGAGACTGTCGATCGCGCGTGTGCTGACTGTGATCTCGCAGAAGCAGAAAGCTGCGTTGAGGGAGGCTTACAAGAAGAAGAAGCTCCTCCCTCTGGATCTCCGCCCCAAGAAGACACGTGCCATCCGCCGCCGGCTTACCAAGCATCAGGTAACTCTTTTTCTTTGAGGTTTCTTCAACAAAACGTGAATAGAGTGAACTGGACAAGGAATATCTCTGCGATTTCTATATCATGCTTGTGCCTAGTTAGTTTGCTGTTGATTCTGCTTTCATGTTGTGTTCAGTTACTTCTTTCTGTATGATTGTATTTTCTCCCTCAAATTTGAGTTTGGGTCTCTGATTAGGCAATGTGTTTTTGCATGCCTGGGCTCTCGGAGAAAACATACATGCCTCAAAATAGGTCATGGGGAGCATCATTTGATGTTTAGAATGTAGTTCATTGTATTTTAAGTAATCTGTGCAGTCTAATCTTCCTTTTAACTTAATATACATATTCATGTTTTCTTTCTTTTTTTTTTGGTTGATTATTGCTCTCAGGGTACCGTCATTATTCTTCAACTCTCCTTTACTATCCCCAATTACACTATTTCTCTATCTCCTTTTTTGCCAACCAGCACGATGCCGTTGAAGAACTTCTCAATGAGTACAGCAACTGTCATTTTGAAATTTTGTGTAGTTAAATTGATCAACCAAGCCTCTTCAATTGAATCATCCTTAGCTCTGCCTATTTTTTAAGCACTATGAACATATAGTAAATAGCTATGTTTTTTTAATGGATTGCTAAATTTAGTATGATCTTTTGTGATTTTAATAAATTTGGCACTATATTTTTTTCTTAACAAATCCATATATATATATATATATATATATATAATTTGGTAATAAATCCAGCACATTCTTGATTTTTAGGATCTGAATAACTTTTATTTCCAAAAAAATCATATATGGGTTTTTTGATTATTAGAGATACAATGGGGAGTCAAATGACTGATTATGTCATGTGGAAGATATACTTTGAGAATTTCTCATTAAGGTTTTGTAAGGAGATTGCTTACAAAATTTATGTAAATGTGTAAATTTGTTAAAGATAGAATACTATTAGACAGCCTAGATTTTGAAATCGAGTACTTTGTGCTAGATTTCACAGTTATCCTTAATTTTATCAGCAAAATCTCAGTACTTTGTGCTAGAATTTGTAGTTTTGCTTGATTTTATCAGTAACTATTAACTTGACAATCATTTGTGTATAGTATCCAGAGCAACTGAGCAAGAACAGGAATTTTTATAGAAGATATGATGATTCAGTAGTCTTGAGTGGGAATCCTACTCCCTGTTGTCCCCTTCATTAATCATACTTGTTTGCACATGAGCCACCAAAGGCATTGCATGATAGTTACTGTGTTTCGACTATCACCTTTTATTTAGCCCTCGACATCTTTCCTTACCATGTTAGTGAGTGACAATTCTTTTTTTCAGTTCCTCAAAACATGCTCCACACTCTCAAAAGAAAGAGACAATTAGAAAATGATTTGTTATTGTTAGTCTTGGGCTTTTTTTTTTGTTACATTTGAAAAGGATAGTCACATTTTTGTTCTTTGATCCCTGCCATGTGCTCTATTGCACTTAAGTTCTTGATGCTCTATTCCATGATTTCCATCCTTACCATTGTCTCGTATCATACATTGGAAATCACATATCTTTCGATGCCTCTTTGAGTAGCCATGTGGTGGCGAAAGCTCTATTGCCATCTGGCTTAGTTAGGGGGCGCACAGAAATACTGAAAAGGGAAGTTTTCTCCCTGCAAGACCTTTTGAGGGGATTCCATCACTCATCTCTATGTGGTATCCACAAGCAGCCTTGAACATATTTTATTTATTTATTTATTTATTTTAAATATAACTACCATATATCTAGTATCTCAGCACATCATCTGTTAAGGATCAGAGTGTGTTTCCTTGGTAAGAGCTAATCCTGTGTTTACATTGCCTCTTTGAGTAGCCATGTGGCGGCGAAAGCTCTTGTGCCATCTGGTTTAGTTAGGAGGCACACAGAAAAGTGAAGGTTTAGGCCTTTTTTGAGGGGACTCTGCTTATCTCTTTGTGATATCCCCCAGGCAGCCTTAGACATTTCTTCTTCTTCTTTTTCTCCCTACAAAAACAAGTCAACAACCTTGATTAAGTGAGGTCGAGTCCTTTGGCACGGCCAAAGCAGAGCAACTCTACTTGATCTCCGCTCCCAGAATTGCACCGGAGTGTAAGCAAGCTTCTGGTGCAATTCTGGTGCGGAGGCTTAGCTTAAACGCCACCTATAAATGCAAAGTTTGATTCAACTCAAATAATTTTAAGAAACTTAAACATGTCAAAGAAAGTAGCACGAACTTTGTGATGTGGATTGGGGATCAATTGGGGAGCTAAGATAACACCACCTATATCTTTGTGATATCGACATGGGTATGAAGAAAGTAGCACGGCCTTATAGCCGTTTGATTGAAATGTGGATTCTTCGTGTTTGTTCAATGTTGCCAAGGCCGTTAACTGAGCGGCCTTGGTGAAAATATACGGATCGGGTAGAGTCTTTATCAGGTTTGATTTTCCGCAGAGCTTTCTCTTCTAGTACCTTCGGCTCTTCCTTCGGAGCGAGCCCTCATATCGCATGGTCTCTCTTCTCCGCCGCGAGCGAAACTCAGATCTCTTCCCTTCGCAGCGTGCCGAACGCCATTCGAGCAATCCCTTCGCTTCGCAGTGACCCGTCCACCCTCTTTTGAGAGGAGGAGGTACGATGGAGGTGGAATTTTCATCGAAATGCACGACCTCCCGCTGGTCTGTATAAGGAGAAGAACCCCTCGTGGAGGAAGAAGGTTGGCTTCCTTGCTTAAGTAGGTTAGGTTAAGAATCCCAGCAACTATCATTTATGTATCAGTGAGATGATTGTCATTGATCTCTTCGACGAGTTCTTCCAATCTGCTTTTTGAAACTTCGTGTAATTAACTCTCATTTTTTGTTGTTATTCCGTCTCAAATTTCATGTCATTGATCTTATCAATTTTCCTTAAATTCAGTCAGTTTTGGTTTCCTAATAAAGATAACCCTATGAGAATCCTACTGGATAGTTCAGCTTAAAGTTAAACAACGTAATTCCATGCAATTTCTCAAATTTTGGTTATTTTGGACTATTTCTTAAATGTGACCGTATAATCAATGTTTCATCCAAAATAGATTAGAAATTAAATCATATATGCTTAACTCCATTCGGTGTTCTCAATGCTGAGGTCTTTAAATAACATCGTATATTCTGTTTACAGGTTGTTCCTTCTGCTTGGTGCATTCCAGATACCTGTTTACAGTCCTCAGACTATTCCTTATCGCTTGCAAAAAGGGGAAAATTGAAATTTAGATTCAAAAGATTTAATAGTTATAAGTTTGAGTTCTACTTTTTAGTACTATAATTGGGCAAGGAAGTATTCTGTCTTTATGATTGGTAGAAAAGAAACTAGTGAGCCTATTTTACTATGTATAACATTAAATAGTTCTTTGATATACTTCATCTAATAAAAAAAATGTTTGTCATGATGACACATTTTCTTTGGTTTTGTTATCTTAGCTCGCAAGAAGTTTATTTAGACTACTAAATACACTGATCAATTACTTGGGAAATAATACAAAAGAAAGCGAAGACAATTGAGGGATTCAACCTGATGGAAAAACTGTCTCTTCAAGAAAGTGTTACTGAGAAGGTCAATTGTGAAGCATCATCAACTTCTGGAGATAATATAGAGAATGGAAATCAAGAGGCAAAATCAAAAGATGAAGTGTCTGCTTCTGCTAAGGTTTGATTGGATCCTTTTTCCTGCTTGATATGTTGTTTATTAGTGGATTTATAAGGTCTAAGTACTTAATTAATATTGAAACATGACTATTGTCTATGTTGATGCTAGTTTTAGAAGGTCTACATTGCCTTTAGTTGTATCTTGACATAAATATTATTATGTACTTGATAGGAATTAAATTATACTGCTTCTGTTCATCTGTTGTTAAGTCCATGCTTTGTGTAGGTTAAGATTACATGGGTTATTAAATATTATACCAGTATCTTTTTTGGAAATTGAATTTAGTGAACAATTGTTGGCTCTTGAATTCTTTTTGGGGTTCGACAAAGAGGATAAATGGATGTAAGAACAATTTACAAATTTAGTAGGAGAAGCAACGATTAAAATGTATCAACAACCATCAAAATGATTTTGGAAGTGAGACTACAAGAATAATATTTTTTTTCCTTTTTTGGCAATTTATGATAATTATGTTAAAGTTCAGAAACTAAATTAGATTTTAAAATAAAACTCACAGATATGTAATTGAAAATTTACTTTTAATTTTTAGATATGTCAAGGAGTGATGATAACTCATCTTAGCATTAAATTTAGTTCTAGGAATAATAAATTTTAGGTTTGATTTAGTTAAATTAGATCTATATCTGTTTCTTCAACAATGCTACCATTACTTTGATATGTTCATTCTTATTCAAAGATGATGTCCTATTTTTGTCCCATTACAGTTATGATTTACTCTTCATTTTTCCATTTACCAATCGGCCTTTCCTTGGTATATTAGATGATGAAGTTAAGTGGGCCAAGATGGAAGAGAAAAGGTTTTGTAGATATTGCTCGTGGAAATCCCATGTCAAAAATTGTTCTTCAATTGCAAACTTCTCTAAAACAATCAAAAATTAATGCAACTTTATCAGGCTGCATTGTTTTTGTGAAAGTAGAAGCAGAGGCAGGTGAGCTGCTTGAGCAAGCCTCATTTGGCAAAATCTTCACTTCTCAAGACGACAAACAACATTTTCAATTCAATCTAGAAGAGTCTTTCTATTTGTATCATGCTCTAAAATGCATCAAGATTGTGCGAGATGATGAAGCTCCCTTCGAGGAATTAGAATTATGGAAAAAAATCACTTCTGAAAGGAAAGGGTTCCCTGAATTATACAAGGCATATTCTCATTTAAGATCCAAAAATTGGGTGGTTCGCTCAGGAACTAATTATGGTGTAGATTTCATTGCTTATAGGCATCATCCTGCACTTGTCCATGCTGAATATGCAGTGCTTGTTATACCTGAGAAAGATAGCAATGCAAAAATTGATCGTTTAAGCTCATGGCCTGGCCTTTGTTGCCCTCTACGATTAAGTGGATCAGTTGCCAAGACATTGTTAGTTCTCTATATTATGGGCTGTTGCAATAGCAATAAGAGTTCAATGAGTTGCTTGGAGGAATTCACTGTGGAAGAGCGAGTTATAAGACGATGGGTTCCTGAGCAATCTCGAGAAGGTTAGAGCTTTTTTTAATAGATCAAGCTGATTACAAAACTAGTGATCGTGTCTTCTTTACCTGAAAATACATTGGCTAATGAAATGACTTGGTGCATATTTACATGGAAGTGTACAAGAAGTTTAAATTTGAAACACTGTAGAGTTGAATTGTAACAATTTTCTATATTTTAATTTTTAATTACTTTTAGTTGCAATATTTGTTCTACTTTTGTTTGTTCAAACATCTGAAGCCTTCACACTTTTGTTCATAATGTTACACTTTCCAATCTCTCAATATTGCTCCTCAATTCAGTACTTTAACTTTGCATCACCCTCTTTATGGTCAGTTCCACAAAAGGAGAATGCATTTTGTATCTTCGAGAGACAGATTGCTGGCAAACCTACACGAAAGGAATGATCACTTTGTAGGATAGTGTTTACCTGTTTTTTAAATTTTATTATACTAGTTAGTGTTTATAATAGACCGGTTATTTTTTTAGTTGTTGTTTACACACTTCCGTGAAAAATTGGCTCTGCTAAGCTGAAAGTGCACTTATTTGCTAGATGGATATGTAAAAAGTCATATTGCAATTTGTGTAAATAAGATTTAAAAGTGCACATTTCATTATATACAGGGCATTTATTATCATCTTAATTCTTCTCTTCTGACATATTGTTGAGAGTAGGGGTGTAATCGAGTCAAGTTGAGCCGAACTCTTGAATGTTTGAATTTGGCTCGTTTATAATCAAGCCGAGCAGCTTTATTTAACGAATATATTCATACTTCACGAATTTATTCGAGCTTTAATCGAGCTTAAACGAGTTTAATAAATATAAATTATAAATTTAAATATTTGTTAAAAATTAAATTATATATTTAAAAAATATTATAATATTTTTATTAACATTTATAATTTTATTCTAATTAATAAATTTAATATATTTGTCTATATTTTTTAATAAGTAAAGTATAAAATCTATAAATTTAATATCAAAATTATTATTTTTCATTTAAAAGTTGATTCATGAGCTTAACGAACATGTTCACAAGCTAACGAGCCGAATATTATGAAGCTTGAGTTTGGTTTGTTTATCTTATCGAGTCTCATTAAATGAGCTCAAACGAGTTTTTATCGAATCGAGCTTCGAATAGCTTGTGTGCGGCTTGGTTCATTTAGAGAAAATTATGTTTTTAGTCCTGTAACTTACACTTTTTTCAATTTTAGTCTTGTTATGAGTAAATTTACATTTTTAGTCCTGTAACTTGTAATATTTTTCAATTTCAGTTCTTTGTCCTTTAAAATTGAAATCTTTCAACGAAAAATGATGAGTTGTAAATTGAATTTGGGGATTTTGATTTTTTTATGACCCATGTGTTTTTTATATTCCAACCACAAATTAGATATTTTTCGTTGAAAAATTTTAATTTTGGAGGAAAAATGATTGAAATTGGAAAATATTACAAGTTACAGGACTAAGAACGTAAATTAACTCATAACAGGATTAAAATTGAAAAAGATGTAAATTACAAGATTGAAAATGTAATTTTCTCGTTCATTTATTTACCCCCTAGTTGAGAGTGCCGTTGGCATTTTTCAGAAATATCAAGTTCACTAATGTGATGACTGTTTCATCAGGCTTTTCGTGTGATTTTCACTGTAATGATCCAGCAACTGAACTCTGTTTAGTATCATGAAAATACTATATATGTGAAGATCTTATTTTATAATATCTTGTCCTATATATATTAATAGCTTTATTTTAGCTATTAACCTTTTTGCTTTTCAAAACTTTGTTGACTATGCATTTATAGTGTCAATCTGTCGCCCTTTTTTCTAACTGAAAACAAGTAGGTAAAGATTTCGTTTTTTTGTTTTTTTTAAAATTATTTGGAGCTTCATTGAAGCCCACCTATCTTATTGCAACTTGCAAGGTCACTATATCCGATTCAGTGTAAGGTGCAAAATCAATAATGCATTATGTTGTTTTGTTTTTCATAAACTCCAATCTCCTTGGAACCATTGTAAAACATCAGATTATCATATTTATTCATTAAGAATGTCTACTTCTATTTACCTTGCTCCAGCACTAAGCTGTTTTTCATGTGGTTCTTTATGCTGAGTCACTGTCACGAAGATGATCCTACAAGGTTACTTCACCCTTCCAGTATATGCTCCAAATGATGCTTTCGATCTCAACACAAACTTCATCGATGTCTGGACTTCCAACAAGACATTCTTTTCCCTGAGTGAGTTCTCTCTTTAATTTGTTCTTGATTAATTAATAAATGGCAAATATATGGTTGGTAATAGTTTAATTCTATGCTTGAGTTGATGTGAATTTCATTTCAGTCAAATTCATTATAAAATAGAAATGAGTAGAATTAGTTTTCTCTTTTCTATTTCATTCTAAATAAACAACAAGTGCTGGTCATTTTATTTCATTCCTTTCATTGTGAATAATGGCGTGGATCAACTGTGGTATTGATTAGTTAAATCTCATCCATTTTGGTGCAGTCCCGGCGCTTCCGCCCGCCCTGCCAGGACTTCCCGCCTGACTCGACGCCATCATTTCCGGTCCTTCAGCCTTTCTTGTCACCACCACCGGCGCCTCCGACAAGTGCAGCTGGCTGCCATCGGGCTGCGATTGGATTGACACTAGCGGCGCTTTGAATTTAATTGATTATATTTAAATGTATTGGTTATATATATCTGAGAGAAATAATCTAATTTTTCCTAGCAAATTTGTTTATTTTGCAGATCATCTCTCTAAGAAATATCGATTGATATTACATTGAAATGAAGGATTCTCCACATAGAGATGGCAGAAGCTAGAATCAGAACTTACTCAGATCTAAAGCTTCCTAACCACTTAACCAAAACCCAAAATCATGAAGCAAACATACATAGGCAGCGGATTCGTTGAAACTACAATCAGAAACTAACCTTGTTAGCCCAATGTGGAAGAGGCTACGACAAGTTTTTCTTGAACCTGATCCACCTCCTGATTAAGCAACAGGCGGGCAGTTATCGGCATCCTGTGACGTATCGACGTCAGAAGGTGGCATGTATTGCCACATTGGGAAGCCGGGGAAACCGATGATGGGAACCATGAGCTTGTGTCCGGGCGGCGCTTGTCCTTGGGCTGCAAAGGGACTGGGCACCATGGGTGGTTGAGGCACATAGCTTGGTATCGCATTCAGAATCTTTACTTGCTGCTCGAGACTTTCCTTCTCTGCCTTTAGCCTCTGCTTCTCATCGCGAAGCTCGTTCTTCTCATCCTGCTTGTCATGAACATAATGATGATGATGACACCTAATTTCTTTATGATTGCAAATGATAGAACCAAAAAAAAAAATATCAGAAAAACTAATCGTAGAACAAATCTCCTATTCAGATTCATGAAACTATCAATACCACATAGACAAATTGAGATAAGAAACACAGAGAGAGAACAAACTTTCAATTCTTTTATCTTTTCCCGGAGGCTTTCATTTGAATCTTTCAGCTTCTGTGCTTCATTGCGCAGTTGAGTCACCAATTGAACAGCGTCGTTTAAAATAGCAGCTTTGTCTGTCTTTGGTGGATTCACGGGATCAAGAACCGAACTTAATTCCAAGAACCTTAAATTGAGAAAAAAAAAACTTAAAAATCTGGATGCATATCTAAAAAGGACGGTGAATCCTGACAAGAAACAATCATGAATCATTGACAAAACTAACCTATCATTCAGCCTTTCCCTTCTCATCTTCTCCCTACAGGCTTTGGAGGAAGGTTGACTAGAGGACTCTGATCTCATACTGCAACTCATAAAATACTTTGCAATTACAAAAACAACATGATATATTGTAATTTATGCATGTATTAAGCAGACTAAAACATGATCTATAAACTCAGAATGAAGGACCACGAACCGTTTTGCAGAGCCAGGTTCCTTGAGACCGGCAGAATTTAAAAAAGAACTGTCCATATCCACACTGCAAAAGAAAAAATAATTGTTAAAAAATACAACAGTAAAATTTAATGTAGAGATTAAGAAGAGGCCAATTGTTAGTAAAATGATACAACAGTGACAGCCGGCTCATAATTTCGACCCATTTCAAAAAGGACTTCCCTCTTCGGGAGGTCAGCAGCATATGAGAAAAAAGAAGGATAAAGGAAAGAAAGAGAGAAGAAGAAATAAAAGAAGAGGAACAGGAAAGAAGAAAAAGAAGGGAAAGAGAGAAGAGAGGACCGTGAGAATTGCAAAGGAGAAGAGGGAAGAAGAAGAAGAGAAGCATAAGAATAAGAATAAGAAAGCGAAGAAAAAGAAGAAGTCTGTGAGATATACAGAACAAAATAGTGAATGAAAGAGGGGCAAAAAAAAACAGAAGAAAAGGGAAAGGAAAGAAGAAAGGAATTCAGGACTATTGGAATTTAGGGAAAGAGAAGAAATGATATGTTTGATCATCAATAGTGTAAATCTAAATTGGTAATCATCATGATAACAATATGTTTTATATTTTATTATAGATTTTCACCTATAATAATATCAGGACAAGATCATGGATATTTAGCAGCCTCTAAATAATCAGGACTAGGTCATGGATAATTAGCAGATTCTAAATAATTGACAGTTGGAAACACATGGTCTGTTGGATCAAGGATGGCAGATTTTAGTACTCCATATCTTGACAGAGAGCTAAGGTGAAAAAACATTCAGGCAAAGAACCAGTCTTCATGCATAGCTCGAAGATAGTAAAAAACTTTGTGCAAGTAAACAAGAAAAAAAAAAGACTGAGAAGAAGTTAAAACACAGGGGAAAAAAGCAACATCAGGATTTAAATGATAAGATGGATCTAAAACACTCTGGTGCCAATAGGATAACCAAGGAATCATCTGCAAGAACACCTTTTGTAATTATATTTTAAAATCCATCTGGAAATACAAGATATAGATATGAATTAGTTCAAGTGGTATAGAAGTGCTGAGCATATCAATTCCAAGTGGGTTAAGAGATAGGACCATTGACTATTGAATAATATAATGTATTCTAATATTCTTCAAACCACAAAAAAATCTAACAGGCAACAATGTCTGATTTAGCAATAATTTTTCATGTTTTCCATTTTCTCTTAAACTATGTAGTAAAAGAACGGATAGCCACACAATCTAAAATCATGCACTAATGAAATTATTGGAGACAAAGTTTATTAAAGGATCGCCACAGTTGTCAATCAAAGATAACCAGCCTTAATATTAGCAAAAACAGCAGAACTGTAAAACAAAAACCACTTATTCAAGCAAGAAAATAAAAATCTAATTTTTCGAAGAAATAGAGCAAGAGAACGAAACCCCAAGCCTTCGATTTGAATACACTTCACTAAGAATCGCCGCAGTTGCCAATCAAAGTTAACCCGGTTTAATATTAGCAAAACAGCAGCAATTGCAAATCAAATGAACCCAATTATTCAAGTAATACTGCAAGAATTAAAAAAAAAAAATCTAATTTTTCGAAGAAAACAAGCAAAGCTCGTATTCCTTGCCCTATTACCAAGAGATCGAAACCCCAAACCTTCGACTCGAATACCTGATATTGGAAACAGGGTCGAGACCCTGAGGAGCCCAATAAAACCCTCCATTGTCAGGGATATCGTCGATCAGCGAGCAATCGAGGAACCAATTAGCGTTATCGGAGGAGCCCATCCCCCCCTATTCACCGCCCAAGCCCAAATTCCTGCTGAAGGATTCCGACAACAACGCGCCGCAGGGGCAATTGCCTCGTCTCCTCTCGTTGAGATCTGGTCCCCGCCCCCTCGTCGTCTTTGAGGTTGTGACTGGCGAAAATTATTAGGGGAATTTCTTTAGGGTTCATGTTTCGATGAGAAAGGATGACGTGGCGTAAGGATATGCCGATAAAGTCTATCCAATGAGATTTCTTTTCCCACCCAGCATCACTTTCCTTAAATAGAAAATAATTAATTAATTAGTACGGGGCATAGCGCAGTATTTAAGGCATAGCGAAGTTAAATAATTAATTCCATCTGTCTGACAGATCTAATTTTAGACTTTTTAGTTAGCCTTCCGATCCAATTAAAATCTTTCATAGGCCATCCGACTAAATCGTACACATTTCAATAAATATATCATAATTAAAATTTAAATCATGAATATCTAAATGACAATTTGAATATCTTATTATAATACTATAACTCCGAGGACTGTATGTATAAAAATTATAGAGATTATAGAGACGATGAAAATTATCGATGATTTACTATAATATTTTTGTGATTTATCTAGAAATGATAAAAAAAATTATGAGACTAAATTAATCATCTTCAAAATTAATTAACATAATATTCTAAATTTGGCAAATATGCCTTAGACTTATATTTGCTATGCGGGTTGTGCCTAATTAAAGACATTATTAGACAAATTGAACGTGTTAGGTTGAACAGCACAATATTGCGAGGGTTTAGAAGTAGATTAGAAATCGTAAACTCTAAAACCCTACTTAGTGCTTAAGTTAATATCGATCCAAGTAGCTGAGAATGTTGCTCATCTTTTCTATGTCTAAACTTTTTCGTGTTGTAGCTCTTACTATCCTCGTTGTTGTTCTACTCAATATTCAGCTTAACGTCGTTGAAATTGACTAAGAATATCAATAGATTATACCGAGTTTGCGGTAGATATATATGCACATAGTTGCTGACATCAACAACAAATTGGTCAAAGGTTAAATAGTTTTTTTTTAAAATTTTTTTTAATATCTATATGGTGACAGATTTACTATAACGAAATATAGATAAATTTTTATGAATATATATTTTTGAAAAAAAAACTTTTTCTATTATTTTAACTGCTGTATGTTGTAGTCAGTTATAAGTTAAGTTTATAATTCATATTCCTTCGCATAACCTAGGGGCGAGATATGAGAGGCGCTTGAGATGAGTGTAATTATTTTTTACTAAATTAAATAGTATTTTTATTTGCGTCCGGTGCTATGGTGCAGTGAAAAAGTATCAAACTGTCACTGAGGTACCTACGGTTCGATTTCAAGATACGACATATTTGTAAGGATTTTTTTTTTTCTAAATAGGATGTGCAACTATGAGATGCTGAGCTTTTGGGCCGTCCGTTGCGAGCACATCTTGATTTATCCTGACGATCAGTGGAAAACTTCCGTAGGGCCGAATTGATTGTTCTAGGTTCGGTATTACTTAAGTCATCATTTTTTTAATAGTATTTTTCGCTACAATAGAATAGTATGTTATTCAATTCTCAATGGACGCATGCCCCTAATGAGAAAAAAAAACTCTTCCCATTCCCACCCTTATCCAACTTAACGGTCGGCTATAAGTTAACCATATGATTTACCTCCCTTTACATAACCTGGGGACGGTTGTGAGGGGCGTTTGGGGTGAGTATAATCACATTTTGCTACAATTGAATAGTATTTTATTCCCCAAGTTTGGTATTACCCATTCATCATTTTTTAATAGTATTTATTGGTGCAATCGACCTCCAAAATTTTAATATCTGACAATATGTTTAATGGAGTTTGTTTAAGGTTGACCTAGTCAAGTGAGAAGTCTAAAGTTGACTAGATAACTAACAAGTGGTTGAATAGATGACTGGCAAGGTTGATAATATGTTTAATATAGTTTGGTTAAATCCAAACAGGTCAAGATGATCTGATGCTTGACAAGAGGAAAAACTCTAGGGGAGGTAACCTTAGGTCTTGGAGGAGTTAACTCCAAGTAGAAGCCCTAGTAAGTGAAATTAGATGGTGAAAGACTTAGTGAGTGAAGCTAAGCCCTAGTGAGTAAAGTTAAGTGGTGAAAGACCTAGTTAGTGAAGTCAGAAAATGAAATCTTATGGGGGTGGTAACCCTAGCTAGGTACCTAGGGGAGGTAATCCTAGCCAGTGAGAAGTCTTGGAGAAGTGTGTAAGTACCCGGTGGTAGTTTTTATGTAGTCAACCAAGTTTAGTTAGGTCATGTGTATTTGATCCTTGTGTCTAAGTGTGTAAGAGCTTAGGAATACAAGAAGTCGAGCGGAAGACGCAGCTAATGAGAAGGGTGGCACGAGAAGGAAGTCGACGAGCTCGGTGCATCTGAGGGATGAGGTGTTGCGAAAGAGTACACCGGTGGATGAGAAGGACATGCACAATGTTCGAGGGAAGAAAAGTCGAGGAGGAAGCTTGCTCAAGGAGAAGGTCAGAGTTGAGTTCGACTGAGCTCAACTCAGTTAACCGGAACATCACCCATACAAAAAAGACCAACTAGAGGTTGATTTATCTTGTGGAAGACGCCTTTTATGTTATGCTTCATGGAAGGTGCTTTTAAGCATATGAAAGTCGTCTTCACTAGTCGTTAGCTAAAGATAAAATTTTATCTTTGGCAGATAAACCTTAGTCTATTGAAAGCGCCTTAGACCCTCTTGAAGGCGCCTTCAAGCTATGAATAGAATTTTCAAGAGCTATAAAAACAACCCTGGAGCTAGAAAATTAACAACTCCTATATTCATTTGATAGCATATTTCTGAGTGTTCAACGAGTGTAAGATGTTTCTCTACCTTCAACAAAGGAGATGTTATAATGCTTTCATCTGTCTTGGATTAATAATCACTTATATTGTAACCAAATAATTCTTCTGTCTCTTTTATTTTATTAGTTGTTTAATTAATTTATTATAATTGTGCTACTAATTTGAGTTGAAAGAATGAGAAATGGGTCTATTTTATTTTATAAACAATTCACCCCCTCTTGCCGGCTACACTGAGACCAATAGAGTGAACTCCAAGCATGTGTGATCGGATGTTTTCTGGTCTACTACGCATGGTCAATCAGACCAGTAGATTTTGGTAAACCTAAGTATAGTTTACTAATACTATTTTGCATTACTATGATCGTTATTGTGCTAATTTAGTATTGTAGGAAAGGTCTTAGTAGATCAGGCGATCAAACACTAAATAGAGAAAGTCCAAATAGGTCCGGAGGACCTGATGTTTGGCTGGTGAGTTGAGATAAACTATTGGAGATAGTGAAGTGAGATCGTGTCCCAATAGGGCAAACCTTAAGTACTGATCCAACTAAAGAAATCAACGGAGGTTTCTAAGTTGAGATCAAGATAGTTCTTAGTATCTTCATATTGCATATTATATCTGTTATAAATTCTATTTTGTAGAAAAAATATGTATTCCATAGTAGTTTTGAGGTAATCAACCAAGTTAAGTTAGGTTTTGTGTATGTTTGATTCTTATGTCTAAGTGTGCAGGAGTTTAGGAAGACAAGAAGTCGATAGGAAGACACGACTAACGAGAAGGATGATACGAGAAAGGAGGCGACGAGCTTGGTGCATTCGAGGGGCGAGATGCTACGAAAGAGTACATGGTGGACAAGAAGAACGTATGCGACGTTCGAGGGACAAAAAGTTGAAGAGGAAGCTTGCTCGATGAGAAGGTCAAAGTTGGGTTTGGGTGAGCTCAACTCTGAGTAGCCGGAGCATCACCCACACAAGAAGAGATCATCGGTTGAGAGTTGATCTGCCTTCTGTTGTTTGGAAGACGCCTTCGATGAACAGTGCGAAGAAGGATAGAAGGCACCTTCCAGTAGTCGTTAGCCACAGATAGAGTTTTATCCTCAATGGATAAAACTTATCTAATAGAAGGCGCCTTGGACCATCTTGAAGGCGCCTTCAAGCTGCAGATAGAGTAAGTGTCCAACGAGTGTAAGAGGTTTCTCCGCCTTCAAAGAATGAGCTTTTTTTAGTGCTTTTCTTTTGCCTTAGATTAACAACCACCTAGATTATAACCAAGTAACTTTTTAGCCTATTTTATTTTTAGTTGTTTAATCATTTTATTATAATTTTACTACTAATCTTAGTCAAAAGATCAGGAAATGTTTAGTTTTTATTTTACAGGTAATTCACCCTCCCCTCTTGTCGGCCCCGCTGTGCCAACAAAATATTGTGCTATTGTACTAACACTATTTTGCAGAAATTGGCGCTCCATCGGCAGAAAATAAGGTTCAGTCGACGAATCCACAGATTGTTCCATCGATGGAACAGAGTGTTCAGTCAATGGATAAAGCTCATCCAAAGGATCATATTAGAGCATACAAGGAAAGCAAGGTTTAGTCGACGGATTAGGTGATTCAGTTGACGAAATAACTTGATTTACGAGATCTGATGGACCAGATCAAAGCAAACAAGGAAGGACAAAGATCCCATCGACGGATCAGGCGGATTAGTCAACGGAACAACTTGATTTCTGGGATTACATAGATCGGATCATAGAACACAAGGAAATATCAGAGATCTGTTGACTGATAGATCATTTAGTCGATGGAAAGAATCAGTCAATGGAACAGTTTATCCATCGACTGAATGAGGTTATAAAAGAAGTACTAGAGATCTGAGTTGATTATAACTTGTCTGTTCAAGTCATTTGTAACAGTGCTTCATTCCCTCGCTACACGTGTAAGCTCTGCTCCTACAAAGTCGGAAAGCTTATCGACAACCCATGCCTCTAGTTACTTAATAGTTGTCGATATGATTATATTTAAACTCCATTAAACTTGTACTTTTATTCATATAGTGGATTGCTCAATGAAAGCAGACGTGCATCGCGTGCCTTGGAGTAAAAGTCAACACAGATTCCGAACTAAGTAAAAAAATTGACTTGTCTTTCATATGTTTTTCTTACTTCATATTTGTTGCGTACTTTGTTTTCAACTAAAGAAAGATTTTAAAAAGTGATGAGATTCACCATCTCTCTCGTCCTCAATGGTCCTACAATATTTTATTTGTCACCCAGACATCCACGATTCGATCCCCAACTACAATACATTTGTAGGGATTTTCCTCCAAATAGGGTACTCAACTATCGAATGTTGAACTTCTGGGTTGCTCGCTATGAATGCTTCTCAATTTATCTTAATAGTGGGTGAGAAATTTCCTGTGTCAGTCTCCCTAACAATAACTCGGCATCATCCATACATTCTGGATGACTTTTTACAACGTTCACAAACTCTTCAACTCCAACAAAATATTCATCTCGGATAATTTTTTTTTAATCTGATGTATATCCAATTTTTGTTCATGTACACTGTATCCTAATGAGCATAAAATTGACAATATTACAAATAAAAAATTAATTACTTAGCAATTATGCAATAAATAAATAAAAATGTACTACAACATGATTCCATGTATAAGAGAGGCAATATAATTTATAAGAGCATTTACATCAGCTTTTTTAAATACAAAATTTAACTTAAATTTTATATTTTACTTAAAAAAATCTTTGCACAATTACCTTATCTATTCCATAAATTTAGATTTTATGAATAGTACTTCTCTAAATTTGAAGAATGAAATTCATTCCCTAAATATTAAAATATCATTTAATTTTAAAAATATAAAAATATATATATAGGGAATGGATTGGGTAATAATAAAAGGTAAATCTACTACCTTAATGGGAGGTCGGTCCTACGGATATATAGAGAGGTAAATGTAATGAATTAGGTAACCAAAAATAGATATTATATAAGGAGAGAGAAAAAATAATTAAAAAATGGAAGAGAGAAAATAAAATAATAACAAAAGATAGTAGAAATTTTACATAATGTATAGTGAAAATGATTATTTAAATTTAATAAAGTGGATGATTTATTTCAAATTTTAGATATATTATAGAGAAACTGATGTGAATGCTCTTAGCATATTATTAAGCATATATATTGTAGGATTGATGCGTGCTAAAGGGGATGGTAAATAGTGCTCGTGACTTTTTCCATGTTTTTTTGGAAAACACGAATGTGCAAACACAGCGGAAGAGCAAGAATAAGCGAAAGAAAAAACAATGCTAACAAGTTTATTTTTATTAGGTTTCGGAGTCTTTGACGACTCCTACTCCAAGGCTTGCGATCGTTGATCGCTTTCGTTGGACAATCCACTATCAGTTCGAATATTACAAAAATATTGAAGTATAACTTTGAAACAAATAAAGTATACCGACAACATTAGGATCTGGAGAGTTACGTTTTCGGTTGTCGGAGTCGCGTCCCTCGGTCGTTGGAGTTGCGTCGCTCGGTTATCGGAGTCGCTTCGCCCGGTCGTCGGAGTCGCATCATGGAGTAGCAGGATTGTTCTTAGAGCAGCGCGTAGGAGAAAGATTGTGAAAATCAATTGTGTACAACCATCTACTCGAGACCCTCTTTTATGGGTCGTTGAAAGTGCCTTCAACCCCATTGAAGGTGCCTCCAGCTCAAATTTCTATCCCCAAATTGCGGTGCCGATAATATCCGCTTTCTGCGAACTTCATCCATTCGAAGGCGTCTTCAAGCTCCTGGAAGGCGCCTTCTATCCCTGGTCCAAGGAGCCTTTAAGCGCTTGGAAAGCGCCTTCAGCTCCCTTCTGCATGAAGCTTGGGCTAAGGCACCCGAGGCGCCTCTAACAGCCCCGGAGGGGCCTCAGACACTGTTCATCCGAGCATTTCCTTGTGCATCTCCCTTCCTGCAAGGCATATTAGTCTATAAACAAAATATACCATGAAAAACAAAGTTAGCACAATAAAATATGAATACTAAATTATTTGACAGCCTTCGAACTATCCGGTTTTGACTTTCGGATTTTCCGAAAATCCTAGGTCGAACCGACGCCTATTGTTCCCTCAACGGGGAGCGTGTGTCCTCACCTACTCCTCTCAAGAGAAATTACCTTTTTGCCAGATAGTCCTTCAGACCGTCTGGACTTTTACTAGCATCCGAGACTTCATGTCTTCATGCTGAACGTCCGCTCCACAACCCGTCCAGACTTCGACCTGATCCGCGACCACTAGGATTTTCACATAGAGTTCTCGACTCTAGGATTTCGCCCAAAGTGCTCGACTCACCAAGACTTCGCCCAATCTCCTGGATCAGGACTTCATGTCTAACCGTAGTTAGGACTTTCCACCTATTTAGAGTCCACTAGGTGTTGGGATCTTAGATGGCTAGAGGGGGGGGTGAATAGCCTCTTTGAAAACTTAAACACAATCTTTCTTAAAGAAAAACTTGTTAGCACAGCGGAAGTTGAAAACTAAAACTAAGGAAGAAAAACACACACAGCAGACACAAGGATATACGAGGTTCGGGGATAACTTGCCCCTACTCCTTGGCGTGTCCGTAAGGAGGACGACTCCTTGATCTTTCGGTAGATCACACCCCGGACAAAATCCGGCTAAAGATGTCTCCTTCTCGGTGGAGCAATCTCTCAACAGAGTCTCAGTTGATTATAGAATTAAGCACAAGACTTACAGTGGCTGAGAAGAATAATCAGATGAGCTTACAGCCACGCGGAGAAAAAACAGAGCAGAGAGCGCACAACGACCTTCTTAGCAAGGAGCTCACAGCTTCACCAACTTGCTTTCTCAAAGGATTGATCGAAAAGAAACAGAGAATCGGTTCCTTTTCTGAACCTCTCTTCTTCCTTCTTATGTCTCTCTGCTTCACTGGCTCGAATCACCGCCGCCTGTAGAATCGCTGCTGCCAACAAAGCGTAGCCAATCACCTCTCCTCCTCATCTGGTTCTCTGAACCCATGCCAATGGAAATCACTGGCGTCTCTGGATACGAACCAATAAGTAGAGGTCAAACTGAGCGCAGCCCAATCGCAATCAGATTCACCAGTGAACGTTGATGCCTCAAATGCATCTGTTGCAGCAAATCACAGTGAAAAGAGCACTTGTCTTCTTCTCTTAATGAAGCTTAATTTGAATTCAACCATGAGAGTGTGACCTGCAACCTGCAAGCTAAAAAGACTCACAGCAGATGGTTAAAAACAGATGGGTGAAAACAAATACGACAATCAGAAAAAGTGCATGCAAAACAAACAATACCGTGGGTCGGTCTGCAGACCGATCCACGCTTTATGGATCATCGCTGATCGGTCTGGTAGACCGATCAGGAACTAATCTGATCGGTCCCCAGACCGATCAGATGTCGCTCTTTCCAAATGCGCACAGCTTCTGATCGGTCTGCGGACCGATCAGGCACTAATCTGATCGGTCCCGAGACCGATCAGATGTCGCTCTTCCCAAGCGCTTACAGCCTCCTGATCGGTCTCCAGACCGATCAGTAAAATCACAGTAGACTACTGATCGATTCCTGATCGGTCGCCAGACCGATCAGGTGTCCAAGGTTTCACTGGATCGGTCTGCCGACCGATCCAGCTTCTTGACTCAGTCCGGGTCGAGCCCTCTCTGACCTAGTCCGGAGAAACGAGCTCCCTAGCCCTCTCCGACTTCATCTGGTCCTAGAGAACGAGCTACCGAGCCCTCTCTGACTTCGCATGCCAAGCTTCCTTCTTGGACTTTTCAACACCAGATGTCCGATCACCCTTGATCCATCTGGATTTTCCCTTGCCTGGCTTCACTCACCAGGACTTGCACCTAGCTTCACTCACTAGGGTTTTCACCTGGCTTCACTCACCAGGATTTCCAACCCGCCTGGCTTCACTCACCAGGACTTTCCAACTGCCTAACATCCCAGTTAGGACTTTCTCAATCAGGTCAACCAGGTCAACCTAGATTAGTAATTAATCTGAGTTAAATATCTGATACAAACTTAAATCAGTGTCAACAGCAAAACAACATCCAGGTCAGACTGTATCAACAATCTCCCCCTTTTTGTTGTTTGACAACACGATTTAAGTTTAGATCAGAAATACTCTTATTTTCATAATTTTAGGAAAATCAGGATCCTCCCCCTAAGACGGATATACCTTAGTTATCTTCTCCTCCTTTTTCATATTGACTTGATGAAGTCAATTCATCACTTAACTTAACTTAGTCGAATAGGTGCGAATTAGGTAAGAGGATTCAAAAAGACTCAAAGTCATCCTCTCCCCTAAAATCAACCTTTCATTCATTTCTAAACTTAGTTATCGTCTCCCCCTTTGTCAAACACCGAAAAGGAGCGAACAAGGTAAGATAACTTAAAGAGCTCCCCCTTAATCCATATTGTCTTCTGCTTAATCCCCCTAGAATTCCTTCTAAGTGTATTTTAGGACAGTAAATGAATAAGAGACATACAAAACAAGGCATATGAGTAGCATATTAAGAACCAGTAAGGAGCGAAACATAAAGAAAGAAAATAAATAGCATACATAGATGAAATGAACAAGCATCCAGGTCAGACATAAAATATCCAACAAGCAGCATCAAAAACATAGACAGTCAAAATGACACACAAAATGTATCAATCAATATCCTCAACAGGAGGAACCTCATCATCATCTGCGGGAGGCACGTAACCCTGAGGCGGCATGCTGGAGCTCGAAGGTGGATGACCCGAGAAATGCTGCGGAGGTGGGTTGGTAACTCACCTAGTGCTCTCCCATCCTTCCACCGGACGGCCCCATTTTGTCCTATGATTCCAGAGTTAGAAAATGCCCGCTTTCCAAGCCTGCAATCCTGTCTGACCATCTTGATTATTCTACCCTTAGAGACATCAACCTGAAGGGTCTCGAGCCAGTCTGTAATTATATGCCCATAAGGCATATAAACAGTGTAGCAGCTCGACTCACTATAGGAGACGATCGAAGAGTAGATGCTAGTTACGATGTCAAAATCGAGACGCCGACGCAATCCATAAAGCATCAGGCAATGATATGGTCGGATCTCAGACAATGGTTTAGATGTGATAGGCAGAAGGCAGTTTGTGACAATTTTAAACAGAATGTAGTCTTGAGGAGATAATTTCAAGGCTGCAAAAGTAGGAAAGTCAACATCTAGCTCATCAAGGCCACCCGGTCTAGGTTGCCTGAAGAAATACTCATAGACGGAGTCAGGTGTAACATCAAAAGGTGAGGGTAGGGGATCTGGTAGATCAGGAAATATCGAGAAGACATTACCGGAACACCTCCGACAATCGAGATACTCAAAGAAGGATAAGAAATTGAAATCAAGAGTCCGCTTATCAACTCTTGTTTTATAAACTGCTTCATTAGGAATCTTATGAAGGTTGTTATAAAACTCAGAGACCAAGTCATAGTTGATATCCCGTTCTAAGTAGACAAGTGAGTCAAGATTGTAGTAGGAAATAGTTTCAGACACAGTTGGGCAAAACTCGTCTATGAATTTATGATCTACAGACCTACACGGGAGTAATTTGAAGGTTCTTAGTCTAAAGGCTTCCTCAAAATTTTGGTTCGGGAATCTACCGGAGACAGCTGGTTGAGGACGGGAGGTTTCTTTGGACTTGGATTTATCTTTGGACTTGGAAGTACCCTCACCTACTGGTTTCTTCCTAAGGGGTTAGGAACATGACACAGATGAAGCAAAGAGCACAACCCGAGCACCACCCTAAATCACTGAAGCAGTGAGAAATGAAACAAATGAAGTACTAACGAGAAATAGAGCTGATTAAGTTACCTTGGAGCCATTTCTCTGGTTGTCGGAGAAAGAAAGAAGTGCTGAGGCAGGAGGGAGTCGTCTAGGGTTCGGCGATCAAGGGGAAGAAGAAACGGGAAAAGAGAGTCGGCTAGGGCTTCGTATGTAATGGGAAAGGAGGGAGTCGGGAGGAGTTAAAACCAGGGATCGATCTATTCCCTGATCGGACGACTGTTCGATCAGGAGAAATCCTGATCGATCAGATCCACCCGAGTGAATGGCGACACCTGATCGGTCAGTGGACCGATCAGGGATCATCCTGATCGGTGCCCGGACCGATCAGGGGGCTTCCTTCGTGTCACTGGACCGATCAGATACCAAACAGAGAGTTTGGCTTCGTTCTGGATCGGTCGACAGACCGATCCAGACTTTCCTGATCGGTCTGTGGACCGATCAGTGTCTGATAACCCGATTTCAGTAATTTCAGTAACTGAAATACTGAGCCATGAAGTCTGAAGAATCCGGAACTCAAGAATTCAGAACTTCCCTAAGACATACCCTAGAACTTAGGAATCACCAAACACTAATATATTCGAAATATGATTTCTTATGGCCTGAACTTGTTCATAATCCAAAAGTTTCAGACTCTTATCAAACAAAACCTCACACTAACTCCAACCATATGGAGTTCTGTCTTCTTGGTCCTTAAGAGTTCAAAACATATTTTTGCTAAAACTCATCTCTATGATCAGGTTCAAATTTGTCAAAATATAAACAACTTGTCCTAATTTTCAATCAAGGCATGTTAAGTATCAATCAAAAATATCAATCAACAAATCACTCATAGTTAGAAACTTTTTAGACAAAGGTCCAACCAAGATTCCTTGATTGGAATATATGAGTAAGATCAAGGAACCAATTACACATGAATTATGTAATGGTGTTCCCCATACTCAATTAATGTCTCTTCAACCTAATTATTCAAGGGATGCATGATACATTTTGAATAATTTGGTTGTTCCTAGCATCTCACCCCATTTCTAGCAAACAAAAATATTTTGTTAAACTTTATAGTTTGTGTGAGATGTTCCCAAGTTGCCCAAATTATTGTCCCAATTACTCTTGTCATTTTACTAGTCCTTATTGATCATGGTGAAGTTCTAATAACCTAAGGAGCCAAACACATTCCCAACTCCCTCCTTAAATGACTAAATTCATTCTCCGGAAGGGGTTTGGTGAAAATATCAGCTAGGTTTGACTTTGACTCAACATATGTGAGTGCAATGTCTCCCCTAGCTACGTGATCTCTTATGAAGTGATGACGCACTTCAATGTGTTTGGTACTCGAATGATGGACTGGATTTTTAGTTAGGTTGATCGTGCTAATGTTGTCACATAGCACTTGTACACCCTTATAAGAAAGTCTATAATCCTCTAGGGTGTGTGTCATCCACAACAACTGTGATACACTCTCTCCCATGGCAATATATTCGGCCTCGGTCGTGGAGAGAGCAACACAATGTTGCTTCCGACTTGACCAACTAACTAAAGATGAACCTAAAAATTGGCAGCCCCCACTAGTACTTTTCCGATCCAATTTGCACCCAGCATAATCGGAGTCGGTATAACCTATCAAGTCAAAAGACTCAGTACGTGGGTACCAAAGACCTACTCTAATTGTGCCTTTAAGGTATCTCAGAATTCTCTTAACTGTAATTAAGTGAGATTCCTTGGCACAGACTTGATACCTAGCGCACATGCCCACAGCAAAGAGTATGTCCGGTCGACTAGCTGTGAGATATAGAAGACTACCAATCATGCTTCTATATTGCGTTAGATCAACTGGTTTTCCACTCTCATCATTGTCAAGGCGAGTGTTCGTCGCCATTGGAGTGGATACTTCCTTAGAGTCACTCATATTGAATTTTCTAAGCATCTCTTGAGTGTATTTTGTCTGATGGACATAAATTCCATCTCGAGTTTGTTTGATTTCAAGTCCGAGGAAGAATGTCAACTCTCCTACTAGACTCATCTCAAACTCACTTTCCATGTGAGAAATGAATTCATTCAAATAGCCCTTGTTATTTGAGCCACAAATTATGTCATCGACATATACTTGGGCTACAAAAATATTTTCACCATCTCTACGCAGAAATAGTGTTGGGTCTATCTGGCCTCTTACAAAGCCCTTTTCTAATAGGTAAGTTGACAACCTTTCGTACCATGCTCGAGGTGCTTGTTTAAGCCCATAAAGAGCTTTCTTGAGCTTGTATACGTGGTTTGGAACTTCGGTATTCACAAATCCCGGTGGTTGTTCAACATAGATCTCTTCTTTAATGAAACCATTTAAGAAGGCCGATTTAACATCCATTTGATAGAGCTTGAAACCTCTATGTGCAGCAAAAGCTAGCATTAAACGAATGGACTCTAATCGTGCCATGGGAGCATAAGTCTCATCATAATCGAGACCTTCGACTTGACTATAGCCCTTGGCTACGAGTCTCGCCTTGTTCCTTACGACTTCTCCCTTTTGGTTTAACTTATTTTTGAAGACTCATTTAGTTCTAATAATGGTGGTCTTCTTAGGTCTAGGAACTAAGTCCCACACTTGGCTCCTTTCAAATTAACCTAACTCATCTTGCATAGCTAAAATCCAATCAGGATCGTGCAATGCCTCATCAACTAATTTTGGTTCAATCTCTGAAATCAATGCGACTTCATTAGACTCATTTCTAAAGAATGACCTAGTCCTAACCCCTTGTTGGATGTCACCCACAATTTGGTCTTGGGGATGACTAGTGGCTATCCTAGTTTGTCTTGGTGTTGGTGGTGCCTCATGAATGGTCTCACTAGGCACAGGCAAGGACTCAATATCAGGCAAAGGATCAGATTGAGTTCTTTGCTACCTTTGCTCATCAACATCAGAGTCAACTTCGACTCGTTCTTCATTTTGATCATTCAAACTTAGATTTCTAAGTTCAAATTGAATTTCTCCTACATCCCTTGGTTGATCATTTAAGTTAGGGATTTCTTCAAAAGCTACATCAGAGGACTCTTCAATCAATTTAGTCCTATTGTTGTAGACTCGATAGGCTTTGCTGGTAAGAGAGTACCCGACCAGTATCCCTTGATCAGCCTTAGCCGTGAACTTCCCAAGATGATCCTTGGTGTTCAAGATAAACACCTTACAACCAAACACCCTAAGATGTTTAATTGTAGGCGGTTTCCCAAACCAAAGTTCATGGGGAGTCTTTCCTAAAAACCTATGTATTAAAACTCGATTTTGCACATAGCAAGCTGTATTCACAGCTTCAGCCCATAAGTAGCTCGGTAGTGTCTTGTAGGACTCGGTTCTTTCTCTCCACAACCCCATTTTGTTGTGGGGTCCTTGGAGTAGAGAACTCATGCCTATATCCCTTTTCTTGACAAAACTCTAAAAACCTATGATTTTGAAATTCCCCACCATGATCACTTCTAATGGTTTTAATTGTTGTCGATTTTTCATTTTCAGTTCTTCTACAAAAAGAAATAAAAATATCTATAGTTTGGTCCTTATGTTTCAAGAAGAAAGTCCATGTGTATCTAGTAAAATCATCAACGATTACCAAGCAATATCTACTTCCATTCAATGATATTACACTACTGCAATCAAATAGGTCCATGTGCAATAAATCTAAAGCAGTAGATGTACTTACCGTGCTTTTACCTTTATGAACAACTTTTGTTTGCTTACCCTTTTGACATGCATCACATAGTTTGGTCTTGTGGTACTTGATGCTGGGTAAGTCTCGCACTAATCCTTGGTTGGCCAACTTCCGGATGTTCTTCATGTTTACATGTGCCAACCTTCTATGCCATAGCCAAGACTCTTCTTCTTTCGACATGAAACACTTAATCAAAGCATTAGTAGCACTTTTAAACGATACTTGATAAATATTATCAACCCTTGTGCCTACTAGTACCGTGTCAAGTGTGTCAATGTGTTTAACCAAACATTGACTTGAATGAAATTCAATTGTGTAACCCGTATCACACAATTGACTGACATTTAGGAGATTAAAAGTCATCCCCTTGACTAGAATGACATTCTTGATATGGAGACATTCGGATATATGAATGTCTCCAACTCCTACAACCTTAAGGCTACCATTATTACCAAAAGACACATTACCTCTACTTTTGTTTTGAATGGTTGTAAACAGTGATTTGTCCCCGGTCATGTGCTTGGAGCATCCACTATTAACAAACCAAGTTGATAGATGCTCCCCCTCGACCAATGCCTACAAGACACGGAAGATAGAGGTTTTAGGTACCCAAATCTTGGGACCTAATGCTTCTACAACGAAAGACCTAGGAACTCATGCCTTGGTCATACCTTTCCTAGTTCCATGAGCCCTAGAAACATGTGATCTACTATTTTGAGTTCTAGACATTAGAAAAATGAAACTCGACTCCTTGGGTTGATACCCTAGCCCGGCCTTGTTGTAGACTGCCCTTTGGGCATTTAGAATCATGTCTAGAGTCTTAGAGCTAGTTGAGAACTTCTCAAGTATTTTCTTGAGTTTCTCAACCTCACCCTTTAAAGTCTTGTTCTCATCCTCAAGGACTTCTAGATGTAGGTCATCGACCTCATCTTCCCTAAGGGTCCTTAAGGTTTTTACTTCTTCTTTTAACAATTTATTTTTTGTTTTTGACTTTTTAAGCAATGTAGATAAGTGAGTGATAGTCTTATAACACTTTTCTATATGAGAAGAGGTTACCTCTTCATCATCCGACGATGATGAAGCCGCGGTTGAAGCGTCGCTCGAAACTCCCTCACTTCCGGAGTCCGAAACCTCCCTTGCCATGAGTGCTAATTGTCGTGTGCTCTTTTCCATCTTCTCTTCTTCCTCCGATGAGCTTGATGAGGACTCATCCCAAGTGGCCTCGAGAGCCTTCTTCTTCTTGACTCTTTCCTCCTTCTTTTTGGCTCGTTCCTCCTTCCTCTTTAATTTCGGACACTCGCTCCGAATGTGTCCTTTCTTGCTACACTCATAACATATAACATTAGATTTATCAAAATCTTGATCATTAGTTTTACCTTTTCCTTTGTATCTTCGGCTTCTTCTCATAATCCTTCTTACGAAGTTCGCCATCTCACTTGATGATGATCCACTTTCATCATCGGATTCGGAGGAAGAGGTGGATGAGGAAATCTCCTTTTCCTTCTTCTTTTCCTTCTTCCATCCTTGCTCTTTGGTCCTGCAAATAAATTAATACCCTTCTCTTTTTGACCTTTGTTAGCAAGCTCATGAAGTTCCATCTCACAGAAAAATTCATCTAGTTTAACAATGGAAAGATCCTTGGATACCTTGTAGGCATCTACCATAGATGACCACAAGGCATTCCTAGGAAAAGATTTAAGAGCGTACCTTACTAGATCGTGATTCTCCACTCGTTCGTCCACAGAGTGTAGACTGTTGATGATCTCCTTGAATCTCCCATGAAGTTCACTTACCGTTTCATTGTCCTTCATGGTTAGATTTTGGAGCTGATTCAAGAATAGGTCCCTCTTGGAGCTCGATGAGTTTGTTCCATAGGTCTCTTGCACTCGAGAACGGACCTACCTTGACGAGTTGGTCCTTGGCGATTCCACATTGCAAGGTGACCATAGCCTTGGCATCGGCTTGTGCTTTGCGGAGTTGTTCGGTAGACCACCTTGACGAATCGAGTTCCTTACCTTCTTCATCCTTTGGTCGTGTGAAACCTTCCTTGACTGAGAACCACATGGCAATGTCGGTCTTGAGGTAATACTCCATGCGGCCCTTCCAATATTGAAAATCTGCTCCTTCGAAGTAGGGTGGTCGATTTGTGCTAAAGCCTTCCTTCATAGCCATCCTTGTTTGCTCTTTTGGGTGTTAATCCGAATCAAAGAGCCCCTTGCTCTGATACCACTTGTTGGGATCTTAGATGGCTAGAGGGGGGGTGAATAGCCTCTTTAAAAACTTAAACACAATCTTTCTTAAAGAAAAACTTGTTAGCACAGCGGAAGTTGAAAACTAAAACGAAGGAAGAAAAACACACACAGCAGACACAAGGATATACGAGGTTCGGGGATAACTTGCCCCTACTCCTCGGCGTGTCCGTAAGGAGGACGACTCCTTGATCTTTCGGTAGATCACACCCCAGACAAAATCCGGCTAAAGATGTCTCCTTCTCGGTGGAGCAATCTCTCAACAGAGTCTCAGTTGATTATAGAATTAAGCACAAGACTTACAGTGGCTGAGAAGAATAATCAGATGAGCTTACAGCCACGCGGAGAAAAAAACAGAGCAGAGAGCGCACAACGACCTTCTTAGCAAGGAGCTCACAGCTTCACCAACTTGCTTTCTCAAAGGATTGATCGAAAAGAAAAACAGAGAATACAACACACTTTCTGAACCTCTCTTCTTCCTTCTTATGTCTCTCTGCTTTACTGGCTCGAATCACCGCCGCCTGCAGAATCGCTGCTGCCAACAAGGCGTAGCCAATCACCTCTCCTCCTCATCTGGTTCTCTGAACCCATGCCAATGGAAATCACTGGCGTCTCTGGATACGAACCAATAAGTAGAGGTCAAACTGAGCGCAGCCCAATCGCAATCAGATTCGCCAGTGAACGTTGATGCCTCAAATGCATCTGTTGCAGCAAATCACAGTGAAAAGAGCACTTGTCTTCTTCTCTTAATGAAGCTTAATTTGAATTCAACCATGAGAGTGTGACCTGCAACCTGCAAGCTAAAAAGACTCACAACAGATGGTTAAAAACAGATGGGTGAAAACAAATACGGCAATCAGAAAAAGTGCATGCAAAACAAACAATACCGTGGGTCGGTCTGCAGACCGATCCACGCTTTCTGGATCATCGCTGATCGGTCTGGCAGACCGATCAGGAACTAATCTGATCGGTCCCCAGACCGATCAGATGTCGCTCTTTCCAAATGCGCACAGCTTCTGATCGGTCTGCACTAATCTGATCGATCCCGAGACCGATCGATGTCGCTCTTCCCAGCGCTTACCCTCGATCGGTCTCCGCACCAATCGGTAAAATCACGATGAACTCGATCGATTTCGATCGGTCGCATCGATCGAATCGCCGAGCCATCGATCGATTCGATCGGTCGCGCCGATCGATCGCCGAGCCATCGACGATTCACGATCGGTCGCCGGACCGATCGGTGTCCAGACCGGATCGGTGCCGACCGATCCGACTTCTTGACTCGGGTCGAGCCCTCTCTGACCTAGTCCGGAGAAACGAGCTCCCTAGCCCTCTCCGACTTCATCTGGTCCTAGAGAACGAGCTACCGAGCCCTCTCTGACTTCGCATGTCAAGCTTCCTTCTTGGACTTTTCAACACCAGATGTCCGATCACCCTTGATCCATCTGGATTTTCCCTTGCCTGGCTTCACTCACCAGGACTTGCACCTAGCTTCACTCACTAGGGTTTTCACCTGGCTTCACTCACCAGGATTTCCAACCCGCCTGGCTTCACTCACCAGGACTTTCCAACTGCCTAACATCCCAGTTAGGACTTTCTCAATCAGGTCAACCAGGTCAACCTAGATTAGTAATTAATCTGAGTTAAATATCTGATACAAACTTAAATCAGTGTCAACAGCAAAACAACATCCAGGTCAGACTGTATCAACATTAGGACTTTTGCCTAAGATAACTTAGGACTTTTTTATAAGCTCATTCACACTTATTAGATAACAAGTAACCTTAACTTTGAACTTTTTTTCGATCGTCTGGTGCTCGCTGCACCAACATATACATCCATCAACATAAGAGAGGTACTACTCATGTGATTTCATGTATTAACTAAGTATTCCATGAACACAAAAAAAATTATATACAAGAAGTTGCTTAATCAAAGTAATGAAACTAGGTTAAAATTCTACAACTTATCAAAATAGGTTAAAATAATCTAGAATCGTATTTTGGTTTTTATATGATACCTTGCAACCAACTAGTTGGTCGAGGCCTTGTGGCCAAGGCTTTAGCATTACGACTGGGGCAGATCTTGTCGACCAAGCTAGTAGCACGCCAAGTTCCTGGTAGCGAGCGCAGGATCAACCAAGCTCGCGACCACGAGCTAAGGGTCGCCCAAGCTCACAGCCGCGAGCTCAGGGCCAACTAAGCTCGCGACAACGAGCTCAAGACCAACCAAGCTCATGACAGGGATCCCAGGGCCGGCCAAACTTGCGGCTGCAAGTTCAGTGTCAACTAAGCTCACGGTCGCAAACTAAGGGCTAACCAAACTCACGGTAGTGAACTCAGGGTTGGCTAATTTCGCATTGTGAGCTTAGGGACGACCAAACTCATTGCCACAAGCTCAAGGCCGGCCAAGCTCGTGGCCGCGAGGTCGCAGCCGATCACGCTGCCACAAGCTCGCGACCAGCCAAGATCACCGCCATTAGGGTTTAAAACGATAGGAGAGGGAAGAGAGAAGATCATACTTGTATGATCATCAGAGGAGAGGATGCCGGGGATTAGAGGGCATGTACGCCGGAGGAGAGGAGTCAGAGATAGGAGAGCAAGGTCGCCGAAGATATCGCTGAAGAGATCGAGAATCGCCGGAGCCGAAGAGATCGAGAATGCGAAGATTTTTGGAGATTGGAGCCGAACCCTAAATCCCGATATTAGCGATGAACATTTATGTCCGTCGTTATTTTAGAGACAAAACTTAAATTCCATCTCTCTATATAACGACAAAATATTTTATTCTGTCACTAATTATGAGCATTGTATTTTAAATATTAGAGACATAATTTAAATTCCGTCTCTAAACTAACGACGGATAATATATTTCTTTGTTAATATTTAAATAGAGTAATGATGTTTAAACGAATAATATATTTTTATTGCTATTAATTTCATATAAACCATATGTTTTTTATTATTAATGATTAAATTAGACAAAAATATAATTCCATAAATAATTCCATAATTCCGTCGTGCATTAGTCTCTCACTTGATGCAGCATTAGAGACTATGCGAATATGCAATTTCATTATGAAAATAATAATGCCAACAAAGGAAAAAGTACACTCTTTTAAAAATAATATTTATATATATTCCTTTTTAGCGACAAAGCTCTCCATCAAATATCTAACTTACACCGAATATGAACAAGTTTAGTCGATTCATTAGATTTCTAATTAATTAGAAACTAATTGGAAGATTAGTAGGGATAAACAGGAAAGATGAAATAGTGTGATATTTGAAAAGGTACTAGACGTGTTCAATTAGAGACTAATCTTATAGCAGGCTGTGATTCTATAACATTGGCTGTAAAAAAGTCGAGTCAAATCGAGCCGAGTTAAGCGAGTCAAGTTTTAGGATATTTAACCTTATTTGATAAGTTAACTTAGTTGAACTGAACTTAAAATGAACTAAGATTTTAAAATGATTGTTTAAACTTGGCTTGGTTTATTTTTTATAAATTTGAATTTGTTTGAAACTTAGCTTGAGCTCGGTTCGTTTAGATATTATCGAGTTCTCAATTCAAACTTAACTTGAATTTAGTTTGAGCTTTATTTGTTTAGATGTTATCGAGCTTTCAATTCAAATTTGTTGATTGTTTGAAATTTTTGGTTGTTTGATTGATTATTGAGCTTAATAATTTAAATTTATTTATTTTATTTTATTATTTATTTAACATATTGAAAAAAAAATTTACTAATAAATATAATTTATAAATATGATTCATGAACGTTGTTCATGAATATTATTCACGAACATTAACGAATTGAACATATATATGTTCAATTTTATTTATTTAGCTTAACAAATTATTAAAATTATTTATTTAATTAATCTTATATATATTAAATGGACATAAATAAACTCTTATCAAGTCAAAGTCGAATATCAAACTTATAACTAACTTGATTTACAGCCCTACTAACCCACTATATTCTTTTTATTATCTATTTTTTTTTATTTAACCAATTAAAATCCGTCATCTCAGTCTGGAATTTATGAAATCAGATATATTATTTTAATTTTATATGGGAATTTATGAAATTATAAGTTAATTACTTTTCTGATTTAATTGGTAACACTTGAATCGTGTCTGTTATTTTCAGTGTTACTTTCGACATAACGTTTAAGAGCAATTGATACGCAAAGCAGCTGAAACCCTCAGATCCGCGAGCGAAAGAAGGCGGACATCGCTATGCTCCTCGACCACTCCGCCATCGCTCGATTTCAGCAGCAAAGCATCAAATGAGAAGGGACTATGCGTCCCCTTCTCTTCATCCTTCGCCGTTAGCACCTTCTTCTGCCTCCATTTGTCGCCGGCCATGGAAATTAACCTCCCTGGCATCTGCAACCTGACCTCGGACCTCCCCAGAATCCAAAACCACGACGCGTCGAGGTTTTCCTGCTCGTCGGTCGACGCCAAGACCGCCAAACGCGCAAAGCTCGAGCCTTTTGGCGGTCTGGGTCTGTGTTCCGCAGGGAAGATCCGATCTTGTGCCGTCGTCAGGTGTTCGACCTCTCAGGAGAATTGCCTGAGGCCGAAACCACAGCCGAGGCCGAAGAAACCGGTTGTTGAGGATGCCGCCCCTGGGTCGAATTCTGCCAACGCTTCCGGATTGTGCAGTCAAATCGAGAAGCTGGCGTTCCTCAAGATGTATAGCGAAGCTCTAGAATTGTTTGAGATCTACACATCGAAGCGCAGGCTCGTCGCAGCTGACGCCAGCACCTACGATGCTCTCATCAATGCCTGTATCGGACTGAAATCGACCAGAGCGTTGAATTCGGTGTTTCAGCATATGATCGATGCTGGTTTTGAGATGGATCAGTATATGTGGAACCGTTTGCTTGTCATGCATGTGAAATGTGGCATGATGAAGGATGCACGAAGACTGTTTGATGAAATGTCTGAGAGGAACCTTGTGTCGTGGAGCATCATGATATCCGGTCTTGTGGATGAGGGGTCCTATGGGGAGGCATTTGACCTGTTCTTATTGTTGTGGGAAGAGGAATCGGATGCCAGTCCGCGAATCTTTTCAACCATCATAAGGGCAGCCACTGGACTGGGCTTCACTCTTACAGGTATGCAATTGCATTCATGTGTTGTCAAATTGGGAGTTACGGACAATATCTTCGTTGCCTGTTCTCTCATTGACATGTATAGCAAATGCGGATGCATCGAAGAAGCTCAGTGCATATTCGATGAGTTGCCTGAGAAGACAATTGTTGCATGGAACGCGATTATAGCGGGCTATGCTCTTCATGGATACAGTGAGGAGGCTTTGGATATGTACTATGAGATGCAAGGTGCCAATGTTAAGATGGACCAATTTACCTACTCAATCTTCTTTAGAGTATGTGCTCGGTTAGGCTCGGTAGAACTTGCAAAGCAAGCTCATGCAGGTCTCATCCGGAATGGTTTCCGGTCAGATATAGTGGCAAGTACTTCTTTGGTTGATATGTACTGTAAATGGGGCAGGATGGAAGATGCTAGGAATGTTTTCGATAAAATGCCACAGAAGAACCTTATATCTTGGAATGCACTGATAGGTGGATATGGGAACCATGGCATGGGAGATGAGGCTGTTAAGATGTACGAGAGAATGTCGAAGGATGGGATGGTCCCCGACCATGTAACCTATCTTGCTGTCTTAGGTGCATGTAGCCATTCTGGTTTGTTTGAGAAGGGGAGAGAGATTTTTGAGTCAATGTGTCAAGACCCAAAGAGAAGCCCGCGAGCAATGCATTATGCTTGTATGATTGAGTTGTTTGGTCGAGAAGGATTACTGGATGAAGCTTTCGCTTTGATAAAAAATGCTCCATTTAGCCCCACAAGGAACATGTGGGCAGCATTGTTGACGGCTTGTCGGGTACACAAGAACTTGGAACTGGGCAAATTTGCTGTAGAAAAACTTTTTGGCTTGGAACCTGAAAAATTAAGTAATTACATTGTTCTTCTCAATATATATAATAGTTCTGGGAGGACAAAGGAGGTTGCTAATGTTCACAATGCCTTGAAAAGCAAGGGCATTAGACTTCGTGAAGCTTGCAGTTGGATCGAGATAAAGAAACAGCAGCACAAATTCCTTTTCGGTGATAAACTGCATCCGCAGAAGGTCCAAATCTATGAGAAACTAGATGCCCTGATGGATGAGATAGTGAAATTAGGTTACATTCCTGATGAAAAAACTTTGCTTCCTGATGTGACAGAGGATGAACAAAGAATGCTTACTTACCACAGTGAGAAGCTAGCAATTGCTTTTGGGCTAATGAGCACAACAAATTTTACTCCCCTGCAAATTGTTCAAGGTCATCGAATCTGTAACGATTGTCATACCGTGATCAAGCTCTTTACCTTGCTTACAAAAAGGGAGATCGTCGTACGAGATTCAAGCCGATTTCACCATTTCAGATGCGGTAATTGTTCCTGTGGTGATTACTGGTAACTATACTTTGTCTTACGAAATAGGTAGTATATCTGGAACCGAGGCAGTTATAAAAATGTTTGGAGAGTTGAACTGAAGAGGAAAGTTAAAATTTATGCTTAATAAAGCTTTACCATTCAATTCTTTTCCAACTATAGCCCCAAATAATGTTAGTATATCATGTTACTGATGTAGAAGGATATCAATTCTTCTTGCTAATGAATTCCAATTTTTGCGAATTTCTGTTGTTTAGATTTCATTTCTGTATTTAAAAGTCTCCTGTTCTCCAAGTTGTAGTGGTTTGTTGTAAAATTTGCATGCTTGAAAGTTGAAACCCTTCACCTTCTGCTTAAAACATTCTGATTCGATACACTTCAACTTATAGCATTCTGATTAATATTTGGTTTGGCTCGCTCTAATAACAATGTACAATTTGTCACTCACACTATGTATGAATGATCAGTTGATCTTTCTTTTTTATTATGCTTATTCTCAGTTCATTAACATACAAACGTTCAATATAAACAAGAAGAGAGCATAGCCTTCTCCATATCTTGGCTACTTGCACTAATGACTAGTAGTTATATCCATGATTTACCTCTTCCGTATTGGTCTAGGGACGAGTTGGTGGGGACGTTCGGGGCGAACGAATCATCTTTTTGCCAAAGACGAGAAACTTATAAGATGAGAGTTATATTATTATGGATAATTGGTGACTGTTTGGCATAAGATGATAATGTAGCACATACGCAAGTTAATTTGCTCATATGGCATGAATAGAAGTAAATATTTTACTTTTGATTGCAACCAGTATCTTAGTTTTATCGTCATCTTGAGTTTTATTTTTTTTTATATATTTTTTTTATCGTCATGTTTAGTTTTTATTATATGAACATTCATTGACTTAACATGCCCCCTCCAAGTAGAGATTTTGCTAGCATATCATGGTAAAATTAATTTTTTCAAGTGAATAAACAATTGACATCTTCAAAAAAAAAAAAAAAAAAGACTTTAGTAATGGAGAAAACTTTATGCATGTTGTCGATTTAGACTCAGTTGATTTGTAATCTAAAAAAGGTACTAGCCTATATATGAGTGTAATCCACAAACTTAAATAAGTGATTTGTATTGGAAGGGGAAATTCGACCTTACAAAATAAATTAGACTAACAGAGCTTTGGATTGGCAGTGCACCTCTTAAAAGGATTAGCAACTAGTCCAAATTTGCCAATCGATGGACATAATTCATGGATTGGAAACTCATTGTTTGGACTCACCAGATAGGGAGGTTGAGAGGGAGGTTTTCAATTTGGATTGCATCTCTCAAATGTTGAATTCAAACCGAAGAGAAGCATGCTTTAATAGTGGTTCTTTAGTTGCCCTTTACCACTATAAATAGATTTTCTTTGAATTTTCAATGATCTAAAAATCGAAGCAATCTTGGCTCTTCACTCTTCTCTTGAGCAATCTCTCACTCTCTCACTCATAGTGAAGCTTTGATTGAGATGCCCCAAGGACATAGCGTAGTTGGTACTCGGATGATGGTATACCATATTTGGACGAGGAATCAATTCTTGTGGGATTCATTACCTATGAGAAAAAAAATATCTTACTTATCTAGGAGGTCGCTGCGTATCTTGATATATTTGTCTTTATTTGACACATTCCTCTCCTATCTTTGAGATCATCCCTAATCTTCATGGTGAGATTTGATTTTTTTTTTCCTCGGTGATTTAGGTGTCCAGTTATTTAAACCGACTAATCTTAAAGGTAACCAACTATCCATTAGTTCGTCCTTATAAAAAATTTTTACTGACTATCAAGGTAAATCTGTAAGTGTGAACAACTTGTTGCTCCACGATCAATGTTCCAAAATTGTCTTCCTACAAGAAGAAATTAATTCCACAATGCGTCGGAGTTAGAATTGACCTGTAAATATCTAATTAACTATGGAAGTATTTTATTTACCCATAGATATCTAATTAACTAAGAAAAAAAATGATAATTTCAATTAGTCTTATTAACTATTCCTGGGGTGATCGGTCCGGTCCCACGGAAGTTTTCCCGAGCATGGTGGCGCGGTAGGATATCCAGGTTGTCACCCAGGTACCCACGGTTTGATTCCCAGTTACGACGTATTTACAGGAATTTTTCTTCAAATGGGGAACGCAATCAAAAGATATTGGACGTCTGAGTTAACCGTCGCGTGTACTTCCTGATTTATCTTAGTGACCGATGAAAAATTTTCGTGAAACCGGATCGATCACTCCCGAAATAATCAATAATATTAATTAAAATTATCATTTTTTTTTTCTAATTAACTATGGAAGTACTTTATCGTTGTAGGCAAGATTTGATCCATTATGATCATGACGTTTGGAGGATCTCAATGATCATAATAAGATGCTTAAGATCATGACTTGGTTCTCAAGAAAAGTGTAAATTTCTTAACTTTATCAAGGGTGTTATTTAGAATATTGAAAACTATGAGACTTTACGAAGATAATGATCAATTTCCAGGTATCCGCAATAAATATTTATCGAAACCCTTCCCCTAACGAAATCCGTTAAGAACAAACCGTTACACAATACCCAAAAACACCGATACGATACATATTATTCATAACGATCCGATACGTGTCGCTAAGTTAATAATTCGTAGCCCCTTTTACAACAGTAGATAACGGACATGATTCGACGATCCGACCGTTCAAACTATTTCGATCCGACGGCGAATATCGCGATCCGTGTGCTCGTATTTCGTTGGTCGACTCCGTCCTTTCGCTAGCCTATAAAACAGAAGCGAAGGGATTTCCCCCGTCCTCGACTTCGGTTGTCCCTCGGTGAATTCGAAGCCCTAATCTCCACCGTCGTCGTCGCCGCTATGGCCGGAAGAGGGAAGGCGATCGGCTCCGCTGCGGCGAAGAAGGCCACGTCCAGGAGCAGCAAGGCCGGGCTCCAGTTCCCCGTCGGGAGAATCGCTCGATTCCTCAAGGCTGGTAAATACGCCGAGCGCGTCGGTGCGGGCGCCCCTGTTTACCTAGCCGCCGTCCTCGAGTACCTCGCCGCCGAGGTGTGTATCCTCCCTTTTCCCTTTCAAATTTCAAAATTTTCTTCTTCTCGCCTATGTTTTCTCATCCGGATCGCGAGTATTTTTGATCCGTGCTTGGTCGAAATTGTTCTTCTCTATGCACAAATTGATCTTGCGTTCTAAGTGTTTGGTAAATCCCTTCTACGCGATTAGGTCTTGGAGCTCGCTGGGAATGCCGCGAGAGATAACAAGAAAACCAGGATCGTGCCCAGGCACATCCAGCTCGCGGTGAGGAACGACGAGGAGCTCTCTAAGCTGTTGGGAGAAGTCACCATCGCGAGCGGCGGTGTGATGCCTAACATCCACAATCTCCTCCTCCCTAAAAAGGCCGGATCTTCCAAGGCGGCCGCCGGTGATGAAGACTGAAAGACTAAAATTTTCAGCTCTCGTAGCCGATTAGAACTAGCACGGCCCTGTAATTTTCATGCCTTTGTAGCTCTAGGATTGTATCATCTGGAATTGTCTAAGATCAAGGATGATACTGGGATTTTATCGATAAAAGTGATACCGTCTAATCTCTGTTCTTGCTCAACGTACCACCTCAAATGATTCCTAAAGATCCATTACAAACAGGATATTTACAATTGTAATATATTTTCTTTTACCTTTTTCAGTCATCGTCTTCGTCTGAACTGGAACTTTCGACCCTTCGATCCCTGATCACAGGAAATAATAGTTGTCGTGGATCAGGAGTAGGTGGTGATGTTCCAGGTGGACGATCCTTAATCACGTCCTTAGTCACGGGTGGCTTCGAGACTTTCTTTGCCGACTCCTTCACTTCCTTACAGATCTTGTCTACCATGCCGAGAAAATCCCGAACTGTAACGAATAACCGTAAACCTTCATCTTTTGTAGCACAACCATGAAAATAATCTGTCGTGCTCTGAACCAAAGTCCTTATCCTTCTTTCTTCTCCTAATAAGAAAGTAATAGCAACTTCTGCATGCTCTACGAAGCATTTGAGTGAAGTGTGGAAGCCGCTGTCCTCCTCCAGATTCTTCATGTCTTTGTTGAGAAATTCTTTTGTCTCTATCAGCTTGCGACCGTAGTTAGCGACTGTAGTGGTTGTGGCGTCGATGTCAATTCCTGCTGCTTTCTTGACGTTCTCGAGCTCGCCTGGTAGACCTGAAACGATCTTGAGGCCTTCGGCCTGGAGACTATCTTCGGTGTCTGCTAGAATGTCTTCGGACATATCGTCGGAGCCGAAGCTGAAATTGTTCATGAACGTAATGCTTCCGCTTTCTCTAGCCAGACGGGCAGCGCGTCTCCCTTCTGAACGAATTGTCTCTTTAACGACGAAGTGTAACAGAGTGGTTTTCCCATCAGCGCCCTTCACGTCTGCCAGCTTCAACAAGGTGTCGATCTTGAATGCCTGAGCACCGCCGCGGTAGGTGCCGTCGTTCATTCGGTTGCCGGTTTTGAGAACAGCTTCCAAGAGTTTCAGAAAGAGACGATTGCCTCTGAGTTCAGTGCAAGCTACCTGGAATAAAAGAATGTTTACTGTCATAATTAAGTCTTAAATAACAAGATGGAGATTCATCAACAAGAAGTTGAAATGGCCAGTAAACTAGTGTTACCAAACGGACTGAGGCAAAGGAACAAGGAGAAAGATTACAAGCATCAAGACTTGCCTCCATTGTCGCAAAAGCTTCTTTTACGATTGTGACATCCTCATGTAGAGAAGACATGAATAGCAAGGCATCCATCCTTTTATAAGTACAAGGAATATCAATCAAGTCTTTGAGAAATTGTTCTGCTGGTGCAAGTATGGATAAATCACCAGTATACAGTCGAAGCTTCAGCTCTTCATCAGTGGTAGGTTGCATTCTCAGCAATGCTTGAAGAAGAGCAGTAGGAAGTTCATTTCCTGTTGCAAGAAGATCGGCAAAGGGCCACGATGTTAAAAAGATCGAATAGTGTTCCAATAGAGCCTTTAATAGTTGGAATGTTTTATGCATGTATGCATAGTAAGGAAAACTAACTGAAGGACATTATACAAATAGAAAAACACAATTTATATGCATGAAATAAAGTGGGAAATTTGAATGGAAAAACATCTACTATCTTATATGGTTGTGAATGAAAGCAAAACCAGTAGAATGTTAGGTCTGTGGCAAAAGATCCAAACTTACCTTCCATGAGTGCTTCACGAACTTCCTGGCTTTTCACACTCAAAGCCTTCAATGATATTGCTAAATTCTGTGATTTCTTTCCCTCAAGAAGCTGAATAAGCTTAGGTGAAGCATCACGACCTTGTGACTCTTTCTTTTTTTCACCAAGGTTTTTACCAACTGCATTGTTGTATCCAAATAATGATTCAATCATATCTTCATCGAACCTGTAATGGAATTAAATTGTCATAGAAGACCAGCTATTATTCAGATGATTCAAAGCGCACAATCAGAATAATAGACTTACTGGAACGATCCTGATCTAATCTGAGACCAGACATTGGACTGAGAGTTTGCTTGAACTTTATCCCAAAAGAATGGCTTCAGCTTTGTTTTGGGACCATCGTCGTCACCATCAACATCACGACGATGGGGAGGACATGGTACAAGACTTGTTGGCTTCTTAGTTCTTGAATTTCCTTGACGAGGAGGAAGAGCAGCCTTTGGTGGAGGTGGTGGCATCTGGGCACCAGGTTTTTGGTTTGGTGTTGGCGGCCGTGGGGCAGGTGGAGCGGGAGGTGCAGCTTTATTAGCAGGAGGTTTAATAGGAGGAGGGGGAGGAGGAGCCACAGCAGGGGGAGGAGGAACGACAGCAGGTGGTGGAGGAACGACAGCAGGTGGTGGAGGAATAACAGCAGATGGAGTAGAAGGAACAACAGCAGGCATAGGGAGTGGGACAACAGCAGATGGAATATAAGGAACTGCAGCCGGCATAGGACGTGGGACAACATCAGATGGAGTAGAAGGAACAGCAGCAGGCATAGGAAGAGGGACAACAGCAGATGGAGCAGAAGGAGCAATAGAAGGAATAGGTGACCTTCCAGGAGGAAGAGGTAGTAATATTCTGGTTTCGGAGCCATCATTATTCCCCAAAGATGGAGTATTTGACACTACCTCAGATGATGACGTAGCCCTGTGGTCGACATTTCCAGATAAAACATGACAACTTTGGTTAAATCCACTGTTTTGCTGGCCTACAAGCTTTTCTGAATGATTACTTGAACCAACATGACCAAATGAAGCATCTGAAGATCCTGGAAATACGTGATTTAAAATTCTCAAAATTAGCAGTGCATCTCATAGTCTAGTTAATTATGTTCTTAAGAACGGGGAACAATTTCATACCAGAAGCATTACTTAAGCTTAGAAGCAATAGGGGCCTTTCATCTCTCCTGCTCATTGAGTAGCGACGTCGTCTGCAAAATTTCCAGTAACAACATAATACACATAGGAGAAGAAGAGATGTCCCGATTGATGATAGAATTACAGCATCAATAATTAATCTTGTTGTGTCCTCTTCCTCATGTGGGGGTGGAATCTTGGCACCACTTTTATGTGGTGTAGGCTTTGTTGGTGTTGATGAAGAAATTGTTGAATGTATTGCTGGGTGTTTACGAGATATCAGAGGGATCTGAACAGGTGGTGCTTCTTGTTCATCTTTAAAATTAGGGGATGCAACTGGAGTCGATCGACCACCATCTAGGGAGAAGGTTGGTGCAGCACTTGGAGACTTATTTGCTAAATGTCTTCTTTGAACATGATGCCAACTAAGTACCAATTCTAGGCACTCCATGCACATGGTATTACGTCTATAATCATCTTTAGAAAGATGCATATGAAATCCTTTCCTAACGAGACATTCAGTAATTGCACCCTTTATTTCCGGGAAGAGAGGCATCACAACTTCATGACCATACATCCTAACCTGCACAGTGTAGCAAACATAATAAAGTTCTTGAAGTCAACTATAGATTGAGATTTAATAATTAAGTAAATTTGTGGAAAGTAAATCAAGCACGTATTAAATCCTCGAAACTGCAAGTAGTCACGTATTAAATCCTCTAACTTTTTTTTTGCCTTTTGCAGTTGAGATAAATTGCTTCCCTAGTAGAAAAGAGGTGGAAAAAAGATGGTCTCATGGTCCAAGATTTGTTAAACAACCTATAAACTAAGTCATGCAATCTTTTGCATGAAGAAGTTTAAAACAAATGAAGATACAGTGAATCAGTAGGACCTTCAAATTTTAAGAACCACTAGTAATCTTTCTTTCTTTAAAGGCAACCCTCCAGAAGGTATTTGCAAACATGCTAGTCTTTGTTATCTATTATTATGTATTAGGAAGTAGGCCCTAATTACAATCAACAACGACTTAACCTTATAAACAGTATTAAGTATCCTTATATAGTCAATAGTCTCAATTAGAAATAACAATGTTTGATAACCACAGATTGAAAGGAAAATCATGTTGATTTTTTTCTCCATTTATTATCAATAGAATGCTATGCAAATGTCAAATGTATCATTTTCCACTCCTACCAAATAGCATTCATACATTAAAAACCTAAATTCTTCATGAATGAATTTACTTGGCAGGCATTAAAGCAAACATCATATCGAATTCATATACTAATAATATTTTGATATCTTCAAATGAGCACCCTTTTAAGAAAGAATCCACATTTTTAAGATTGACAATATGTTGCAGAACAAATACTTTCCATGAAGCCGAATCAAATAGTTCATTTATCCTGAAACTGGAGCAAAGAAATTAAACGAGTCTACTCACATATGTTTGCGGTTGTAGGACAAACTTGCAAAGAAAACTCAATGGAAGGACAAACTTGCAAAGAAAACTCAATGGAAGAATGTAAAGGATCCCATACCGTGCACTCATCCATCCGAGAAGAATCTATCAGCTTAGAATTTCCCAATGCGAGTGACAAGTTCCCCGCCCCTGTCCTCCCACCAGATCCGCGCATCGGCAAAGTAAGGACCAAACTCAGACAAACGATAAAAATCACAAAGTTCTTCACATCCATCGTCCTGCGGATCAATCTTGCGCCGCCCACAGTCCTCCGATTTCATGGCATCTGCAGCTCGACCTCCGCATCAAATCAGCTCCCAACACCAAAACCACCATCCAATGAGGGCGAGGACAGACGATCTCATCCACCTCCGGGATGCAAATCGGCGTCATTCAAGCGAGCTCTCGCAGCGCCAAAAATCCCAGAAAACATCGAGAGAAGGAAAAAAAAATTACAACAACAAAAGAAGCGCAGATTCGTTCCGCCTTCCTCTTACTGCCGATGCGACCTGGTTGGCATGCCGGCAGCGGGAAGCAGGAGATGGAGAATCCGACGGACCTAGGGTTTGGTGCTCCGGGGTCGACGGGGAGGCGGAGCCGCGGAGGAGGAAGAGGAGGCGAAAATCTGGGAACTTTTTGAAATTAATGTTTGAATTTCTAGCTGCCGGCGTTTGAACGGGCGCACCGAGGACGTGCGGAGGGGATGGAATCATTGAGCGGGGATTCACTGCAACGTCTGGCGGACGCTTCCCTTGCAAGGCGTCTATCTGACCTGCACACCGGACATCACGGAGATAGATTATCCAGCTGTCGCACGGGGATTGGGCATGTAAGTCACTTTGCACTTTGACCGACCTGAGGCAGATTGGGTTGTGGCTTTAACGAGCTTGCTTAATTAAAGAAAATGTTAAATTTGGAACAAAAATTATCTAAAAGAATTATTGTGAGAATGATGCTATTAAATAATATGTTTTTAAAAAAAATAATTTCTTGAATTCTTTATTTTTTTTTAAAATGTTGTAATCATTTCTATAAAAGAGCTTGTTTTTTTTTTAAAAAATAAAAAAATATTACTGATGGGTTGGAACGTCCAGTGCCATGTGGCAGGGATCAGGACTGATCAACATGAATCCTAATTAGCTAGATTCAAGACAGAGCTCAAGCTCCAGCTCACAGTTAGCTCAAATCAAGCTAAACTAAACCAAACCAATTCTTCCGAGTTCAACTTCAGTCAAATCAATATCAATCCAGCTTAAGACAAATCAACTAGGTAAGATGTCCAAGTTCAAGGCTCTAGGTCCGCATTAGGCCAGCTTGGGAGGATGAATAATTCTGAAAATATGTAGAGTAATTCTCTTACTTTTGAACTAGGTAAAAACATCAGAGTAATTAGGTATAAATAATTAACATTTAAAAGAGTAACAACTTAAAAATAATAAGAAGGTTACAATTTACTTAGTTATAATTTAGATGGTTGTTAATCTAAAGTAGTTGAAAGTACTAAAAAATCTTTTACGTTGAAAGTAGGAAAGTTTCTTACATACTTTGATAGCTCAAGAAAAGAGATGGAATTGAATACCAGAGTTGTTAATTAATTTTTAACTCCAGGAGACTTTTTATATCCTCTTGAAAGAATTATCGTTGGTTTTCGTCGGTTGGAGGTGCTTCCAAGAGGATAGTGTTTATCCTCTACATGATAGAGTTTTATCCTCTCCTAACGGTAGCTTAACAACTACTGGTGGCGCCTCTAAGGGAGGTGCGAGGGTGCCTCCAAGCTGCTGTAGGGCACCTTCTTTAGACATGCACGAGTGTATCTTCGTGTTCCTTCGAGGCGCCTCAAGTCAGGAAAGCAACAGTTTCTCTGTTCATGCTCGTGACACCTCCAACTCCTTTGGAGGCACTTTTACATTGGAGCCGTAGATCTAAGTCAACTTCAGAGTTGACTTTCTTCGCGGGATGATATTCGGAATTGAGCTCACTGCCTCACTTGAACTTAACTCTGGTCTTTTCCTTGAGCTGGCTTCCTCCTGGCTTCTCGTCCCTCGGATGCGCCGCGCGCTTCCTTCTCATCCACCGGTGTACTCTTCCACAATGCCTCGTCTCAGTTCTTTCAATTGTTAGTGTCAGTATTCGCTAGTGTCCTTGTATCGCTTTGCCTTACTAGAGTCGACACGACGATCTCTCTGCCCGACTAGAACCAACCTGACCACTCTACCTGATGGAAGCTAACCCGACCGAAACCAAATCCAATCAAAGCCAGTCTGATAGAAGTCGATTCGACAAAAGCCCTCAGAAGAATCATCCAGATGCACATCCGACCTCCTACCTCCTACCTCCTAAAAAAGCTTGGTTGCGGATATATTTAAGTCTCGGACCGTGTCAGTTACAAAACAATCACTAAAAAGATGATTCAACTGAAAACTTCAAATCCCTCAATTTTGATGACCACTTTTTTCTAACAATAATAAAAAATCACCATATATTTAGTCTAACACACCTAATTTACAAAAGTATGAATCCAATAAATTGGTTAACAAATAAAGAAAAGGGAATGAAGCAAATAGGTTTTAAATCAAACATCTGATACACTAAAGATCGACTCTGCTCTATTGTGTTCAGATACACTCTGATGTTCTGATGGCTCTATGTCCAGAGATTCTTCCTCTTTGGTGAGGGGCAAGGATCTCCTTGCATGGTGCTGCATTCTGTGCCTTGTTCTCAAGATCCGAGATAGTGCTTGGACTGCATCTCTCATCGACGGTCGTTTTCTGGAGAGTCGATTGATGCATTTATATGCAAGAGCTGCTACATCATTGACTTCTGCTATATCGAACGCACCGACTAATCGAGGATCTGCAATTTCCTCCCATCCGTCTTTTCCATCAGCATTCATTGCAGCCTAATCCACAGCCAAAGAGGAGGAGGATCACATGAAATGATAACATAAATTCATCAAGGATTATCAGTTTAATTTGCTAATTTTATGAATTATAGAGCTGAGGATGTTAAAGTGGGCATGCGGGCATACAAGGATGAATATGATAAGAAATGAAGATATTAGAGAGAAAATCGAGGTTGCACCTATTAAAGAAAAACTTCAATAGACAAGTTTAAGATGGTACAAACATTTATATAGACGACCAATAGATACTCAAGTTAGGCGATGTTAAACTATGACGAATGTGCACATCAAACGAGGAAGAATAAGCCTAAAGAAGACTTGGTTAGTAACAACAAAATAAGATAAACTTTATTTAAATATAAATGATGATTTAGTAGGGAATAAAGTTCAATGACATAAACAATCCATGTAAATGACCTCATCTAGTGGGATAAAATTTGTTGTTAAATATAGCCTATTTGTACTTTTTTTGGGCAAACTATGTACTACTTGGTTTCTTCTGTATCATTAGGCATTCGTTGGGATGACAAAATTTGCAATGACTATTTAATTTCCTAATCAATATGCTGGTTACTATTTCTCATGGTAGAAGTAGAATTAACTAAACTTATTCAAATGAAGGATGCGAAAGTTTAGCCTCTTAAATTGAGTAACATGTGTAAACAAGGATAGAGACCCTCACAAGTTCAACATATTCCATTAAGCCCTGTTGTGGATTCCGCGCTGCAATCAACTCGAAAAGCAGAACCCCAAAGCTATAAACATCACTCTTCTTTGTGAATGATCTTGATGATACATACTCCGGATCAAGATACCCAAGAGTTCCTCTGATATTAGATGCCTGACGGCTAACCATTTCTTCTCGTGATAGCCCAAAGTCTGCAACCTGGTCGTCAAAGAGTTCTTTCAGTTTGCATGTACATTTGACAAACTCTGTAGTAATCAAAGACAATAGGTGGATGGATGCTCCAACAGAATCAACAAGTTTCTAAACTTTAAACCTGAAAAAAAACATTAGCATGAGACTTGACTTATTTGACTCTGACATACCCTAGCTCTCATGGAGTTGTCTAACAAAATGTTTGCAGACTTGATGTCGCGGTGAGTTACAGGTGGAACTGCCTGCAAGAATTAAGAACCAAATATGCTTTTTCACTTTTTTATACAAAAATATAATAAAAATTTTGAAAGAAAAAAGACAAACAAAATAGAACGTGTTTTCTTACACCATCATGAAGATACTCTAAACCTCTTGCAACATCTAGAGCTATATTAATCCTCAAATCCCAGCTCAATACTTGATACTTTTCACCTGCACCCAATACAGAAGTTAGAAGCAACTTCCTGCCAGCAAAAAGCGTAGAAACAGTTTGATGATGAAGATTGTTAAGGATCTAAAGCGCACTAGAATTCTTAATATGCTTCTTGAGGCGGCATTGGTGGAAAAAGTGTACCAGGTTGAGAGAACTTCGTTGCGAGAGTAATATAATTCATCAAAGTTTAGATAATCATCAAGGACTATATCTCATAATTGTCAGATTATTTCAAAGCAATTCTGCCTATATTTCATATGAGGCATTCAGTTAAACAAGATATATAAATATTCTGATGCAATTCAATCCAACCATATAGCAAGCATAGAATTAATTTGACAATTATTTCTCTTTCCATATCCCTAAACAACAAAATGTCGTGCATGAAGATGAGACTTTGAAATGGAAAACTATTTTCTTGTTAGCAACTAAATGAGGCTTTGCAATCATATTGCTCATATTTTATACTTAAAACCTCAATGTCTTTAAATGATGAAAGGAAAACCATGGTACACTAGAAGTACAGAGAACTTAAGTAATATACAACATCTAAAGCACCATGTACTATCGTATTGATATAAATATATAGGCTCTGAGGTGAATGTAAATTCTCATTTTGAAACTTTCATTGATTATAGGGAACTGAGTAACAGAAGCATAAAAGATACGATGTCGTGAATCTCATCATTCTACCAAAGAAAATAATATATAAATGTAACAAGTATCTGAGCAGTGATCAGACATACTGTACAGATGAGAAGCTAGGCTGCCATTAGTCATGTAAACATATATCAACATATGCTGGCCCTTTTCAGAACAATATCCAACCAAATTGACAAGATTTCGGTGATGCAATCTCCCAAGAAGTAGTACCTGAAAAGGATGAAACAGTGAGCTCCTCTTCCATCCCAATCTAAAGCAAAGATAATTAGTTGCTAAATGATGGATTTTACCTCAGTTTGAAATTCCTTCTCGCCTTGCTTGGAGTTCGTAGCAAGCACTTTAACTGCAAGTGTCTCACTAGTGGGCATCTGAGCTTTATAAACAGGACCAAATGCTCCCTGACCAATCAATGTTTTAAAGTTACTAGTAGCCTTTTGCAATTCCCTGGGAAAAGAATAAAAAGCTATTTTACATTACCAAAGAAAATACAACATCGATCTAAGGCATATTGTAAACACATATATTACAAAACAAAAAATGGAAGTAAAAAATAGTTGCATTAAAGAATTACATGCAGAAACAAATAAATGTTTCTGTCAAGATATTTCAAGAGCCTGCTTTAGTAATGAAATCAACAGCTACAAGGCAACCCTAAACAAACAATTAAATATGCATATTCATCAGTATTTTGAAGTCATTTAGGTGGATTTGTTCATACTTGTATGAAAATTTGGGCACTCCAGAAACTGACACCAGATTCTTCCTTTTGGTTCCTTCGGGCCACAAGGCAGGAGCACCTTCTTCAAGGTCAGTGTGGTCAGGTGACTCTTGATCCATGGTAGAGTCTGATTGTGTTAAAACAACATCGACTCCATTGGTGCGGGCGGGAACAGTTGATGCCCTCCTCAAGCTGGCTATCCTTATCTGTGTTTGCTTCTTCCGGAGTCTAATACAAAGAAGAGCACCAATAGCCAGGAGCACCCCAATCACCACTCCTACTGTCACCCCTAAAATCAGCCCCCATGATGGAACATCATTCATCTCCTCAACACACCTCTGATTCTAGCAGCAGATTGTAATCCAATCCATAATATCTCCTGCAACTGCAAGACAACCCCTGACTTTTCATCAATCTGTACCATTCCCACTAAGCTAAAGATGGAGATTAAAGGTAGAGAATTCTAAACTGAACGTTGATTCATCAAAGTCAACATCAGTTGGCAAGAAAGAAAAGGCAGTAGTAGATTACTGTGGCACGGATGTCTGTGGACGTTCAAAGAAAAACAATATTGGCAACTGAAAAAGTTCAAAGTCAAACCCCCAATTAAAAAAACTTGGAACCAGACAAAAATAATTTTTTTTTTGCAATTTCCGTTCAATGTAATAATTAAAGGAGAAGACAGCGATGTCTCATTTCATACCTATAATTATGAATGAAACTATGTCCTTCGCCATTACCATACATAAGGACCCAAACAGAAAGCAACAAGTCATGGAAGGGAAAAAGGAGCTTTGTTCAGCATACCAGACACTATTAAAACCTAAAATAGAAAGTAGAAGTTTTCCTCTAAAAATAAAACGAACCAGCCATACGATCTTCCAAAAAAGGTTACGAGAATGTAGCAGCCAAAAAAGATTAGCTTCTTTTTGTTTCAAAAGATTACTAAACCAAGGATCGAGCTTCAAGCAAACCCCGATTCCTTAGATGGACTAGGGCAAAAGCAACCTCGAAGAAAGGGTAAACAATCGATTCATAAAGGCACATCCGTCGGGAGCAACGATCTAACCTGTTTGTGCGAAACGAATTCGCCGTGATGAAGGATCGAGCAGAGCAATCGGTGAGCGATGCCACGGATCTCATCGAAGATATTCGCATTTCATAGAGAAAGGCAACGAAGCCACGAGCTGCGATGACTAAACCGTTATTTTTTTTTTGTAGGAACAGAAAATAAAAATTTTCTCATCTATTTGGCACAAAATAACCGTTCTATTCCTTGATAGCAATAGGAAGCAAGGATCCCTCGTCCATTTGTCCTTTGGATGAATCTAATAATTAGCACGTGAGATATTATCATCATAAAATTTGAGATTTAAATCTCGATAAAATTGAGATTTATCTTCTTCGTATTGACCTTGAGACGGATTGACGAAATACTTGGAGTGAATGTATTCATCTTTTACCATTAAGGATCCTTCATCCATCCAGCGCAAAACATTAGTTAGCCCCCTTATTTCTCAGTTAGAAATCTTAACCTTTAAGGAAAATAAAGATTAAAGTTAAATTCATTTTCATGCTCTCAATATCATCATTATCATTTTAATATCGATACTGAATTATAAGATATTTGAATTTTTTTTATAGTTTATTTATTTTTTATTGATATTTGATGTTCTGGATGCTTATTGTTCTTTAATATTTAGGAATATTTTTTAAAAAATTTGGATAATTTTTTTAATGATCATTTTAAATAGTTTAGATAAAAGTTAATATTTATTTATTATTTTATTATATTTATGTTAAATTTTAAAGGTTCATCAAATTGAAAAAAAATAATTAATCTTATTTACACACAAAAATTAAATAATTTAATAATTTTATTAATTAAAATGTTAAATATAAAAAATTATTAATGTTTTACATCTCACAAGTTAGAAAATTAATTTTTTATATAAAAATTTATCTATCTTTTAGAAATTAATATTTATTTTTAAAAAAAGTATATATTAAAGCCCTAAATATCTTTTCGGCATTGGACCTCTAAAATGATTGGAAGGACCTTACTAAATCAAACGTTCATGAATAATCTTAATGTTTGATTTGATAATAATTTATTTATATTCATTCAATATATATAAGATTAATTAAATAAATAAATTAGAACAACTTATTAAATTAAACAAATAAATTTAAATACATATGTGTTTAACTTATTAATGTTTGTGAATAATATTTATAAATAACATTCATAAATAATATTTTTATCAACATGTTAAATAAATAAATAATTTTTTTAAAAAAAATAAATAAATAAATTTAATTAATAAGCTTAATAACCAACTAAATAAGTAAATTTTTTAAACAATTAAATAAATTTAAATTAAGAATTTAATAATATTTAAATAAACTAAGTTTAAGATGATCATAAATGAATTAAATCAAGATTAAATAATTATTTTAAAATTTTGATTCATTTTAATTTAATTTAAGCATACTCGATTACCTTAACATTCTAAATTTTAGTTCGATTTAGTTTGTTTATAGCCTTGCTCCACGGAGCAGATTCATGGGAAGCAGGTTGCAAGAGAGCGCCGTTTCACCCGTGGAAGAAAGAAACGCTTGCGTGGCGTTGCACAGAGAGGACACGTGCAGATTTTGTGTTTGGATCCTGTTCTGCACCAACAGGGAGAAGTGGTGGATCCGCACGACGCCGCAGGAATGCGGCGGTCAAGTTTCTGGTTATTGTCGGATTTGCCACTGGGATTTGTTTTTTTTTTCTGGTGTATTTCTTTGATAATATAAATGTTGAAAATTTAGCCTATTTATATTGGAAATAGAGGGTCTTTCTTTTCAATTCTCATCTATAGAATAAATTTAAAAAATATTTTTTTATATATAATATTCATCTTTAATGAAGTTCAACGTCTAATCCTCTTACTAAGTTACAAGTAGTTTTGGACTTGCCCCCCAAAAGGATGCAACAATAAGACATTTGAGGGCATGATTCAGTTACTCGTGTCTTATACAATTAGAAGGATGAAAGAAGCAGGAATTAATGATTATTATTTGCAAATTACAAAATTTATTTCATAAAATAATAATTCAGTATTAATTGTTTGAATGTTATATATAAATAAGTTTTGGTAACTACAAATTGAGAATTGATGTTAAAATTTCCACATATCTACTCTTTATATGTAAATACAACATCTCAAGCACATAAAATACATTTTATTTTAAAAAAAATGATCTTTGTAAACTAGAGTCCAACAATAAAAGAAACAAGATTCAACAATGGCCATCTATAATTCATTAAGTTCTCATCCTTTATGGCAATAATTGAACATCAGGTAGAATAAGATGAACCCAATCTATAATAAATTTAGGACAAAATTTAAAGAGCATCCTTATTTTATCTAATCGTCAAATAAACATTTCATTTTAATTTTTTATCAAAAAGATTTGAAATGACATAACTATTATCCACCATAAAATAATAATGTATTCTCATTATTATCTTTCTCTAATTTTTATCTTTTTCTTATTTTTTTCTTACTTGAATCAACTAGTTGTAGCAATTATGAATATATACTTACTACACAATTGTAACAACTACGATTTAGTAGCTGCTATAATGTGTATACTGAATAAATTTTAAAATATCATAACTTTTAATTTAGGTTGAATCATAAGACGCTTAATATATCAAATCAAAGATCTCTGAACGAACTTATACAACGTTAATATTAAACCTTAAACTTTAAGAGATCATACCTTTTGACTCGGATTAAATGACAAGATACACAATATATAAAATCAAAGCTCGTTTAAATATCTACTTATTATAGGGTAAAATCCATAATGGCTAAGTTTCAAACTCCAAAAATATCATTTAGAGGTTTCAAATGATTGGTGCAATTTCTCTAGGTCAAGGTTGACCACGTTGACTAAGTTTGAATTAGTTCAAGTTTGAGTCTTGATATTTGACAATATATGGAGATTGAAGGTGTAATCGTACATTTAGGGTGATTGTTGAAACAATTCTACTCTGATCAATGTTTGACCAGTTTGGTGTGAAGAATAGTCAAATAGCTCAAGGTTGACCGGATACTTGACTAGGTTGATCGAATCCACCTGGATTTCCACCCCTAGACTTAAGCGAGTCCCAACAGGTCATGGTTGATCGAATATTGGATTTGGGACCATAGACTTAAGTTAGTGAAGTTAAAGTTGGTTAATTGATCAACCGATCGATTGAACTAGAGCTCAATCAATCAGTTGGTCGATGGTCGATTAGGAGAGCTTCGCAAGCAAGGACAGCATAATTGATCAAGCGATCAATTGGAGGTTGCTCGTGAAGAGCACAGTGTGCTCCTCAATTGATCAGTCGATCGATTGGGATACTCCAATCGATCAATCGATCCATTGGGGCTTATTTTCTCGTAAGATCGCGAGGCAGATGGAATCGATCGGTAAATCGATTCCAGATTTATCCGCGGGAGCACAGAGGCACTCTGAATCGATTAGTCGATCGATCAAAGTCTCCCCAATCGATTGGAAAATGACTGTTGAGCAGGTTGCGAGCTTTGGACGACCGGGTCGCTGGAATCTGATGTGCTATCGATTAGGAGCATGCCAATTGATTGGGAGCCCTAGATCGTGAAGTATAAAGACAATAGCGAGGTTCAAACTCTAGAGAGCATATACACGAGTTATTCGCTTCTTCTCCGATTCTTACCGCCAGTTCTTGAAGATTCATGGAGTAAAGTACTACTGCATTTCTAAGTATCAATAGGTATTTCCAAACAAGAAGAAAGCATCTATGTTGTAAATCTTGTAAAAAATTTCTTATATTTCTTCTTGTTTGTATTGAGAGTCTTGTACGAAATTTCTCCACCTCCAGTTGTTCCGAGAAAGAGTTATTTTCTTAGTGAAGAGTGTTCTCGGTGTGTAAATTCTTGGATTAGTCACATCTTATTAAGATAAATACCAAATAAATCTACGTGTTAATATTAGAAAGCTTGACTTCAATTCTATCCACGGTAAATTAACATTTATGAAGCAAGCGAACGAGCACGAATAACTCAATATAGGACGCATCTTTGATAATTCATTAAAAAGAGACACCTTTTTAATTTTTGCCCATAAATTTAAGCTGTGGTGATATCCAATCTCATAACTCATGATACCATACAAGAACTCAAGCTCTACTGATGATTAAATGGTGGTTCTGAAGTTTGAGGTGGTGCGGTGGGTGTTCGTGCTTGTCCTGATGGTGGTGGTCTTGGTCTTGCATACTCGGCGAAAATAACCCAGCCATCGAGAAACTGCAATCACATTGACAAATGTAAGAAAAGTGAGGATGACAGGAACAAAAACAAGAGCTGAATAGATGTAAAGAGGAACTCTCAAGCTTCAAATATTTACTCATCGAATCTGGGGCGACCGACGTTCAAGTGTCTACTTTAAATTGCAATATAAGTTGCTTTGAAGTAGTTAAGTTATAATTTTCTCTGTTTGAAATTGCGAGCCAGGAATAACTATATAGATGAAATGCAAGATACTAACCTTGCCGTCCATTCCTTTTATACCTTGTGCTGCTTCTTCCAAGGTTGCATACCCTACAAATCCAAAACCTTTAGGATAGCCTGATATGCGATCAGTCACAACCCTAGCTGTGGAAATTCAATTTTTAGCATCTTGCAAACATATTTTCAAGAAAAAAATTGGAACAAAAAATACCATAGACAACTTGACCAAATTTTGAAAAAGCTTCCCTCAATCCTTCAGATGTTGTTCGCTTGCTGAGTCCTGAAAACAAGACACCAGCTAATGATATCTTGTATAAAGAATTTGTGCCGGAGAAATTAAACAAATACAAATAAGGTTGAGCCAAGCATAGATTTTACAAGAAGAAACAAAGTGGAATACAAATACCCAGACGTTCATATGGACACATCATTTGTTGATCAAAAGACATTTTATCTTCCCATATATTTGATAGATATCCTAGGCTGGGAAGCAACTCAAGAACAATGTGTCTTCATATGTTTAAATAAGCGTTTAATATCTTGATGGACAGAATCTTCACTCGCCTCCCTCGCCAAGTGATAAAGAAACTAATCAACAAACAAGCTCCTGCTAGACGCTAACAATATATTTGAAAAGGAAGCTTTAAATTCAGATGAGACAAGCCCTGAGGATAACAAGCTCCTGCTAAAAGCTATTAATATGAATAAGAGGTTTGCATGGAATCTGAAATTAACATGGAAAAGCAAGCAAGTCCTTCTGAGGATGAGTCAAACTCAAATTAATGCAATTTTGTTTAGCAAATTAAGTTCGCACTCAGAAATTCCACCAAGCTTGAAATCCATTCAACTAAGAATGCAGTTGAAGATAAAAAGTATAGGCATCTCGAGAGTGACACGACACAACTCGATTATATAAATTGTGACATGAATTGACCCATTTACAAACTAAATTATCTTTAAAAAACTTTAATAATTTTTATGTTATACACCTTAATTCTTTAGAGAGTTTAACTAACCCTAGCCCTATATAATTATTTTTTAAAAAACATAATTAAATTTTATATTATTTTATATGGACTCAAATGACACATACAGTTTGTAACACAATTCAGATGACACAAATTGTTACTCTTAATTATGACTTGATACAAAATGGGCAGTGCAAACTAGTAAAACAAGGGTAGCCCAGTGCACGAAACTCCCGCCATGCGGGGTCCTAGGAAAGGATCCATTGTACGCAGCCTTATCTTACTTTTTGCAAGAGGTTGTTTCCAGGGGGCAGTGCAAACTAGTCCAACTAAAATCGGGACCGATCACACATATGACACATTACAAATCACACACTGACATATTCGACTCAATTTGGTAAGATCCTTCAGTCAAGTATGGAGCACATACCAACTTAAATTTTATCCTTTTTAACAGGCATCACTACACATTAGACCCAACTTCTTTTCAACAACCAAAATATTATGAGCTTATCACAATGCCAACCTCTACTTCATTTTGGAGTGATATCTCCCTCTCCTCCATCTTATCTTCTTTTTTGGCTTTGCTTTTGTTGATTGTGTAGAGTCCCTAGCTACTACTCTACTAGAATATGTTGTTACAACCCCTATTCATCTCCCTTCCTCCCTGATCTTCCAAATTGAAGTATTAATATCTCAAATGCATAATATCCAAAACATCTGAAAATATGATCATTTTCTTTCCTTCTAGTTATACTGTCTAATGTTTTGTATGCTTAAGAACTTACCTTTGTGTTTGTGAATCACCTGATATTTGTTTGGAGATGATCAATGATAGCCAACATATATTCAATGAGCATCAATATTTTCACTTTATATTTAGAGAATGACTAGATTTTATTCAAAGTAACAAAAAGGCTTGTGCAAATATGATGCAATTAACCCACTGCATAGTGGCAGCATGTGCAAAGGTATGCGGTGAGTATTAGAAATAATTTTTAAAAAAAAAGTATTTATACTGATAAAATTGGCAATAATACACAATCAAGTTTATTAACTAATGGAATCTAATTTATACTTTGAATTAGAAAAAACTAAATGGGATAATCATACAATATAACACATGAAAATTAACAATCCATATCAATCAAAGGAATGATATATACAAATAACATGCACCATCAAACTATATGTAAATAATGTAATGTTGTCTCATCTAGCAATAATTCCATTTTTTCTTTTTTATTTCAATATATTTATTGATTATTAACTATTTACTTAGATTAATATATATATATATATATATATATATATATATATATATATATATATAATACGCACATAAGCATATGTGGGCGTGTACCAATTATTATATAAATTGATTGGAATAAAAATATTATTAAAATTGACAGCTGATCCGGTGGTAAGGTGAAGGTCCTCCCGGCAGGAGGTCAAAGTGGTCAATGTTCTAGGCAGGCGTCCGAGCGAGCGAACTACCTTCCCGATCAGCAGGAAAAGTAGCCGGTCCGACACTTCGACAGCTCGGTCAGACATCGAGCTTCCGGCGCTCACAAAGCTCAACAGGGAGGAACGAAGGTCGAGCGGTCTCCCCGCTCGGCTAAGTAGTGGACGCCGCCTTGACCCGGCAGACAGGGCTCCCCCGCTCGGTAGGACGGAGCCAAGTAGCAAGTCATCAGTCGAACGAACGCTCGGCATGACCATTGTATCACCCAGACTTTAAGCTGGCCGAGCGACTATCCCGCTCGGCCCAGTAACAGACAAAAGGAGCAGTTGGCGATATCTTCCTAGGGACCAACGTCATCGACAGGCGGCATGGTCAGACAGAGAATCGTACGGTGGAAGCTTCCACTATCACGTCAGGGATATGCTTGGGCTGTTGACGTACGGCGTCAGACATGCTTTTCTGATACGTCCTTTCCAGGTATGTTTCGGGAAGCGTGCACGCCTTGGGAAGTGTGCACGCGCCTCCCGGGAGCCCTATATAAGGACCCTAGGCTTCGACGGAGATATGCGCACTACTGTAGCTACAGTTACGCTGTTGTTCTTTTTTCTCCACTTCATTCTTCATTCACTTGTCGTTGCCTGACTTGAGCGTCGGAGGGCCATCGCGGGGGAACCCCTCCCTGACTAGGCACTAACGACTTGTGGTGACAAACTTAGCTTGGCGGAAATCCACGTCACCTTCAGTCAACACCCGATCAACGTGAGCGCCACCTTCCCAGTGTCCGTCGACTCACCTTCGGACAGGATCAAATTTGGCGCCGTTTGTGGGAGCGCACCTAAATCCAAGTTGAGGAGATGGAAGAAGGTGGACGTCTTCACACTGTGACGCTCACTCCAGAGGAGCTCGATGCGCTCATTCAAGTGCGGGCGGCAAAGATAGCCGAACAACAGCAACAAAAGGTACTAGCTGATCGTCTGGCGCAGCAAGCGACGTCGGCCTCAGGAGGCTGAGCGGCACATGAAGACCGGCCGGAGCAACTCTCCATATGGGGACAGAACAAGATGTCGACCGACACTCCGGGAGAGGTTCCACCAGCGCCAATTCTATTTCACCGGGCGTTATTTCAGACGCCCTCAGAGATCGCTCAGGCCAATCAGGACAGGGGTTCTTCTTCGGACGAGGCTCCTGCGCGTGACACAAGGAAGGGCAAAGCGCCCCGAGCTGATTCGTCGCCCGAGCGGATCAACCGACAATTCTCCGAGGCCACCCTATAGGATCCGCTGCCGAGGCACTACGCTCCCTTGGCGATCGGAGAATATAACGGGTCGACCGACCCGGACGACCATCTCGGTAAATTTGATAACGCCGCTACTCGACATCAGTACACAGATGGAGTCAAGTGCCGAGTGTTCCTCACCACTCTCTATAGCTAGGCACAACGGTGGTTTCGGAGGTTGTCGGACGGGTCAATCAGAAGCTTTAAAGACTTCCGAACGGCTTTCCTTCACCACTTCGCGAGCAGCAGACGCTATCAGAAAACAAGCGTCAGCCTGTTCTCCATGAAGTAGGGCCAGAGGGAGACTCTCTGAGCCTACATCCAACACTTCAACTAGGTGGCAATGGATATCCCCTCGGTCTCGTCCGAGACCATGATGAACGCGTTCACGCAAGAGCTCACAGACGGGGACTTCTTCCGATCGCTCGTCAGAAAGTCGCCCAGCGACTATGACCACATGTTGAAGAAGGCCAACGAGTACATAAACGTGGAGGAAGCTCAGGCGGCCAGAAGGAAGGAGGCTCCATTCAAACCATCGACGCCAACCGAACGGCGACTGCCGCCCAACCACCAGCCACCTAGAGGACCACAAACCGAAGGAGCGCGTCCGCACCAAGAAGCAAGGCCGCACGCCATCCAACATGTTACCGCCGAGCAACCAAGACCCAAGGGGAAGGAATAGACCCCTTTGTTCTGCTCGTTCCATCAGTCCGCCACTCACAACACCCGCGACTATCGCGGATTCAACCCGATCGCCCAACCGACGCCTAGGAGTTATCGCCACCGATCCCCATCTCCTGACCGGCGACACGAGTATTATCGTTCCGATCGGCGAGAGGAAGCAAGGCGATCCCCGAGGCAGCTTATCGGAGGAGCGCAGAGCCAGCAAGGGCTAGGCGTGAGCGAAATAGGTCGTTCGCTCGGCGGGAGGAGAACATGAGCAATGCAGCTCGAGGGGAAATCAACATCATAGCGGGCGGGCCGACCGGCGGGGACTCCAACCGAGCTAGAAAGTCACACGCTTGGCGGTTGGAAATTCATACGGTGGGCTGTAGTCGGGAGCAGGCCAGCGGACCCGAGATCAGCTTCGGCCCCCATGACCTCGAAGGAGTTAAAGCGTCGCACGACGACGCACTCATTATTTGAGCGGTAATCGCCAATTATACTATTCACCGTATATTCGTTGACACAGGCAGCTCGGTCAACATCATTTTCAAGAAGGCATTCAACCAGCTCCAAATTGACCGAGGTGAGTTGTTGCCGATGACTACCCCTCTATACGGGCTCACCGGCAATGAAGTCTTGTTGATCGGTCAGATCAAGATGGTCATCTCGCTCGGGGAGGAACCACTTCGGAGGACAAGGGCCACCAACTTCATCGTAGTAGATGTCCCCTTAGTCTATAATGTCATTTTGGGCCGACCGACCCTCAATGAATTCTGAGCGGTCGTCTCAACCTTCTGCCAGAAGATTAAGTTTCCGGTAGAAGATCAAGTGGGAGAAGTAAAGGGGGATCAGCTGGCCGCTCGGAGATGCTATGTCGAGATGGTCAAGACCGAGGCAAAGCCCGCTCGGAAAACACCTCGGATGGAGGTAAGCACCATAACCGAGAAGCCCCCTACCTTGGTTTATGAGGAGAAAGAAGAAGTACAGATACACCCGGGCCGAGCAGAGGTGACGACCTTCATAGCGTCAGACTTGGAGGCTGAGCAGAAGACCGAATTGATCAAATGCCTTCAGCAGAATCATGATGTCTTTGCATGGTCGACGCATGAGCTGCTCAGCATTTCCCCGAACGTCGCGCAGCATGAGCTCCACGTTCGACCAAACGCTCGGTCAGTGAAGCATAGGAAAAGAGACTTCAGCGCCGAGCAAAATCTGATTATCCGGACGGAGATTGAGAAGCTACTGGAGGTCGGCCACATACGCGAGGTTCAGTTTTCGAGCTGACTCGCCAATGTGGTGCTGGTCTCCAAGCCGAGCAATAAATGGAGGATCTGCATCGACTTCCGGGATCTTAACAAGACATGCCCAAAGGACTTCTATCCCTTGCCCAGAATAGATCAGATGGTAGACTTCACAGTCGGATGCGAGCTGATATGTATGTTGGACGCATATCAAGGGTACCATCAAGTACCGCTCGCTCGAGAAGACCAAGAGAAAGTCAGCTTCATCACCGCCAACGGTATATATTGCTATAATGTAATGTCGTTCGTCCTGAAGAATACAGAAGCTACCTACCAGAGGCTGATGAACAAAGTATTCCAACGGCAGATCGGCCGCAATATTGAGGTGTATGTCGACGACATATTAATTAAATCCCTCCGAGCTGTCGATCTCTGCGCAGATATCGAGGAGACCTGGCAGACCCTCCGGGCGTACGAAATCAAGCTAAATCCTCAGAAGTATTTGTTCGGTGTAAAAAGTGGGCGCTTCCTGGGGTATATCGTCACCGAGCGGGGCATTGAGGCAAACTCAGTAAGGTAAAAGCACTCCAAGATATGTCACCCCCAAGAAACTTGAAGGAAGTTCAGCGCCTCACCGGGCGGATAACAGCCTTATCACAGTTCATCTCCAAGTCATCTGACCGGAGCCTTCCTTTCTTTAAAATTCTGCGTCGAGCCACCAAGTTTTAGTGGGACGAGGAGTGTGACCAGGCCTTCGAGGAACTCAAGGTGTATCTGAGCTCGCTACCCGTACTAGCTAAGCCTACTGTAGGTGAACCACTCTGAATCTACATGTCCTCGACCGAGCATGCTGTCGGCTCGGCGCTGGTTCGACCGAACGGCGAAGAACAACCGGTGTACTTCTTAAGTCATATATTAAAAGATGTTGAATCTCGCTACATCGGTCTTGAGAAGCTCGCATTTGCATTGATACTCGCCGCTCGGAGGCTCCGCCCTTACTTCCTCGCTCACACTATCATTGTGATGACCAACAACCCTCTGGGAAGAGCCCTGCTTAACCCAGAAGCCTCCGGTCGGTTGATCAAATGGACAACGGAGCTCAGCGAGTTCGATATTCAATATCAACCTTGAACGGCCATCAATGCGCAGTCCTTGGCAAATTTTGTCACAGAGGTACAAAACCCTAAACCCGACTCAGTCTGGAAAGTATACGTGGATAGGTCGTCCGCCTGGCAAGGTAGTGGGATCGGCGTATTGCTTATCTCCCCACAAGAAGAGCGGGTGCAGTTGTCTGTTCGGCTAGAGTACAGGGCAACTAACAACGAAGCCGAGTATGAGGCTCTTATAGCCGGCTTACAAGCCGCTAGACACGTCGGCGCTAGCACGATTCTTATCCACTTTGATTCTCAATTAGCCACTCAGCAGCTAGTTAGAGCATTCGAGATCAGTAATACACGGCTCAAGTTGCACGCCAAAGCTTTCGAAAAGCTGAAGGCAAACTTTCATGAGGTAATCATCCAGAAGATCCCCCGAGCAGAGAACTAAGCGGCGGACGAGCTGGCCAAGTTGGCGAGCTCACTCTCGCCTATCATCATTACTCAGCCGATTGAGCAAATATCCTTGGTGGCGCACGTCGATCGGATGGAGGGGTTCACTTTCCCCAGCGATTGGAGAACGACCATAATAGAATTCCTACGATCAGGGGCTGCGCCTTCCGATCGGGAGGAAGCTCACCTATTGAGAAGAAGAGCCGATCGTTTCACCCTAGTCGGGGACCGGCTCTACAAGAAGACCTTCTCCAGGCCGTTGCTTACATGCGTCGAATCGGAAGACGCTGACTATATACTGCAAGAAGTACACCAAGGCTCCTGTGGAAGGCATCCGGGCGGTCGGTCGCTAGCGAGGATGATCCTGCTGGTCGGGTACTTCTGGCCGACTCTACATGAAGATGCCGCTCGGACAGTAACTAACTGTCTATCCTGCCAGAAGTATCACTACCTCTCCCACCGGCCGACCGAAGAGATGAAGACTTCCACTGTGTCGTGCCCGTTCGACCAATGGGGCATGGATATTGTGGGACCCTTCCCCAAGGCGACCGGGCAGCGAAAGTTTTTGCTCGTTGCGGTAGACTACTTCTCAAAGTGGGTGGAAGCCGAGCCGCTGGCGAAAATTACCGAGCAGATGGTCCAAAGATTCATATGGCAGCATATCATCTGTCGGTTCGGTATTCCGCATCGACTTGTCTCAGACAATGGTAGATAGTTCGTCAGACGGAAACTCAAAGAATGGTGCGAGGAGTATGGAATCCAGCAGGCTTTCACCTCCGTAGCATACCCTTAGAGCAACGGACAGGCTGAGGTCGCCAATTGGGAGATCTTGCGGGTTTTGCAAGTTCGGCTCGACCACATCGGAGGGAGCTGGGTGGACGAGCTCCCTGGCGTGTTATGGGCAATCCGCACAACCCCTAAGGAAGACACGGGTGTAACCCCGTTCCACCTTGTATACGGCGGTGAAGCGGTCGTCCCGATCGAGGTCGGAGTCGAATCAAATCGAATACAACACTACGACGGAGACAACGCTGAGCGGAGGCTTCTGGAGCTGAACTTTGTGGATGAGACGCGTGACAAAGCAACCGTGCGGCTGATGGCTTATAGGCAGAGGATGAGGTAGAACTACAATCGGCGAGTAATCCCGAGGTCGTTCCAGGTCGGTGACCTCGTGTGGAAGAAGATGAAGCCGGTCGGCGATGTTACTAAACTAGAAGCTCCGTGGGTCGGACCATTCAAAGTCGTGGAGAAGCTCCGCTCTGGCGCCTACTACCTAGAAGATGAAGACGGACGGCAACTAGAACGTCCTTGGAGCGCGAACCATCTCCAGTCATACCGAGCTAGATGAAAGGTGCGCCAATGTAATTGAGTTATACTCTCCATTTTGCCTGTTTCCTTTGAGTGCGGGATTGGAATGAAAAAAGAAAAGTTACCAAAATTCTCGTCGAGCGGCGATGTTAAACTCATGTCTCCATCAACGGTCGAACGGCGACCTTAAACCCCGGTCTTCACCAAATCGTCGAGCAGCGACATTAAACTCATGTCTCCATCGACGGTCGAGCGACGACCTTAAACCCCGATCTTCACCAAATCGTCGAGCGGCGACGTTAAACCCATATCTCCATCGACGGTCGAGCGACGACCTTAAACCCCGGTCTTCACCAAATCGTCGAGCGGTGACGTTAAATTCATGTCTCCATCGACGGTCGAGCGGCAACCTTAAACCCCGTGTCTCCATCGGCGATCGAGCGGCGACGTTAAACTCATGTCTCCACCGACGGTCGAGCGGCGACCTTAGACCCAGGAGGTGTGATCCCAGCAAATCTACCAGTAATAAAGATACAGTCATAGCAACCGATCGAGACTATACAGTTGGACACTAGTAAAAAGACAACATATAAGGAAAGATCACAAAAGGATTTCATTGACAGGAAATCAAACACTGGCGAACGGCAGGAATACATTTAAGGCTCTCGCTCAAAATCATTTTTCTACGGACCCCTCGCTCACTCGATATAGTCGAAGGCTTCGTCGGGAATGGATTCGAGGAGCTGGACACGGTTAACATCATTATCAGACAAAGCCTCCAAGACGTGGTCGTTCGCCTTCAGGTGGCTTAGCTGTTGGTGCGGAAAGCATCCGACGATCAAACCCGAGTTTTGATAATGGCAAAAAAATTCAAAATTAAGATTCCTTGTTATCTAACGTGCTTAAATGAGGCCTTTTGGGGAGAGTCCAAGAGCAAAGTTATGAGGGTCTAGGCCCAAAGTGGACAATATCATGCCATTGTAGAGATATCTAAATTCTTTTCGATCCTACAATTGGTATCAGAGCTCGGACTGCCAGAAGGTTTAACCGCCGACTGTGCACAAGAGTTATGGTCTGATTAAGCTATGTGGGTACAATATTGACCTCGAACAAAGAAAGTGGAGACTCCTATGTTTAGATCAAGAGGACCAAACACCAGGCAGGAAGTCCTAGTTGCGGCTAGGCAAGGAAGTCCTAGTAGGTCGGGTGGACTGAGGGGCGGGAAGACCTGGTGGGTTGAGGATCGAACATGGGAAGTCTGTGGTCCTTTGTTTGAGGGGGGGATTGTTGGGGTTGCAAAGATAGTCCCACATTGAAAACACATGGGAAAGATCATGGATTTATAAAGAATTTAGATATCTCTACAATGGCATGATATTGTCCACTTTGGGCCTAGGCCCTCATGACTTTGCTCTTGGGCTCTCCCCAAAAGGCCTCATTTAAGCATGTTAGATAACAAGGAATCTTAACTTTGAATCTCTTTGCCATTATCAGAAAGGGGGAGATTGTTGGTGCGGGAAACATCCGACGATCAAACCCGAGTTTTGATAATGGCAAAGGGATTCAAAGTCAAGATTCTTTGTTATCTAACGTGCTTAAATGAGGCCTTTTGCGGAGAGCCCAAGAGCAAAGTCATGAGGGCCTAGCCCCAAAGTGGACAGTATCATGTCATTGTAGAGATATCTAAATTCTTTTCGATCCTACATTAGCGTCGCATCGATGGCCAGCTCAAACGAGCGGACAATCCGATTGGTCGCCTTTTCCAAAAATTAGTCCTAGCGGAAGTACTATTGCCTCAGGACTGCAAAGCCGCCCGGCTCAGCCTCCTAGTAGGTTGCTAGTGCAGCGCGGGAGGCTTCCAGATCTTCTTCGAGACGCTTCACTTGACCTTGAAACTCAGCCTCCTTGGCCGAACGGCTCTCCCGCTCGACGATCAGAAGGTTCTCCGCATCTTTGAGCTGCTCGGCCAACTGACGAGCCTCCTGGTTCTTCTGTTCCAGGTCGGCGATGGCCCGTTGTTTCCTTGTGGAAGCCAGGTCGAGTTTCCGATCGTAGGTCTTCAATTGTGCCTCAATCTGACCCAGCCTACTAGCCTACTCGGCCGACTTCTGCTGCTTCGCCGCAAGAAGTTGTTGGGCCTTTTGCAGGTCGGCCTGTAGACGAGCGGTCGATGGGCCCTGGGAGGAGGAAGCTTCTCCGGAAATCTTGAGCTTCTTCAACTCGTCCTTCACTTGAGTCAATCATTGGCACATGGCGATGTTCTCCACCCAGAACTGCAAGCAAACATTAGTGCCGATCGGAGGTAAGTCATGAGCAGATAGTTGAGAATACTAATCCCGGTGGACATTTCCAGATGACTATCGGCGAGCGCGCCAGAGGCTTTCACCGTCGTTCGTGCCCTTGCTTCCTCCCAGACACAGGCGACCCGACCACGGATATAGACTTGATGCTGAGGAGAGCTGGGTTGGTCGCCTAGCGCGAGAAGATCCTCTGTCGGCAGGCAAAGCGTAGCAATGATGGACCGTCGCCCGCTCGGCGCCGATTGAGAGGAGGTCGTCGGGCCGGAAGCTTGAGCAGGGGGGACTGGGAGAATGGCGGACCGTTTTATCCTCCGCCTAACCGGAGGAAAGGAAGTAATCGGCTGAACAGCGAGCGGCTCTGGTAGCTCAGCCAAAGACGGAGTCCGATCAGAAGAAGTAGCCTCCACTATTGTAGGAGCAGCTGGAGAGGGGGTGCCTCCCCCCGCAGATTCTTGTACGGCCGAAGTTGCGGAGCGAGAAGGCGCATCCGTTCGACGTCTCTTGCAGGTGAGCGGTACCTCATCGCCTGAGGACCCCGAGCCCTCAGCGTGGACGACAGGTGGCACTTCTCGGACCGGGCGCGAGTCGATCGCCCCTCCTACGCTGGGCGTCCATTCGGCTGTCCCCTCGCTCGCAGTTGGGGCTTCCTCAACTATACCTTCCTACGAGCCGACTGGGGTCAAGTCGAGCCGTTTCATCTCCTTGGCTGCAGCTGCTTCAATCTCGGCTTGCTTGGCCTTCATTATATTGGCTACCCGAGCGCGCATCATGATGTCGGCTGCAAAAGAAGATAAGAATCAGTTAAACTCAAGGGAAGAAGGTTGATGAATTTCATACCTAGGTTGCTCGGGAGTTTCGTTCGGATCGGACTTAGCCCGAACACGTACAACACACCCTCTGACAACAATTTATGAATGTCGAACTTCAGGCCGGCCGACATATTAACAGGATGGAGGTAGTCCGGTCGGGTCTTGTACCTCTTCAAATCAGGTTGAGTAAGAAGCCCGACCTGCCATCTGGTCCGGAAGCTTAGCCGCTCGGGGAGTCTCAGAAAGAAGAAATACACCATCCAGTGTTTGTTGGAGGAGGACATTTTATCAAAGAAGACCAGACCGATGCGAGATTGGAACAGATAAGTGCCCAGTTCGGACTGTTTGGGGTAATAAAAGTAGTGGAAGACCTGAGGGGTCAGTGGAATGTTGTGCACTCAGAACAACACTACCACGCCGCACAACAGGCGGAAGGAATTGGGGACGAGCTGGGCGAGGGGGACACGAAAGTATTTGCAAACCTTAGTTATGAAGGGGTGGATGGGAAACCGAAGATCGGCCACGAATTGGTCTCGGAAGAAACAGACTGTGCCGACCGACGGGTCATTGGGCCAATCGAACGGAGAGGCTAGAACTATTTCATGGTCGGAAGGAAGGTCAAAGGTGTTTATCAAACTCGCGGCGTCGCCTGCATTGAACCAGGTCTCCATGGCAGTATACCAGAGACCGGGAGCGGGGTCGGACGGCTGCGAAGAGCTCGCCATGTCCAAGAAACGAAAAGGCAGAAGGCTCGAGGGGAAAGATGGTCGGAAAACACAGAAAGCTGAAAAATACGACGGCAGAAAAAGGGCAGTGGGAAAAAGCAATAGAGAGGGAAAGGTTGAAAGGCTTACGGAGAGAAAAGTCGCTTGAGGAGGAAGCTGAGGATCGCCGGAGCAATGGATGCAAGCAGAATCGCCGGAGCAAAATCGTCGGAGAGCACGAAGAAAACGCAGAGTAAGGAAAGGCGACGCTAAGGTTTTATAAAGAGGGGCATGCCCAACCGGAGCCATCCGATCTAGGGCTCGGGAATCCAAGCGCACATCCAACCGTTGAATTCGAACCGCCAAACGTCATATCAGCAGCTGTCACCTCGGACGCGCGGCGGCTGCGTTAGCGACACGTGGCGCCCTCCCACAGGGCAGCATTTAATGGGCGCGGGCGCATGCTCGGCCTTAATGGGGTGATTTGCGCGAATTCTGAGGAGATTTGGGCGGCGTCAGCATTGACCGCCCAGCTCATGCTCCTCTAGGAGCGATGGGGAAAAAGCTCACGCATCAGCATATCCAAGTACAAAGGCTCAATACGCCGACCAGCAGAGAGAGATCAGTCCTACACGGGCCGATCGAGATGCAACCCACTTATCAGTTAATCGGCCAATCGGTCACCAGAGTCAGTCGAACTTGCAGCCTCCTTCGACTAGACTTGAGGGGGAAACACGTGATCCGGTGGTAAGGTGGGGCCCTCCCGGCAGGAGGTCAAAGTGTTAGGCAGGCGTTCGAGCAGGTGAACTACCTTCCCGATCAACAGGAAGAGTAGCCAGCCCGACACTTCGACAGCTCGGTCAGACATCGAGTTTCTGGCGCTCACAAAGCTCAGCAGGGAGGAACGAAGGCTGAGCGGTTTCCCCGCTCGGCTAAGCAATAGACGCCGCCTCAACCCGGCAGACAGGACTCCCCTGCTCGGTAGGGCGGAGCCAAGTAGCAAGTCATCGGCCGAACGGACGCTCGGCCCGACCATTGTATCACCAAGACTTTAAGCTGGCCGAGCGGCTATCCTGCTCGGCCCAGTAACAGACAAAAGGAGCAGTTGGCAATATCTTCCTAGGGACCAGCGTCATCGACATGCGGCACGGTCGGCGGCATGGTCAATTGTACGATGGAAGCTTCCACTGTCACGTCAAGGATATGCTCGGGTTGTTGAGGTATGACGTCAGACATGCTTTTCTGATACGTCTTTTCCAGGTATGCTTCGGGAAGCATGCACGCCTTGGGAAGCGTGTGTGCGCCTCCCGGGAGCCTTATATAAGGACTCCCGACTTCGACGGATGTATGTTCACTACTGTAGCTACAGTTACGCTGCTGCTCTTTCTTCTCCACTTCATTCTTCATTCACTTGCCATTGCCTCACTTGAGCGTCGGAGGGTCATCGCCGGAGAACCCCTCCCTGGCTCGGCACTAATGACTTGTGGTGGCAGACTTAGCTTGTCGGAGATCCACGTCACCTTCAGTCAACACCCGATCAACGTGAGCGCCGCCTTCCCAGCGTCCGTCGACACACCTTCGGACAGGATCAACAGCCATGTGTATAGTTGACTACTGTACATTAACGGTCCTTCCATTTACTATATATTTTCTTTTAAACCCGCTCACTATTAAATCAAATTACCTTTATTACAATCATAATATCAAAAATCAATTGGCATATATACGTCACAATCAAGAGCTACTCAATTAAGCTATTTGTGACGAGTTTCATGTTCTCTTTCAGCTTCACTTTCTTTTTTGACTGTGCAATATTTGAGTATGTTATGGTTTTACTGAATTCTGATATAGTTTGAATGCAACTTATAATTAAATCACTTAGCTAGGTGATGCTACTATTATTTATTTAATAACTATTTTGATAAAATTCCATTCAATTATTTGAAGATATCTTTTATAAATTGGTTTCAAACTTAAGAAGTTGTCTTATAAAACCCTGTCAAAATGTTTTACACTACTATTAGAATTAATATTTAATGCCTTGTATTTAAGCTAACAATTACAGTTCCAAGTTACCTAATAGAGTAGCTTAGGATTTTAACTCAACTTGGTGAAGTTTAAACTATGATCTTAAAATTGCAGGCTTTAACCATTGTGTTTCCAGTTCATAGATGCTTGTCCTAGCCTGTGTAAAACATTCAATCTAGATTGAATTTTAATGGAGCTAAAGTTCACATCAAGCATTAAAAAACTGGAAAAATTATTAAAATTATTGCAAAATGACTAAAATATTATACTCCATAGATTATGGAAGTCTTATCTACTTATAAACTTGCTTATGAGCCTACAAATGATGCCATAGAAACACAGACACACACATTATCACACATAAGGTGATTGATGAGGTTATAATTCAAATTCTACACATACATCTCTGTGATTATATGAACTCATTATAATCACACAATAGAAGGTCTTGAATGAACTCAAACAATCTTCTATCAAGATTAGTCCCGAGTGACTTATAAGTAGTTGAACAATCTGCGGTTATACTCCCAATCTTTCGAAGTTCATTCTATATTACTATATCCACTAAAATCTAGCTTTCGCAATAGCCAAACATAAAACCCAAATAAACCCTAGATTCCTTAAAGCTCTTCTGGTCCTTCCCAAACCAATGCAATAAATATTATGCGTATATTAACGTCGATAGATCGGACTAAGAACTTGATAAACTTAAACAAAAATTAGGCCTTTTCTTAATGAAGCGTTTTACCGTGGCTACTCCAGCCAAAAAACCCCGTTTTTCATCAGTAAATTCCGTAAAAGAAGTTGAAAGGGAGAAAAGACCGAAACAGATAGTAACTGAAAACCCAAGAGGCGACAAGGAAGGCCACTTGCCTGAGACGAATAGGTTGGTCGAGGGCTCCGCGGGCGGAGGGACAGCAGCTCGAGGCGGAGGAGAGAAAGCGGAGATGGAGAAGAGTCGTCGGAATCCAGAACGCAACGCCGCCATCACTCGCCGCTCTCGAACGCCCAATACCAGTTCGAAGAGACGCCTGACCGCACCCACCGGCAAAATTTATATAGCGAGGGTATCAGAGGGGAAATAACGGATCCAATAGAAATCGAATCCAATCCGACCCGACCCGCTCACAATATAAAACACTGGTTTTTTTAAATAAATTATTTTTAAAGTAGGTCGGTTCATTTATATAACGGTAATTTATAAAAGACGTACTTAGAGTTATAAATTAATCATACTTTTATATTTATCAAATAGCACACTCAATTTTCTATTTTTCCCATTCTACCCCTCAATTATTTGTCAATCTCTTTCCTTTTTTTTTACATGCACGCATCCTCTGATATTATTTTATATCAGACCCATGGGATTAGAGTTTAACGTGCTTTCTTTAATAACATTTTAACACCTTCGGAGAAGTCGAAATATGAAATGGACAAAACCGTTGGACTCCTTGCAGTCTCAGAAATCTATAGGACCTAAAATGAGTCCAATCCGAAGTATCTAAGTCGAAACCCACTAGATATCTTGAATTGGACTCATTTCATGTCCTATAGATTTCTGAGATTGCAAGGAGTCCAACGGTGCTATCCATTTCATATTTCGACTTCTCCGAAAGTGTTAAAATGTTATTAAAGAAATCACGTTAAATTCTAATTCCGTGAGCATGATATAAAACAATATCATACCTATATTATGCTTTACAGGTATATCTCCAAAAAAGTGAGGAAAGAGAAGATGGAAGGAAAGAGAAGAGAGGATGCATGTATTAAAAAGAGGGAAGAGAAAAAAATTACATGTAAAAGAAAAGAAAGAGATTGACAAATGATTGAGGGGTAAAATGAAAAAAATAAAAAATTAAATGTGTTATTTGATAAATATCAAAATATGATATATCTTTTAGTCAATTCAAGTATCAATTATATAACGAGAACCTGTCACTTTTGAATTTTATTTTTATCAGTCATATTTTAGATTAAATCCAAACATATTTGTGTCACCGTATTAATAATTAAATTATAATAATAGTTAAAAGAGAGAGAGAAGAGATTTTAAAAGTTCTAAAATAATGCAGCTCAAATTATTCGTGAAGTGGTGACAAAAAATCTTTTCTATTGATATTAGTAAACGTGAAGTGGTCAAATCTTCTAGGCAAAAATCAATCAACAGAATATATTTTTGCCCAATCTTCTTTACATTTTGGATAGCATTCCAGATCATCTGTTATCCAAAAAATTAGCCAAATCAAAACTCAATTCACTTTTAACCCAAATTTTGTTGGAAACTAATAACAGCTTGAGAAACTCAAATATAAGTTGATATAAATATTGTCCACAGAGGTTAAACCACAGAAATACCACAAACCTGTTTGTTGTTTAAGTAGTTTAAGACAGCAAGCAATACATCGTAGAGCACATAGAAGCATCAGGTTATGCTCTCTTGAACAAGATAACCAATATCGTTGTGACTGCTAGAGCCATGAGAGATGCTCCCAAAGTGAAGTCGACGAGTGGTTTATCATTTTCAGGGCTACTACTCTTTGCGCTGGAAGTTTCAGCTGATGGCTCAAAGAAGTCCTGGAGGAAGTCGGAGATGTTGCTCACTACTTGTGTGACTTTGTCTTTCACCATAAACATGAAATCTGCTAACGGTGAGCTTCTAGTTGATTCGGCAGTAGACGATTCACAACCTTCATCGGCGACAGGCAGTAGTTCAGTTTCGACGCTGGATTCGGATGGAGGGGCAGCAACTGCAGAAGCAACTGGATTAAACAGTGTTTATATATTTCAAGTCGGAGGATAATGAGGGAGGAGCGCATGTGCCTACGCACTTGACTTGTGTGTCTTGTAGAATTCAGCAACTTTGGGGTTTTTCAGAACAGCATCCCAAACATTCTTGTCAGCGGCGATGGAAGCAACAACATCCTGGAGGAAAGAACCATGGAAGTACATTGCAACAAACTTCAATGTATTAAACACGCAACGCATATGCCTATTACAGAGGCTAACTTCACAAACTCATTCTTGAAAACCTTGTCAAATGTAATTCAAGAAGTTTCAATTGTTACATGCAAGATACAGTTAGGTGTCATGAACAAATGTTATTTCGAGCATTAAAGCTGAGATATCTTGTAGTAAATAGTTGAGCAGGGAAGAGGCCTCATCGAAAATGTTGATGGTGCAGTTTAATTAACGAGATAAGGATAGTAAATTCCATACCCAAAGCTCATGCAAATTTGCTCCTTAAAATACCTGAACTTCAGAGTTTCCATGCAACAATGCAAATGTTTGGGCAACATGTTTGGGAATCGATGGAAGAACGATTGCTGAAGCTTCGAGATTGGTAGATTCATGCGGAACTGCTCTAGGAGAATGATTGGAAATTGGAGAAAAGTACAAGCTGCCAAAGAAAAATAAGTTAGCGGACTATATACGAATTGACTAGAAGGAGCGAGGTGAAAGAATGGCAATCTTCTCCCAATCACATCCATACGAGCAAATATGTTGATTCGTGATTGAAAACTAATACTGAAATCGACCGAGTAATCATAAGAGGTCACAAATCATAGAGCCAAACCCTAGGGGTTTCTCATAACAACATTAATAGAAAGTAGATCTACGGATGTTTAACCCTTACCCCCATCACATCCATTCTCTAGACACACGAAATCAAGGCGGACGGAAGCAAAATTCCTTCCAAAAAGTCATAAATGGACTGTTCGGGAATCTTACTCCTTTACGGCATCTTCGAGATCGGCAGTCGCCTCCTTGGCTTCCTCCAGCGTCGGCACGGGCCCGAAGACGACCCTAGGGGGCGGATGCAACGAATCGCGGAGCGCGACCTCCTCGTCCTCCGTCCACCCAGCGAACTCCCAATCATCGATCTCCCATGACGGAATCTGAGCGGCCGACAGAATAGCCGCGTCCTGCGGCGCCTTCTCGGACGCGGAAATGGAGAAGGCAGGCGATGCCTCGGTGGAGGCGGTTGCGTTGGAAGGATGGTGAGCCCGCCGTCCGACCGCCAACTCCGCACGGCCAGCCAACGGGCCGATCGTGCGGTAGCTGCCTAGGGCCGCGGCCTTCACGGCGGTTCTCATCGCTCCTCCGCCCATCTCTTCCGCTGACCTCTTGTTTCCTCTCCCTCCCCAGCTTTCCCCCTTTTCATTATTTATATCGGAGCGTCGGTGTGCGATTGCAGCAGGCGGATAAGGCAACACGTGGAGTCGCGACTCGAGTAACGGCATATCTCACGATAGGATGGCGTGGCGCAGTGAGAAAGCGGATTTGCTCCTCGTGCGAACGGTCGTGATGTGAGTCGGGCCGACCGAATACAAACCGGACCGAGTTGGACTTGTGGGTGAATCACTCAATCTGATCCATCGTCCACATGGATTGACACATAATAACGGAATTTGGAGTTTTTAAATTTTGAACAACTCCGAGAATAAAAACCTGAAGGAAAAAAGAAGAGTCGCGAGAAAATAATGATTCAAAAAAACAATATAATCCGCGGCAAAAATTAGAAGAGTACCTTAATTATTAAAATAATAATAATTTTAAAAGAAGATTTTATCATATTTTTAACGTAGGACATTTTTGAAGTTTCTAAAAAAATACGTTCTTTATTTATTATTAAAAAAAAAAACAGGACGTCTCATTTTATTTTGAGTTATCATTAGTCCGATTCAACGTACTCATCCTCTCACCCTCGAACTCATCCAAAAACGATTGGCCGTATTAGGACATCCTATTATATTTGGAGAGAATAAATTCCTTAATCTTAAATATTTTCATTGGAAAGAAATACTAAGGAGGAGATTTGAAATTACTGGCATAAAATTATGTCCATGATTTCTTTCTCTTTTTTTTTTGAAAAAAATTGATTATGGAATTTGAAATATTTAAGAATAAGATATTTAATTGAATAGATGATACAAATATGGGACGGACATCCTATTATTTGGAGAGAATAATATCCTCAATCTTAAATATATTCAATGGAAGGAAATATTGGGGAGGAGATTTGAAATCACCGACATAAAATTATGCCCATGATTTATTTCTTTTTCTTTTTTTATTCAAAAGATGATTATGGAATTTGAAATATTTAAGGAATAAGACATTTAATTGATGATATAAATATGGATGGACATCCTATTATTTGGAGAAAATAATATTCCTAATTTTAAATATTTTCATTGGAAGGAAATATTACGGAGGAGATTTGAAATTATCCACATAAAATTATGCCTATGATTTCTTTCTTTTTATTTTTTTTTAAATGATTATGGAATTTGAAATATTTAAAGAATAAGGTATTTAATTGATGATAAAATATAGGACAATAAATATTTGGTATTATTGTGGAGATTTAAGAGTGAGAAATTTTTTAATTAAATCAAATTAATTCAAAAATTCAGTTGGGTGATTTTGGAAGTTTAGTTTCGATTATAAATTTTAAATTTTGAATAAATTACTTTTAATTAAATAATAAAAATTTAAGATTTTTATTTTTTATTAAATCAATTAAATTTTTATTAAAAAGATTAATTAATTCGATTACTAATCGGATTGAATGATTTTTTTTTAGCAATTTGATCTATTTTATTTTAATAATAAAAAATAATCAATTTGATTAATCAAATAATTCGAATTAATTTATGCCCATGATTTCTTTCTTTTTCAATAAAAATTATGCCCATGATGTATGGAATTTGAAATATTTAAAGAATAAGGTATTTAATTGATGATACAAATATAGGACAATAAATATTTGGTATTATTGTGGAGGTTTAAGAGTGAGAAATTTTTTAATTAAATCGAATTAATTCAAAATTTCAGTTGGGTGATTTGGAAGTTTAGTTTCGATTATAAATTTTAAATTTTGAATCAATTTCTTTTAATTAAATAATAAAAATTTAATTTTAAATTTTTTTATTAAATCAATTAAATTTTTATTGAAAAAGATTAATTAATTCGATTACTAATCGAATTGAATGATTTTTTTTAGCAATTTGATCTATTTTATTTTAATAATAAAAAATAATCAATTTGATTAATCAAATAATTCGAATTAATTTATGCCCATGATTTCTTTCTTTTTCAATAAAAATTATGCCCATGATGTATGGAATTTGAAATATTTAAAGAATAAGGTATTTAATTGATGATACAAAAATAGGACAATAAATATTTGGTATTATTGTGGAGGTTTAGGAGTGAAAAAAAAATTCAATCGAATTAATTCAAAAATTCAGTTGGGTGATTTGGAAGTTTAGTTTCGATTATAAATTTTAAATTTTGAATAAATTACTTTTAATTAAATAATAAAAATTTAAAGTTCTTATTTTTTTATTAAATCAATTAAATTTTTATTGAAAAAGATTAATTAATTCGATTACTAATCGAATTGAATGATTTTTTTTAGCAATTTGATCTATTTTATTTTAATAATAAAAATTAATCAATTTGATTAATAAAATAATTCGAATTAATTTAATTTCAATAAATTTAATTAAATGAATTTAATTTTATCTGAATCCTCAAAAGAAGAATATTGATATCCCCTCGAGATGATAAGATGATTAAAGTATAGGATATTACTATAATAAATCATATCCCCTCCCGATGATAAGGTGATTAAAGGATAGGATATTATTATAATAAATCATGAGATCTAAAGTATCTGAGCATGTCTTTTTTTATTTCTTAGCCATTGCATTAATGATTTACTTCCTTCGTAATCATCCATAATGCATCTTTTTTTTTATTAATTTAGGGATAAATTGACAGAATTATAGGAACGATCCTACGGAAGTTTCTCATCGGTCATCAAGATAAATCGGAAAATACACGCGACGACCAGTCTAGAAGTTCAGCATCCTTTGATTATATCCCTCATTTAGAAAAAAAAATTCAAGATTCAAATCACAAGTACCTAAATGACAATCTAAATATCTTACTGTGACACTATAACTCTTAACTCCGACAAGATTTATCACATCAAAAGAAGACCATTGAGGTAAGCATAAAGCAAACTTTGAATTATTAAGAATTCAATAATGTATCCAAACGGGGCCTTAATAAGTCGCATGCAGCAAGTCCCCGTCTTATCCCATCTAATTCCAGCCTAACCCATCGCCATTAACAAACGCACACTTGTACCTCTCAAAGCTCCAATGGTGACCGGCCAAATCTCTCTCTCTCTCTCTCTCTCTAAATTCATTCCACGCCGCCATCAACTTTAAAGAAATCTAATTTTGTACCTTTCTTTCGAAACACAAATCTTAAACAATTCACAACAACATCTAGAAGAAGAAAAGTTAAAACAAAAACAACTAATTCTCACCAGTCTAAAGAGCACATTTATATCCTATTTATCTTTTCGTTACATTAAAAAAATATATATAATTGTGATGTTAAATTTTAAAGAACAGCACCATCAACATTTCAAAATTATAATAATGGTTTTTAAAAATTAATATCACAATATTAATGTATACCGTTCTTTAAAAATCATAGTGATCTTACTTGAGTCGACTATATATTTACGATGTGGATAAAAACTTGATTTTTTTTTAGGATCGAAATGAAGATTGATCGATCTATCTCATAGCAAAAAGGTTTTAATCTCTTCTCCACTATTGCCTACCTCATCTTGAAATATTATTTCTTTTCTGTTGTTCTTTTTCAGCCGGTGGATGTGTGTGTATAGAGCATAGAGACATTGATAGTGGAACAGGCAGCGACGAGAGAGAGGCTGAGGAAGAACCCGAAATTATTCTCAAGCTCCCGTCCCACCCAACAACTCACCCACCCACCAATCTTCTTTAATCACACCTCTCTCTCTCTCTCTCTCTCTCTCCAGCGCGAAAGAATCCAGCACCACCAGGCGCCAACCAGCCGCCAGCGGGCGACAACTGGAACACTCCATGAGGTGAGCGTCGCTGCCTGGCCATGGCGATCCCTAACGGCGGCGAGCTCGGGAGCGACAGGGACGACGGCAAGGGCTGGGGGCTCTGCCACCTGCCTTTCTTCGGCGGCGCTGGTGGAGGCGGAGGCGGCGACGGCGGCGGCGGCCGCGGCGGGGGAGTGGTCGGTGGGTCCTCCTCGTCCAACTCGTCGGCCACGCTTAGCTTGACGCAGAACCGGCACCCTCGCTCGTCGGGTGGGGGGCAGGCGGAAGGCGGACCGAGGCGGAACCCTGGCGGCGCGAGCTCGGTCTCCGCGGTGGTCAGGTCGCTGCTTCCCGCCAGGCGCCGCCTGCGGCTCGATCCGGCCTCCAAGCTCTATTTCCCTTGTGAGTCCCTTCTCCTAGCGGTTGAAATTGCGGCCTCTGCTGGCACTTTTTTCATGCCAAATTGGAATCTGGTTGACAAATACCATAAAGGACGGATCTTTTTTCTATTGTTTTGATGTCCAATTTAGGGTTTCACAGGATTTCCCCTTTGGTTTGCCCTCTTCTTTTCCCGTAATGAAGTTCTTTTACCTGGCCTCGCCGGAGATTAACCATTTGGTTTGCTGGTCTCGCAACACAGCTGCTAAGCTGACTTCTCTGTCGGCTTTCCTACTGCTTTTGATGGTTGACTACTTGACTTTCATAGCTCAAGCTTTTTTGCTTTTGTGGACCTTCATACCTCTTACTAATTGCAATACCCTAATTTAGTTCCACATGCTGAATTGGCTAATAGAAATAGAGAAGCCTTATAAGATTAGATTACTTAACTATTATTAATTTGGAATTAAGCATTTTGGGTTGGTAGTTGGGCTTGTTAAATCTATTGTCTAGTTCTCTCATCTAAGCATCTTAATTTAGTCCACCATGATTTAATCATTTTGGTTATCCAAGCGAATTTTGACACTCAATGATTTAAGCATTTTGGTCATCTAAGCAGATTCGGGAACTAATATTCTTTATTGAGATAGTTTTGACGCTTGACATCTTCTATCACTGTTCATTTTAGTCTGTGCAACACTTTTTGGATTTAGCTCTTCTAAATGATATCCTAATACTTTCCCAAGGGATGTTGTTAAAATCTTGTGAATTTCATAATTTCGTTCTCTCTTGTTTGTTTTCTGAAGCGAAGTTTCTTTATCGTAAGTGTCCTTGGCACTAACTTTTGCCTGCATGATCTATTTTTGAAGATGAACCTGGAAAGCAGGTCAGAAGTGCAGTGAGGATAAAGAACACTGGCAAATCATATGTGGCATTTAAGGTTCGAGTACTCATTTTGTCTCGTTTATGCCTCTTTTCTATTTTTTTATTTTCGTATTATAATAAAATAAAATAGACAAGCTTCAGCATATGCAGTCACGATCATTGATTTTTGTTAGGCAATACTTTCTTGAACATTTAGTGTTTCTTCTATTCGAAGTATCAACTTTCATTGGGGTTGTCTGATTTTATTCTTTTGGGTTGATTTAGTTTCAAACAACCGCGCCAAAGAGCTGTTTCATGCGTCCTCCTGGTGGTATTCTCTCCCCGGGCGAAAGTATCATAGCTACTGGTAAATTATAGGCAGCGAACAGTTCTGATATATTGGAGATATTTGGATTATTCTGATCTAGTCTTGTATCTGTGGCAGTTTTTAAGTTTGTTGAACAGCCAGAGAACAATGAGAAGCCAATGGATCAAAAGAGCAAAGTGAAGTTTAAGATTGTCAGTTTGAAAGTTAATGGCCCAATGGAATATGTTCCGGAGCTAGTAAGCGTGTTGTTTACATTTTTCTTTTAACCTGATTGGAACATCATCTTTAATCTAGTCATTCAGCTTTGCTTAGATTAACTTCATTATCAGTGAGCAAGCTCATATGATTTCAACTTGAACACGAACGCCCCTTTTAGAGTCTTTCAAATTAGCTCACATTAGGAATAAACTTGGGAAAATCTACGGACATAGTTCAACATTCCACTTCTAGCTATACAATCCTCCATCTATGCCAAAAAACTGAAAAAGGATCCACTGAACCTTGACAAAGATTCTTTCTTGTCTACAACTTTAGCGAGCAATACTTGATTTCTGTGTAGATTAATGTTGCAGGAGCGTTGTGTCATGTATCCACTCGATGGATTCATACACCAGAAACATCAATAGAAGCCTGTATCCCTATGATTGGCATCATGTTGTGATGAGAGTACAAACTTTAATATTGTGTGCTCATTTGCAATGATTTCCCTGACAGATCCAAGATGTATTGCAAGGGGGCATGGGGAGGATGTTCCATGGCATGATGCATGCTTAAAATCGTACTGGCGTCCCAATAATAACTCATTCAGTCAAAAAGCTGCATCTTGTGGATGTGCTAATTAACAACATTGAGATGGATGATGAGGTACTTAGCAAGATTGAGTGTAAAGATGGAGAGTACGACTGTAGGGATAACCAATTGTTGGGAGTTAGAACATACTCCTAAAGAAGCGTTGATGTTGTATTGTGACGACTAAGCTGCCATGCGCATAGCTGATACTCTTATTCTATAAGGGGACAAAACACAGATTAATTGTCACTTCATTTGTGAGAAGGTCTAATCTAGTAACTTTGTTACATCATATGTCGATCAGTTAGGGTTTATATGGTTTAAACTATAATTTTGCAACAATAATAATAAACCTATCAAACCATTTCCCCAAATCGGAGGATGAGCAAAACAGTAGCTTCTTGGTGCCATACTGCCACATCTAAGAAAAATCGTGTATCTTTGCCTTGTTATGATTAAATCAGGATTCTATTTATTTATTACCTGTCAATAAATATACTATTTTTGTAACACAATACTTCACCATGTAGACACTCATGAGCTGCTCTACCGAAGTTTTTTGCAGACAATCTCAATTTTGGTTAATAGTACATCCCAATAGGAGTCGACCATACTTATTCAACTCTCTTTCAACCTGAATGTCGGGCCTTGGAAAGTTTTGGAATAGGAAGTGGGAATTCATAGATCCTCCAAACGTAGAGAAGAAAATACCACGACTTCGATCTTTTTCAATAAAATCATCATGTAATAAATCAACAAAATCTAAAGTCATTTGTTGAGAAATTTATTTAAACCACTTTTGGTGTGTGTTTTTCCCTTTCTATTTATTTGCCTTAGTTTATTTATCTATTCATATTACCAAGTTCATCTATGCATAATGTACATATGAATTTGAAACTAAAATGATACCTGATGTAATTACTAATTTGCATCTTTTAAATAGTTTGATGAACAGAAGGATCAAGTTTCTGTAGAGCGAATTCTCCATGTTGTTTTTTTGGACCCTGAACGCCCTTGCCCTGTAAGTCCGAATGGCTGAATTTCGCTTCAACATTTCTGTTTTCCCCCATTAACTACTAAATTGCTTACCCTGTGCACACTGCTTCTGCCGAAGCAATTGGATAAGCTGAGGAGGCAACTTGCTGAGGCTGAAGCAGCGGTAGAGGCACGCAAGAGGCCTCCTGAAGACACGGGCCCCCGCATTGTTGGTGAAGGACTGGTCATCGATGAATGGGTACTCATTTTCCACTCTACCTGCTTTGTAAAATGCCTCCTCATGTTCTCCTCCAGGAACAAATTCACAGTCAGCTCTCTTTCGTTTTTGTTTTCAGAAAGAAAGAAGAGAAAGATATCTTGCTCGGCAGCAGGTTGAAGGGGGGGTCAATTCGGTGTAAATTTATGGTTTTCCTTTTCTGTTGCAGCGCCGGTACCTCCTTTTTCCTCTTCTTCTTGCGATTGTATGATCCAGATGTAAGGAAAAAAACAACTTACCATATGGCTCTCCTTAATTTTTCAGGACAGTGATGAATTTACCTGAATTCAATTGGCAGGAATAGTGTACTTATGATGCTATGAACCTCTGGAAGTGTTTGTTGTGTTTGACTGTATCCTTGTACATAGTGGTACTTTTTTCTTGTCAAGAAATAAACTATTTTTGAGTGGGAAGGTCAAAAAAGTTTGCATTTCTATTTCTGTGTGTACGTAAGACTCCATTCTTTAGCAGAACTTCATCTTTTTCTTTTGGCAAAACAACAAACACTGTGGATCTTCTCATGGTTGAATAGTTTTTCTATTAATTCAGTGTAGTTATCTGTTCAAGTATTATGGGACTTGCTCTTTGCTATTTCTATCAAATTTATCTATGATTCAGCATTCTTGAATGGTTGACTTTTTTATTGCTCTTTGCTCTTTCTATCAAATTTATCTATGAATGATTGACTTTTTTTTATTGCTCTTTGCTATTTCTATCAGATTTATCTATGATTCAGCATTCTTGAATGGTTGACTTTTTTTTTATAAATGCTCATAAATTTTCTTCATAAATAAAAAGAAATATTCTCTGATTAAATTCTTATAAAAAAATTACTTTTTAAAGTTAATTATGGTTTTTGTTAAAAAAAAAAAAAAGTGTCCCTTACTTTTAAAATATCAAATCAATATTTTAGCACATTTTTATTTTAAAAATATTTATATTCTAACATTAGTATTGTCATAAAAAAAAATTATGAACTAGATAACATCCAGGTGAACATTAGTATTTTTATAGTAACTATTGAATAGGTGTTTTAATATATCAAAATAAATTAGTTTTAACTTGTCAAAAATATTATATATAGAGTATTTTTTAATATAATTTTTTAATTAATTTGCATAAAATTATTTACACCTAACCAATTCATTAAAATTCACATATAATTATTGTAGCAGTCATTACAATATTTGTCCATTAACATATTTACTATAATAAGACGGATACTTTGGGAGAAAAATCCTACCACCTTCTAATCTAATCACTTTTTTACTCTAATTAAATAGTTGTTATTATAGTTATGGTAAATCCTCCCACCTCCTACCCTAATCACTTTCTTACTATAATTCAGTAGTTGTTGTCAGATTTTTACCGTGTTATAAATTTTCTATATATAATATATGTTTTTTTTACTAAATTAAATTTAAAAGAAAATTAATTTGTTTTAGCACGTTATAATAATTACGATAATAAGAATGTTTTTGAAAGAAAAATATATAAAAGTTTTTTTATGAAAATATAATATTATTTAAAAATTTTAAGAGGGAGTTATATTTGAGTTCGGATCTTCTGTCATGAAATATATCTATCCTTGTGTCTCCTTACCGATTAAACAGATCAGATTATATCTCAAGGATGTCTTGCACATCATGAGAATACTGTACACATCTTAAGGATGTCATGACCGTTCGATCAGCAAAGAGACACTGGGATAAAAGTATTTCAGGATAGAGGATCCGAACTAGTTATATTCTAATACCCTATAGTTTGGAGAAAATACATCCCGATCCTCATACTTTTAGAAAATTACATCACGATCCCTAGAAATTACAATTTGTAACAACTCAGTCCTTATGACAATTCAGTATTAGTTTAATTTTTGACATTTTAACAAAAAATTTTGATTGACAAAACTACCCTCATGGTACATTAGGTTTGTTTTGTAGTACTTATTATATGCTATATTTGATTGGATTTGACCAAACTTTTCAACATCTCAGTTCCTGCATCCCAAAAGAGGCACAAAGCATCAAGTGAAGAACTACATCGCAGAGTACAGGTATTTGTTTATAGACGTTTGCACATTAACAAGGATTCAATTGGACAAAGATTTTCAATCTGGTGTGAAGGTAATGCCTATGTTTCCATTAGATTTGGAGAAAAAAATTGGGCTTCGAATTTATTAAAATGTTGATACCATTTCATTATTATAGGTTACATCAATGGAATCTTCATGTAATAACACTGTAATCAAAAACTTGTGATTTGAAAATATCTCGTGTTTATGGTAGAAAGGTAACTATTTTGGTGTCAAAATTTCAAAAAAGAAATTCAGGTAGGTTGTATTATTGTTGCATGTGGTAAAAAGTGATTTGCTCGTCCTCAGCGCCCTCGTCAATCCGTCTCTAGGTCAATACGGAGGAGGTAAATCACAGGTGACTATTAGCCATTAGTGCAAATGGCCAAGACATGGGAGAAGTTATACTCGGTCACGCCGAGTTTCGACCCCAAGACCTCATGTGGTAACACCCCATGTCTTAATCATCGCACCACCCCAAGGGTACAGATTGTATTATTGTTGCAGCACTAATGGGTGATTGAAGTGAATTGTCATAGATGCGGTACACTACAACAATTACTACACAAATGGTAAGAGGAAATGGATGACTGAGCATGGTCATTCATCAAGGAACGTGAAAATAGAGAGGAACGTGAAATACAAGTCCCCACCAATGAATTTCAAATTGAGCATTGTATTGTACAATCTGATGTTCATGAATCTGATTTTGTTGACTATCTATATGCTTAGATTGGTGGTGTGATTGTTTAAGGGATGAACTTAGGTTGATCATGATTTTCAAATTTACGAGGAATGATATAGGAATATCATATTAATAATGATATAGGAATATCATATTAATACTAGTTTTCGTGGAAATAGGTAAATATACAAAAGTTTCAAGAGGTTATGGTCTCCGTTAGCTAGAACAAAATACAATCATAACACAGAGTTATCTAGCTCTCACTTGAGTTATCTAGCTCTACAAGTGAGATAAGCTCCACCAACTCAATCACCACACGGACATCACAAACACATCACAACCCCAATCTCATACACACAAGCATGCACTCCCCAAGTCCATGCACATCACATGCACTTCACAAACATATCACATCCATCACACCAATCACATAAACGTACACTCCCAAGTCCATGCACAACACATGGATATCAAAAACACATCTTCCCCTTTTACACCAATCACATACCCATGCACAACAGCACAAGCTCCACACACAAGCCTCCCATAACCACCCAACCACCAAAACCACGAAAAACACAATTTGTCCGTGTATACAACATATCACATCACACACTACAACCACTACAATATGCACGAGTCCACAAAATGATACACATATATTTGGATCTTACGCAACATCCTGTCAATATCAGGTAACATCTTCTCATAGCAACACCTATTTGCGAGTTTCCTACATAACATAGATCATACTAGAAACTCTAAGATGATGGACCTTCATTCACTGGCTTGCACATTTGTAGTGTTGACCAAGAATGTAAAATAGCTCCACCACTGAGTTGACTTCATAACTTATGTCTAACTAACTCCTTACCTTATTCCAAAGAGCACATGTGATAGGGTACTTAAAGAACAAATGACCATTCGACTCAACTTGACATTGGCAAAACATACAAGCTTATTTTCCTCGTATGACATTTTATTCGTTGTTTATAGCGTCCCATGAGCAAGTAATCATATAATGAACAGATACTTTGGCATAATCTCTGGCCTCTAAACTAATGATGCCTAAGCCACCTTAGGATCTCTCGGCATGAAGAAACCATATACATTTGTAGTCCCACCTTGTTCCGCCGAAAACCACTCACCCATCAACATGATTGCCTCCCCACTTTTGTTTGTAGCCCATTGGATTTTGTTCTGAATGACCACAAGCCGTTTAATAAGAGGAGAGTCTGATGCTTTGACTTTCCATTACCAAAAATCAATCCCCTTGAGATAATGTTGGTGCATCTATCTCACCCATAGTGAATCCGCATTGATTTGAATCTCCCAAAGTATCTTGCTAAGTAGAGTTTTATTCCATGTATGAAGGTCGTGAAGTCCATAACCATCATCATGCCAAGAAAGATAAATAGTGGCCCACAATATAGGAGATGTTTTGAAGATCACACAAACATACCACATATGACTTTGATATTCTCAATGACACCAACGGAAATAGGAAGCATAGATAGCCAATAACACTTCACTCCTTGAAGGACGATTTTAACTTACTCCAAGCACCCCCATATGATAAAGTGTCTTTGGCCAAGAATTGATCTTCCTTATTATAGTATCAAGTAATGATCTATAGTTTGCAATCTGCAATTTCTCCCCCGCTAGTGGAATTCCCAAATATCGAAATACTAACATTCTCTCTTGGAACCCAATAATTTAGAGCAATCGGTCCTTCATTCTATCATTAATCCCCACCATATACATATGTGATTTCAGTGAGTTAACCCACAACCTTATTTTATTAACAAACTGCTCTAAACAATCCACTAATACCTTTATAGGAGGCTCATCTACTCGGACAAACAACATCAAATTATTGGCATATGCAAAGTGGGTGATGTAAACCTCTTTACATATAGTATGGAAGTAAAAAGAGAGCATTGAGGAGGCAACGTACAATCTGCATGATATTACTTCTATGCATAGTCCAAAAAGAAGGAGAGATAGGGGGTCACTTTACTTTAGACTGGGATGCCGACCAAAGAATCCATAGATATCGTCATTTAGAGAAATAGAATAGAGGTCATAGTTACACACTCCATAATCCATCCACAATATCATTGGAGAAAACCAAAACCAACGAGAGCCACCATGAGGAAGTCTCAATCTACCACATCAAATGTCTTTTGCAAATCCACCTTGATCATACACCTCAGGGAGATTCTTCTGCACGCATACTTTCATAGCAACTCCTAGGTGAGATTAATGTTTGTTAGGACCAAAAGTAGCTAGAGGGGGGGTGAATAGCTCGTCGCGTGCTCGTCGTTCGGCGTTGCTTATTTCTTCAAGGATGCGCAGCGGAAATACAAAGAAACAAATACAAACACGCTAACACGATTGGTTTACTTGGTATCCACCTCACAAGAGGTGACTAGTCCAAGGATCCACACCAACGCACACACCCTCCACTAGTAAAACTCTCCTTTATGGTAACTACCTAGGGCGGAGAAGCCCTACAAGACTCAATACAAGAAGAGAGGGAAAGGATGCAAGAAATACAAGCTTACAAGCTTACAATGAGTACAAAAACCCTAACCCTAGCTTCTCTTCTTGACTTTGATCCGCCTCTTGACTTGGAGAACTTCCAAGATCCTTCAAGAACTGGCGATCTGAGCTTTGTGAGTGCTGTGGAGGAGCTGGCGAAAGATCTGAGATGAATCGGTGAAGTTCTGCCGAAGGAATCGTGCGCCTGCGGCCTTTATCGACGCCAACGGTCGGATCCCGATCGATTGGATTTCTCCCAATCGATCGGGGAGGCTTTGAATCGATCCACGGATCGATCCAGAGCGCCTCTGTGCTCTGGGGAAAACGCCTGGATCGATCCACGGATCGATCCAGCGCTTACCGCGCGAAGAGCAGCGTCCCAATCGATCCACTGATCGATTGGGACCTCTGGATCGATCCACTGATCGATCCAGAGGCCCTCTGTTCGCTGGGAGAGGTCCGGATCGATCAACTGATCGATCCAGCTCTTGGTTTTTGCCCAAAACCAAGTCCCAAGCCTCTCAAACCAACATCCGGTCAACCTTGACCTGTTGGTACATCATGCCTAGCATCTGGTCACTCCTTTGACCTGCTGGGACTTCCCACACCAAGTGTCCGGTCAATCCCTTTGACCCACTTGGACTTTTCTCTTCGTGCCAAGTATTCGGTCAAACCTTTGACCTACTTGGACTTCCCCAACACCAGATGTCCGATCATCCTTGATCCATCTAGATTTGCCCTTGCCTGACTTCACTCACCAGGGCTTTCACCTAGCTTCACTCACTAGGGTTTTCCATCTGCCTAGCTTCACTCACTAGGACTTTCACCTGCTTCACTCACCAGGATTTTCCTTTGCCTGGCTTCACTCACCAGGACTTTCATACTGCCTAGCTTCACTCACTAGGTCTTTCACCTGGCTTCACTCACCAGGATTTTCCTTCTGCCTGGCTTCACTCACCAGGACTTCCCTTCCAGTCAGGTATACCTACTTGACTCTTCTTCATTCACACTGATCAGTCCCTGATCAGAATCTCCCCACATGAACAACTGCACCTGCATTGTCTATGTGTCTACATGTATTGTCAAACATCGAAACTATGACCAAGACTCAAGCTTGGTCAAACCAGTCAACCTTGACCTAAGGGATATTGCACCAACAATGTTGTCACCTATAAATCACCCTTGCACAAAAGCCATCTGCACCGGATCCAACAAATGTCCCATAACCCCAGCTAACCGATCGGCCAATACCTTTTCAATAACCTTGTAGAATACGTTGCAATAGGAGATAAGTTGTTAATATGAAACTCTTGGGATATGATCCGCCTTTGACACCAAAAATATCAATGAATGGTTCTATTGTTTGAGCAGCTCACCACTTTGAAAGAATTCTTGAGTGACTACAATAAACTCTAGCCTAAAAATATCCCAAGATGAAGTGAACAATTTCGCTCCATATCCATCTGGGCCCAGTGTCTTATCACTCCTAATGTCAAATAGGGTTGTTTTAATTTCCTCCACCTCCACCGGCCTGATAAGTCCTCAAATTGAATGTGAGCTAGCCTCCTTCCGGGAAGACCACCATTGTCCATAGGGCTTCATGCCACTTTTGACCAAGTAGAACATAAAAGAAGTCTATAAATTCATCCGCCACTTCACCCAAGCTTGATGTTTGCTATCCATTTCTTCTTTTGAGTATAATGATGACATTTCTCATGTTATTCCACTTCACGACATTATTGAAGAATTTAGTACACTTATTTAAGCTCTTTAAGTAAACATTCTTCGCATGTTGCCGATAAAATTATTTCTCAGCCTCCGCAAGGAAAGTGATCTTCCTGCATATATGTGTTAGTACTCCGTGGTTGTTTTAATGTGGTTAACCAAATTCAGTTAGGTCCTGTTATATTTGATTCTTGTGTCTAAGTGTGCAGGAGCTTAGAACATAAGAAGTCGAGCGGAAGACGCAGTTAGCGAGAAAGATGGCATGGGAGAGAGCCGACAGGCTCGGTGCATCCAAGGGACGAGATATTGTAGAAGAGTACACCGGTGGATAAGAAGGACATGCGTGATATTCGAGGGAAAAGAAGCCAAGGAGGAAGCTTTATCGAGGAGAAGGTCGGAAGATGGGTCCGGATGAACTCAATTCTAGATGGACGAAATCACCAAGGCGATCAAAGCAGCAGAAGAACCAATGGAGAGCTACAGAGCTGCTGGAAGCACCCTTAATATAGTTGGAGGTGCCTTCGCACCTTTCTATGGGAATGCGCCTTCATGGGTGGTTGAAGGCGCCTTCAACCCTTTGAAGGCGCCTTAGACTGGGCAAAATGTAATTGTTACCGAAGATAAGATCTTATCTTCGCTTGTCTCACTGGGCATAAGATTTACTTGAGGCTATAAAAAGACCCCTAAACCTGTAAAATATTCAACAACTTAATTATTCATTTCCTAGCTTATTCCTGAATCCTAAAAAGTGCAAGAGATTTCTCCGTCTTCAATGAAGGAGATTTTTAGTGTTTTCTTTTGCCTTGGATTAACAACTATCTAGGTTGTAATCAAGTAACTCTTTTACCTCTTTCTTTTTAAAGTTGTTCATTTAATTTGTTGTTATAACTGTGCTACTAATTATAGTTGGAAGTTGAGAAAGGTTTGTAATTATTATACAGGTAATTCACCCTCTTCTTGTCGACCTCCAAGGAACCAACGATATGATCATAGTTTTTGGGAATAATTCCTCCTACTAGTTCCCCTTTCTGTATCTCTTATAAATTTGCATTTTCTCTTGTTGTCTTCTCCGAAATGTGCTCAAAATGGTTTTTATTCAACTCCCTCAATCTTCTTTTCAAACGGATCAACTTCGCTTTAAGAATAAACTGAGCATTCCGAATAGCCGGGGCCGACCATGAGTCCAACACATGCTTGATGAAACTTTCATTGAGTGAACACATATTGAGGAACTTGAATGGTCGATTTGGAGGTCGATTTTTCGCTAGAGTGTGCACTATGGTGTAAGAATGGTCCGAAAGGCACCCGAGCGCTATAAACTCCGCATAAACATCAAAATATGTCATCAACTAAAATGAATTCACCAAAGCTCTATCCAATTTATAAGAAATTGTATCATTGGTTCAAGTGAGCCGACATCCCATGGGACGAAAATCCACCAAACCGCATATTTGAATATAAATTTAAAAATATCTCATTTCATAATTGGTGACCAAAGAGCCCCCTTGTCTATCCAGTGTCGATATAATAGAGTTAAAATCCCCTAGAATTAACCATAGTTTTGATATAGACCCCCAAGATCTATAAGAGTCTCCCATAACGACCTCTGAGCAACAATAGAATGAAGTCCATAAACAAATGTCATCAAGATATCCCTCCCGGAAATCTAACACCAAACCCGACAATGAATGAATTATTTGGTCATCGAGAGCACATCCATATCAACTCTGTGTAAATCCCAAAAGAGCAGTATACAACCATGATTAGACAAATCAAAATTATGAACATGCTCATACTTGAAAACCACCTTTGCATAATGGGTAAAGAGAATTCCCATCCAGCTTCATTTTCAATAATGTCATCACTTGAATATCCTTTTTCTTGAAGAGGTATTGCACCCCCCTAATATTTTAGGGACTTGTGAAAGCCCCTAATATTCCAAGCAGCTACCTTCATTTGACACCTCCCATTCAGGTTGCTCGGACCTGTAGTTGTCGTCTACTTTGTAGGGGTGTTGTAATTCCATTAAGTTCCTTGTTCATCCCTCCATTACTCATGGAATCAGCCTGAGAGGATGTTGAAGAAGTCGATCCTAGTGTCACTAAAGCAGTCAAAGATGGCTGTGCCGAGGACTGAGTTACACAACTACTAGCTATTTAGGACTGATGATCCATTGAAGGGGGGAGGGGGGTTCAACCGCCATGGGCTTAGGACTATGCACCATCACAATTGTCAGTCCATTCTGCACTGCCGGATCCTCCACATTTTGCTATTGTTGATTGGTTTGCCTTGCCCAACTTCTATGTCTCAGTCTTGATCTCCTTCTCCCCCAATGACTCGTTGATTTGGACCTCAACCTTCCTGCTTAGGGCACATTCAGATTTGATTGAGATGCATCAGCACAGTCTTCCTTCCGATGACCAATCTTCTTACAAACCTCACAATATTCGGGTACCATTTCGTAAATAATTCTGAGATCAATTTGCACTCTAGTAGGCAATGTGATTGGTACTTCATAAACCCTATCATCAATGATTGGAACCTCCACCAAGAATTGAGCATACTCCAGCTGGTCCCTTATTTGTTTCAAGTTATCCGTGTATAAGAGCTTCCCTACCTCCGAACCAATCATACTCAGAACTTTTTGTGACTAACAATCCGATGGTAACCCGAGAATTTGAATCCAAGCGGGGACAAGCCAACCATACTCATGAAATAAAAAAATATGTTAACATAATCTTCAAGAAAATAAGAACACCATAAGAAAAGTAAGACCCTCCATGCAATACTCTATCTCAATCCTCTTTTATATCAAAACAGTAGACAATTCATCCACTTTTGTACATGAAAAATCTGTAAGGAACCTTCCATTGATTGATTATCGCATAGATTCCATTCTTCTTTGGATGTTAGCCCATGAAACATCTCACGGGACAAAACCCCATAGTGTCTTCAATAGTATCAATATCATCAAAATCAAAGAATAATATCTTGCCCTTAGCTTCGTATTGCTCCAAGGACATTGCAAGTGTTGTCTTCCGATTGTTCTTGAACAAGCTTGCCCCAGACCTCTTATGTGTCAGTTGTGAAGGATCACCAACTCCTATGGCTTCAGTGTCCTCAATCGGATTAGCTTTCGCTACTTGCAGTTCCACCTCCGACAATGTTCCATCCATCGCCGGTTGTGAACTTGTGCTGTTTTGTGTAAAGTCAATGTGCATGAAAGGTTCAGCTGACCCTTGTGGCAACTCATGAGCCCCCACATCATCAATCTCCACAACACCAACCATATCATCACCCATAACAGCCACCTCAGAATCCTTACCAAGTACCAAAACTGCCACATCACCCAATTCCTCATCGTGGCCTTTATAAAACCCATTTCCTGGCAAATTTGCTAAAGCTTCCAAGTTATCAAATTTGGTTTCTTCAAAAGACATGACAAGTGGTTCTTTGGATTGACTTAATGGTGAATATTAAGTCCCTTCTTCTTTTTCCCAGTGATGATGTGTCCACGTGAAAGTTCAAATGTGAAAAATTACAATCACAAGCTAAAGGTGAATCAACGTGCATGAGAAGGAAGTAATGTGCTGCCCAAAGCAATTATTGTGGTCCTCGTCGAGCACTAGATGTAGAATTGCCAAATTTGTTGATCCCAATTTGGAAAGATAAATCACCGTTTTCACCCAAGATAAAACTGTTGGTGCGGGAAGCATTCGACGATCGAATCAGTGTTTTGATAATGGCAAAGGATTCAAAGTTAAGATTATGTTGTGATCTAACAAGTTTGAATGATCTTGCAGGAGAAGTCCTAAGTGTACTTAGGCAAAAGTCCTAACTGAGGTTAGGCAGGTGGAAAACCCTAGGGGGTGGTAACCCTAGGTCATAGGGGATAGTAACCCTATGCGAAAAGTTTTGGCGGGTCGATGGCTTCAGGCAAAAGTCCTAGGGGGTGGTAACCCTAGGTGAAAAGTCCTGGTGTCGCGAACCAGGTGGAAGACTGGACGGGTCGGGGAGCGGGCGTCCAGCAGAAAGTCCGGAAGCATCGAGCGCCGAGCAAAAGTCCAGTCGATCTGGAGGATCGCACTGGCAACAGGTAACTCTCCTGAGAGGAGTAGATGAGGACGCGTTCCCCGCAGAGGGAACAGTAGGCGTCGGGTCGACCTAGGGTTTCCAGTTGGAAATCCGAAGTCAAACCCAGGATAGTCCGAAGACTATCATTATTTTATTTACCATGTCTATTGTGTGCTAACTTTGTTTTGCAGGGTATATGTTTGGGACTAACACATTTTACAGGAACAAAGGAGCAACTTTCAACTCGGATGAGCCGTATCCGAGGCGCCTCCATGGAGCTTGGAGGCGCCTCGGGTGCAAGCCAAAGCCAGCTGTCCAGAGGAGCTGGAGGCGCCTTCATGGGGACTGAAGGCGCCTTGGATCACTGCTCGAAGGCGCCTTAGAGCGGCATTGAAGGCGCATTCAGGTGGATAATGAGCAGCGGTCAAAGCTTGATCGACAGCGATCGAAGCGGGATAAAACTTAGGTTCTAAGGCGTCTTGGAGCTTGATGGAGGCGCCTTGAACACCTTTTATAAGGGAGTCTCGACCAGCATCCCAGAACAACACCTTCTGAGCAATCCTTACGCTACAAGCTGCTAACGAGACGATCCCGAAGTACAGCAACATCATCCTGACAACCCGGATCTTCAGTTTTCAGTATTCTGTTGTTGGTATTAATTTAATTACTGTTTCTCTCTGTACTTAGATTGTAATAATTTTCGAGCTTATAGTTGTTGCCCACCGGAAGCGATCAACGATCGCAGGCCTTGGAGTAGAAGTCATCACAGGCTCCGAACCAAGTAACTCCTCGTGTCTTTATGTGTGATTGTTTTCTTTTAATTTCCGCTGCATTTATTACTCAAGTTTTACGATTCCGAAACGAAATAGCCACGAGCGCTATTCACCCCCCCCCTCTAGCGCTTCTTGATATAACAATTGGTATCAGAGCGGGGTCGATTCGATTTGGTGCAACCACCAATCAAGCAATTTTTTCGTGGTATTTTCAGTTTTTTGGAGTCGACCGGAATTAGTATAATTACTATATTCCGATCTATTTCTCGTTCGAATCAGTTTTGCTCGAAGCTGGTGCAACACCACTCGAGTTCGTTTGTTTTATATATATATTCCCGCACTACTAATCCAAGACCAAGTCTTGGAATAGATTTTATTGTTTTTGTCGTGCAAGATATCAATGGCCCAACAAGAGGGTTACAACACCGTTCGTCCCTCGCTCTTCACCGGAGAAGATTTCGAGTACTGGAAAGGACGAATGGAGAACTTTCTAAAAAATCCAGTTCGAGACATGGATGATTGTCAAGACTGGATTACAACTGCCAACCGACGAAGACGGCAAGCCCACATCCTGCGAGAACTGAGAACCAACTCTAATCAAGAAGGTGGAAACCAAGACCAGAGCCACCTGCACCCTCCAGTGTGGACTGACGAAGGAGGAGCTCAACAGAGTTGGACCATTCTCCAGCCAAAAGAGCTATGGGAGAAACTGATTGAACTCCACGAGGGCATCTCCGACACCAATGTGAGTAAAAGAGATTTACTGTTTAATAAACTATACAATCTCAAAATGCAGGAAGGAGAGACAGCAAGTCAACTCCACGCACGAATACAAGATATTCTCAACTCCCTCCATGCAATCGGGCAGAAAGTCGAGAATCGGGACGTCATAAGGTACGCACTCAACTCTTTTCCGAGGAACACATTGTGGGCATCAATGGTAGATGCCTACAAAGTTTCCAAGGATTTATCTTGTATAAAACTAGATGAATTATTTTCTGAGTTTGAATTACATGAGCAGATTTTGAATTACATGAGCAGACTAATGCGCAACCAATCGAGAAAGGTGTAGCTTTGCTTGCAGGTACCAGTAGAACACATGAACCAAGAACACGACGAAGAACAGAACCAGAGCCGGAAGAAGAACCCGACTCAGATGAAGAAGACGACAAACTGACAACCGAACTCGTGAACCTTGTGAAGAAGCTCTACAAGAAAAAGAAGGGCTTCAACAAGAGAGACCTAAAGAAGGCAGTACAATCCAAGGAGGTTCAACCTAGTTCAAAAGTCAAGTTCAAGGTGATATGCTACGGGTGCGACTAGAAGGGGCACATCAAGGCCAACTGCCCAAATCAGAAGGATGCAAAGAAGCATAGGAAGAAGAAGGTGCTAAAAGCGACCTTTGAAGAATCCTCAGAAGAAGATACCGACGACGAGCTTGAACAAACGAGCCTCTTAGCACTAATGGCCCGGGACCAAATCAACATGTCCGAGAGCGAGAGCGAATCGGAAGCAGACTCGGAAAGAAGCCACGGATCCGTATCCGTTTCTGAAGGGCCCGATCCCTCTGTAAGTATTCCTCGATTAAATAATTTAGTGAATTACTTATTACGTAAATTAGCAAAATCAAACATTCGGGTCAAGTCACTTCTAAAGGAAGTAGCAGTCCTTAAAGAAGTGACTAACTCCAAAACATTGCCTGACCCAGTTCAGACTGGAAATTCAACTCAAGTCCAAAAGCTTAAAGAAGAAAATTCTAGTCTGAAAGCTCAGATCAAGGATTTGGAGAAGACCCAGAACGGTTTTCTTTGGGGTCCAAGAATCTTGACCTAATTCTTGGGACACAAAGAGTCGTTTACAATAGAACTGGGCTAGGTTTCAAAACCAAGAAGAAATATCGATCATATCTATCCTTAGTCAACAGACCAAATAGTAAACTAGTTCAAGCATGGGTACCCAAGTCCAACTTGATCAATCAAGTTGGACTTGGTCAATATTGGGTTCCCAAGGATAAAGTACATTACCTTGATAAACCTTATCGAGGCTATGATCTAGGGGAGCAAAAAGAAAAACTATTTTAATTAATAAATAAACAAAAATTATCTTAACAAACAAATAATTAATTAAATTAAGTTAAAATTATTTTAATAAAAATTATCTTAACACATAAATTTAAAGGAATATAATTCTAAATTAAAACTTTAAAAACAAGTTAAAAGAAAAATCAATAATGGAGGCTCCAGAATAGCTGGCACCTCTAAAAGGAATCTACCCGATAGGGTAACCAAATGCAACCTACCTGGCAGGGTAATTAGGAATAGAATAAAAAGGGCTAAGCTTAACTTGACCCACGGTACTGGTGAAGTATTGGATGATAGTATGTTAGGGAAGCTTAGTCTATGCATGTCTAGGAAGATATGGCTTCGACCTGGTGCATTTAGCTAAGTGGAACTGATCGAAACTACCCTTTATGAATTCTAACTAGTTAGACCAAGGTTTTGTACTAAGTTCAGTGGATAGAACTATTTGGAAAACCTCGAAGGCATGGTTACTTTAATGATGTCCATGTGACTCACCATAGCCTAGAAGTTTATCCAAGGAATGTCTATTTGTTGAGCCCAAAACTAAATCTGAATCTAACATAAAGTTAAATCAAACCCTATAATTGAAACTAATTTCATCTCACAAAATTATAGGATTTCCTGATTGAAAAATCTGGATCGGGTGAGATGACTAAGGACAAAACTTAAATTAAATAAAAATTAAATAAAATAAAATTAAGAATTAAATTAAATAAAATTTAAATTAAATTAAATTAAATTAAATTAAATCTTAATATTTTTTTCAAATATAATTAACTTAATATTTTCAAAATTTAATTAACATTTTTCAAAAATTTAATTAACTCAATATTTTCAAAATTTAATTAACATTTTTCAAAAATTTAATTAACTCAATATTTTTAAAATTTAATTAACTCAACATTTTTCAAAAATTTAATTAACTTAACATTTTTCAAAAATTTAATTAACTCAATATTTTTAAAATTTAAATTTAATTAACTTAAAACTCTTTTAGAAGTAATTAACTTTTTCAAAATTAAGTAACCTAAATTTTTTTAAAAAATTCTATTAACTAAAAGTTTTTTCAAAACTAATTAACTTGATATGTACAACCATCTCACATTCACCCATAGGAATGGGTGATGGGTGAGATGGAAAATTAAGGAGTTTATTTCAATCAAACTATCTTTTGATCCATTAAAAGGAATCCAATTCAAATACCTCATGTGTAGGAATTGGATCAATGGATGCTGGATAGTGGATGCTCTAGACATATGACTGGAGATAGGTTGAAGTTCACAAAGCTTAAATACAAGAACCTAGGATCAGTTGCATTCGGCAACAACGGTAAACTTAAGGTAATCGGAAAAGGTAATATCGAACTTAATTCCGATTTCATTATCCGAAACATTTTATTAGTTGAAAATTTTAACTTTAATTTACTGAGTATAAGTCAATTGTGTGATAGTGGCTACTTAGTTATTTTTAATAATTCTGGGTGTTTAGTTAAGAATATGGATAACCCCGAAATCATATTTAAAGGACTTAGGAAAAATAACATCTACACAATTGACCTATCCTCAATAAAGTGTCTTTTGACACAACAAGAGGAAACCAACATGTGGCACAGAAGACTAGATCACACTCATGTCAAACTCATTTCAAAAATGAGTCAAAATGGCTTAGTTAGAGGGTTACCCAGATTAAAAAACCTAGATAATACAATTTGTCAGGCTTGCCAATAAGGTAAGCAAACCAAATCAACTCACAAGTCAACCAACCTAGATAGAACTGACTTATTACTTAAGCTCCTACATTTAGACCTATTTGACTCACATGGAGCCAAGTCACTAAGCAAGAATCAGTACTGCTTAGTAATAATTGATGATTACTCTAGATACACTTGGGTAAAATTTCTAAAAACAAAAGATGAAACCTTTGAAGTTTTTAATAATTTTTGCAAGCTAATAGAAAATGAAAAAGATACCAAAATTAAAAGAATAAGGAGTGATTATGGGGGTGAATTTGAAAATCATAGGTTTACCCAATTTTGTAAAATTAATGGATACAAACATGAGTTTTCATGTCCTCGAACCCCCCAACAGAACGGTCTAGTGAAACGGAAAAATAGAACATTACAAGAAGCAGCTAGAACCATGTTAAACGAATATGACTTAAATCATCAATTTTGGGCTGAAGCAATAAATACAGCAAACTACATTCAAAATAGAATTCAAATTAACAAATTACACAATAAAACCCCGTACGAAATATATTATAATAAAATTCCCAACTTGAACTATTTAAAAGTGTTTGGATATAAAGTTCACATTTTAAACACTAAAGATTACTTAGGAAAATTCACACCCAAATCAGTCCAAGAAATATTCTTAGGGTACTCCACAACCAGTAGGGCTTATAGAGTCTATAACTAAAATACCCTAAAAGTTGAAGAAACAACTAATGTAATCTTTGATGAAGAAAATAACCTACCTAATATAAATGAAAATGTTGACATTAACCCAAGAATTATAGAAGATGAAGAAATTCAACCTAACACTAGACCAGAGAAACCAACTACTTGTTGGTGCAACATCCCTCAGGTCAAGGTTGACCTGGTTGACCAAGCTGAGTCCTGGTTTGAGTTTAGATGTTTGACAATAAGAAATTGATTGAAGAAGAGTCAAGTAGGTCAAGGTTGACCGGATACTTAACTGGGAAGTCCTAACTGGGATGTTAGGTAGAATGGAAGTCCTGGTGAGTGAAGCCAGACAGAAGGAAAGTCCTAGTGAGTGAAGCTAGGCAGATGGAAAACCCTAGTGAGTGAAGCTAGGTGAAAGTCCTGGTGAGTGAAGCCAGGCAAGGGAAAATCTAGATGGATCAAGGATGATCGGACATCTGGTGTTGGGAAGTCCAAGTAGGTCAAAGGATTGACTGGATACTTGGCACGAGGAAATACAGATAGGTCAAAGGGATTGACCAGACATCTGATGGAAGTCCAAGTAGGTCAAGGGAGTGACCAGATACTTGGCATGAATAGAAAAGTCCAAGTGGGTCAAAAGGATTGACCAGACACTTGGTGGGAAGTCCTAGCAGGTCAAAGGAGTGACCAGATGCTAGGCATGATGTACCAACAGGTCAAGGTTGACCGGATGTTGGTTTGAGAGGCTTGGAACTTGGTTTTGGGCAAAAACCAAGTGTTGGATCGATCAGTGGATCGATCCAGGAGCTGGATCGATCAGTGGATCGATCCAGGCCTTTTCTAGCGAACAGAGAGCCTCTGGATCGATCCGTGGATCGATCCAGATGTCCCAATCGATCAGTGAATCGATCGGGACGATGCTGCTTCGCGCGATAAGCGCTGGATCGATCCGTGGATCGATCCAGGCGTTACTCCAGAGCACAGAGGCGCTCTGGATCGATCCGTGGATCGATCCAAAGCCTCCCCGATCGATTGGGAACATTCGAATCGATCGGGATCCGACCGTTAGCGTCGATAAAGGCCGCAGGCGCACGATTCCTTCGGCATCTCTTCACCGATTCACTCCAGATCTCTCGCCAACTCCTCCACAGCACTCACAAAGCTCAGATCGCCAGTTCTTGAAGGATCTTGGAAGTTCTCCAAGTCAAGAGGTGGATCAAAGCCAAGAAGAGAAGTTAGGGTTAGGGTTTATACTCATTGTAAGCTTGTAAGCTTGTATTTCTTGTATCCTTTCCCTCTCTTCTTGTATTGAGTCTTGTATGGCTTCTCCGCCCTTGGTAGTTACCATAAAGGAGAGTTTTATTAGTGGAGGGTGTGTGTGTTGGTGTGGATCCTTGGATTAGTCACCTCTTGTGAGATGGATACCAAGTAAACCAACCGTGTTAGCGTTGTGTGATTGTTTCTTTGTATTTCCGCTGCACATCTTTGAAGGAACAAGCAACGTCGACCACCGAGCGAACGCGATGAGCTATTCACCCCCCCCCTCTAGCTACTTTTGGTCCTAACAAGTGGTATCAGAGCGAGGTCGCTCTTCACCGGAATCATCGCCGGAAGGGTCAAGCATAACAAGAAAAGCTAGAGGGTGAAGAAGTTGAAGCAAATTCATCAAAAGTCAAAGATTTCAAGAAGCTCAACTTCAAGATGCAATTCCAAGATGGACTTGGATTTGACACAAGGGTGGCTCCACCATACACTTCCACGAGCTTCGATTCTTGGAAATCAAGAATCGAAAACTTTCTTATGATGGAGATAGAGCAATGGTTTGCTCTAATGGAAGGATTTGAAGCTCCAACAAACTCCAAGGGCAAGCTTCTCAAGAAAAGCAAATGGAGCTCGGAGCAAGTCCAAAGGTGCGATGCAAATGACAAAGTGACCAAGCTTTTGGTCAATTTATTGCCAAGCACCATCCTTTGCAAAATTGGAGAATTTGAAGATGCAAAGGAATTATGGAGCAAATTGGCCAAGCTTCATGAAGAGATCTCCTCCACTGTACAAGAGCAAGAAGTATCCAGAGAGGGTGACTCTTTGGAGCAAGACCAAGAGGAGGACTCCGAGGTTGAGAGATGCTCAACCTCCAAAGAAGAGGAAATCCAAGAAGCTTCATCCTCAAGGGAATGCAACGAAGGGAACAAGGAGGGAGCATACTCCTTGTTTCATATTCAAGATGATGAAGCCTCCACCTCTAGGATTGAGGGGGAGCAATCCTTGGTGACGCCGGATCAAGAAGAAGGAGAAGCTTCTACATCCGGGTCAAGAGACAAAGAAGAGGAAGAAGATTCTACCTCCACAAGTCAAGAAAAATCAAATGGAGGAGAATCAAGGTCCGATCAAGAGGAAGCTTCTACTTCCGGATCCAAAGAAAATGCCACCCCTACAAGCAAAGGTATAAATATTTCAATTAATAATAAAAATCATATTATATGCTTTGAGTGTAGGGAACATGGGCACTACAAGAGCAAGTGCCCTAAATTGGCCAAGAAGAAGGGCCAAGTGGCACAAAAAGGCAAGGTGAAGCCCAAGGAGATCATCCCCAACACAAAGAAGAGCAAGGAGCATATTATATGCTTCTCTTGCAATCAAAAGGGGCATTACCGAAGTCAATGCCCCAAGGGGAAGAAGGTGGTCAAGGCTCAAGGAGGCACTAGTCAAGGGGGAGCCTCCAAGGTAAAGAAGAAGGTATCTTTTATTGAGCCTACCCCTTTACATTATGGTAAAAAGCATGATAGTTCTAATTTTTATCATTTTAATGCGATTTACCATAAGAATAGGAAGCATGAGGGCTTTAAGGAAAAGCATGTGGCCCTACATGCCAAAACTACCCAACCTAAGGTTAGGAAGGTAGATGGACACTTGGGCAAGAACACTAAGGATAATAGATACAAGCCCAAAAACAAAAATGCTCATGGGTGTAATGAAAAATCAAAATCTAAGGATTTAATGATAGAAAATCAAGTCTTGAGATCAAGACTTGATAAAATGGAAAAGACCCTAAAAAGGATGGAAAATATCCTAAAAGGGAAAAATGAGCATAACCTAGGTTTAGGGGTACAAAAGTCATCCAATGGTCATAGAGGTTTGGGATACAAACCCAAAGCTAAAAGGGATGTGCCTAGTTATCATAGGGTTCCATATAGCTATGGAACAAACCCTAAGTCTAGAGGTCAAGTCAAAGATACAAGGGAAGATATCCCTAGAAGTATCTTTGCAACCAAAGTGACTAAGACTTCTAAGAAGTCTAAGAAAGTCACTAACAAGGTCACAAGGGAGGCTATCCCTAGAGTTGACCTAGAAAATGTGACCAAGGCTTCTAAGAAGCCCAACAAGGTCACTAGGAAGGTATCTAGGGAAGTTATCCCTAGTGAGTACCTAGAGCATCCAAGGAGCACCAATAGGTGTTGGGTTTCTAGGAGCATTTTCTCTACCCCATAAATGGGTTAGAGAGTGTCAACTCCGATTAGAAGGGTAGTTAACCCAACTTTGAGGAAATTGACACTCAAAGAGCATTTTCAAGGTTTTGTTAACCTTTGAAAATGAAATGGAATTATTATTTACTTCTTGAAAGAGTAAAATGTGCCTAATGATGGAAGAATTGATTTTAATCTTAAATGGCACATATTGGAAAATTCATAAGAACTACCAAGTTGGGAGTGTGGTATGTTCTTAGGAAATTTAAGGCAATCCGGGCCTTAATTTAAAAGTGCTACTATTGTGAAAAATGAAATATGCCAACATTTGAGGATATGCTTAATTTCGACTGGCATAAATTAATCAAGGGAATTAGAAATGTCAATTTAGGCTTTGGCATTTTCATGAAGCACTTTAGGGCAATCTAGGTTTAAGTTGTAAGTTTAGCTAAGATTTTAAGGATACTTAGATAGTTGATCTAGGTATATTTTATTTATGCTAAATCTTGCCATGATTGTTTGTCCATCATATGCCATGACATCATGTTTATTTTTGCATTCATGTTTTATTATGCAAAATCCAAAAATACCATGTCATGACATTCATACATCATGTAGTTATAGGAATCTTTCTTTTGAAAGTTATTTTATTTTGATGTATGCCATAACATTATCATGCATTAGTTTAATTCCTTGTAATTAAGGACAAATGACATTTAACAACACTTATTAACAAGTGACATCTTAGGTGGATGTCTAATATCTTTAAAATGCCTAGATAGATATGCATGATCCCTAGATTAGGGCAAAACCAAAATCTACATCTCACAAAGACTATAAGGTGACTTGTATGTGCTTTAGTGCACATTAGATACAAGTGAGATGTTAGGATGATGAACAAAGCTCAAGATGTTGATTTAGTGCATTCTTTTGAGTTTTTAAGTTCATCAAAACACATAGTTATGTGTTTTCCCATCATTGGGAAAGCTAATGTACAAGTCATGTGCATTATGCCCAAGGAACATGATGGGATATCGGTTTTGAAAATATTTTTAAAGATGCTTTTGGAAAACCATGGTGAAGGCTATCTTTTGATAGTAATCACCATTGAATAGTTAGACACAAACTTGAAGAAAACGCTAAAGTTTTAGCAAGTTTTCAAGCTTGTGTCAATCTTTGAAAATATGATGTATTTTCATAGAAAACTATTTTTCCATGATTAAGTATGCCCTAAATAATGTCTACACGAAATTTCATGATTTTTGGATTTTTGTAGAATTTTCTAGGGGTTTCTGAAGTTGACTGAAATGGAATTTCAGCAACTATCAGAGCTCCGATCGATCCATGGATCGATTGGAGTGCCTGAATCGATCCGTGGATCGATTCGGAAGGCAAGTCTCCCGCGAGCAGAAGCTCGCTGGATCGATCACCGATCGATCCAGTAGTCTGAATCGATCGCTGGATCGATTCGAAAGGTTCAATCGATTGGAACCCAACTCCAATCGATCCAAGTTGCTGATTTTGGATGGGAAGATTTCAGCATCTTTGAACCTCTTTAAGTCTGGGTAATCATTCCAAACCCCTAAAATACATTTGTATACATACAAAGGGTGTCTTCATGTGAAAACAAGGATGGACTGGTTAAGGAAGGCTTCATTGAAGTTTAGGTTGAGGTTTGTTTCAAATTTTGAGTATTTGAACCTCAAAACTTCTAAATTTGGGTTTCCTAAAGGTTTAGGGATTCCAAGTCATTGTTGGTGCAATGACAGAAGTTACCACCATGTCTTTAGGGGGAGGGACTCTTTAAAGACATGAAAAATTATTTTTCATGAACCTTGGAAGGTGGTTAACCTTCTTTAAAGAAAATGCTCATGTATGAGATTTTGAACTTGTAATGGGGAGTGGATATCCTCATTATTTCAAGTGGGAACTCAAGTGGTTAGAGAATGCTCAAGGTTGGGTATTTGTCTACATTGAGGGAGAAGTTAAGGATAAATGAAGGGTATGGGACCTTCATTATCGTGTTGATCACAACGAGCGATGTTGTGAACAACGATGAGCAACTCCTCAGGGGGAGAGTCGTCAACAAATGGATTTGTTGATGTGTATCCAAAATTGGGGCATGAGTTGATGTGTGCCCAAAGATGGGTTGATGTGTGCCAATAGGGGGAGAATGAAAGGACCTGTGAATGGGTGTAAGTTAGGCTTTCATTACCTAGAGGGAGTGTGCCCTCTTAGGGGGAGAATGAAGAGCTTAATTTATGTGTTCATTACCTAGTGGCATGAAGATTGAGGCTATAGGATTAGCCTAACTTACATGTGGTATTGTAAGTGTTATTGTGGTATTGTCAAACATCAAAAAGGGGGAGATTGTTGGTGCAACATCCCTCAGGTCAAGGTTGACCTGGTTGACCAAGCTGAGTCTTGGTTTGAGTTTAGATGTTTGACAATAAGAAATTAATTGAAGAAGAGTCAAGTAGGTCAAGGTTGACCGGATACTTGACTGGGAAGTCCTAACTGGGATGTTAGGTAGAATGGAAGTCCTGGTGAGTGAAGCCAGGCAGAAGGAAAGTCCTAGTGAGTGAAGCTAGGCAGATGGAAAACCCTAGTGAGTGAAGCTAGGTGAAAGTCCTGGTGAGTGAAGCCAGGCAAGGAAAATCCAGATGGATCAAGGATGATCGGACATCTGGTGTTGGGAAGTCCAAGTAGGTCAAAGGATTGACTGGATACTTGGCACGAGGAAATACAGATAGGTCAAAGGGATTGACCAGACATCTGATGGAAGTCCAAGTAGGTCAAGGGAGTGACCAGATACTTGGCATGAATAGAAAAGTCCAAGTGGGTCAAAGGGATTGACCAGACACTTGGTGGGAAGTCCTAGCAGGTCAAAAGAGTGACCAGATGCTAGGCATGATGTACCAACAGGTCAAGGTTGACCGGATGTTGGTTTGAGAGGCTTGGAACTTGGTTTTGGACAAAAACCAAGTGTTGGATTGATCAGTGGATCGATCCAGGCCTTTTCTAGCGAACAGAGAGCCTCTGGATCGATCCGTGGATCGATCCAGATGTCTCAATCGATTAGTGAATCGATCGGGACGATGCTGCTTCGCGCGATAAGCGCTGGATCGATCCGTGGATCGATCCAGGCGTTACTCCAGAGCACAGAGGCGCTCTGGATCGATCCGTGGATCGATCCAAAGCCTCCCCGATCGATTGGGAACATTCGAATCGATCGGGATCCGACCGTTAGCGTCGATAAAGGCCGCAGGCGCACGATTCCTTCGGCATCTCTTCACCGATTCACTCCAGATCTCTCGCCAACTCCTCCACAGCACTCACAAAGCTCAGATCGCCAGTTCTTGAAGGATCTTGGAAGTTCTCCAAGTCAAGAGGCGGATCAAAGCCAAGAAGAGAAGTTAGGGTTAGGGTTTATACTCATTGTAAGCTTGTATTTCTTGTATCCTTTCCCTCTCTTCTTGTATTGAGTCTTGTAGGGCTTCTCCGCCCTTGGTAGTTACCATAAAGGAGAGTTTTATTAGTGGAGGGTGTGTGTGTTGGTGTGGATCCTTGGATTAGTCACCTCTTGTGAGGTGGATACCAAGTAAATCAACCGTGTTAGCGTTGTGTGATTGTTTCTTTGTATTTCCGCTGCACATCTTTAAAGGAACAAGCAACGCCGACCACCGAGCGAACGCGACGAGCTATTCACCCCCCCCCCCTCTAGCTACTTTTGGTCCTAACACTACTGACTCAAGTATAAGACCAACCAGAATAAGTAGCTCTCACCCACCTGACCAAATTTTGGGTGACCGGAACCTAGGAGTTAGAACTAGAGCTTCCTATAGAAACCTGAGTCAGATTGCACTGATCTCTAAAATTGAGCCTGACTATAGAAGAAGCTCTACCTGACCCAGACTGGATCATTGCTATGCAAGAAGAGTTAACCCAATTTGATAGGAACCGAGTTTGGGAACTGGTACCTAAACCCTTAGATAAGTCCATAATTGACATCAAATGGGTGTTTAGGAACAAATTGAATGATTAGGGTGATATAGTAAGAAATAAGGCCAGACTGGTAGCCAAAGAGTTTAGCCAAATTGAAGGTTTAGACTATGACGAAACCTATGCACCAGTAGCTAAACTTGAATCCATTAGGATGTTGTTAGCATATGCAGCACATAAAGGATTTAGGTTATACCAAATGGATGACAAGTCAGTCTTCTTAAATGGGTTCATTAAGGAAGAGGTATATGTAAGTCAACCCCCCGGATTTGAGAATGTAGACAAACCAAACCATGTATTCAGATTGAAAAAGGTCTTATATGGTCTAAAACAAGCTCCTAGGGCATGGTATGAACGATTATCTAATTACCTAATATCCAAGGGCTTTAACTAAGGTCAAATAGATCAAACATTATTTGTCAAAACCTTAGAGAAAGACATTTTCATAGCCCAAATCTATGTTGATGATATAATTTTTGACTCAACCAACACTAAACTCTTAAAAGAATTTGTTAAATTAATGGAAAATGAATTTGAAATGAGTTTAGTAGGGGAACTCAATTTTTTCTTAAGCTTACAAATTAAACAAACCAAAGATGGAATCTATATTTATCAAACTAAATATGCTAAGGAACTAATTAAAAAATTTGGCATGAAAAATTCAAAAATTATAAATATACCAATGACAACTAATATCAACATTGATTCCGACCCTGAAGGAAAACCAGTAGATCCAAAACACTATAGAAGTGTTATAGGTAGTGATCATGTTCGAGCGCTGAGTCGACGGACGCTGGGGACGTGGCACGCTCCGCTGTCTCCGACTGGTGGCGTAGATCTCCGGCGAACCTGCAAATAAGCCGAGCCGGGAGGGGTTTCCAGGCGACGACCCTCCAACGCTCAAGTCAGGCAACGAGAGAGGCAGCGTAATGTGGCTACAGTAAAGATTTGTGCATACCTTCGTCGACGTCTAGGGGTCCTTATATAGGACCCCGGGGAAGTGCGGGCATGCTTCTCGATTATGCACGCCTCCCCAAACATATCTTAATGAACTTGTGTCAGAAAAGTACCCCTGACACCATTCCGCAATCGTCTGAGCATATCCCGGATGTGACGGTGGAAGCTTCCGCCGTATGATCCTGTGTACGGCTTGACCGCCAACTCTGCTGCTTGTCGGCGGCAAATGTCTCGAGGATGATGTTATCCCCTGTCTCCTTTGTCCTCTTGCATTCCCTGTCTGTTCTAGGGCCGAGCGGGTCGGCCGCTCGGCAGGCGTATTACTTCTGTCGCCGGTTGTAGATATTGGTCCGACCGGGAGGACTCCTGGCTGTATGCTCGGATGAAATTGCTCCTGCCTCTGTTGCCTGGTGCCCCGGCCGAACGGACATCCCGCTCGGCCTTGAAACCTTTTTACCTTTGAGCATCGGAAACCCGACCCCTAGTCGGGTTATCCTCATTCGGTTCGGGGGATTCACGGTCGGTCGGCCTGCATCGCCCAGACGGTCGGCCCTGTAACGACCACCCTTCTTACTACTACTACTCTCTAAGGATGACCGTTACTTATCTACTAACTCTACTTAACCGGTATAATTAAAATCCTCGAAGAAACCCTACCAAAAAATTTCGGCAGATTCTCCCCTGTACCGGTGACCATAATCATTAATACATGACATAATATACACAGCCACAAGCGGCTGGAACACATATCAATCAACCACGCAGTTTATATATCAAAAAGAAGCACAATACCAAGGAAAAATCAACTCTAACAAATACACGACAAAACAAACCAAATAATAACAAGCACAAGTTCTAAATACGTTAAACACTTAAACCAAAACATTCTAAATAAATTCTGGTTCAATCTCTTAGTCTACTCCATAGTCCAAACATCACACACCATCCGCGCCACTTTGTCGCCTTCCTTGCTATATCTTTTCCTTTCCTATATCTGCAGTAAGAGGAAGTGTAGTCTATAAGCAAAATTTGCTTAGTAAGCGCTATCTAACTCATAAAAACTCGATATGCATGTATGTAAATAAAAACATGCTAAAACTGAATGCTAACATGTAAAGCTACTCATGCTCATAAATAGCAAATAATAGTAAGCTAACTCATGCTCTTCTAATATACTGAAAGGCTAAACATGTAAGACAAGTCTATACTATCATGCTAGCATAAAGAATTTAACTTACTGAATTCTAAACACTTTCTGATTCTTATTAAACTTACTTAAAAACTTATTCTTTTATTTCACTTATTTAAAACTTATTCTTTAATACTTGTAAACTTTTGTAAACACATTGTTTTATTAGTTCAAAAGCTTATACTCATAATACTTTAAAATAATAATCAACTTCTTCTTGGGCCCAGGCGTAGTACCATCTTATGCGCGTTCCCTAATAGGTTGGGGTAGCGAGCCACCAATCCTAAAAGAGCAGACCTCGGTCTACCAGGGCCAAGACCTCGGAATTGGGCACCTGGATTTGTTTAACGACAACCTCGGAAGTCGGGTACTAGCCTCTTCTTAAAAGTAAAATACTTATAATCTTAATTACTTCTTCTTTAAATGCCTTGGCATTTTAACGAGACACCTTGTGTGCCAAAAATCCCTAAAGTCTTGACTTTGGGATCTACTTAAGGCCTTGGCCTTTTTCTTTCTTTTCTTTATCTTTTTTACTCTTATCTTTTGGTAATTTAGTAGGAAACCACAACTAAAGCCGAAATAAATCTGTCCATGCTAAATGAGGTAGTAATGAAACAACAAGATCTACTAACTGGAATTTAAACTTGCTGAAATTGAAGCATAACACAAAACTAGACTTGCTGAACTTAACATAAACTGTTCATGCTCATAATTTGAGTTCACATGCTTCAATTAAGGAATTAACAAGGAGAAACCAACCTTAAAACTAATCATGTGCATAGAATTAGCAAGGAAAAACTAAGCTACAATGAAAAATTCTGCATACATAACCAATACAAAAGAAACCAGAAACTGATTGCTTTAAAGGAATGCCACTCATGCACATTTAATTACATAAGGAACTAGAACTCTAAATCTACTCATGCTCAAACCTATAGCAACGAAATAGAAAATGAAATCTAATCATGCATATTCAATAGCAAATGGGAAAGTCCAAACAGCATGCTAGAATAAACCAAAAAAAAATCTGAAATGCTAATCTACAATGCTAACCATTCAAAATCTGCTATGCTAGACAATCAAAAATCTGCAATGCAAGCTCTAAAGCTAGGATAGGTTTAATGGGATGTTCTTCTTCAACTTATAGCACAAAAGGAATGGGCTGTTCTTCACAATTTCATAAAGATAGGACTGCAATTCAAGTAATGCGGGGTTAACTTAACAAAGCATACTATTCTGCCGTAAGCTACAAAACAAACCTACCTTCCTAGCAAACCCCAAACAATCCGAATTGAATTCACAATAGTTAGCCTCAAGAACATACTTCTTACAGTATGCTTCGGAAGGACATCAGGAAGGAAACAAAATCCAAAACCTCATAGGAACACGAAACGAATCAAGATCATCACAGAATCTCTCAATCGAAAACAAGAACCTCACGGCACATTCACAAAACAAGAAAACTCTAATCAAAAGGCTCGAAACTATCTTACCGCAGATGAGTGAGCAACTTACCTTCGTGTTCTTGGGCTTACAACCGAAGAAGAGAGATCTAGGGTTTGCGACGAAACTTGAGTTTCCCGGCCGCTTCCTCGTGCCTACGAGCCCTCCTGCCGAGGTGGTCTCGATTGGTGAAGATCCGCCGGAAGGGAACCTTCGCCGGCCACCGGAGTTGAGCCCTAGCTCCGTCGGCTTCGTCTTCCTCGAGCCGAAACACCGTCGCGCGCAAAAGGGGAAATCACGAGCGAGAGGGGGGAGAAGAAAGGATTCGGGAGAAATTAGGGCTCGGGCAATTCTCAAGCCCTAAGTTCCTTTTATAACTCTGGTATCTCTGTTAACTTAAGGTTATTTCGCTGCCAACTCTTTCGTGAAATATCCGCGGAACAGTTGGTTGGCTGGGTTTTGACCGAGCCAAAAGCCCCGGGTTTAATTCTCGGCTGCTACCCCTTTTCCTTCCTTTTATTTCTTTGTTATTAATTCCTATTACTTAAATAAATCTTTTCCTTTATTTGTTCAAATAACAGTTGGTTAGCCGAATTTTGCTCGGGTTCAAGGTCTCGGGTTCGAATCTCTCTATATTTTTTTTCCCAACTTCTTCCTTTTGGTAAAAATATCAAACGAACTCCAAAAATTACATAAAAATACTCTATAAATTCCTAAAAATCTCTAGAATTTTTCTAAAGTATTCTTAAATATTTTTAAGAACTTTTAGAACTCCTAATGAGGAAAATTGGGTCGTTACAGGCCCGCTTCGTCCGGTCGGCCTGTCTCAGGGTTGAATTTCTTGACCTTTGACTTCCACGTGACATTGACCTTCCGTCAACGAGGATCCCCCGTCCTTATCACCGGATCAGGTAGCTTACTCTACCTAACTGCAAGTCGATCTGATATACTATTTGCAGTAGGTATGTGCGCAAGATACCAATCATATGCAAAAGAGTCACATCTAACATATGCTAAAAGAATACTTAGGTACATTAAGGGCACCCTAAATGTAGGACTCTGATACCCTAGAACTTGCACCTTTGACCTTTTTGGCTATTCTGATTCAAACTATGCTGGGTGCAAACTAGATAGAAAAAGCACAAGTGGAAGCTGCCAAATTCTAGGTCAGTGCCTAGTAAGTTGGTCAAGCAGAATTCAACACTGTGTTGCCTTATCCACTACTGAAGCTGAATACATAGCCCTAGGAGAATGTACTTCTCAACTTTTGTGGATGATGCACACACTAAAAAACTATCAACTAGAATATAAAAATACAAACATTTTAATTGATAATATAAGTTCAAAAATCCAATTCACCACTCTAGGACTAAACACATAGAGGTAAAACGCCATTTTGTAAGGGATCATGTAGCTAGAGGTGAAATTGTACTTAACCATGTTGAGTCCAAATCAAACCTAGCTGACATTTTCACAAAACCCTTACCTGAACTCGAGTTCAGTACACTTAGAAGACAAATAGGAATGTGTTGGGTAGAATAGATCTTGATTTTCAAACAAATTTCCTACATCTAATTTTACAAATTTTTTCTTTGATCTTCAAAATAGCTTAACCTTAAAATTATCTTTTAAAATTCTAGAAAAAATAATGTTTTTAAAATCCCAATCTTATTAGTTTTTCAAAATTTGGACTTAGCCTAGGATTTTCCCCCTAGAAATCATGTTCCCCTAGTTTCAGCCAGAGCATCTCACAAACACACTAGGCATAGCTTGCTTGTATTTTGAAAGAAACTTAGAATGGCGTGAGATGCATAGGGTACAGCCTGAACTCCAGAATGCTTATTTCTGTGCATCATAGTGAGTCTGGGCGTTAAAACTAACTTTACATTAATCAAGTTAAATGATCCAGCCATAGTCAAATCTAACTGGATTACTAACTTAACTTGACTAACCAAGTGAAAATTGTTGCCCTCTAGTTATTCAGCCAGTAACTAAAGGTTAGACAATTGGTTAAGGATATTAAAATTTCAAGTTGACTCATGCTTGCACTTTAGGGCTCTGATACCTCACTAAAGGAAATTGGTTAATTTGAAATCCATTTAACTTGACTCATGCTTGGACATTAGGTTCTTAATTAATTGCTCCTCCTTGGTCGTTAATTTAAAATTCTTTATTACGACTTCCATAGTCATCTTTTAACTAAGTCAAATCAAAAGACTTTTTTCCTCCAACTTAACTAACAATTTTCAAAAATATTCTGTTCAAGCATTTTACAAAAAGTCTCAGTTTACTTTCTTAAAATTTTAAAAATTATTCGAAAAAGCTTTGTGAAAGTAATGTTTTTTAAAAAAACGGCTTTAAATTTTTTTTTATTTTTTAACGAAATATTTTTCAACAAAGCCTTACGAAACTAGCTAAGTCATTTTTTATTGCAAAACTTAAGCTTACTATTTCTCAAAACTTGCCTTTCGAAAATCATTTGTTTTAATTTTTCCTAAATTTGCACAAAATTTAGTTAAGTTAAAGGAGTTGTTCAAAACAGTAGTCTTAATTTAGCTATGTTTCAATTCAAAGAAAAATCTTTTTAGCTAAATTAGTTACTAAACTCAGTTTTCTTAAAACCAACTTTCTTAAGCTTTAATTTGTTTCAAAGACAAGTTTTCCCTTAGCAAATTTCACTTACAAGAAATATTGCTTTAAAGTGTTTTAAAATATAACTTCTTAAGCTGAAAATGTAAGTTGTCAAAAAACTTAATCCTTTCATGTTGTCTTTTTACTAACTTTTCCATACAAAAGTTTTTGATATATGACAAAGGGGGAGAGTAAGATAAATTCAAATTATTCAAAATTCAAAGAAAGGATAAGAGAAAGAGAGCTCTTATTAAGGGGGAGCCTTATACATTTAGCTTGCTTACGTTCTTACTTGAACTTTTTACTTAAAAAGCTTGCTTATGTGTATTGATATATTCGTTTACTTATGCTTATTTTACTTAACTTTGAATTTAAGTTGTCATAATCAAAAAGGGGGAGATTATTAGTGCGGAAAGCATCCGACGATCAAACCAGTGTTTTGATAATGACAAAGGATTCAAAGTTAAGGTTATGTTGTGATCTAACAAGTTTGAATGAGCTTGCAGGAGAAGTCCTAAGTGTACTTAAGCAAAAGTCCTAACTGAGGTTAGGCAAGTGGAAAACCCTAGGGGGTGGTAACCCTAGGTCATAGGGAGTGGTAACCCTATGCGGAAAGTCTTGGCGGGTCAAGGGCTTCAGGCAAAAGTCCTAGGGGGTGGTAACCCTAGTTGAAAAGTCCTGGTGTCGCAAACCAGGTGGAAGACTGGACGGGTTGGGGAGCGGGCGTCCAGCAGAAAGTCCGAAAGCATCGAGCACCGAGCAAAAGTCCAGTTGATCTGGAAGATCGCACTGGCAACAGGTAACTCTCCTGAGAGGAGTAGGTGAGGGCGCGTTCCCCGCAGAGGGAACAGTAGGCGTCGGGTCGACCTAGGATTTCCGATTGGAAATCCGAAGTCAGACCTAGGATAGTCCGGAGACTATCAATATTTTATTTATCATGTCTATTGTGTGCTAACTTTGGACTAACACATTTTGCAGGAACAAAGAAGCAACTTTCAACTCGGATGAACAGTGTCCGAGGCGCCTTCATGGAGCTTAGAGGCGCCTCGGGTGCAAGCCAAAGCCAACTGTCCAGAGGAGCTGGAGGCGCCTTCATGGGGACTGAAGGCGCCTTGGATCACTGCTCGAAGGCGCCTTGGATCACTGCTCGAAGGCGCCTTGGAGCGGCATTGAAGGCGCATTCAGGTGGATAATGAGCAGCGGTCAAAGCTTGATCGACAGCGATCGAAGCGGGATAAAACTTAGGTTCTAAGGCATCTTGGAGCTTGATGGAGGCGCCTTGAACACCCTTTATAAGGGAGTCTCGACCAGCAACCCAGAACAACACCTTCTGAGCAATCCTTACGCTACAAGCTGCTAACGAGACGATCCTGAAGTGCAGCAACATCATCCTGACAACCTGGATCTTCAGTTTTCAGTATTCTGTTGTCGGTATTAATTTAATTACTGTTTCTCTCTGTACTTAGATTGTAATAATTTTCGAGCTTATAGTTGTTGCACACCGGAAGCGATCAACGATCACGGTCCTTGGAGTAGGAGTCGTCATAGGCTCCGAACCAAGTAACTCCTCGTGTCTTTGTGTGTGATTGTTTTCTTTTAATTTCCGCTTCGTTTATTACTCGAGTTTTACGATTCTGAAACGAAATAGCCACGAGCGCTATTCACCCCCCCTACCCCCACTCTAGCACTTCTCGATCCAACAAAAACATGTGGTCCCAGCCAAGCACCAATTTAGAAATGTCAACCACAATTTTCAAATAGATAGCACTCTAATTAAAGCCAAAATTATTTGCAATTAATGAATCCAGGACTTTCCTTCAATTGTAAGTTGACCGGAGGATTCACCATATATTCAACTCATTGAAAAATCAAGGAAAATCTATCGGTAGGTGCAATGGAATTTTAGCTGATCAAAATCCTTCCTCTAGGAACTAAGATGGAGGAGGAAGGAAAAGCCAAAGAAAATAGAAGGGAAAATCACGAAAAAAGGGGGGAGAGGAAGAGGTTTATCGAAAAGATAAATGGTATCATCAGTGAAAAGACAACCCCTATGTCGGAGAAGAACATTCGAATATAACCAGTAGGATATCTTCTCTGCACCCTTCAATTTCACCCAAGAACCATCAGAGAGAGGTCGTCCACCATAGGGGGACGACCGCCACCAAGAATGCCCTCCTTGAGATGCTAATGGAGAAGAAAGGTTCACCCAAGTCCACCGGAGGAGTCCAACGCCCCTACCAACTTCCGACCACCCTCTCTCCATAAATTCTAGGGAGAAGGGAGAGCTTCTCTCTCTAGGCCGAAAGGAAGAGACATTACTACTAGTTTTTAAATTGGATAGGAATGTTGTAGGAATTAGATTATTCCTTGTTTTCAAATGGACCATGAATAGATGTTTCAGATTGGAGTTTTGTATTTGCAATATAAATGTATGGTATTGTACTGAATTGTAAGTCCTTGTTCATTTTGGGTCTAATATATGACTTCTATTTGGGCAAATGTTAAGAATGTAAAATTGTTTATTAGTTTTAGTAACTTTTGCTTGGGTGAGATAACTGAAAATTCTTTCAACAAATGCCAATGAAGAGTTGTAAAGCTCTTTAGTACCACATGCCAAAAAAGTAAAGCTCTCAAGGAAACCAAATCATTGATAGAAAAATAGAACATTGGAATTCAATAAGAATAAAGCAAACCATTCACTGAGTTTTCATAAAATCAGCAAAATGCTAAATGTATTACGTACAATCTCCAAAAATCTGTTTACATAATATATAAATCAAGCAGACAAAAGCATACAATATAAAGTGCATCACCACCTTAAAGATAAATTCACTGAGTTTCTTATAAACAAAAAAAAACATCCAACATATATATGTATTGCAACACCAAAAGTTTACACATCTATCCTAAAAAACATATTGGTGCAATGAGTCTTGTGTTATCTTCTATTTGTTCTTTCTTTATTTCGGAGTTGTGAATGAGCCTCTTGTAATTTTGACGCACTTGGATAGTTCATCATCAGACAATTTGTGCCCTTGAACTTCCAAATATTTGTGTAAGTTGTGATCCCACGTCCTTGTGTGATGCCTATGTTTGCTGTGCACTTTGAGATGCCTGTTTAATAAAAATTTTTGTTAGTAAAAATGTGCACTACATATATTGTAATTTTTTCCAATATAAGAAACATTTTTAACCTGCATTATTTGCTGTGAGGATGATTGTTGGACTCCGATAGGGTGACTTTGACCTCGGGCAACATTGCTAGATGTTGGTCCACCAGTTTCAACCTTGAAGTAAAAAATAAAGAAAATTGTTAGTCCTATGTAATTCAATAAATGACATCTTAATAATCTAAGTGACTACTAGAAGTTTATGACCTGAATTTTGGCTTTCTTTTTGCTTCGTCTCATGGTAGCTGATGCATCCATTTTAGATTGTGATGACTGTGTTATGGGTGTATTTTGAGTCGGGACAGTATTGAAAGGGGGTTGAGATATATAATTACAAAGCTTATGTTAGTGAAGAGATGCAGTAAAGCTATTATACATTTTTTTCTCCTAAGTAAAAAAAATATTTAAATATTGATCTCCTGAATTACTTTTTGTTGATGTTGTGATTGTTATCCTTTTTTAGGCTGACTCTGTGTTGGGATAGTATTGCTAGATTCAACAACGGCAGTCTCAGCCTTGAAGGAAAAGAATTAAATTTCATAAAGATGTTAGTACATATATAGAGCAACTCTATAATTAAAAAAAGTTTATAACCTGATTTCTGGACTTCTTTTTGCTCTATCTTTTGGCAGCTGGTGTTCAACCTACCCAAGTCATTTTATTATGGCCAAATTGCAAGCACTGAGTACGTCTCAAAGTTCTAGACTTCTTATCCCAAAACTGGTACCCCCCCCCCCCCCTCACTTTTATGCCTTGCTTTTTTAGGTGGTCCAATTCTTCTTCGAAGTTATAGGGGTGTACATCAGGCACTTAAGTAGAAACAAACTCTTGCCAAAAAGATGGATCTGGAATTAATTGTATCAGATAACCCTAAACCCTTAAATAAGTATCCTAGGATAAACTGGGATCACAGTAGTCAGCCAATATTTGGCGCCTATCAATGAGCACAACACATGCATACTTGCAAGGAATGCCTGTGAGATTTCACTCTTTGTAGTCACACGACCTATTGGTAGTATCAACTATAAATTTCTTACTTTTTTCTTGGACCTCGCACATTGTACCACTTGTATATGTAAATGTCAAAGTCCTACAACTTTGTGTATTCTCATTCAACTTCATCATGACACTAGGAACCATTAGGAAATTCCAAGAGCAAGTAGTCTCAAATCGTTTATGAAATTTATTTATTATTTTGGTTCGCAATAAATCAACTAGGGCAATAATTAGTTTTTCTCTTAGATCACCTATCCAACTGTTGAAAGACTCATAAGAGTTATTTGTGATATGGTCCATTTTGACACCTTGAGGAAATATGTATTGGCCCATAACACATCCCCTATACGATCCAACAACTCATATACATAGGGATGGATTTAGGCGAGGACTGGAGTGGATTGAAGCCCTCACCAAGATTCAGCGGAGGAGGAGCCATGGAGGTTGCGGTTAGGCTAACTCTCTCAGAAAACACAAATCAACAGAATAATATTCTATAACAACAAAACAAAGCAAACTTAACCAGCAAAGTCGACTATAGCCTAAACCTAAATCCAAAACCAGAATGATAAAATCAAGAACACAAGCGGAATACAACGAAAATGAAGCATAAATGCAATGAAATAACCTTCGACCGCTAGATCTTGTGCTAAATCTTGACCATCGAGAACACTAATCGCAGCCGGTGAGGAAAAATTAAGAGAAAGGCCTTATGGAAGGTGGATAATGGCACCGGAGGCAAGAGAAAGACCTTGGAGCTAGAGAGAATATGACCAGTGATGGAAGAAGGATGGAGAAGGGCACCCATCAAATACTATGTATGGCTGACAACCAGATAGCAAATATTTTTCCATTGCATCAAAACCCAAAAAAAACCTCTTAATTGAAGGGATTGTTGAACCAAGACTGATATGATAATCTATTCTTGTCACACTACTAGAATTGTTACTCATAACCATGCATGAGACAGTATTTAGACAACAATTTGCATGACTCTCCATAATTCCCATCAATCATCTCTAGTGCTTTTTTGCTTAACCCTATACAACTGCATATTTGTAGGCTGGATACCAAACTTAAATTGTTCATCCTGAAGCACTACCCTCTTAACATGCATATTTGCCCTAATAATAGCCACTATCTTTTCAACTATCTAATGTGTCGAGGCCTTAAGGTTCTCAGTAACCTTGAAATTGTGGTTTATATATAGTGCAAATCTTTATCATACATGTAATCCCATCTTGTATAACTGATGCATGACCCTCTGAAGACACTTAGTATCAGCACACTTGACCGTAACCCTTTATCATTTTTTTCTATTTAAAGTAATACTCCATAAAAGTGAGTATTCATACAATACTTTCCTAAATGCGTCCAGATTCTCAAACATCATACCTTGAAGTAACTTAAATTTCTCACCCTCAAGAATTGTAAACCCTTTATCATTTAGGCATGATCCCATGAGATCATCTTCAGACTCACTATCAGATTTATTTTCTATTGATGCAAAATCATCTGGTAATTAGAAATATCACTCACACTGTGACTCTAATCTTCTGGCCCCCTACCACATAGTTGCTAAACAACTCATCATCATATCATAACAATCAGAACTTGACTTCCCCTTTTTTTTTTTTATTTATTTATATTGACATGTCTGCTACACTTAGCCTTGCTCTTTATCTTTTGGGGTATCTTTTTATTTTTTTTTGTCAACCTTTTAAGATGATCAATTTCAGCTTCATCAATCACTGTATACTTCTCTTCACTATTTAAACAAACTGTAGTTGTATTTTCAACTTCAATTATGGATCAATTAATTTCTCCTATAGAATTGCCACCAACAGTGTTGTTGCCCCCCAATGGTGCCCTTCATCCCCACACCCATAGGCCATTGCTCCTATGTTGCTGCCCCCAATGGTGCCTAAATAAATCATTGACCCATTAATTCCACAACCAGCATTGCTCCTAAATATACTATTGTTGCCCTCGGTGTTGCTTAACTTAGTCATTGACATATAAGCCCCACCTCTATCATTACTTGCAAATCTACTAACTGGTACACTAACTTGCACCTTAATCAAATACTTACCACCCTGAAGTCTATAAGCATTTTCTAATTCCCCATCAGATCTAACAACAAACAAATTAGGTCTCTCCGGTATTTCAACAACAACGACAACAACAAAATTACTTTCTTTCCATTTATTAGGATTCTTTCATATTTTTTCAGATATATCCGATAGGAGAACTATATATGAGTACTCTTCTAGATCAACATTAGCAATATATTACACCATTTTTTCAAACGTTACCTCAATTGCAACTTTTCTAGAATGAACACTGCCAACTTGACCCTAAAATTCAATAAGCATATAATGACAGCATAACCAAATAACAACTTAATTACAGTTTTCTTTACATGTCAAAACAAAAAGTTATCTCATCATTACATGTATATCAAACTTCTTACACATTCAAACTGACTAATTACAGTCTGTACAAAATTTCTAAAATAAAAGCCTAACCCTCTCTATTTCTGAAATATTAATTCAGTAACAAACCACACTCATAGTCAATTCACCACATGTTAATATGTATGATATTTCATAAAATAAGGGGAAAACCCTTCAAATTCCCCAAAAGTATTACACTAAGAAGCATCGATACACAGACAATCAAAACAAATGATCAAATAAATGAAAAAATCTGGTTGGATACAAGCTTTTTCAAACTATTAAGATAGATGTGTGGATAGGTAGTGCATGAAGTTCCGTTATTACTTACTGATCCGGCGATGACATAGGGGGGCCGATCGCTAACATTAGAGGATGGCATCCGATCGGCCTCGGTACAAGAATGGAGGCCGGCCAGCATCTATCGGCCTCCGTTATTACTTACTCCCGTTATTACTTACTGATCTGATCGGCCAGCCAGCATGGAGGCAGCGAGCAAGTAAGCAGGAGTATTCTTGTACCGATGCAACGAGGGTTGAGGACCCAGTGAAAGTTGCCAAGTGGTTTGGAAGAAAGGTCGATCGGGGAAGTGTATATAAAAGAAGTATTCTCTCCAATGCTTATTGGAGGATGACATCCTATCATAAAAGACCAAGCTCGGTCGGGCTTGTAAGAGGAAAGTGTCTGGCTGATCGGATAGCTTGGGGTAATAGAAAAAGTGGAAGATCGAAGGGGTTAGGGGAATGCGATGTAGGCGGAATAAGATAATTACCCCGCATAGGAGGCGAAATGAGTTAGGGATTAGCTGAGAAAGGGATAGACCGAAGTATCTACAAACATCAAGGATGAAGGGATGAAGAGGAAGTCGCAGACCGGCAGTAAATTGGTCGCGGAAGAAGCAGACACAGCCGGTCGACGGAGCAGAAGGACGATCGGTGGCCAGTGGGACATGTATCTCGTAGCCAGGAGGGAGTTCAAAGGTATTGGCTAGGGTTCGGGCATCATCCTCATCAAACCGCAATTCCATAGTCTCATACCATGGACCCGAAGAAGAGGAAGGCTGCGATGTACTAGCCATGATAAAAGGGAGAGAACGAGAAGAGTCGGGGGAAAGGGCAAAAAGAAAAAGAAGGCAGAAGTAAGAACAAGAGCCCACCAGAAAATCACAAAAGACCGAGCAGTAAGAGGTTATAGAAGAAGACAATGGACTCACCCGGAATAGGAATGACAGGAAGCAGAAGGATTTACTGAAGAACACAAGAAGTTCGCCGGAGAGCACGGGAAAAATCACGGAAGAGCATGAACACAGTCGCCAGAAACAAAGGCAAGAAAGAAAGAAGACGGCGGCGATAAGCTTATTAAAATCAAGAGACTTCGCTCAGCTGTTCGATCAATAGCACAGACACCTAGAAGCAGATCCAGCCGTTTAAAATTCAAATAACCCCAGAGGTCGCATCCCAGCCTGTCGCCTCAAACGTGCGCCGGCAGGGAGGGACGCGTGGCATGCATCGATAGGGCAGTTGTCAGGATAATTAAAGAAGCATGCGGCACATTAATGCACCAGAATGATACGGTTTTCAAGAGAATTCACGGAGATTACCCAGGCAACGGCTCCATAAGCCGATCAAACAAGTTATGCAGCTCGGGCAGTCCTCCGTCCTTTCCGATCGGCTGGCCGAGAGCACCCCGTTGAAAGGAAAATCAAGGCCAGATAACCGTGCGCTAGCCAAGAGGCATAGTCGACCCGACAAAAGAGGTCTTTTCGCACCAATTGGTCCAGTCAGTCGGACTTTTAGCCTCCTTCGACTAGACTTAAAGGGGAGGCATGTGATCCGACGATGACATAGGGGGGCCCACTGCGAAGGAAGTTCAACGATCGGATGGTCGTCAAAGCCAAGGGACGGTCAGCTAAGAGACGAGCTGATCGGCAGGCCCCATGGGTCAAGCGGCGACGAAGCTCGTGATGGTAAGGTCGAGCCCATAACCTGACCAGGCTAAAAAGTTCAAAGAAGTTGGGCTGAACCTAAGATGAGCCAAGAGAAAGAGGCCCTAGCCGATCGCAATATATATATATCCGTAGAGTGCCAAAGAGTGGGTCGGCCGGATAGATCAAAGGAAGTATCATCAGATTAGCCGCTGACATTTAAGAAGGGAAGGGAAATATGTTTTAACATCCTTTTGAAAGTCAATGCCGCCGGCTGACGGCGCGAATGGACAGGAAATCATACGGAAGAAGATTGCGCCGCCTTGGCGTAAATGCGTCCGCCCCGTTAAGGTAAGGTGTCAGGGATCCTTTCTCGATGTTAGCTATTGAGGAAAACTTGGGAAGTCACGTCTGCCCGGGAAGTGTGCAGTCAACCTATCGAAGCTCTATATAAGAAGAGGAGTAGTCACCCGCGGAGGTACGCGCAGATACACCTCTGAGCACTACCATTCACTTCTTCATTTTCCTTCATCTCTCTCCCTACCGTTGTGTGACTTGAGCGTCGGAGGGCCGTCGTCGGGAACCCCTCCCCGGCTTGGCACTAACGACTTGTGATTGCAAGAGCAAGGCGTTTCCACCGCGCACGGAGATCCACATCAGCGATATTTTCCGACAACCGTTCGCTCAGCTTCGGGGCAGGATCACTTACCATTTTTTGTCTTCCTCTACAATAACAATGATTCCCGGCCTTTGATATTTACCGGTTAAGGACCTTCAATTGTTGTGAGGAGACGAACAATAGCTTTCTAAGTCTCCATATACCATATTTCAGCCAGGATCCATAGCTATCTCAATGAGCAACTTGGTTGTTGTGTATGAGGATTTTTATTTTCTCCTTAGCGTTAGTTGGAGCGATCAAGACAAAAAGTCAGCAATTTTCTTTCTAAAAGTATGAGAATTGGAATATATTTTCTCCAAACTATAGGCTACCGGGTAATTCCCTCAAATTTTAAAAAATGGATGTTTTTTAAAATATACCTTTTGATTTTTTTAATAATTTTTTAAAATTTTTCTAAAAGGTTAAGAAGCATTATTATGCACGCGCTTGATTACTACAACGGTGGGCTCCCCAGAAATGGCTCCAGGAGCACCCCATCGTTAATTGTTGAATAAAGTCATATCGGAGCGTCAGCAGTCGTTCCGCTCCTAATCCAACGGCCTCCGTTCCATCTCCGTCCTCCAACGTCTACTTTCCCTCTGGTCTTCCCTCCTCCAACGGTCGGAAAATCGCTCTCTCTTAAACTTCGCTGCTTTCTCCTCTTGACGTCTCACACAATTTCTACCCATCGAACACCTTTTGCATCGAAACGAACGAACGAACGAAGGAAGAAGAAGAAGATGAGCCTTCAGATATGGGACAACGCCGCCTTCGACGACGGAGGCTCCGCTTCCAAGGTCTCGTCGGTTCCTGCTCCTCCTCCACCGCTCCGGGAGGTTTCGACGAACGCTTCCGGTCCGCAGGATCTCGACCCTTGCAAGGAGAACCGCGGCCCCGAGGCCATCGACCTCCTCCTCGACGCCGCACTGCCCAAGAAGGCAGCCTCCCGCGTTGCTTTCGCCGAGGTCGAGGAGATCTCGCTCGATGACGAGATCGTGAGGATCGAGGAGATGATCGCACGGCTGAGTTCCAGGCTGGAGGCGCTCCGGGTCAAGAAGGCGGATCGGGACGCGCGGGGGCGGCCGCGCGGGAGGATCGTGCCGGCCAAGTTCATGGATCCGTGTACGCCCGCTTTGAAGAGGATGGATCGGGAGATGGAGGCAACGCCGGCGAGTGCCAGGAACCGGCGCAGAGCGGTGAGCTTGGGGCCCTTGGAGATCCTTGCTACACCAGCGAGGTCTATGAACCCGAGACCGAGCCCAGCGAAGAACATCTGGCCCTCGGCCTTGAAGAAGAAGACCGAGGAGCCGATTGCGAAGGCCGATCGAAGAGGCGACAGCTTCAAATTGATTCAATTAGGTAAGGCTACTGGAACCCTACTGGATCTAGGGAAGCTGGAGAACATCGAAGAAGATAAGGAAACGAAAAGGGCAATCAACACGAACCCTAAATCTCAGCAGCCGGCCACCGCCAGAAAGATGATACCTGATGCAAAGAAGACGGTGGCGACGCCCGGTAATCCTAGCAACAGGCGAAGGGCTGTCAGTCTCGGGCCTGCTGAGATAGTCGCCAGTGCCCGGTCTCGCCGGCAGAATAATCAACAAGAACACACGGCGGAGAAGGCTGTCAAATTGGATAACCAACCAAAACGCAGTTCAAGCATCGGTCCTGCATCTCCGAAGCCATCCGTGAGTGCCAAGAAGGCAGTAACAATGGGAGCTAGCAAAGCAGCAATTAGGCCTAAAGCTCCGTTCCAAGATAACAAGAACTCTACTTCTTGTAATAGGCCATCAAAGGCTGCTAAAGCGAGAGTTGTTCCCAGCCGCTACAATTCAGCCGGCACCAGGACGACCGGAGAGAAACAAGGAAACAAGCGTGGGAAATGGTCGTTACCTGAATTAAGCAGGGGGACAGGATCTTCTTCTAGGTTGACGCCGGCGAATAAGAGAAGCCAGGGATCTGAATTGGAGGACCAAATGAAGTTGGATTCGCAAATATCAGATGATTTGGAGGACCACACTTCTCCTGAATCAATCATGAAGCTTGCTGCAATTCTTCCAAAGATCAAAGCTTCGAGATGCAACACTGAGAGCCCTCGTGATTCTGGATGTGCAAAGAGAGCTTCAGAACTGGTAGGGAGGAAGCCATTTTTTTCTGCGTCGGAGGATGATGTACTAAATTCTCCTGGCCAAGCTCTTACAGTTCTTGAAGATTTGTTTGCAGAGCAGCAGCCATGACCACTTCTTCCTGCAATCTGAATGCAAATTGCAATTTAGTAGTTCATGATAATTCTTGTACATTGGAATAACAGTTCTCAGGAATTTGGTAACTGTGTGAGCATTGTAATATTTCAAGAGCAATTCTTTATTTGAATTGTGTAATAGTTTTCCGGAATGCAGTGATGCGAGCGATTCTCTTGCTCTATTACAAGATCAAAACAGAGAACTTTCCACACTCATTTCACCAATCAACGACACAGTGCACTAAATCATAACAGGAGAGAGATGTGAAAATAATCGATCGATAATACACAAACTCTGTTCGTGTCAAACAAATCGCTAGGCTATATGCGGCAGGAGTCCCTCCCAAATACAAATCGCCTTGCCCAGTCAGATATCACCAACGTCCTAGTGCGCCAACTTACTTGCTTGCTGTTCATAGACCCGAAGAACAAATTATTTAACAGTCCAACGGAGACGATCACTTGTGCTAGAAGATAGAAAGAAAAAGGAAGAATAATACCTTGCGTAAACAGAGTACCATAACCATTGTGTGCTGTGTCCAATGGAGATCCAGTCGCCCGGGAGTTCTGCAGCTGTTTGCTCTCCACCCAACGGTGCAAATTGCCCAAAATGCTTATACCTTCAATAAGCGATATATTAGAACAAAAGAGCTGCAAAGTAAATGAAGAAAACAATAGAGTTGCATACATGTTAAGCATTCTAATTAATATAAATAAATTCTAATATTTTTAATATTGAATGTGATGGTTCACTACACAGTTGATCGATCACATACGGCCTACATTCGCTTTTCAAAGCCTCCATAAGAATTTAAACCAGTGCCAAAATTAGAAAATTTATCCCCTTGATGAGTTTTTAACCTACCTTAGCAGAAGCATGACAATTAATCTAAATGCAGATTTTCAGATATTCATCTGGGCAATGGCTTCACATGTCATCATCCATAGGGAAGTTGTGATTCCTCAATAAGTTTGACACCTAAAGAGGGAAAACTTTCTACCACGATATAAAAGGCTAAGAAGTGTAACAGTCACCACAACCTATAACAAGCTGAAGGATTTTGTTACATGGTTAATGAGCCAAACAAAAATATTGAATTTAACTTCAAGAAATGTCAATGAATGTGAAAGACGTCGAAGTATATTGTGAGCATTAGCCTTTGCAAGAAAAGATGTAGGATATGACAACAACAGAAAATAAATCACTTACCTAAAGGGAAAAAAGTGATGTCTTCCCGCTTCCTTGATCCTCTGTGGACCTTCAGGATTTTCTTCACAGTCCTTCCTTTTGTTAAAGCATCTAGCAAGGTATATCCCTTGTTGTGCAGCTACCTAATATACAATTGAATAAGAATAAGAAAAGCTATCGTTAATCCATGACATGCCATGGTTGAGCCAATCAGGAGTCCATGACGCAAGCCTTAATTATTGATCCACTTCATTTCGTACCATGTCTGGCTTGCCAGAACTAAATGTTGGCCATGGTCTTTGAACCCAAGTTTAGCATGGCCTTTGTGTCGTGTTGAGCATGGGTTGTGATTGTGCTACCCTACTAGGCCATCTTATATAATAATAAAAAATTTACTTTCTATCAACTGTTATGAGTTTGAAACTATATAACGACACTAAGAAGAGAAATTTAATCTTGTCACTTCTACTTCGAATGAGGAATCATCTCATATCTAATATGGCACGGGGACTCTTCATAATCAAAATACCAAATTTTGCCTTTTTAATGCTAATTTAGAGATAAAGAGGCTATTTGCTTATTAACTATTCAATAAGGCTCGTCGAACATGCATATCCTATCCATGGGTCAAGCACAACTCTTGTCAGGTGAAGCATGACACAAACAAAAAAATTTAAGGAAAAAAATATTGTTTTCTAAAATTGTAAAGAAAAGGGTAATTTTTCCCTTTACAACTATACTATGCTTTGAGAAATTTCATGTTGAGCCAAGGAAAAGCCATAGCTAAGAAATCTTTTATGGACATAGACCTACATAACCATGTGTTATGGTCCCAAGTGCATGATCGAGTCACAAATCGAGATCCGGATCCATACTTGGTCATGCGACACGTAAGGGGGAAGGGAGGGGGAAAGACTCGTCCTAAATAGAGTCCAAATTACTTAGGGGGAAAGACTTGTCCTAGATCCAAATTACTCAATTTTTCTTCCTCTCTTTATTAATAATAACACTCTTTATATAAGGAGTCAAACATGACTCGATTCAGGAAAGACCAACCCATAAAGGAAACAAGGAATCAAAAATAGGAAAGTTAATTAGATCATTATTTGTTTCTACTATAGCAGTAGTTAAATTAGGCCGTTATTTATTTTCTACTAATTAAGCAATAGTTAATTTATTTCTACTATAGCAGTAGCTAATTAGGCAGTAACTAATTTGCTTCCAACTGTAGCAATGTCCAATAAAGACATCCACCTCGGTGTCTACATCATCACTCCCCTCCTCGATGCTAAACTTGTCCTCAAGCTTGAAAGCGAGGTATAACGCCACTGATAGCATGGAGGAAAATTTCCGAATCCACTTCCCCCTCTTCCTCACTTTCCCTGTCATCATCAGGCACTTCAATCCAAAACAAGCGTTTACACTTGTGACCCGTGGAGTAGCACTCATCACAGTTAAAACAGAGGCCCTTGGTTCTCCGTTTTGCATCTTGGCGAAGATCAGACGCTTAAAGAATGAAGCAGGTGGAGTCTCCTTACTGATGTCCCCCGTTGTCTTGGTTTTCGCCAAAGGAGGGCATCCACTGTTAGTGTTGAGCTTGGTTGTGGTCCCGCCCCAATTCGTGTGCAGCAACCCCTGCCTTGATGGAAGCACTGCTTCCGTTCTAATGCCCTAGTCATATTCATTGCAATGCCTAAGTTTTCAGGCTTCTACAGTTCAATGTTGATACGGAGATCATTGACTAGCCCTACAGTGAACAAGTCAACCAGTTGTTGTAGTCAAAGGTTCGAGGTGGGACTAGAACTACCACTGGTAGTCTTCTACCGAGCCTGTCTGCTTCAGATTTGCTAGCTCTCACAGAGGGTTGTTGCTCGTAGGCGGCCCAAAGCGAATATGACAATGGTTTTTGAATTGCTTCCAAGTCTATATGACTCTTCCTGTTCCATTCGATCAAACCAAAGTTGGGTTTCCCCTACCAAGTGGAAGGCAGCAAGGCCAACATTGTCGATTTCTATGGTCCTTTGGTTGGCAAAGAATTTTTCACACCTTTTAATCTAGCCCAGTGGATCCCCTTCTCCAGAATAGGTGGGAAACTCCATCTTCAAGTACCGCGGAACCAGGGTGCCACTAATTGGTGATTCAAGTCTAAACTTCGAGGCTTTGGAAGGGTCACACTCCACGCTAGTAGGGATGTTTGCAATGGGCACTGACTATCATCTTGTCTCTTGAACAGTACGAGATAACTCAACCATCTGCTCCTCTAGTCCTTGCTGGCGGAAGGTGATCTGCTCCATGAAAACTTGCTGTTGCGAGGTCAATCTTTCCATGAAGGCATCGAGTTTGGATGTGATAGGATCCATGTCACCCACGATCGGCTCTGATACCAAGTTATTATGGTCTCGAGTGCTGGATCGAGTCACAAGTCGAGATCCAGATCCATACTTGGTCATGCAACACGTAAGGGGGAAGGGAGGGGGAAAGACTCATCCTAGACAGAGTCCAAATTACTCAGAAGGGAAAGACTCGTCCTAGACAAAGTCCAAATTACTCAATTTTTCTTCCTCTCTTTATTAATAATAGCACTCCTTATATAAGAAGCCAAACATGACACGATTAAGGAAAAACCAATCAATAAAGGAAACAAGGAACCAAAAATAAAAAAGATAATTAGGTCATTATTTGTTTCTACTATAGCAGTAGTTAAATTAGGTCATTATTTATTTTCTACTAATTAAGTAATAGCTAATTTATTTCTACTATACAAGTAGCTAATTAGACAGTAACTAATTTGCTTCCAACTATAGCGGAGTCCAACAAAGGCATCCACCTCGGCGTCCACATCACCATGGCAGGCACAACTGACCTATTATGTCCAAACAGATCATGCATGGCCTAAATTGTGTCAGATCAAGTTGTAAGTAGTCCAACACAATTGACACCTACACGACAAGGGCCTAAGACCACTCCCATGCTAAGCATAACTTGGTGTTGTTGATGACTTGACTGTAGCAGGATTTTTTGACAAAGAACAATTTTTAACACATCAGAAATTACCTGAGCTGTAGCAGGAAGACTTTTGACCTGAGAATCCACATTAGCAAGAGCAATTTTGAACTCTTCTATGTTAATTCCTTCAGATTCCATTTTATCAGCATCTTTGGAAGCCTTTATTAAATCAACTATGTTGCTCATGTGGTTGCTCTTCAGATAGAGTTCTACCTGAGGGTACTTTGCGCAGATATCTTCTAAAACATCTTCAATTTCTTTCATGGTTAAACTTCCTGAATTATCTTTATCAGCAAATCTAAATATCTCCAAGATATCATCCTGTAATTAACCTTCACATTAGACTAGTAATAACAAATGTGTATACATAAATACTGGTGCACTGGTTTCCATTTTATGGAATATGCATGACTGTCAAGTCTTTTTGTTTCTTATTAACAAATGGATAATCAATTAATCGCATATCACTGAATCAATTTGATTTACAAAATGCCAGACTCCAGATTCTACATAGAACAAATGGTACTTCACTGCTGGAGTCAAAATTGCATGACAAACTACTATAAGAATCTGGTTCCATGTTTATAATAAGGATCAAGATGCTTTTTGAGAATTCATACTTCAGACATGACAGGGGACCAAAAACATGAATCTAGGTTCTCACATAACTTAGCAACAAATTTGAAATTCGTGACGTTTGTGGTTCTTCATGATTGTAGCATAATCGAAAATCTAATGTAATGTTGGTTAGAATAACAGAAAATCTAATGTTGGTGCAAGCCTCAAGCAAAATTGCCCATGGAATCAACAGTAGAAATGCATATACCATGATTTTACTTTGAGCAATTGTAGCACAATCGCCAATAGCATACACATCAGTACACTCTCTTACTCTCAGCCATTCATTTGTAGCTAAGGCACGCCTGTTACCCTGTGCGGACCAGGAACATATTTAGCAGGAATGGCAAGACTTAAAAATAATGTGAATCCACGCATAATTACTACAAATTTTAATGGAAAACTAGAAGCAACTAACCTGACCAATTTGTTTCATGAATTCCAATATGAAAGGATGGGCTCCAATACCAGTTGACCATACAGCCATTCCATATGGAACAGAAAACTGTTGGTGAATTCCATTTTGCATAGTGAGTGTTTTATCAGATACTTTCACAACCTTAAATCCTGTTTTTAGTTCAATTCCATCCCTTTGAAACTTCTGTTCCGCAAATGTACTTATCCTTTTGTCAAACCTTTTGTTGACACCACAACAAAAATGTTATTTAAGCAGCAGAACTGGATTGAGAATACACTAACTAAAAGATGTCTAATTGCTATGTTTGACAGCTCCAGAAAAATTACATTGCATGGTCTATTAAGTACTCAGAGGTTCTATTATCAAGTGTCTATAATCTATGAGGAATGGTTGGTATATATGGTTACCGAAAAGAAATCTGCTAATAACTAAGATTGGCCCTGCACTGCACTGCATAGTCATAGCATGGTTTTCTAAGCATACTGATATAAGTTGATGGATCTACCACTGGGCAGACTCTTGGTAAAAGTAGGTGGATATAGTTTACTTTAATGAAAAAACCACATCTATAATTACACAAATTAAATAACGGCTAATAAATTGTAAGATCTCCCTTACATTGTCAAAATGTGCTCTGCATGCCCAATTACTGTTATATTCACTAGGTCTTTTACAGTAGGGTATAACTTAGCTAAATCTTCAGCGAAAAAGTCATGCAACTCTGCTGCAAATTCGACACCAGTTGGACCAGCCCCAACAATCACAAAATGAAGAATTCTCTTCCTTTCTTCTTCATCAATGTCTGGAAGAGTAGCTCTTTCAAAACAATCTATCACACTTCCACGTATTTTCTGAGCATCCTCAACTTCCTGCAATATATATTAATCTAACATGACAAGGAAAATCACTTAATAATCAATCAAATTGTGGCAAAAGCAACTTCTCTAGGCACTTATCAAGTTCATTTTCTTTGTACTCCATATCTCCATGGAAACTAAACTACTCTTTAGTACTTACAATTTCTAATATAAAAGGCAAAAACTCAAAATTTGCACAGTAATAAACTCCAGAACAATCAGCATCTTCAACTGGAACAAATGATGGTGAAAAATTACCTTCAGGAAATGGCAATGCTCCACCACACCCGGGGTGTTGAATGTACTTGCTCTTGCTCCAACTGTTATCACCAAGTAATCATAATCGACAATAAACTCACCGTTCCCTTCCAAATTTGTCCCTATATTAGTACGGCAATGTAACTTTTTTGCGTCTGGATCAATTTTGAAGCACTCAGCTTCCCAAAATTTAATTTGTCCATCCTTCTGCAGAATCAATGAGAAAAGCAGCGCTGGTGATAACTGATTTGTTTATCAAATATTTCATAAAAACATGCCCTCATTATTTCACAACTGTTATAGATCATAAGAGGATTATGTTACTAGGAATTCAAAGTACAGTTGGGTTCCTTTAGATGTAATACTATAAAAGCTGGTGTGTGAAGTCTTACAAAAAGAACATCACACCACTTTCCAAAATATTCTTGATATGAAAACTAGGTTCCATTATCACCATTCCTCCTTAACAACTTTCAATTCCGTCAGAAAGATTGCAATAAATATTTCGACAGTGCTGTCCATACCTTTCTTATGATTCTACGCACGGGTTCGATAATGCTTCGCGGTTCCACAGTTCCACATGTGACACTGGGCAACAAAGGCGTGAATGCAAAGTAGTTGCGAGGTGATATCACTTGCACATCGTACAAGGAGCTATCGAGATTCTTCAAGAAGGTAGTGCCACCCCACCCAGTTCCAAGCACTACCACCTTCTTTTTGGAGGCAATTTGAGCAGACTCCGCAGCTGCATCTGTTCTCGCATCCGCGTATGCCACAATGCCTCCGCCACTACACGATGTCGAAATCAAGTGGTAGAAAATAAAAACTAAAGAGTACTGAATCTTCACAGAGCCGAACAATGACGCAAATCCTTTACTATCGAGTCAATAATGGAAACAAAGCACACTTTCCAAGTTATTGGATTAAGCAAGGAAAGGAGTACTGAATCGCAATCGAGCAAAAAGGAACCTTGCGGCGAGGACGACCAATAGCTTGGAAATGACGCCTTGGTGTCGGAAGGTGCGGGCGGCGCCGTCGAGGAGGAAGCCGGCGAACCGCATACTCCGGCGGTGGGAAGAGACGCTGCCGATCGAAGGAAACAAATGGTAGATCTTGATTCCTGTGGCCAGTAAAACGCCGCGACCATAGAGCTACCAGATAAGTCTTCGCCAGATCATAATTTTTATTTTAATTTAATCAACCACCAGATCGTTGGCAGAACGCCAGGACATCGACGAGACTATCAGTTAGTATAATCATGTGCAAAATCGTTTTCATATTTTTTTAAAACTTTTTTTCTTCATATTTTCTTAATTTTAACACAATATTTGATTTCATGTATAAATTGTTTTGATATTTAATAAATTAATAATAAAAGTTAAATATTAATATAATTTGAAATTTAATTAGATGTAAGAGTAGGCGATAAAGAAATTTGTTTCAGGAATTGGTGCAGGCGACACCATCCTTAAAATTTTCTAAGCAAATAATGATTTCCCTGGCTTGTAAGAGGATGGGTAATGAACAACTAGGCTGAAGTAGTAAATTGATCCAGACTAGTTAGCTGGCATCTATTTTAAAGATCCAAACATCATTTTTTCAAGAAAATATTATCCAAGATGTTTATTAAAGTTGGGGAAAAACAAACAAACAAAGGGGCCTATTAATAATTCTATTCATGTACTTTTGAGTCTCGGGTAACTTTACACCATCTCTCCAGAATGACGTTCAAAAAATATAATTAACAATGGGAGAGGGCAAAATGAGATTTTACACAATAATTAACTATATTTATTAGGCGCTCCAATGAGGTTACGCAGCGAAAAAGGCAATATTATAAGAAAACTTGATTGCTAGTGTTTAAAGTGAGAAAGTAATAAAAGGCCTCAGAAAATCCAGAAAAGTCATATGAAATGCAGCAACTCCAAGAGGTTCTCCCTGCAAAAACAAGGACTCGGCGCCACCTGCAACTCAAAAATGTGGATATATCATCAAAGGCTTTTTATTTAATTGACACAGTTCAGCATTAAGTAAAACAACAGAACTGCAACACTGAATGGCAGCTAAGTCTAGCATGAGCATTGGCGTTTCCATCTTCAATGGATCTCTCAGAGATGCCCGGGGTGCACCGTGCAGCATCTTTTGTACAAAGAACAAGAAGAACACAGGCCTTTTCTTTCATAGTCACTTTCATAAGTGATTATGAAAGTGTTCTTACTCAGAGAACCCTTGAGAAGCAAAGACAACGAAGAAAGAACAAGAAGCTTAGGTAAGCTATAGAACATATGAAAAGCTTTAAGCACTGTGGAAACTTAAACACTACGACAGGATGAATGCAAATAGAAAAAAAACACAGGCCTAATATTTGGTTTTTTATACATCAGGAAAGATTTATTAATTAAATTTGCAATCCAGCACCATATGAAAATACGTGTAGAAAGAAAATGTAGTGTTGTAATTTAACTCACAACTCATGATCACGAGTTCAAGCTGATGGCAACACGAAATTTGTGAGTTCTTCTGACTTCAGAGCTATTGTCAGGAGCATCAAAGGATAGTTGAACTCGAGTAGAACTAAAACAAATTTTAAATATAACATCATCTACAGTATTCAAAACAGGTCATATCTCAATAGAGACAAAAAACAACCGCAGACGAGTTTACGTAACAGCCCTTTCATTATACTGTTATGAAATACACATTATTCAGAAAAATTAGAGTTTACATAACTATTTAAAAGCTTAGTAAGAAAACAAAATATATAACGTTAACAAGTAGCAATTTAGGATTTAAAAGCTAAATCTTTTCCAAGTAGACTTGCTCTGTATAATAGAACTTGTAACAGCAGTCAGCATCAATTTGGAGATGGAATCACAGTTAATTCCACCTGTGCCCAAGGTTAAGCTTTCTGCCATCATTGAACAAAACATTATATCTAGCCATTAGTTAACATATTAAACATGTTCTACTGGAGATTCTTCATCTCATATTCTATTGGAGCAAAAGGTGATATCAGACAAGGATGGATATTTCTAAAACCATACAAGAGTCAGTTTAATTTTGCAATATTCAACCTTAAACCAAAGAGCAATTTGTTTAAAACTATAAATGCACCTAACTGTTCTAACTTTAGAAACACTCCTATCCATTACTTAACCTTTATAAAATTCTCCTACTAGACCACTTTAAAGTCATCCTATTATAAAATATAAAAAAATCAAAACAATGGTAAAGAAGAGACTGGATTAAAGAATATACCGAAAAAATTACTAATAACCAGAAGATAAATTGCAAGACTTAAATGAGAAAACAAAAACTAGGACTAAATAAGGGTAATTGCACCAAAAATCCACTGAGAATGGCGTTCAAAAAACATAAATAACAATGGAAGAGAACAAAATGAAACTTTACCCAATAATTAACTATATTTATTGGGCGCTTCAATGAGGTTATGCAAGGAAAAGCAATATTATAAGAAAACTTCATTGCTAGTGTTTAAAATGAGAAATTAATAAAAGGCCTCAGAAAATCCAGAAATGTCATCTGAAATGCAGCAGCTCCAAGAGGTTCTCCCTGCAAAAACAAGGACTTGGAGCCATCTGCACCTCAAAAATGTGGATATATCATCAAAGGTTTTTTATTTAATTCATTTGGACTTATCATAACTTTAAAGCAAAAAAGTTTATGAAGATAGAGACCATTGACAAAGCGAGAAATCTAATTGTTTTAGGACACCCAGGAATACAAAATATAAGTTCAATATAACGCCAACCATGGTAAAAAAAACTAACAATTTAGCCATCTCTTTGACACAGTTCAGTTGTTAAACAACAAAACTGCAACACTGAATGGCAGCTAAATCTAGCACGAGCATTGGGGCTTCCAACTTCAATGGATCTCTCAGAGATGCCCGGGGTGCACCGTGCATAATCTTTTGTACAAATGTCCTCATCAATAAATGAGGCCTTACAGAAAACAAAAGAAATAGTTTTGGTAGTTAATTTCTATCATATATTTTAGTTTTACCAATAGGATACCATTCGCACCATAACAATAACAATTTTAACATGTTCAATTGTATTGTAAAAAATAAACACATCGAATTATTTGACAGAAATGTATAAAGCAAAGACAATGACGAAAGAACAAGTCAAAAAGCTTAGGTAAACTATGGATGTAGAAATGAAATGTAGTGTTGTAATTTAACTCACAACTCATGATCACGAGTTGAAGCTGATGGCAACACAAAATTTGTGAGTTCTTCAGCCTTCAGAGCTATTGCCAGAAGCAGTAAAGGATAGTTGAACTCATCTAAAACAAATTTAAAAAAAAAGCAATCCATACTAGTCAAAGCTGACCAGAACTCAATAGAGAGACAAAATGCAACACACCAGTTTTCGTAAAAGCCCTTTCATTTGTGTTGCGAAATACACATTATTCAGAATAATTAGAGTTTACATAACAATTTTACAGCTAAACAAAATATATGACCTTAACAAGTAGCAGTTTAGGATCAAAAATATCTTTTCCAAGAAGACTTGCTCTGTATAATAGAACTAATCAACAGCAGCCAGCATCAATTTTGAGATAGAATCACTAGGAACGGCCAAATAAATATAAAATTTATAAAAAGGATCAAAACTACAAAGGAATCAAAGACAGACACGGTGCACAATTTTTTCATCAAAATATAACTGGTATCATGATATAGAAAGCATATATATTTTTAAAAACAAATAGCTTTCATGATAAATGAACAAAGCATCAACATTATCATAGCCATGTGTTGATAATATTTATTTAAAAAACTCAGAATTGTGCCTCAGAAATGTTGGCTGATGTCATATTAAATGCAGCTTTCCCAAGTAGGTTCTCTCCCTGTTAGCAGGGACTTGGTTCCACTACATATCCATTTTGCAGACAAATCCTACATGGAATCATGAGAATTGCTGGTGTTTAAAGACCATATTCCTATGCAATTGTTGACAAAACCAACTAATTCACATTAATCTAAATCAAGCAAATTCACAAATAAGTTTTTTGAGAGCATCAATTATAAAGTCATTAATGTTACTTTTAATGAATATGATACAACTGACAATTATTTCTTTGGTTTGGTTTTTAGAATAGAATGAGTATACAAATTTGCAAGAGAATTCTATGTGATAAATATCATGAAATACATAACCACTTTATTGCTCGGGGAAAAGAAACAACATAATGCCTCAGAAATTCCAGAAATGTCATTTGAATGCAACAGCTCCAAGTAGGTTCTCCCCACAAAACGGGAACTTGGAGCTCTCTGCGCCTCTATAATGTGGATATATCATCACAGGTTTTGTATTCCATATAAAATTTTAATCAGAGAACAATGAGGAAAAACTCATCAACAATAAGAATTTGCTGACCTTTTGATGATGTTCACCAAAATTGTAATTGTTTCTAATCAGAACACTCCAAGGGAAGTAAGAACAGAAAAATAAATTTACCCGTCACTTTGACACAGATCGTGCGTATAAAAACTTACAGAACTGCAACACTAAACGGGAGCTATATTTAGCACGAGCATTGGGGCTTCCACCTTCAAAGGATATCTCAGAAAAGCCCGGGGTGCATCGTGCTAGATCTTTATAGTCAATATTATAAAATCAAAGGATCAACCAACAATAAATTTCAAAACGAAAACTTTGTTTGGAAGGAACCTACACTTCGTTTATCGCTCCATCATGAGAACAAGAATCTTCGAACAAATATATCATAATTAATCGAGAATAGGGTATAAGTAATACAAACATAGAATTTGTATCTTCATCGCAGATGTAGATAATCCGCCGCCGTGAACAAAAGCCCTAAAGTCTTAATGAGAAGATTGATGGGCACCACCTTATTTATAGAGGGAAAGGAGAACCCCTAACCAAGGATCGAGGTACCAAAAGCCCTAAACTCTATCTGTCAACTCTTAAGCCGTTGACCGTGAAATAAATGTGTTTATTGATCCAACGGGTGGAATCAATTGTAGTCCTATCTGGCGGTTACGATTTGCTTCATCCGGGACCCATTATTAAAAACCATGGAAGCTATTTTGGAATTTAAATTTGGATATATATATATATTTATTTATTTATTTAAAAAATGTTGGATATTTTCTTAACTTTATTCTCATCGAAATTTCTTGCTCTTTTTTATTTTCTTAGATTCGATTACTATTCGAAATTGATTTGATGATTTTAGAAATATCGATTCTTAACCTTCATAGTGCTAGAACGGCTAATTATGGTTCCTTTACAATTAATTAAAGATTCTTATTATTTTTATTTTAAAAATTATAAATTTATATATATATATATATATATATATATATATATATATATATAATTCTTATGATGCAGTGTCGTCCACATCAGCAGCGCGTGAAATAAATGAAATAAAAGTGCGTGAGAAAAAAAATTTAAAAACGCAACGAAGTCATCTCCTCGTCTCGTTCCGCGAGCCACCTCCTAAATCCTAGCACTGCTCTCTCCCTTGCCGAGATCTACTCTCTCCCTCGCCGAGCGCTGCTCTCTCCCTCGCGAGTTCTCTCCCTCGCCGAGATCTGAGATATGCTGCTCTCTCCCTCGCCGAGCGCTGCTCTCTCCCTCGCCGAGCGCTGCTCTCTCCCTCGCGAGCTCTCTCCATCGCCGAGGTTTGCTCTCTCCCTCGCCTAAATTTGCTCTCTCCCTCGCCGAGCACTGCTCTCTCCCTCGCGAGCTCTCACCCTCTGCAAAACCGTAGACGAAGAGAGCTCTTAGACGCGCACTTTCTCTCGCAGCGAGACCGCTCTCTCGCCGAAGCTCGAGCGCGAGGGATTCTCTCGCATCTGATCTCCCTCGACACTAGGGCATTTCTCTCCGGCAACGTTCAATTTTCCTTCTCGTAAGTCTCCCAATTCCAGGTGATGGATCGATTTTTGCTCGACTACCGTACTTGATTTGTTCCTATGTTCCATCCGTGTTTCCTTGATTTGAGGTGGCTTCTGATTTAGACGTGTTTCAATGTCTTTTCTGTGTGACAACTATTATATGAAAACAATTCTCATTTTATCACAAAAAATTCTCATATTGACCAAAATTTTTCATGATTTTTTTTTCTCTTGCTTGCATGCGTTATTTAAATTGAGGATAAATGCATTGATTTTGGAAGCAAATGCGATTGAAATTGTGAAGTTCAGTACCTTTCGATTTTTTGGAATATGGAATTTCCATCATGTAATGGTTATCTGCCAAAAAGAAATACATCTATAACTGTAGAATTCAAATTCCAATTCGTGATTCCTTTTATTTTAGGCACGCTCTGAAAAAATTGAATAGGTTCTTGCTTCCATCAATTTTTTTGTATTGCTAATTTCTGTACTAGCTTAAAACACAGATTTTTTTTCTTCTCTTAATTGCAGGTTGTTGCATTTGTCACTTTCTTCAATCAACAATAGCAACATTTAGGGCCTTAGAGGTGAACTACTAGGTTTCTTCATCATTTATTTTCAACTACTAGGACCTTAATTTTTTTTCACTTTCTTCGTCATTTATTTTGATTGTATGTGCTATAAATACCTAACACCAATTACCTGTTGTATTTCTTTACATTTTTGACTCTTGGAGAGTCTCTAAATTTAAAAGGATGTGATATACAACAATTGCCTTCCATAGAGGTTAATGGTGGGATACAATCAATATAGTCAAAGCTAATAGTTGAGTCTTTGAAACTTCTGGTTCCATTATTGTTGATTTACCTGGTGTCAATTGCAATTATAATAATGGTGATTATAATAGTTGTTACAACTAGTGGTTCCATTATAATCTTTTTTCTGTTCCAATATACATATCTCCTTGTTTATATGAGAATGTGCTATGGAAATTGAAATAATAAGAAAATTCTACGTTGAAAGTTCTATGGAAACATTACAAGGTGTCAATTTCATGTTTAACTTAGATGATGTTCTGTTAGTATTTGATGCATCTATATTAGAATCACTTTTGTTTTATTCTGTTAATTGGAACAGTTTTTATTTATATCATGACTATGATTTGATGTTGTATCTATATTAGAATCACTTTTGTTTTATTCTGTTAATTGAAACAGCTTTTATTTATTTATCTATTGTCAAATAAAATACGAGGGCACCCAGAAATGGAAGAAAATAGAGTTGATGATCAGGAATTCATTCTCCAAGTTGTAGATGATCGAAAGCCAAAAATTGGAATGGAATTCTCATCTCTAGAGGATGCATATTCATTCTATAACCAATATGCACGAGAAGCCGGATTTAGTTCAAGGAATAGCACGATTAGGAAAAAAACAAAAAGACAAATGAAGTGACATGGAAACAAATTGTATGCTTTAAAGAAGGACATACAGATCTACTGCGACACAATAAACATCCAAACCCTGATCAACAAATAAGGGAAAGAGCACGTGGCACAGTTAGAACGTGTTGTAAGGCAAATATTGCATTTGTCAAGAAACAGATGGGACCGGATTATGTTATCTGTAACTTTATAGAAGCTCATAATCATCCGCTCTCGACTCCATCAAAGGTGCATTTGCTACGCTCACATCGTAGTGTTTCGGCAGCCAAAAAAGTATTGACAAAACAATTTTCAGAGACCAATATACCAACTTATCAACAAATGTGTTTATTAGAGATAGAGTATGGAGGTCCTGAACGGGTAGGTTGTGCAAAAACTGATATTAGAAACTTTGAGAGAAATCTAAGGGATGAACAAAAGGGTATTGATGCTGAAACACTTATTGAGTTTTTTACATCTGAGCAAGAGAAGAATTAAGCTTTTTTCTTTGCCTACGAGACTGATTCAGATAACAGATTTAGTATGTGCTTTTGGGCTGATCATGTATCAAGAAGGGCATATAGTGTATTTGGTGATGCTATTGTATTTGATACAACTTATAACACCAACAAATATAGTTTGATTTTGGCACCATTTGTAGGAGTTAATCATCATCATCAGACAATTCTTTTTGGTTGCAGGTTTTTTAGTGATGAGAAAATTGGGTCTTTTGTTTGGTTGCTTACAAAGTTCTTAGAAGCCATGCTTAAAGGTGCACCAAATATTATCATCACTTATTAGGATCCTGCAATGACAAAAGTTATTGCACAGATTTTACCTCAAACAGTGCATCGATATTGTTTGTGGCACATATTGAATAAATTTCCAAAAAAATTAGACCTTTAACTTTTCGAAACCATTATCACGGCATAAAGAACGTCATTACAAATTCTACAACACCTGATGATTTTGAAAAGTCATGGGAAGAGACTATCAAGGAAGCTAACTTAGAGAAAAATGATTGATTGTTCTTGATGTATGAATTGCGACACAGATGGGTGCCAGCATATTTTAGTCATGTATTTTCTACAGGAATGTCAAGTGGCCAAAGATCTGAAGGGTCACATGCATTTTTCAAGAAAATATGTCTCAAATAAGAACTCATTAATGGATTTTATCACACATTTTAATAGAGCACTGAGATACCAAAGACACAATGAGTTAGTTGCGGACCATATTGATATGATTGAGAATCCCAAAGTTAATACAACCTAGCTAATGGAAAGTCAAATGGTTAAGTTGTACACAAAAAAGAAATGGCTCGAGTTTCAAAGTGAAATGATCGAGAGTCATAGTTATTATGTGCAACAGATATGTACAAGAGTTGCCTCGGCAGTTTACCATGTGATGAAATTTCAAAGTTCCTCTTTCTCAAAATCAAGAGTGCTCACTCATAACAAACAAAGGGATTACATATCGTGTAGTTGCACAGAATTTGAGTTTGAGAGTATTCTATGTAGACATATGTTAGCTTTTTTTCGTATCAACCAAGTATTTCATTTGCCTGATATGTATATACTCAAACGATGAACGTGATATGCAAAAGTTGGAGCAATATATGCTTTAGGAGAGCAAAATGTCATTGATGATCCAGATTCAGAAAGATATTTGATGTCGAGGCACTCGAGGTTATCCTATAAAGCTTTAGTGTTAGTTGATGATGCATCTTTGAGTAATGAGAGGACAACCTTCTTGGAAGAACAATTTGACTATATCTACAACAAAATTCAAGAGATGTCCATTAATACAACATGCAGTGATAGAAGTCAAAGAAAAAAATCCATGGATGAGACACTTGGTATTATTGTTCCTTCTGTAGTACGAACTAAGGGATGTGGGAAGAGATTAAAATCATCAAAGGAGAAATCAACATCAAATTCTAGGCTTTGTCGTGGATGTGGACATCGAGGAGTGTCACATGACAAGCGTAACTGCCCCAATTTGCAACGAGGGTATGTGTCGATTCAATTTTTCATTTTTATTATATTTTTTCTTACAAACAAACTTATTTTATTATCTTTTGTATATGACAATATGTCAATTATCAGATTAATTGAAGATAATAATCATATCAGTCTTGACGACACATAAGAAGCGGATTTGGGATCTATAGATGGTACTATCAAAGTTTTAATTTGTTAAATTATAGTGGTTTATTGTTTATTGAGATAATGAAATTAATAAATTATCTTTATTTTGCAGGTTCAAACAACATGAGATAGGATGTTGTAATTATCTATGGTTGATATTCATCTATTTCCTTTCTAATAAATAGTCTTGTTCACTGAATTTCTAGTCTTTAACTAATTGTCTTTCTAACAAATTATCTATGCATACTATCATGCCATGCTTAGTACACCAATGGTCCACTTAGTTTACATACTATCTTTTTTTTACGTTGTTTCTTGATGTATATATTTTTACATACTGCTGCCAATTTCTGCTCGTGTACTATTTACTCTTCTTTTTCTTCTACCTTCATGAACTTCATTCGAACATTTGATGCAACATGGTCCAATAGAAGAACAAAAGTTAGTTGTTCTTTTCTTACATAAGTTAGTTGTTCTTCACATTTTAAGCGTCTTTGTGCAATCAAGAATAAGCAAAAATAAAATAAATACTTTCTTTTAAGAAAAAAAAATATTTTATTCAAAGTGGAAAGTGTTCTGCCAACTGCAGATCGATCACATTCTACATTCAAAGTGTAAAGTGTTATGCAATAAAAAAAAAGACTTTTTGTATTGATTATTTTGAACTTTTTCATTGAGTTTATTGTGGCATAGTTTTATCTAATGGCATATGCATATTGCTATATTCATGTCTAGTAATTGCTTAGTCTTATTTAGTCTTAAGGATTTTCTAATGGATGTAGGTTGACAATGGTTACTGCAAGGATGGAAAGGGTGCATCACTCATGCCCTCTCATTATGGATGCACTAATAATATTCTTCATATATTGCTTGCCTTGGATGTGGTTGAAAGCTATTTGATGCGGATGCAACTGACGGGAGCTAAATTTCATGCATGCCATTTACAAATCGAGTAAATTCATCAAGGTTGAAGGGGGTTGAAAATTTGACTGATAATATCTTATTCAGAGAAGAAATGGAAAGAGGACCAATACATTGAATTCCCTTAAAAAAAGCAGGAGTAATATAAGATTAAATGTTAAATTACCATGAAGAAGTCGGTCAAATACATTGATTCAACTCTGCCAAATACATTGATTCAACTAAATAAAAAAGTCTACTGTCAAATACATTCATCCAACTAAATAAAAAAGTCTACCATAAAATACATTCATCCAACTAAATAAAGAAGTCTACCGATTAATCACTAATATTAACAGAGTCAAATTTTTTTTAATCTCTTCACACATCTCGGCGATCTTAGCTGCATTACGACGATATTCATCAGCTAAATCTAGCTGACTTTTTATCAACTTCGCTAGTTCTTCACTCTGCTTCTTTTTTTCACCAGAACTTGAGGATGCAGTTGAAGTTGAACCCAAAGTTGAGCTTGAACATTTTTGGGCAGTAGGGGTAAAGAAACCATGTTGTCTCTCCTTGTATGAACTAAAAGCTCTAAATGCTTCTCTTTACTGAGATATGATCTATGCAATGCACCGCTATATTTGTTAACTTGAGTATGAGTTTCTTCCCAACTATCATAAATACCGAGATTCCGTCCAACAAAAACTACATATGTTTTTCCCTACATTACAATAAATAAATATTTCAAAAATAAATTCTAATCTTATAATACAAATTTTGAAATCCAAATAGGAAGCAAAAATCAAATCAAATGGCTGACCATTTGAGTATTAAAATCCAGCTACGGCACTAACCTATTTAATTCAATATAAAAGTTAAAATATCTTGAATCAAACATATTGCAAACAATAAAGAATTACATAATCCAAATATAATTTGCATCTGATTCTATTTATTCAATGTCTATGATATCATAATCCAAAAATGAAATAGAGAATTACATGATTTTGTCTCTTTCAGCTATCATAGTCCTTAGTGCGATAAACTTCAATATTTTTATCCCAAAATTGAATTCATTAATGGAACAAGGATATATGTATATTGGAGCAGTTAAAAAAGCTAGCTGTTCAAGGAAAAAAGTCTAGATGTTCAGGAAAAAAAATTTTTACCGGAGAAGGATTTTTCTCGCGAAGAGAGGAGGGAGAGCTCGCGCTTCTGCTAGGGCTCAGAGGAGAGGACCTGTCGCCGAAGAGAGGGAGAGCTTGGCGCTTCTGCTAGGGCTGGCGGCAGGAGCTCGGCGAGGGAGAGAGCAGAGCTCGACGAGGGTGAGAGCTCGCGAGGGAGAGAGCAGTGCTCGGCGTGGAAGAGAGCATATCTCGGCGAGGGAGAGAGCAGAGCTCGGCGAGGGTGAGAGCAGTGCTCGACGAGGGAGAGAGTAGAATTAGGCGAGGGAGAGAGCAGACCTTGGTGATGGAGAGAGCTCGCGAGGGAGAGAGCAGCAAATCTCAGATCTCGGCGAGGGAGAGAGCTCACGAGGGAGAGAGCAGCGCTCGACGAGGGAGAGAGCAAATCTCGGCGAGGGACAGAGCAGCGCTAGGGTTTAGGACGTGGCTCGCGGAACGCAACGAGGAGATGACTTCATTGCGTTTTTTTATTTTTTTTCTCACGCGCTTTTGTTTCATTTGTTTCACGCGCTGCTGACGTGGACGTCACCGCACCATAAGCACTGCAACACAAGAATTCTGATATATATCAGAATTCTTGTGTAATTGTCTATATCTCGCTTTAAGCCAAGGAATTAACAAACATAATTCTTTAAATATTTTGGTAATTAAAATCATCTAAGTCTTTTTAAAATTACATTTTTTTATAACTTTCACTCGATCTTAGAGTCGTTTAAAAAGAAAAAACTCTCCCTTCTCTCTAGAGAGGAGGCGACGGTAAACCTTCTCAAAATTCTTGATTGTGATATCAACTATGACGAGCATATCTAATTTGAAGTCTTAGAAGCTATGGCAATGTCAAACCGTAACAAAGTGTACCAATCTCCGGGAATGATGAATCAACCCTATCTAACCTCTGGAAAGAGATAGAAATACTGAGGTAGTGTCACCATGGGAGGAAAACAAATCCACGATGATTGGTTGATTTTTCTCGTCAAATAGATTATTGTATATTATTTTTTTATCCATGTTAAAAACGATAAAATATTACATTTTTATATTTTAACTAATTAAGGAATCTAGTGTTCTTCTGTTTTTTTTTGGACTACTTTAAATTTATTTAATCATTTAAACTACAATAAAATCCAAAAAGAATATATACAATTTAGGTCTTTTAATAATATTCTAAATTTTATATTTTTTATTTACTAATAAGAACTATTTATCATCATTTTCAATATCTCTCGTTAATTATATTTAAATGTAATATAATTCCCTAAAACAATGGATATAACAAATTATGGTGGAGCTAAAAGAATCAAACCTTAAAGGGGTGTTGGGATGATATGATTTTATATCAGACCCACTTTGAGTTTGATATAATTCCATATCAGGCCTGAGGTGGACCTTAAAATAAAACTTATTAATATATATATATATATATATATATATATATATATATATATATATATATATATATATATATATATATATTATCATACTAAAATATAATAATATTAATGTCGGATAAAATAATTATTAGTATAAAAAGCAAAAATGATTTAGAATTTAATATGATATCATTCTCAAATATATATATATACAAGAGTACATAATAATCATATGCCAGAAGTAATTAATGTCTAATAAAGTACCTGAATACATTTCTAATGCCCTATCTATATGAATCTATACATTTATATAAATTCTCTTACAATATAAATGGCTCTTACAAAAACAAAACTACTATTACGTGCCCTCTATACAAGATGAATCAAAGAAGACAAAGCAAAATGTCTCGCCTTTGTTAGTAGTCGTTCACCTCTATAATACGCCTATAAAACCTAAGCATTCGTTGATAGGTGAACATCTCCTGTCTCATATGTAGTCAATCTCTGATCCTCCTTTATAAATTCATGATAGGTGAACATCTAAAGAATAGATGCTTCTACATCTCCAACACTTGTTTACAAAAAAGTACATTATCGATCCTTTAGAAAGTCTTGTTCGTCTCTAGTTGGAAGATACCTCTATGCCAGGATCCAAAGCATAATTGTATGACTGGGATGTAGGTAGGGCTTCCATATCGTCCGTACCCAAGGTTTCTTAAGATCGACCTGTCTAAAAAAGTTATATGCCTTGACTACCATCCTACTCAAACTAACTTGTCATCCTCTGAGTAGCATCCTGATGTATGCCCAAGGGCTAAAGTTATGGGAGATTATTTGTCACTTCCGGAAAGCCCAATTACAAGACTCGGGCAAAATATTTCAAGGAAATACTAAATGGGCTACTCAAAAAATATTGGGTTGATTATGAGCAAGGAGAATCTAATTGTGGCAAAAAAGACGAATACGCTCGCCCCCCAGTACCCCTGTCAACCCATCCCAAGTCAGCACGGAGGTGGTAAATCACGGGCGGCTACTAGCCTTTGGAATAGTGACTAGCACATAAGGGAGGTATTTACCTCGGCTTTGCCGAGATTCGAACCCCAGACCTCATTATGGCAACACCTCATGCGCTAGCTACTAGACCCATCTGAGGGGACATGAGCAAGGAGAGACTAAGATAATGCCAAGTGTTGGTCATGACCTAGCTAATCGACATAATTGGGTGTATCCATCTATGACTCGACCGTGCATAACGGACTACGATAATAAGTACGGGAACTCATTCATGCATGCAGACTTAAGTATTTTGGATTCATAAGTTGTTAATTGTTTACATGCGATATTGGTACACTAAGTGTTGCATGCCTTTATTTTGTTTTGAGTTCTTAAATTGCTTGCATGAGGCATATGGCATTAGGACTTTACTTATTGCATGCATTTATTTTATTTTGAGTTCCTAGATTGCTTGCATGAGGTATGTGGCATTGTGACTTTACTTGTTGCATGCATTCATTTTTGTACTCGTCCATGTTCACTCCCATTATACAAGGGAGGTAAATCTAAATATAAAAAGGTAACTTGATTTTGGTGAGATTTGTGTACTCTCTTAGTTCTTGAAAGAACTTCTAAACTTATCGAGTTTACTCTCATGATGTTCAACCCATCAAAACTTATCACCCTTGGGTGTGGCGCTTCCTTTTCCTTTATAGATTTGGTTCATGCTGGTTTTTGGTTACGGGTCAAGACTCACACTCTTGTTTTATAGCTCTTGGGGTTCTATCCATCGTTATCTCGAGTTACATCATATTTGTTGGTAGGATTCGTATCATATTGTAATAGAGTTTTGATTTTAAAAGCAAGTGCAAATTTATCTTTACTTGCTGTTCTATAAAAAAAATCATGGTAAAAATAAAAGAAAAGCACATTAAAAAAATGCAGCATAAAAAAAAAGAAAAGGAGGAGTTGCTTGTGCAAATTAAAGTTTTATAAAGTAATTTCAACAATCCATTTTTTTCGTTTTCTCTCGCTCTCAATCTTTTACTTTTTTCTCTTACTTTCAATCTTCTACTTTTTCATTTTCTCTTCAAATTATGTCATCATAAGTTTCAGTGGTTTTTTTTAAAATTGTTACATGATATTCCGATTTTTTTCTAGAGTTTGATCAAGAACTAAGATATATCATCAATTAAGAGGCTACTGTTATGATCAGAGTGGCTAGGTACCAATAATGTGCACTCGCGACTTTTTCGCACTTTTAGAAAATATAGAATAAATGCAGCAGAAATAGTAAGTAAAATAGCGAAAATAAAGCAATCGCTAACACATGTTGGTTTTACTTGGTTCGGAGTTTTTGACGACTCTTACTCTAAGGTTCATGATTGTCGATCGCTTTCATTGGATAATCCACTATCAGTTTGAATATTACAATTATATTGAATTACAACTTTGCATCAAATAAAATATACCAATAACTAAGGATCCGGAAAGTGACGCTTTCAGTCGTCGGAGTCGTGTCGCAGTTGTAGAATCGTTCTTGAAGCAGTGCACAAGTGAAGGATTGCGAGAATGAGTTGTCTTCAGCCCTCTGCTTGATCCAGCCTTTTATGGGTTGTTGAAGGCACCTCCATTTGTGCAACTTATCCCCGTAGTGTCGGAGACGATAACTTCTGCAATATGCGAAAGTTATCCCTTCGAAGGCGCCTTCAAGCATATGGAAGACGGCTTCCATCCCTGTTCCAAGACGCCTTCAAGTGACTAACATTCTTAAACCTACTTCTTATATGAAAAATAAATATTCTATAAAATATCATAATTGAGATTTAAATTTTAAATACCTTAATTATTCATTAAAAAGTCTCATCGTTGTACCATTATCTCAAAAACTAACACTTCCTTGTTAACTTGATCTTGGTACCACAATTTTTTTCAAACCTTCAAACTTCCTCCTTATTAAGAAACTCTTTTCCGAACCTCCTCCTCATATTTAAAATTGGCTCCTTGTTGACCATCGAGACTGTACGCATCTATCTAATTTCGATATTTGTGACATACTGGGACTAAGAGGTCAGATCCTCTGGTCCAGAATTTTCTGGACCAGAAGAGGCTTTGTTCATTCATTGGTTGGGTGGGTTGGGCCCCACCTGTTAAATAGGTGGGATCGAGTCCACCCAATTAATAAATGAGTAGGGGCTCGAGACTGATCTAGGGATCTTGAACCAAAGGATCCTTGCCTCTGGGACTACTTGCAATCTTGTTGCCCTGGACTTAGTTAATTATTTAGCATCAAGTTGATCTCAATTTGTTAGGGTTTATTTTGTCTCAAATATCCACTTGGATTTTTGCTCATGGAGAACTTTCTCGAACTGCATTGTAACTTAGAGCATCCATAGTGGTTAGAGCCCATTGAGAGCTCCTTCATTACCACGTCTATGCCACATCAAAAGTTAAAAACCTCACACCTCTTTCCACTATCAAAAAACCTCTCAACAACTCCTTCACGGGTCCCACACTTTTCATTATATATAATTCTCATTTCTCTTTCATATTTTACATTATACACCATTAAATTTTTATAAATTTTAAATTTATAAATTACTAACATGAAATAACATTAATAATTAAAAAAAATATAAATATTACAGTGCATCAAATAAAAAGACATAAATTATAATAATATATAAAAATAAACGTAAACTCATCTACACCGGGCCATGTCTCTGTTTAATTTTTTCCACCATTTTCTCATGTAAATAAAGTTGTCCTAGTGTCATCTCACTGGTATCCTTTATAAAAATTTCATAATCCTTATGAAAGATCTCAACTTCCCGTAAAGTCATTTTTTATTTGATATTCTTTAATATCTTGTCAGTCTTTGTCGATGCTATGTTTCATTGTGTCGCCCTCTCTGGCTTTAGATTTGCCCTTTCTCTTCGCTGCCTTTTGCCCTATCGGACAAATACGGACTTCAGAGTCATCTAAATCAACACTTGTATTTGGATTTGATGTTGAAGTGTTTCCCCCTGATTCAGATGTCCTTGCTTTCTTGTTAGAGTAATGAGCAACTGATTGTGGAGTATATTTCTCATATTCTTTGAGAACCCTCCACACATGCATATACTTAAAATCCTTGTTATTGTTGAAGGCTTTCCACATATTCAGTACATTCTACAACACATTCTCATCACTCCAACCGCTTTGCCGATGAGTATAAAAATTATTATAAGTTGCAGAAAATTCATTTGCATCGGTGTAAACCTATAATAATATGATTTCAACCGCTGATAACTTCTCGTCATAGATCCGATGGGGCAATGTTTGTTGTAGTAATCAGCTATACGTTTCTAAAAAGCTTGATCCTTCTGGTCATTACCAATGATTACATCAGTACTTAACTAAGTTGCTCATGACTTCGCAAGGATCACATCTTCTTCGAGAGACCAAAATCTTCGTTTCAATTCATTTTCCTCAAGCTCAACTTCACACTCTTCTTGTGATGAGTGTGGTGGTAATTGAGTTGCTGGAACAAATTCTTTATCGCTGATAGATGAATCAATAGTTGCGCTTCTTGATTTATTCGGAAGTATGACAGGTGGTTGAGTAGGAGAAAATACGTAAGGATAAGGCATCCCAAGTTGGCTACCCATTGCTGACCAATCTTGGGATGGATACATACGAAACGAAGCTGCGGCGACATTACTTGGATTCCACGTCTGCAAAAAATTTTGAGAACTTGGGAATTTGAGAAATTTGGAGAATATTGTGGAACATATGAAATATTTTGAAAATTTGGAGGATATTGTGTGTGAGAGAAAATATGAGGATATTGGATATTTTGAGGAATGCGAGTATTTTGAGAAGATCACTATGTGAAAATTGACAATAGACTTCGGATATTATCCGAAGTAATAGGTAGATAATTACCGAAGTAGACGCACGTGAAGTAAAAGGGTCAATTTTTTACTTCACCACATGTTTACTGAAGTCTATCACTGGTTCAAAATCGGACCGTTTTCGAAGTAAAAAAACTCTATTACTTCATCGAGACCAGTAAAATGACCGAAGTAGTTGATGATGTATTACTTCATAGGTTTCGTTTTTGACGAAGTAAAATAGGTATACAACTTCACAATTTTTGAATTCTGGTACAGTAAATGTTTAATTTTACTTCTGCATAATTTGTCTTGGTTGAAGTATTTATTATTGTATTACTTCATCGTAATATAGAAGTAATAGAGTAAATTTACTACAACAGAAAATTTAATGTAGCGAAGTAATTTATATGAACTACTTCATAAATTTAATCAGTAGTGAAGTAAATAGTTTTTTTTAACTACACCACTATTTAAATTTAGCGAAGTCTTTTCTATTGTATTACTTCATCATTTATTTATAGTATCAAAGTAATTGACCATATTTTACTGCAATACAATTTTAATCGACAAAAATTTATATTATAATATTTTACTACAACACAATATTTTTTACCACCAAAATTAAACAAATATATCACAAATCTGTATTAAATACAATCCAAAAGTGTATTCATAAAAGACATGTTTAACTATAACTCAAAAACTTTTGTATCCATAAATCTCTAAATACATGTCTAAAATTTATATCATAGCCTACACTTAGACACCCACATAGAAGTAGACGAATTCGCTCCATTCACTTCTGACTTCATCATACTGAGATTGATTGTAATACTGTTTATTTTTTAATGCTGCAAACTGAAACATTAATAGAAGTTTGAGGATCAATAAAAAATGACTCAATATTTTATAAAGAAAATATTTCATAAAGAAGAAATTCACCTTTCTCGCCAATTGGGGATCTTCATCCAAAACTATCTCTTTCATGTACCGCATCACACAATATCCACATTCAACACCACCATTTTGTTTAAGATTACCTTAATAAAATTGAAAATGTCATGCAAGAAGTCACAATCTAAATAATAAAAATTATTAATTGTACTATCAATTGTTTAAAACTTGGTCCTTTTGAAATACCCCTTGATGCATTGTATATCTTGACCCCACTACATTGTAAACAATAGAACATTATTTTTACAACCTATAATGAATTGAATGCATTCAAAATTAGTATAATCTACTACTTACTTTGTCACAATAGTTTGCCAAGCATAGTCTCGCTTCCTGTTACTCAAAAAGTCCAATAAATATATCATATTCTTATCTTCATTAATTATAGTCAAGATCCAATGGTCACCGTTGTTCAAGATCCCCACTCAACATCAATCATAAATTTAAGATGTGATTAATGCAAACAAAACAATGTGAATACTAGCTTATTTCTTCCATTAAAAAATTAATAGGAATACAAAGCCGAGAAAGGCCAATAAGCAATAATAGCTAAATATAGATGGTTTTATTATCAAACAAAGACATATTCCTAAAGGGTTAATTAACGGCTGGATTGTGCCTACCCCATTAGGTAAAAATGCACTAGATTGATTCCATTCACAACAAAAAATGCAAAACTAACTAAAAAAATGCTACACTGATACACATACAAGGTAAAACTAGAACATAACCAAAGGACTAAGACATCAACATTAATGACCTAAACATACAAGATAACCATAATCATCATCATAAAACTTGAACAGTTTGTAACAACATCTATTAGTAAAAGTATCTAACATCAAGCATTATCCAACTTCCAATGTATAAACTAGTTATGCAAATTTAAAAAGCAATAATACAATAATGAGATATTCATCAAATAGAAGCTCATCATCCATGAACTATACATTATCCAAATTGTCTTCAAATCTATAAATCAATTATAAGGATTTAGAAGGAAATAATATACAAATGAGATATTCATTAAATAGGAGCTCATTACTCGCCAAAAAAAATAGACTTCAAGTTCATATAGGTAAAAAACAATCAAGTCAAAAGAAAAATATCAAAAAGATGAATTTGCACGTATTCATACTCAAGCATGTTTAACTAATTGTCCTCCAGTATGGAAGTCAAGCTCCTGATGGATTCACACTGAAACAAGCACACTTCTCAAATAGAGGATTCTTGTTATGCCCTTCTATGCCACATCAGCGACCAGTTAAGGGACAAGTAAGTCACTTGAATTAGCTTCAACTCCAAGTCAACAATGAATAAAAGCAATGAGTTCATCCGTAGTAATCCGTTCGATATAATTCCATCTTAATGTTTATATGAAGAAGTCACTAAACACAAAGAAAAAACTGAGCATAGAATAATAATATTTGATTCCTACCAGTTCCCAATCCAAGAGCCATTTGTGCAACCCAATTTAAATATGCATGACCAACAATGCCAAATGCCTTACTTTCAGGCCCATATTCGTTTTCAATCTACATTCAAGACCCATGAAATAAAACTTAGAAACATAATTTAACATTAAGTTACCACATTGAGAACACATGAGAAAAAACATGTCTGAGAAAGGATGATCAGGCTGCCTTGAGAAGCAAAAAGTGATTCAATTTTCATCATATCAACAATTTTCTTAGTGAAACCTTACATAGCCATCTGTATAGAGCATTTAAGCATATACTTGCAAGGCATGCAACAAATCCAACAAATAACCCCCTTTTAAAACTTAAAATAAATAGGGAAGACTACATTGTTCTTACATCAACAATCCAACACAAGAAGAATATAACATAAAAGAGTGGTTTAAGGAATTTACCTTGAAAGGTTCATTGTCTGTTCTGAAGATGATTCTAGGGACATATTTCAACCAAACTGGAAATCCTCTAAACAAACGAAGAAAACAAAAATGAGAAATATAATAGTTAAGATGAGTTATCCACACGAAGAATCTGTGATAGAAGTACCCAAAATTCCATTCAGCACAGAGATGTACAGTCCTACCTTCTGGACTGTCTTGATAAACCTCACCCAATCATACCTTCCTTTGAAATTATACTGCCTAAAAAGTAAGAAAAATAAATTGCACCAACTCAAGGTAATCCATCTAAGAAATATAGTTCTCCATCAAATCAAAGCACAAGAAGAAAAAAACAAGAAATTATCAAGAAAAGACAAGAAAATACACTGCCAAGTGAAGGCTGATGACCATTTCAAAAGACGTGGGTTTGTATAACATCCAAGATTCCATCCTTAGCTTTTTTTAAAAGTCCATCCCACATCTAACACACAAAAAAAACAACAATCAATGATGTGCATATAAAATTAGGGCAAAAACCCTCAAAAAGAGTCACCTACAGAACCAAAAGAAGATTACTAAAAGATAAGGAGATAAAAGAAGGATTTTTTATGAGAAAGTACTTCTAGGGTGCTCCTAGGGTAGTGAATGGAGCCTAAGATGAGGATCTTTCTCTGGCCATGGATGACGATGGCCTTCTTTTCATAGGTCACGCCACATTGTGCCGTGAGAAGGAGAAAAAGCAGTAGGAGGAAGAAACGAAGTGGGGATCGAAAATCTGGAGAGCTCCAAACTACCATTCTCAATCCCACTCCACTCTAAGATCTCACACTCCCTCCCTCACTTCACTTTCCTCCTTGAAGAAAGCGAGCCCAAGCCAAGCCAAGCCACTGAGGATTAAAAATTATATAAAGAAGTCACCTGATGATATCCTTGATGGCGTAGTGACTTTTCTCCCTCACTTCACTTCAATTCCCTAGCGGCACTGCAGAGGGGAAGAACACTAATGGTGCGGTAGAGAGGAAAGGAAGAAGGGGGTAGAGAGGGAAAAAACTTAGCGTGCAAAGAGGAGAGGAAGTGAAGGTGTCTCAACACGAAGGGTTTGCGTCGGGGAAAAAGGAGAAGGTTGTCGTCGGGGAAAACACGAATGGCCGACGGCTTGCGTCGGGGAAAAATCTGAAGGAGAAAAAGGCGATTGGGAATTGCTTCTTGCGGAACTTAGGTTTTAGCACATATTATTGATGGTAAAATTAATAAACCGATTTAAGTTATAGCAAAACTTTTAACCCAATCAAACTTATTACTTCAGCACTTAGATATATGAATTTTATTTTATAACTTATTACTTCATCAAATATATATTACAAAATAAAATATCAGATAAAATTAGAAGTGAGATCCACATTTTTAAACATATGAAGTCTAAAATCATATTTACTTTATCAAATTTATTACCGAAGTTAATTAGCATATATTACTTCGTAATTACTAATTGACGAAGTAAACCGTGGCGAAGTCTATTGTCCATTTTCACATAGTGGATGTATTTCCTTCCGTATTTGAAGAATTCAAAAGATTCGTAAAGGAAGTATTGAGATTTTTATCCATCTCGAATGCAAATAGGGCATGAAAGGAAGAAATGAGTTGAGAGCAAAGATAGCAATGGAATAAATGAAATAGATCTCATATTTATAGATTTTTTTATATATTAAAAAATTAAATTATAACCGTTGAACAATGGCAAAAAATTAGCCATTGTTTAACGAAATACAATGGCTAAAACATTAGCCATTGTTCTATTTTTATTTTTTTTTATGATTATTAAAAAAAATAATATAAAAAATAAAAATAAAAAGTTGAAGAAGCGACTCCGTAACCATAGAGCCGCTTCTTCGATTAAAGGGCAAAACCTCCCTCCACTATGGGAGGGAGGTTTTTCCCTGCTGCCAGCTCATAGTGGGAGCTCTTTCATTCTCTTAATAATTGCAATCCACGTTAGCAAAGGTAGACGATGGGTGCCGCATTGTCTACGATTGTCGATCTGAAATCCTTTTTGTTCGTAAGAGTATTCACAATGGTTATGTTGAAACAATCGACCTAGGATTAAATGGGCGATCATTGTTTTTGATGTGTGTGTCAAAGAATTTAAGTTAGGTTTTATATTGGTTCTAATATGCACTTAAGTGGTGCAGGTATACACAAGCTTGGAAAGTCTCATCCTATGGCTAAGGTCCTTGAAGATTGGTGAAGGATGGTGCATCCGAGGGACCACGGATAAGGAGCAACGGAGTGAAGGGAAGTAAACCTCAAGGCAATGTGAAGGATGACACGAAGAAGAGCTGTAGGCTTGAGTGCATCTGAGGGACAAGGGCTGAGGAGGAAGGCTTCAAGGAAAACTCCAGAGAGGATGTGTAGGAGTGTGAAACATTCTGTTCGCTTACGGATACCAGTCGACTGCATGTTTTACCAGTCGACTGGTATAATACCGTTAGAATGATGACGCACAGAATCCTCGCAGATTTGGACGAGAACAGTAGTCGTTGTGTGCTACCAGTCGGCTGCATGTTTCAGCAGTCGACTGGTATCACGTTTTTCAGCAACTTGTATATAAGGTTAGAAGCTTGGAGAGACAAAGGTAACTCTCATTCTCTTCTTCCTAAGCTCATTCTAAATCTTGTGAGAGAAAGAGATCATCTTGTAAAGGTTTCTCCACCTTCGTTCTTAGATCGAAAAGGAGAAGTTGTTAGTGAAGTTTGATTGGGTGTGTGTGTGCCTTGGATTAGTCACCTCAAGGAGGTGGAGACCAAGTAAATCGAGGAGTTAGCCTTGTCTTCTTATTGTCTTTCAATTTCATTTCTTTTTGTGCTTTCGCTAACAAATTGTAGGTCACAAATTGGAAGAAAGGTTATTCACCCCCCTCTAGCCTAACGCAAAGATCCTATCAGGTTAGAGCTCATTGAGAGCTCCTTGGTTGCCACATCTGGCCATATCAAAAGTTAAAAACCTCACACCTCTTTCCACTATCAAAAAACCTCTCAACAACTCCTTCATGGGTCTCACACTTTTCATTATATATAATTCTCATTTCTCCTTCATATTTTACATTATACACCATTAAATTTTTATAAAATTTAAATTTATAAATTACTAACATGAAATAATATTAATAATTAAAAAAAATACATAAATATTATAGTGCATCAAATAAAAAGACATAAATTATAATAATATATAAAAATAAACGTAAACTCATCTACATCACACCAGACTATATCTCTGTTTAATTTTTTCCACCATTTTCTCATGTAAATAAAGTTGTCTTGGTGTCATCTCACTGGTATCCTTCGTAAGAATTTCATAATCCTTATGAAAGATTTCGGCTTCCCGTAAAGCCATTTTTTATTTGATATTTTTTAATATCATGTCATTCTTTGTCGATGCTATGTTTCATTATGTCACCCTCTCTGGCTTTAGATTTGCCCTTCCTCTTTGCTGCCTTTTGCCTTATCGGACGAATGCGGACTTCAGAGTCATCTAAATCAACACTTGTATTTGGATTTGATGTTGAAGTGTTTCCCCTGATTCGGATGTCCTTGCCTTCTTGTTAGAGTAATGAGCAACTGATTGTGGAGTATATTTATTATATTCTTTGAGAACCCTCCACACATGCATATACTTAAAATCCTTGTTATTGTTGTAGGCTTTCCACATATTTAGTACATTCTACAACACATTCTCATCACTCCAACCGCTTTGCCGATAAGTATAAAAATTATTATAAGTTGCAGAAAATTCATTTGCATCGGTGTAAACCTATAATAATATGATTTCAACCGCTGATAACTTCTCGTCATAGATCCAATGGGGGCAATGTTTGTTGTAGTAATCAACTATACGTTTCTAAAAAGCTTGATCCTTCTGGTCATTACCAATGATTGCATCAGTGCTTAACTAAGTTGCTCATGACTTCGCAAGGACCACATCTTCATCGAGAGACCAAAATCTTCGTTTCAATTCATTTTCCTCAAGCTCAACTTCACACTCTTCTTGTGATGAGTGTGGTGACAACTGTGTTGCTGGAACAGATGATGGTGTTAGAGATTCTTTGTCGCTGATAGATGGATCAATAGTTGCCCTTCTTGATTCATTCGAAAGTATGATAGGTGATTGAGTAGGAGAAAATACGTAAGGATAAGACATCCCAAGTTGACTACCCATTGTTGACTAATCTTGGGATGAATACATACCAAATGGAGCTGCGACGGCGTTACTTGGATTCCACGTCTGCAAACAATTTTGAGAACTTTGGGAATTTGGGAAATTTGGAGAATATTGTGGAATATATGAAATATTTTGGAAATTTGGAGGATATTGTGTGTCAGAGAAAATATGAGGATATTGGATATTTGGAGGAATGCCAGTATTTTGAGAAGATGTATTTCCTTCCGTATTTGAAGAATTCAAAAGATTCGTAAAGGAAGTATTGAGATTTTCATCCATCTCAAATACAAATAGGGAATGAAAGGAAGAAATGAGTTGAGAGCAAAAATAACAATGGAATGAATGAAATAGATATCATATTTATAGATTTTTTATATATTAAAAAAATTAAATTATCACTGTTGAACAACGGCTAAAAGTTAGTCGTTGTTCAACGACATACAACGGCTAAAACATTAGCCGTTGTTTTGTTTTTATTTTTTTACTATTATTAAAAAATATATATAAAAAAATAAAAAATCGAAGAAACGGCTCTATAACCACGGAGTCATTTCTTCGATTAAAGGGAAAACCCTCCCTCCACTACGAGAGAGAGGTTTTTCACCATTGCCAGCTCACAGTGGATGCTCTTATATCAAATTTACTTCCCACGTCTACTTACATTCATATAACATAAATAATATTGTCTATATATCAAAACCACATGCAAACATGTGATTGCATTAAAAAAACAATGTAAACGATATATATATATATATAATTTTGAAAGATTATTCAATTATTTTATTTATTAAAATTAAATGACTTATTTTTTAAATAATAAATAATAATAATAATTCTAAAATTTGAAGGAGTGGTTTTAATAATCTAATTGGGAATTTAGATTCCTTTTAGAGACTTTTCTTTTCTGTTTTTTTTTCTTATCTCAAACAAAAAAAATAAAGTTTTAATAATTTAATTGGGAATTCTTTTCTTTTCTTCTTTCCTTTCTTTTTTCTTATCTGAAACAAAACAAAAAAAAATTAAAGTTTTGCAGATTAACCCAAAAACTTACGCAAACTTGGTAACTTACTCAAATATCATTCTTTATGATCGCTAGCTAGTCAAACAAACAACATCAACAATCAAACTTTTTCGGAACAAACAATCATCCGAAAAAAAAAACCAAGAAAGAGAAAAATGATACCGAGAAAGATCGACGCCATTCTCACATCAAGGCAATGACGAATTCCTATCTCCGCCGCCAATAAACTGTCATTGCTTCTTCCCCTTCTGTTGTCTCTCCACTCCCATCAGTTTCCCCCTTCCTGTAGTCGCCGGCGATGGACATGGCAGTGGACATGGCGATCGATGCCGCCCCAAACGGCGACGCCTCAGCCGCTGCTCCTGCGGTTGCAGCGGCACATACCTCCACTGCCCGTCTTGCCCAGATCGCCGAGTCCCTCAAATTGGAGCACCAGCTCGTTAGGGTTCCCTTGGAGCATCTCAAGAAGACGATTCGCAGCAACTACCGCCTCGCCGAGAGGGAGTTCACTGCCGTCCTCAACAGTGTTGCTGAGGCATCCGGATCATCGGATTCTAGGTCGATGGACGAAACCCTTACCCGCCTCAGCTCCCTCGTCACCCGCCTCCAGGGCCTAAAGCGCAAGGTACCGTTTACTGGTAGAAGCTTTGTTGGATGTTCAGAGATCTTTGACTGATCATGTGTTTTTTTTATCATTTACTGCAGCTGGAAGAGGGGGGCAAGGTGGAGAATGTGCAGGTACAAAGGTGCCGTGCTCGGTTGGAGCATTTAGGTTCGGTTGCAGATGCAGATAAATTGGATGATTGGAAGGATGCCAGATTAAACCGAATACTAGTTGATTATTTGCTAAGGATGTCTTACTATGATTCTGCAAAGAACCTTGCAGAGACCGCCGACATTCAGGTACTAAGCGCTAACCCATTTAGCTCAAGCAAAACTGTCATTTATAAATATTTTGTCGCTTCCATGATTAGATCATTTTATCTCTATGATAAACATAAAAAAGTTGAAGCACACATATGTTATTGCTTCTAAGCTGCTAATAGTTGCAATACATATGTTTCTGACTATTGTAATGCAATTCAGCAGTGTTTTATTCTTTGTATTTTTTTCATCATCAAGCGCTTTCCTGTCCTACCATATGTGCAATATTCATTGCTGGCCAAGGCTTGGTTCTTCCTCATCAGGGAGAGATTGTTGAAATTTAGAAGAACACTATCAGAAAATTTGCTAGGTGGGAGAAGAATATTTATGGGCCCTAAACTTAGTAGTTAGGTATTCTACTTCTAATTGAATTATTTCTAGGCATAACTAATTTGTAAAATTAGATATCCTAGATTTATCATTTTAATTAGGATGTCTCTTGGGGTCTCAGTATCTTTGAAGATTCTGTTGAAGTAAGACTGCTATTTTCAGTAAGATTAATGTGCAAGGTTAGAACAAGCACATACTAGCAAATCATAATTTTAATCTTTTCATTAAAGGATCTACCTTCAATCATCCTCTTTTCTGATTTAGTTTATAGGGACGCTAAGTAATTAGTGTCATGGTTCAAAGTGTGCATGTGGTATATTTATAAAATGGCACTGTCAATCTCAAGGAGCTTAGTTTGAGAAATAGTCAGTTCCATTTCTTCACAAGTGTCTTCTCCATTGTCATCTTTATTTTATTGTGCTTGTCATTCTTCAACTCCTTTCTGTTTAACCCTTTCCAATTCCTTTTAGTGTATGAAACTGGACTTGTTCTCTGATCTTCTTGGCCTTATTGCATCACTAATCCAAGTTAATTATGATTTTGACATTCTGTGTATAAACTATTAGAAAAGATGGCGTGTTATTGAAAATGCATCCTTCTTGCTTGGAACCGGGGAATTTAAAATTCAAAATATATTGTGATCGATCTTCCTCAAATTCACGCTTATGAGACGAGGCTTTATTATTTACTTGGGTTCCAAAGCATTGAGTAAAATCAGTTGGAAATTTTGAACCATTTGTTATACGCGTAATTTCCATCATGTGGATTAATTCGGCCATGTCTTTTTAATCAACCTGACTTGAATCAACCTTTGTTTGCACATAAAATAGAAACTTATACACCAGGGTGCATGGTAGTGTCATAATTTTCTTCTTCTTGGGTAATGTTGCATTGCGTTTAATTGGTGATGCAAGACAAGAGAGCTCTTGAGCCGGTATTTAGAGGTGACCTCCCTTTGCAATTTTGGTCTCAGTAAATTTCTCCATATGTAGAGGTGGTCTTGGAGTTGATCAGTTCAAAAGAGAGGTTCGTTTTGGTTTAATATGTGGTATGGACCACGTTTATATCAATTTCTGTCTTGTACAACTTTTGCCCTTTTTTTTCTTCCTTTGCATGGAGAACAGGGAAATGTGGCTTGAGCGATATTAGATTTTGGCTGAGTCAATCAAAGAGGCTTGGATGGCCAATTAAAGAGCCTCATTAATTCCTTGTTTCTTAAATTTTAGCTGAACAAAAGGGTAGGGCAAGACCATGCCTTCCTATGCCTCCATGAACTGTGCATGCAACCAAAGATGGTGACAGCTTGGATGGCCGATTGATCAAGCTTTGATAATTAGAGTCTTCTTATCTTCTCCGTGGATGATATAGCCCGTTTGGGTTGTTTGATTTGCTTCTCTCCACTGCGATGAGCGATGTCAACCAATGATGTGGATTGACTGACTTCAAGGGGGGCACTGATGGTGAGACCTGGTGGGTTTCAAGGAACACTCGAGAGCTGCCTGGGCTTTGGAAGGCAAAGGGCCTTAGTGGCGGATGGGCAAACTTGACAATAGGACAAGTACCACCCCTTCTCCCATTGCCTCTTCGTCTTCTCTATTATTGGCATCTAAGAAGGCATATAAAGGGGCTGGCAAAGAAGCTGAGGCTTGTGGAGAAGTAGGGGGAAGCTTTTCCGGCTTGCTTCTCCTTTGTAGGTGGCGTCAACGAAGAGCAATGGGTGGATAATTTTGTCGCACTTTTCTTTGGCTGTGTTCTGCAAAATGAGAGAGAAGGGAGATGATATTATTTTAATTTAATTACCTTATCCATACTTTCTTCTTCATCTTCCCTATTGTTGGCGTTAAAGAGGGCATATAAAGGGGCTGCAAAGAAGCTGAGGCTTGTGGAAAAGTAAGGGGAAGCTTATCTGGCTTGCATCTTCAGCTTGCTTCTCCACTAAAGATGGCATCAACAATGTCCTGCCAAATGAGAGAGAAGGGAGAGGAGATTTTTTTTATTTACCTTGTCCATGTTGCTCATGGTGTAAAGGTGTTGGCCTAGTCTTTTTTGTTGTTTTCTCTTTCTGTTTCGTCCTCCCCTTCTCATGTGATCCTCCTTTTATTAACTCAACCCATGTGACATTCTTGGTAGATTGTAGAAGTTGTCTTATCAATTGAAATTTGTTGTTGTATTTAATTCTCAAAATTTGAAGGGGAACCTTGGTGCAATGTAAAGTTGCTGCTATGTGACTAAAAGGACACATGTTTGAGTTCGAAAACAACCTCTCATTGGCGGGAGCTTCGTGCATTTGACTGTCCTTTATTTAATTCTCAAAATTTGGCAGCTATTTATATGCTTTTATTGAAATTGTCCCCAATATATAATCAGTCTTTGGTTTAGCATCTTTGATTTATCTAATTGGTGGGCATTGGTGCTCAGTGCTTGGAGATGAGTAAAAAAAAAAAAAGGGGGCAGCCCGGTGCACGAAGCTCCCGTTATGCGGGGTCTCGGGCCCATTGTACGCAGCCTTACCTTGCTTTTTGCAAGAGGCTGTTTTCAGGATTCGAACCCGTGACCTTTTGGTCACAAAGCAACAACTTTACCGTTGCACTAAGGCTCCCCTTCTGCTTGGAGATGAGTATCATATCAAATTTGAGGATGGTTAGACAGATGCGATTGGAGCTAATATATATCAATTTTGGATTTTAATTGGTGATTTGATCCATACACCTTAATGTGACTCAATTTGAGTCCCATTAGGATCATGAGTTTTATTTCTTATTTTTATTTCTGACATTTACATAGTTTGTTGAAATTCATGTGTACAAAATAAATATTTTAAAACGTCAGCAGTAGGTTTATGTGGTCTGAAGAAATGACAATTGAAACTTGTTTTGTCTGTCATTGGTTGAGCAAGTTATATGAAAGGATCATGGTCCTTGGGTTCATCTAAGTATGGGAACATAAACACTCATAGAACTACTACATTGCATCACAGGGAACCTCGAGCAAGGGATTTCCCTTTGTGTTAACATAGAGAAGAATTCCTTTGATTCACACCATGAGGTATTGATAGTAAATACTGTTGAAGGTGCCCAACTATTTAAACATTTGTAACTACGTTGATGATTGAGATTATCATTGTATATCATTCAAATTTTTGTCCGTAATTTTGGACATATAACCTGACAGCAAGGTATAAGGAAATTAAAATCACTGAAGATTTAGTTTCTACTTTCTAGAGACTGGCAAGAACAAATATGGCGCTTATTTACTTGGATGTCCTTGAGCTTTTTTACATGATATGGCCTCGCGCTTTCCATAATTCATGTAGTTGACAAAGATTGCCATCAAGCCGATATTAGACTTCCATAGGAAATTTTGTTCAATTGCTGTTTAATTTAGTCATGGCACCCACTTGAAAAAATGCTTCATCTTTGTCCTGGCTGATCCAATAAGTTGCTTGTGATAGGAACTTGCTGATATTGATGTCTTTTTCGAGGCAAAGAGAGTTATTGAATCTCTCCGGAACAAGGACCTGGCTCCTGCTTTAGTATGGTGTGCAGAGAACAAACCCAGGTTGAAGAAGTCAAAGGTATTTTTTTTATGCAATAAACTGAAAGATTTATTCTTAATTTTCCCCAATTGATTTCTGACTATTTTAAATTGTCTCAGGCAATTGCACAACCCTACTTGTATCAGTAATTTTATTTATCTTTTTGTAAGAAGATATATTTGTAACACCTTTTCAATACAATTTTAGAACTTAACAAGATTGTGTTGCTCTTCTAGGGGTGAGATTTAGATTTTATCATATGCTTTGTTTTCTTGACACGAATGAAGTATGACTCTTCTGAGCATTGCCTTCAATATGATTGAAATGCATCTATAATTTGATGTTGTGATAAGAAGAAACTCTTCTGAGGATCTAGTTGAATCTTCATAATGCTCTTAAAAGTTTGTCAGAACTGTCACCAACTAAATTGTGTCATTAGGCTGGTATACCTATACTTGCTGGCTTTATGTTTGTTCAAATATATCCTTTTCTGCATCACCTAATGAGAAATTGATTGATCTGAAAAGGAAAGGAAACATGCTGTTTATTATCTGACATTTCTGGTCTTGTATAGTGTTTTATTGTTTATCTAATTAAATAATTTGATGTTTTATCCAAATATAGAATAAACATGGTGAATCCAGTGAAGATATCATGCTTTCCTTTAGACCTTAAGTTGCTTTATTATACTATATGCTTATGACAAAGCAAGTTTGATTTCCTTTAAGTAGATGAGAATCTGTTGGGTTCGGATTTATCTATGCAGAATATTATTTATGGATAAATGATAATGTGAATTTTTTTAAACCATTTATCTCTTGTCAATCTAAATTGCAGAGTAAGCTTGAGTTTCAACTGAGGCTTCAGGAGTTTATAGAACTAGTGCGGGCTAATGAGCATATGAAAGCTATTTTCTATGCCCGAAGGTATCTTGCACCCTGGGCAGCTACTAATATGAAGGAAATGCAGCGTGTTGTGACAACATTGGCTTTTAGGCACAATACTGAATGTTCAATTTATAAGGTATGCCAAAAGTTCTCTAGTCCTCATAAAGACCATTCTTTAGATAAAGGTAAAACCTTAGCTTATGATTCTTTCATTTTGCTAATGGTTGTTTATTTTGCAGAAGTATGTCTCCCTCAGTTTGTTCGAGTTAGTCTATTTCCTTTTATTTTTCCTATGGAAGACTATTTTTTCTCATGGAGTTCATCTTATCATCACGTTTTGCTCTAATAAATAATAACTTTATTCAAAATTCTCAATCCATTGCTTTATTCATGAAAGAGCAATATTGAGTTCTCGCTCAAGATTTTTCTTTTCTTCTTTCCGCAAGAGCTTCTTGGGGTTTGATCCATACTCTATCCAGGAAAGTGTAGACTCATAGCTCGATATAACAGTTACTTGCTTTATAGAACTTGAAGGTGTATATCACCACATTTTGAAGTTCTTTAGTTTCAAGATCTAGTTATAAAGTTGATGTCAGGGTTCTTTAGTTACAGCATCTGGTATTGAAGTTGATTTTGTTGAATTCCTATTAGGAGACAGTAGTGTTCAAACTAGAAACCAATGGTCAGATCTAGATAGTTATTGTTGGGAATTGATGGCTATATTATGGCTTCTATGATCACACAAGTCGTGAAGAGGAAATTTTGCTCTAATACCGCATTACATTTTACAATTTGATTAATTTCCCACTTATCCTTTATTTGCTTTTATATTCTTAATTTTCTAGGTCTTATTTGAGCCCACACAATGGGACTATCTGGTGGAGCAGTTCAAGCAGGAATTCTGTAGATTATTTGGCATGACTAATGAACCTCTACTGAATATCTATCTCCAAGCTGGCTTGACAGCCCTCAAGACTCCGTATCCTTGGTTTATTAGATGATGAATTCAAAAACCTTTAAAACGCAGTCAATCTCTTGTTTCCATGTCCATCATCTTTTGAGATGGCTTTTATCAACTATTGTTTTTATTCCTTGCTGTTTATATCTCATGGAGTCTTGGTTTCTCTCTTGACCTTACTAAGACTTTGTTACAAGGAGGCTTGCAGCAAAGAAGATCCATTATCCCAAGAAGGCTTCCGCAGATTGGCTGAACCATTACCATTCTCGAAACTGCACCACTCTAAGTTAGTTTGCTACATTTCCAAGAAGCCGATGGACCATGAGAATCCACCACTTGTTTTACCAAATGGCCATGTGTACAGTACTAAGGTATGGCTATCTCTGACCAACCTTGATCACCTGAGCCTTCAAACCAGAAGTTAATAATACGCTAAGCTAATCTTATGTTATGTCCACTTCATCATGGCGAAGGCTCTTGAAGAAATGTCCAGACAAAATGACGGCAGAATCACCTGTCCGAGGACCGGCGAGGTTTGCAACTTCACCGAACTTGTGAAGGCCTTCATTTCATGAATTTACGGAGCTTTACCTCCCAACTGGAGCAAATTGTGCCGGTTATGTTGCCCTCTTGCAAGAATAATCTAAAGCTGGTTTGATTGTGATGGCGAACTGGCAACCCAGTTTCAGACTAGGTTTCAGGAAAACTGTGATTTCACATACCCACATAACATGTAATACTTACTTTTATATGCATATCGTTCTCTAGGTTCAGTCCGGCTTTGCCAGTTTGTGTTTCCAACAACACGCCATCAAAGCCATCGATGATGAAAATGTCGTGGAAGGTGATTTTATGATTCAACATGTAAAATGCCTAGTATATGTAATAACTAAGAAACTATAATATTCAACTGCAATTGACAAAAGGGCAAGGCGGAGCCACTTGTTAATCTACTATAATATTTACTTTATCCTGCGGGGCCGGTGATGTTGAGGGGGAAGAATGCACGTGGGAGAGGGGAGGTAGATGGAAAATATAAAAATTAAGTCTGATCAGAAGATAGGTGTTAACCGGGGGCTGGCTCTGTCACCGTCGAAGGCGCATTTAAAGTTAGGAAATTTTAAAAGGTGTATTTTAACTTTTAAAATTTTCATTTGACGTATTTTTTTTTTTTTTTTTTTATTTCTTCGTTAATCATTGGTGTTGCATTCAAGTTGGCAAGAGATGTCTGTGTCCGTTCCTAATGCCTCTATCAATTTTTTTCAAGACTAACATAAAAGAGTTAAATAGTATTATTAAATGGTTAGAATTTGATTATCCAGAATATATATATATATATATATATATATATATATATATATATATATATATATATATATAGATATTTTAGTAATATCATATATAGATATTAATTATATGTATATACATGTATATATTATAATTGAGAGATAAAATTTTTTAATTGGTCAGATTTTGATCAATAAGATTTACTCAAATTATATATGACTATTAATTTTTAAAATAATGATTGAGACAGGAGGAAGATTTGTTCGTTACATTTAAAAAATAATACTATTGTAGTGTTGCATTTCAAATATCAACAGTTAGATGGTATTAATTTTAGGATTTATATAATATTAAAGTGGTGTTGATATTTAAAATATGGTATCGTAGTGGTATTATTTTTTAAAAATATATAAGTGTTGTTCATATTATTTATTAAATGCAACATCATAGTAGTGTTAATTTTAGTGTTTATATAAGTATAAAGTGATATTAATTTTTAAAATATAATATAGTAATGTTGTTCTTTAAAATTTAACATCATAATAATTATTATTGTTCTTTCACACTATGTTTATTGACGAGAGACATAAAATAGGAAGTAAATGCGTTATCTGAGAAATTTAAATGTTAGATGCGGTTTTTACGAATTTCACTTTTTGACAAATTTCACTATTTTAAGTGCGCCTTGGCTGAATATTGAATGATTTTTTTTTTTCATTTACAGTATGCTCAAACTATGAAAATCAAAATAAAAGTTTTTTTAGTTAATCTAGACTAATATTATTAATATTATTTTTAAATTAATATATATTTACATTAAAAAAAATAATAATCCTAATTAACCTCATTGATTATTATCGGAAGATGACTGGTTTGATCCTATGAAAATTTTCTATTGACCACCAGGATAAATCGGAAAGCACACGTGGCAATCAACTCAGACGCCCAACATCCTTTGATTTACAAATACATTATAACTGGGATCGAAGTATGAATGTCTAAATGATAACCTAAATGTTCTATCGCGACATCATGATATCATACATTCATACCCGAGGGATAGTATTTATTTACATCCAAAATAACACGTGATGGGGACAGATAAAATGGTAAATAAATGCGTCCCGATAAATTTGAAAGTTACGTGTTTTTTTTTTTGAATTTCATAATTTTAAATCATCAATCGTTGAATATTTAATGGAATCTTCTGTATTTAATGCATGTTCAAATTTTGAAAAAAAAAATAATAAATTTTGTTGATTAGAATATTAAAAAATTTTATTTTTTAATTATAATATATGTATATAGATATATGTAATTAATATATATATATATATTTTATTAAAATGTCAATGTATTAACATTACCCGTAAAAATATATATATATTTGTTAATCTCGTGGACTAATATTATTAGCAATATTCTTAAATTAGTATAAACTTACATCCAAAATTATATTTTGAACATGTTACTTTTTTTTTTTTCATTCTTTTCAAAAAAAATTTCAAGATATTTTTATAAAATTAGATCATTTTTTAGGTGCAAAAATGAAACTATTCTTCGACGGGAAAAGGAAAAGTGGAACCCAAAACCTCGGCTCCTTCCTCGCCCATCAGTGCGTGGCGTTTGGTGAGAAGAAAGCAAGCAGCCAAGGAGGCCAGGCCAGGGAGAGGAGGACCGTCGACTCCTTGAATTCGGCGCGGACAAATCGCGGAGAATACTCGAAGATAAATTATTCACGGCTGTCGCTTTGAGTGGGGGCGCCTCCTGTTAGGTTCACCCTACGAGGCAGATGGAGGCCCGAGGCAAACTGGTGTACGGACTCTACAGAGCGGCGACCCGAATGGCATCGCCGCTTATGTACGCGCTCGTCCAATGGAGGAGGCTGCGCGGCCTGGAGCACCCTACCCGTTGGCCCGAGCGCTTCGGCCACCCTTCCTCGCCTCGGCCTCCCGGTCCCCTCCTATGGTTTCACGCTGTCTCTTTAGGTAGAAGCTCTCTATCTCCGTTCCTGCAAGCTTCGACTGTCTTTCTATGATCGTACCCTAATCATTTTGATTCCTTTCAGGCGAGGGATTGATGGCTATCCCTGTGATCAAGCACTGCGTTCGTCAGCATCCCGATTTCCATGTCTTGATGACGACCACCACTATCTCAGCATTGTATATACTACCATCTTTTTTTATAGTTATGGTTAGCTTGGTGATAATTTTGTTGATTTTTAAAGTGTTTAGATTTTGAATTTGATTTAGATTTGTATTTTGGATTTTGGTTTGGTTTATTAATATAATGTATTTTTTCTTTAGGTATATAATATTGATTAAATACTACTTGCGTGGTCAGACACACTTTTGGAACCCAAGCTTGATTAGTTGATTTGTATTGAGTTATTAATGACTTAAAAGTTTTATTTGAGTTTGACTTGTATCCGAGTCCGGTTTTATTATAACATGCTTTTTGATTGTTCAGGATTAAGTCAAGATTTTTTTATCTTGTTGTAAATTTTTCTAGCATTTCTTTTAAATTTTTAATATCATTTTTTAATGATAGATTCTCCTCCTCAAGTGTTGAATCTTGAGTTGGATTTAAATTCTTGATTTGTTCCTTGAGATTTTGATTTTCCTCAAGAAGTGATTTGTTTTCATTTTCTATTTTAATTAATTTATTGTTTAAACAGGAAATAATTCTAAAAATTTTTTTGTTTAAATTAAAGTATACCTCATTCGGGCCTTCGGAAACGAGTACGGACTCGTGGCTTGTTTCGGGTTCAGACCCGTCTTCATCTTCCGACTCGTCTTCTGTTTCAGCTTCGTGGGCCATCAGTGCGAGGTGGCTCTGATGTTTCTGTTCTTCTTCCTCCGATTCGTCAGAGGAGTCGTCCCACGTTGCTTTGAGTGCCTTCTTTTTGGTTGGCTTTGGTTTGTCGAACTTCAGTTTTGGGCATTCGTTCTTGTAGTGTCCCTTTTTATTGCAGCCGTAGCAAGTCACGTTCTTTTGTTCTGAGGGTGAACTGATCTTTTGAAGATCCTTTTTGCTGAAGCTCCTCTTTCTCCTGGTGAACATTTTTCTTACCAAGTTCACCAGGTGTTCTTCATCTTCGGAGTCTTGGTCGGAGTCTTCTTCAAATTCAGCCTTGCTTTTCTTTTCTTTGGAGGAACCTGCAAATAAAGCTACACCTTTCTCGGCTCCAGCATTAGTTTGTTCGTGTAATTCTAATTCACAGAAAAGCTCATCTAATTTTAATTTAGAAAGATTCTTAAAAATTTTGTAGGCATCCACTATTGATGCTCACAAACTATTACGTGGAAAGGCGTTTAATGCGTACCTTATTAAGTCTCTATTATCCATCTGGTGGACTATCGCATGAAGCCCGTTGAGGATATCCTTGATCCTCGCGTGGAGCTGATTCGCCGTTTCACCTTCCTGCATTTTTATATTAAAAATTTTATTCAAGAGCAAGTCTCGTTTGGTTACCTTGGCGTCGCTCGTTCCCTCGTGCAGCTCGATCAATTTGTCCCACAACTCTTTAGCGTTTTTGTGTGGACCGACTCTGTTTAGTTCTTCTCTTGTTAATCCGCACTGTAGAGTGTTGATTGCTTTATTTTTTGTTGATGCTTTCTTCTTCAAATCAGCTGTCCAGTTTTCAGGATCCAGTATATTCCCGGAAGTGTCTGCTGGAATTTTGTAGGGCCTCGTAACGCTCATCCACTGGTCGAAGTCTGTTTTGAGGTAGACCTCCATGCGCTTCTTCCAGTACGGAAAATCGTCCCCGTTGAAAAGTGAAGGTCGTACTGTGCTGAAGCCTTCTTGTTGGGACATCCTGTACACAGATAAATAACCAAAAAAAATCCCAAGACTTGGTCTTGGATTAGTAGTGAGGGAAGAGAGAATAAAAAAAATCTAGATTGGTGTTACACCAATTTAGTTTTAATTGCAACAAAAAAATTGATAAACCAGTTTTGAGTTTAAGTGTAAAACTGAAGACCGAGAGAAAAAAAAGAAACAAAAAATTTCACCCCCAGTCTGATTGGTGGTTGCACCAAATCAGAGCGGTACCTGCTCTGATACCACTTGTAAGACCGTTAGATTCGATAGAGGGGGGGGGTGAATATCGATTCGAAAAGTAGAGTAAAACTACGCAGCGGAAAAGTAAAATAGACAAAAATGTTTTTTACTTCATTCGGAGCCTGTGACGACTCCTACTCGAAGGCCCGTGGTCCTTGACCACTTTCGTTGGGCAATCACTAACAAGTCGAAATATGATTACAGAATGAATACAGGAAATGCTAGTGAAAATAAAGCAATACCGACAAGGAAAATAAAAACCGAAGGAGCACTTTGTCGGAGCGTTGTTGGCGTCGCACTGAACGTCGAGCAGCAAGACCAGCAGTAGAGGAGTTCTCAGATTAATTATTGATTTTGAAGCTCCTGCCTGGGGCTTCTTTTATATGCTGCTCCGGGCGCCTGGATTCCTTCCGGGTGCCTGGAATGTGATGTAGCTGCTCAAACCGAGATGCTCCACGTGGCGACGACTTGGCTGGATATAATTTGCCTTCCGGACGCCCGGACCTCCGGGCGCCCGGACCACCTTGTTCCAGAAATTTCCTTTTTCCTGCAAAACAAAGTTAGTCCGAGGCAATATATATCCTGCAAAACAGATTGTTAGCACATTTTATCATAGTAGGAATTAGCACAAGTAGTATGACTTAGATTCCGTCTTTTCCGAGACCGGAATCTAGTCACGATCTCGACTTAGACATCCGAAATGGTTCTAAGCCGGATCGACGCCTAATGTTCCCTTCCCGGGAACGCGTCCTCGCAGTCACTCCCCTCTAGTGACTTACCTCACTTACCTGCCAGACGTCCGGTCAGCCCTTCGACCCGTCTGGACTTCTTGCCAGCTATCCGGTCAGCCCGTCGACCTAGCTGGACTTCTTGCCAAGCGTCCGGTCATCCCGTCGACCCGCTTGGACTTCTCGCCAGCTATCTGGTCAGCCCGTCAACCTAGCTGGACTTCGTGCCAGACATCCGGTCAGGCCGTCGACCTGTCTGGACTTATCCTGCACACTCGATCAGAGTGTTAGATAACGACGAACCTAACTTAACCTGATTTGTCATTTATTAAAACCTGAGTTAGACCGTTAGTGCTAACCGCACCAACACATTGTTTTTGATGTGTGTGTCAAAGAATTTAAGTTAGGTTTTATATTGGTTCTAATATGTACTTAAGTGGTGCAGGAATTGGTAAAATTACACAAGCTTGGAAAGTCTCATCTTATGACTCAGGTCCTTGAAGATTGGTGAAGGATGGTGCATCCGAGGGACCACGGACAAGGAGCAACGAAGTGAAGGGAAGTAAACCTCAAGGCAATGTGAAGGATGACACTAAGAAGAGTTGTAGGCTTGAGTGCATCTGAGGGACAAGGCCTGAGGAGGAAGGCTTCAAGGAAAACTCCGGAGAGGATGTGTAGGAGTGTGAAACATTTTTTCGCTTACGGATACCAGTCGACTGCATGTTTTACCAGTCGACTGGAATAATACCGTTAGGATGATGAGGCACAAAATCCTCGCAGATTGGACGAGAGCAGTAGCCGTTGCGTGCTACCAGTCGGCTGCATGTTTCAGCAGTCGACTGGTATCGCGTTTTTCAGCAACCTGTATATAAGGTTAGAAGCTTGGAGAGACAAAGGTAACTCATGCAAAAAAACTGTTAAGCTCTCCAAGCGACCCCAAGTTTGAAAAACTCTCATTCTCTTCTTCCTAAGTTCATTCTAAATCTTGTGAGAGGAAGAGATCATCTTGTAAAGGTTTCTCCACCTTCGTTCTTAGATCGAAAAGGAGAAGTTGTTAGTGAAGCTTGATTGGGTGTGTGCGTGCCTTGGATTAGTCACCTCAAGGAGGTGGAGACCAAGTAAATTGAGGAGTTAGCCTTGTCTTCTTATTGTCTTTCAATTTCATTCTTTTTTGTGCTTCCGCTAACAAATTGTAAGTCACAAATTCGAAGAAAGGCTATTCCCCCCCCCCCCCCCCCCCCTCTAGCCTAACGCAAAGATCCTATCAGGTTAGAGCCCATTGAGAGCTCCTTCGTTGCCACATCTGGCCATATCAAAAGTTAAAAACCTCACACCTCTTTCCACTATCAAAAAACCTTTCAACAACTCCTTCATGGGTCCCACACTTTTCATTATATATAATTATCATTTCTCCTTCATATTTTACATTATATACTATTAAATTTTTATAAAATTTAAATTTATAAATTACTAACATGAAATAACATTAATAATTAAAAAATACATAAATATTATAGTGCATCAAATAAAAAGACATAAATTATAATAATATATAAAAATAAACATAAACTCATCTACACCAGACTATATCTCTGTTTAATTTTTTTCACCATTTTCTCATGTAAATAAAGTTGTCTTGGTATCATCTCACTAGTATCATTCGTAAGAATTTTATAATCCTTATGAAAGATCTCAGCTTCCCGTAAAGCCATTTTTTTATTTGATATTCATTAATATCATGTCATTCTTTGTCGATGCTATGTTTCATTGTGTCACCTTCTCTGCATTTAGATTTGCCCTTCCTCTTCGCTGCCTTTTGCCATATCGGACGAATGCAGACTTCAGAGTCATCTAAATCAACACTTGTATTTGGATTTGATGTTGAAGTGTTTCCCCCTGATTCGGATGTCCTTGCCTTCTTGTTAGAGTAATGAGGAACTGATTGTTGAGTATATTTCTCATATTTTTTGAGAACCCTCCACATATGCATATACTTAAAATCCTTGTTATTGTTGTAGACTTTCCACATATTCAGTACATTCTACAACATATTATCGTCACTCCAACTGCTTTGCTGATGAGTATAAAAATTATTATAAATTGCAGAAAATTCATTTGCATCGGTGTAAACCTATAATAATATGATTTCAACCGCTGATAACTTCTCAGCGGGGTGATGTTTGTTGTAGTAATCAGCTATACGTTTCTAAAAAGCTTAATCCTTCTGGTCATTACCAATGATTGCATCGGTGCTTAACTAAGTTGCTCATGACTTCACAAGGACCGCATCTTCATCGAGAGACCAAAATCTTCGTTTCAATTTGTTTTCCTCTAGCTCAACTTCACACTCTTCTTATGATGAGTGTGGTGGCAACTGAGTTGCTGGAACAGATGATGGTGTTAGAGATTCTTTGTTGTTGATAGATGGATCAATAGTTGCCTTTCTTAATTCATTCCAAAGTATGACAGGTGATTGAGTAGGAGAAAATGCGTAAGGATAAGGCATCCCAAGTTGACTACCCATTGCTGACCAATCTTGGGATAAATACATACCAAATGGAGCTGCGGCGATGTTACTTGGATTCCACGTCTACAAAATTTTTTGAGAACTTTGAGAATTTGGGAAATTTGGAGAATATTGTGGAACATATAAAATATTTTAAAAATTTGGAGGATATCGTGTGAGAAAAAATATGAGGATATTGGATATTTGGAGAAATACAAGTATTTTGAGAAGATGTATTTCCTTCCGTATTTGAAAATTTTAAAAGATTCGTAAAGGAAGTATTGAGATTTTCATCCATCTCAAATACAAATAGTGAATGAAAGGAAGAAATGAGTTGAGAGCATAGATAGCAATGGAACGAATGAAATAGATCTCATATTTATAGATTTTTTTATATATTAAAAATTAAATTATGACGATTGAACAACGACTAAAAATTAGTCGTTGTTCAATGACATACAATGGCTAAAACATTAGCCGTTGTTTTGTTTTTATTTTTTTTATTAAAAAAATATATATAAAAATAAAAAAGTGAAGAAGCGGCTCTGTACCCCAACTCACAGGGGATGTTCTGAAAGAGCTTCCATTATAAATACTCTTATATCAAATTTACTTCACTCGCCTACTTGACATTAATATAACATAAATAATATTGTCTATATATCAAAATCACATGCAAACATGTGATTGCATTAAAAAAACAATGCAAAGGCTAATATTATATATATATGAAAGATTATTCAATTATTTTATTTATTATAATTAAATGACTTATTTTTTAAATAAATAAAAAAACAATAATAATTCTAAAATTGAAGGAGTGGTTTTAATAATTTAATTGAGAATTTAGATTCCTTTTAGAGACTTTTCTTTTCTTATCTCAAACAAAAAAAATAAAGTTTTAATAATTTAATTAGGAATTCTTTTCTTTTCTTCTTTCCTTTCTTTTTTTTTATCTGAAATAAAAAAAAATTTAAAGTTTTGCAGATTAACCCAAAAACTTACGCAAACTTGGTAACTTGCTCAAATATCATTCTTTATGATCGCTAGCTAGTAAAACAAACAACATCAACAATCAAGCTTTTTCGGAACCAACAATCATCCGAAAAAAAAACCAAGAAAGAGAAAAATGATACCGAGAAAGATCGACGCCATTCTCACATCAAGGCAATGACGAATTCCTATCTCCGCCGCCAATAAACTGTCATTGCTTCTTCCCCTTCTGTTGTCTCTCCACTCCCATCAGTTTCCCCCTTCCTGTAGTCGCCGGCGATGGACATGGCAGTGGACATGGCGATCGATGCCGCCCCAAACGGCGACGCCTCAGCCGCTGCTCCTGCGGTTGCAGCGGCGCATACCTCCACTGCCCGTCTTGCCCAGATCGCCGAGTCCCTCAAATTGGAGCACCAGCTCGTTAGGGTTCCCTTGGAGCATCTCAAGAAGACGATTCGCAGCAACTACCGCCTCGCCGAGAGGGAGTTCACTGCCGTCCTCAACAGTGTTGCTGAGGCATCCGGATCATCGGATTCTAGGTCGATGGACGAAACCCTTACCCGCCTCAGCTCCCTCGTCACCCGCCTCCAGGGCCTAAAGCGCAAGGTACCGTTTGCTGGTAGAAGCTTTGTTGGATGTTCAGAGATCTTTGACTGATCATGTGTTTTTTTTATCATTTACTGCAGCTGGAAGAGGGGGGCAAGGTGGAGAATGTGCAGGTACAAAGGTGCCGTGCTCGGTTGGAGCATTTAGGTTCGGTTGCAGATGCAGATAAATTGGATGATTGGAAGGATGCTAGATTAAACCGAATACTAGTTGATTATTTGCTAAGGATGTCTTACTATGATTCTGCAAAGAACCTTGCAGAGACCGCCGACATTCAGGTACTAAGCGCTAGCCCATTTAGCTCAAGCAAAACTGTTATTTATAAATATTTGGTCGCTTCCATGATTAGATCATTTTATCTCTATGATAAACATAAAAAAGTTGAAGCACACATATGTTATTGCTTCTAAGCTGCTAATAGTTGCAATACATATGTTTCTGACTATTGTAATGTAATTCAGCAGTGTTTTATTCTTTGTATTTTTTTCATCATCAAGCGCTTTCCTGTCCTACCATATGTGCAATATTCATTGCTGGCCAAGGCTTGGTTCTTCCTCATCAGGGAGAGATTGTTGAAATTCAGAAGAACACTATCAGAAAATTTGCTAGGTGGGAGAAGAATATTTATGGGCCCTGAACTTAGTAGTTAGGTATTCTGCTTCTAATTGAATTATTTCTAGGCATAACTAATTTGTAAAATAAGATATCCTAGATTTATCATTTTAATTAGGATGTCTCTTGGGGTCTCAGTATCTTTGAAGGTTCTGTTGAAGTAAGACTGCTATTTTCAGTAAGATTAATGTGCAAGGTTAGAACAAGCACATACTAGCAAATCATAATTTTAATCTTTTCATTAAAGGATCTACCTTCAATCATCCTCTTTTCTGATTTAGTTTATAGGGACGCTAAGTAATTAGTGTCATGGTTCAAAGTGTGCATGTGGTATATTTATAAAATGGCACTGTCAATCTCAAGGAGCTTAGTTTGAGAAATAGTCAGTTGCATTTCTTCACAAGTGTCTTCTCCATTGTCATCTTTATTTTATTGTGCTTGTCATTCTTCAACTCCTTTCTGTTTAACCCTTTCCAATTCCTTTTAGTGTATGAAACTGGACTTGTTCTCTGATCTTCTTTGCCTTATTGCATCACTAATCCAAGTTAATTATGATTTTGACATTCTGTGTATAAACTATTAGAAAAGATGGCGTGTTATTGAAAATGCATCCTTCTTGCTTGGAACCGGGGAATTTAAAATTCAAAATATATTGTGATCGATCTTCCTCAAATTCACGCTTATGAGACGAGGCTTTATTATTTACTTGGGTTCCAAAGCATTGAGTAAAATCAGTTGGAAATTTTGAACCATTTGTTATATGCGTAATTTCCATCATGTGGATTAATTCGGTCATGTCTTTTTAATCAACCTGACTTGAATCAACCTTTGTTTGCACATAAAATAGAAACTTATACACCAGGGTGCATGGTAGTGTCATAATTTTCTTCTTCTTGGGTAATGTTGCATTGCGTTTAATTGGTGATGCAAGACAAGAGAGCTCTTGAGCCGGTATTTAGAGGTCACCTCCCTTTGCAATTTTGGTCTCAGTAAATTTCTCCATATGTAGAGGTGGTCTTGGAGTTGATCAGTTCAAAAGAGAGGTTCGTTTTGGTTTAATATGTGGTATGGACCACGTTTATATCAATTTCTGTCTTGTACAACTTTTGCCCTTTTTTTTCTTCCTTCGCATGGAGAACAGGGAAATGTGGCTTGAGCGATATTAGATTTTGGCTGAGTCAATCAAAGAGGCTTGGATGGCCAATTAAAGAGCCTCATTAATTCCTTGTTTCTTAAATTTTAGCTGAACAAAAGGGTAGGGCAAGACCATGCCTTCCTATGCCTCCATGAACTGTGCATGCAACCAAAGATGGTGACAGCTTGGATGGCCGATTGATCAAGCTTTGATAATTAGAGTCTTCTTATCTTCTCCGTGGATGATATAGCCCGTTTGGGTTGTTTGATTTGCTTCTCTCCACTGCGATGAGTGATGTCAACCAATGATGTGGATTGACTGACTTCAAGGGGGGCACTGATGGTGAGACCTGGTGGTTTCAAGGAACACTCGAGAGCTGCCTGGGCTTTGGAAGGCAAAGGGCCTTAGTGGCGGATGGGCAAACTTGACAATAGGACAAGTACCACCCCTTCTCCCATTGCCTTTTCGTCTTCTCTATTATTGGCATCTAAGAAGGCATATAAAGGGGCTGGCAAAGAAGCTGAGGCTTGTGGAGAAGTAGGGGGAAGCTTTTCCGGCTTGCTTCTCCTCTGTAGGTGGCGTCAACGAAGAGCAATGGGTGGATAATTTTGTCACACTTTTCTTTGGCTGTGTTCTGCAAAATGAGAGAGAAGGGAGATGATATTATTTTAATTTAATTACCTTATCCATATTTTCTTCTTCATCTTCCCTATTGTTGGCGTTAAAGAGGGCATATAAAGGGGCTGCAAAGAAGCTGAGGCTTGTGGAAAAGTAAGGGGAAGCTTATCTGGCTTGCATCTTCAGCTTGCTTCTCCACTAAAGATGGCATCAACAATGTCCTGCCAAATGAGAGAGAAGGGAGAGGAGATTTTTTTTATTTACCCTGTCCATGTTGCTCATGGTGTAAAGGTGTTGGCCTAGTCTTTTTTGTTGTTTTCTCATTCTGTTTCGTCCTCCCCTTCTCATGTGATCCTCCTTTTATTAACTCAACCCATGTGGCATTCTTGGTAGATTGTAGAAGTTGTCTTATCAATTGAAATTTGTTGTTGTATTTAATTCTCAAAATTTGAAGGGGAACCTTGGTGCAATGGTAAAGTTGCTGCTATGTGACTAAGAGGACACATGTTTGAGTTCGAAAACAACCTCTTACAAAATAGGATAAGACTGCATACAATAGACCCTTCTTGGGACCCACATTGGCGGGAGCTTCGTGCATCTGACTGTCCTTTATTTAATTCTCAAAATTTGGCAGCTATTTATATGCTTTTATTGAAATTGTCCCCAATATATAATCAGTCTTTGGTTTAGCATCTTTGATTTATCTAATTGGTGGGCATTGGTGCTCAGTGCTTGGAGATGAGTAAAAAAAAAAAGGGGGCAGCCCGGTGCACGAAGCTCCCATTATGTGGGGTCTCGGGCCCATTGTACGCAGCTTTACCCTGCTTTTTGCAAGAGGTTGTTTTCAGGATTCGAACCCGTGATCTTTTGGTCACAAAGCAACAACTTTACCGTTGCACTAAGGCTCCCCTTCTGCTTGGAGATGAGTATCATATCAAATTTGAGGATGGTTAGACAGATGCGATTGGAGCTAATATATATCAATTTTGGATTTTAATTGGTGATTTGATCCATACACCTTAATGTGACTCAATTTGAGTCCCATTAGGATCATGAGTTTTATTTCTTATTTTTATTTCTGACATTTACATAGTTTGTTGAAATTCATGTGTACAAAATAAATACTTTAAAACGTCAGCAGTAGGTTTATGTGGTCTGAAGAAATGACAATTGAAACTTGTTTTGTCTGTCATTGGTTGAGCAAGTTATATGAAAGGATCATGGTCCTTGGGTTCATCTAAGTATGAGAACATAAACACTCATAGAACTACTACATTGCATCACAGGGAACCTCGAGCAAGGGATTTCCCTTTGTGTTAACATAGAGAAGAATTCCTTTGATTCACACCATGAGGTATTGATAGTAAATACTGTTGAAGGTGCCCAACTATATAAACATTTGTAACTACGTTGATGATTGAGATTATCATTGTATATCATTCAAATTTTTGTCCTTAATTTTGGACATATAACCTGACAGCAAGGTATAAGGAAATTAAAATCACTGAAGATTTAGTTTCTACTTTCTAGAGACTGGCAAGAACAAATATGGCACTTATTTACTTGGATGTCCTTGAGCTTTTTTACATGATATGGCCTCGCACTTTCCATAATTCATGTAGTTGACAAAGATTGCCATCAAGCCGATATTAGACTTCCATAGGAAATTTTGTTCAATTGCTGTTTAATTTAGTCATGGCACCCATTTGAAAAAATGCTTCATCTTTGTCCTGGCTGATCCAATAAGCTGCTTGTGATAGGAACTTGCTGATATTGATGTCTTTTTCGAGGCAAAGAGAGTTATTGAATCTCTCCGGAACAAGGACCTGGCTCCTGCTTTAGTATGGTGTGCAGAGAACAAACCCAGGTTGAAGAAGTCAAAGGTATTTTTTTTTATGCAATAAACTGAAAGATTTATTCTTAATTTTCCCCAGTTGATTTCTGACTATTTTAAATTGTCTCAGGCAATTGCACAACCCTACTTGTATCAGTAATTTTATTTATCTTTTTGTAAGAAGATATATTTGTAACACCTTTTCAATACAATTTTAGAACTTAACAAAATTGTGTTGCTCTTTTAGGGGTGAGATTTAGATTTTATCATATGCTTTGTTTTCTTGACACGAATGAAGTATGACTCTTCTGAGCATTGCCTTCAATATGATCGAAATACATCTATAATTTCATGTTGTGATAAGAAGAAATTCTTCAGAGGATCTAGTTGAATCTTCATAATGCTCTTAAAAGTTTGTCAGAACTGTCACCAACTAAATTGTGTCATTAGGCTGGTATACCTATACTTGCTGGCTTTATGTTTGTTCAAATATATCCTTTTCTGCATCACCTAATGAGAAATTGATTGATCTGAAAAGAAAAGGAAACATGCTGTTTATCATCTGACATTTCTGGTCTTGTATAGTGTTTTATTGTTTATCTAATTAAATAATTTGATGTTTTATCCAAATATAGAATAAACATGGTGAATCCAGTGAAGATATCATGCTTTCCTTTAGACCTTAAGTTGCTTTATTTTACTATATGCTTATGACAAAGCAAGTTTGATTTCCTTTAAGTAGATGAGAATCTGTTGGGTTTGGATTTATCTATGCAGAATATTATTTATGGATAAATGATAATGTGAATTTTTTTAAACCATTTATCTCTTGTCAATCTAAATTGCAGAGTAAGCTTGAGTTTCAACTGAGGCTTCAGGAGTTTATAGAACTAGTGCGGGCTAATGAGCATATGAAAGCTATTTTCTATGCCCGAAGGTATCTTGCACCCTGGGCAGCTACTAATATGAAGGAAATGCAGCGTGTTGTGACAACATTGGCTTTTAGGCACAATACTGAATGTTCAATTTATAAGGTATGCCAAAAGTTCTCTAGTCCTCATAAAGACCATTCTTTAGATAAAGGTAAAACCTTAGCTTATGATTCTTTCATTTTGCTAATGGTTGTTTATTTTGCAGAAGTATGTCTCCCTCAGTTTGTTCGAGTTAGTCTATTTCCTTTTCTTTTTCCTATGGAAGACTATTTTTTCTCATGGAGTTCATCTTATCATCACGTTTTGCTCTAATAAATAATAACTTTATTCAAAATTCTCAATCCATTGCTTTATTCATGAAAGATCAATATTGAGTTCTTGCTCAAGATTTTTCTTTTCTTCTTTCCGCAAGAGCTTCTTGGGGTTTGATCCATACTCTATCCAGGAAAGTGTAGACTCATAGCTCGATATAACAGTTACTTGCTTTATAGAACTTGAAGGTGTATATCACCACATTTTGAAGTTCTTTAGTTTCAAGATCTAGTTATAAAGTTGATGTCACGGTTCTTTAGTTACAGCATCTGGTATTGAAGTTGATTTTGTTGAATTCCTGTTAGGAGACAGTAGCGTTCAAAGTAGAAACCAGTGGTCAGATCTAGATAGTTACTGTTGGGAATTGATGGCTATATTATGGCTTCTATGATCACACAAGTCGTGAAGAGGAAATTTTGCTCTAATACCGCATTACATTTTACAATTTGATTAATTTCCCACTTATCCTTTATTTGCTTTTATATTCTTAATTTTCTAGGTCTTATTTGAGCCCACACAATGGGACTATCTGGTGGAGCAGTTCAAGCAGGAATTCTGTAGATTATTTGGCATGACTAATGAACCTCTACTGAATATCTATCTCCAAGCTGGCTTGACGGCCCTCAAGACTCCGTATCCTTGGTTTATTAGATGATGAATTCAAAAACCTTTAAAACGCAGTCAATCTCTTGTTTGCATGTCCATCATCTTTTGAGATGGCTTTTATCAACTATTGTTTTTATTCCTTGCTGTTTATATCTTATGGAGTCTTGGTTTCTCTCTTGACCTTACTAAGACTTTGTTACAAGGAGGCTTGCAGCAAAGAAGATCCATTATCCCAAGAAGGCTTCCGCAAATTGGCTGAACCGTTACCATTCTCGAAACTGCACCACTCTAAGTTAGTTTGCTACATTTCCAAGAAGCCGATGGACCATGAGAATCCACCACTTGTTTTACCAAATGGCCATGTGTACAGTACTAAGGTATGGCTATCTCTGACCAACCTTGATCACCTGAGCCTTCAAACCAGAAGTTAATAATACGCTAAGCTAATCTTATGTTATGTCCACTTCATCATGGCGAAGGCTCTTGAAGAAATGTCCAGACAAAATGACGGCAGAATCACCTGTCCGAGGACCGGCGAGGTTTGCAACTTCACCGAACTTGTGAAGGCCTTCATTTCATGAATTTACGGAGCTTTACCTCCCAACTGGAGCAAATTGTGCCGGTTATGTTGCCCTCTTGCAAGAATAATCTAAAGCTGGTTTGATTGTGATGGCGAACTGGCAACTCAGTTTCAGACTAGGTTTCAGGAAAACTGTGATTTCACGTACCCACATAACATGTAATACTTACTTTTATATGCATATCGTTCTCTAGGTCCAGTCCGGCTTTGCCAGTTTGTGTTTCCAACGACACGCCATCAAAGCCATCGATGATGAAAATGTCGTGGAAGGTGATTTTATGATTCAACATGTAAAATGCCTAGTATATGTAATAACTAAGAAACTATAATATTCAACTGCAATTGACGAAAGGGCAAGGCGGAGCCGCTTGTTAACTACTATAATATTTACTTTATCCTGCGGGGCCGGTGATGTTGGGGGGAAGAACGTACGTGGGAGAGGGGAGGTAGATGGAAAATATAAATATTAAGTCTGATCAGAAGGTAGATGTTAACCGGGGGCTGGCTCTGTCACCGTCGAAGGCGCATTTAAAGTTAGGAAATTTTAAAAGGTGTATTTAACTTTTAAAATTTTCATTTGACGTATTTATTTTTTATTTTATTTCTTCGTTAATCATTGTTGTTGCATTCAAGTTGGCAAGAGATGTCTGTGTCCGTTCTCAATGCCTCTACCAATCTTTTTTAAGACTAACATAAAATGATTAAATCATAGATAACTACTCATTATTAAAACAGTGATTGAAACAAATATCAACACTTATATGGTATTGATTTTAAGATTTATATAGTATTAAAGTATATATATATATATAATATTATAATTATTAATTTGAAAGATTATATATTAATAATAATATCAACACTTATATGGTATTGATTTTAAGATTTATATAGTATTAAAGTGGTGTTGATATTTAAAATATGGTATCATAAATGTAATATCACACTAATATTATTTATTAAATGCAACATCATAGTAGTGTTAATTTTAGTGTTTATGTAGTATAAAGTGATATTAATTTTTAAAATATAATATAGTAATGTTGTTCTTTAAAATTTAACATCATAATAATATTATTCTTTCACACTATGTTTATTGACGAGAGACATAAAATAGGAAGTAAATGCGTTATCTGAAAAATTTAAATGTTAGATGCGGTTTTTTACGAATTTCACTTTTTGACAAATTTCACTATTTTAAGTGCGCCTTGGCTGAATATTCAATGATTTTTTTTCATTTAAAGTATGTTCAAACTATGAAAATAAAAATAACAGTTTTTTTTAGTTAATCTGGGACTAATATTATTAATATTATTTTAAATTAGTATATAGTTACATCCAAAAAAAATAATAATCCTAATTAACTTCATTGATTATTATCGGAAGATGACTGGTTTGATCCTATGAAAATTTTCTATTGACCACCAGGATAAATCGGAAAGCACACGTTCGTGAACAATGTTCACGAACCATATTTATTAATAAAACTCTTTTCAATATCCTAAATAAATAATAAAATAAAATAAAATAAATAAATAATTTTAAATTATCAATCTTAATAACCAATCAAACAATTAAAAGTTTCAAATAATCAAACAAGCTTGAGTTGAGAGCTTGATAACATCTAAACGAACCTATCGCGACATCATGATATCATACATTCATACCCGAGGGATAGTATTTATTTACATCCAAAATAACACGTGATGGGGACAGATAAAATGGTAAATAAATGCGTCCCAATAAATTTGAAAGTTAAGTGTGCTTTTTTTGAATTTCATAATTTTAATCATCAATCGTTGAATATTTAATGAAATCTTCTGTATTCAGTGCAGGTTCAAACTTTGAAAATAAAAAAAAATTATATATTTGTCAATCTCGTGGACTAATATTATTAGCAATATTCTTAAATTAGTATATACTTACATCCGAAATTATACTTTGAACATGTTACTTTTTTTTTCCATTCTTTTCAAAAAAAAAATTCAAGATATTTTATAAAATTAGATTATTTTTTAGGCGCAAAAATGAAACTATTCTTCGACGGGAAAAGGAAAAGTGGAACCCAAAACATAAGAACATATGATGCCCACCGCCTCGCTCGGCTTCCCCTTCCGGTGACCGGTTGATCCCCTCTCGCTCCTCCCTCGCCCATCAGTGCGTGGCGTTTGGTGAGAAGAAAGCAAGCAGCCAAGGAGGCCAGGCCAGGGAGAGGACGACCGTCGGCTCCTTGAATTCGGCGCAGACAAATCGCGGAGAATACTCGAAGATAAATTATTCACGGCTGTCGCTTTGAGTGGGGGCGGCTCCTGTTAGGTTCACCCTACGAGGCAGATGGAGGCCCGAGGCAAACTGGTGTACGGACTCTACAGAGCGGCGACCCGAATGGCATCGCCGCTTATGTACGCGCTCGTCCAATGGAGGAGGCTGCGCGGCCTGGAGCACCCTTCCCGTTGGCCCGAGCGCTTCGGCCACCCTTCCTCGCCTCGGCCTCCCGGTCCCCTCCTATGGTTTCACGCTGTCTCTTTAGGTAGAAGCTCTCTATCTCCGTTCCTGCAAGGCTTCGACTGTCTTTCTATGATCGTACCCTAATCGTTTTGATTCCTTTCAGGCGAGGGATTGATGGCTATCCCTGTGATCAAGCACTGCGTTCGTCAGCATCCCGATTTCCATGTCTTGATGACGACCACCACTATCTCAGCATTGTATATACTACCATCTTTTTTTATTTTTCGTTGCCTGGAAATCATTTCATTTTCACCAGCGATGATGGTGGAGTATTTTTAGGCCTCAGCTTGATACACCTGTTATGCGTTTACAAACTTTGGGTTTCTTAGCCTTGGGCTTGTTTTTATTTTATTTTACTATAGTTCCTTACGTTTTTTGGATGTCTTATGCATCTGTTGTAGAATGCTTATTACTTGTTAGTGTCATTTTGCACTCCATTACGACTTTGTCTGTGGTTATTGCAGTGAAGTTATTAAGGATCAGCTTCCAGATGGTGTCATTTATCAGGTATGCTAATTGGTCAGTCTGTTCTTTCACATTGAGTCTTTTAAGGGTTTGAAACATTTTACTCGTCCATGATTGTCCTTTCTTCCTTTATTTGTTGAGTGCAGTTTGTTAGCCTGTCCTGTTTGGACCAATACCCATTAAGAAAGAATTCAAATTTCATATTAAAAATCTATCCATAAGAATTGAATATTTTTTGTTAAGTAGGACTTTAATTTCTCTTGTTTCAAACCCTAGAAAGGAGATATGGTTGATATTATATTGCAGAGAACTGTAGCTGTTACAACCCACTCAAATGAAAAGGGAAATTACCAAATTAATTTGTTAGGGTCATTGGCCATGCACTAATCCAAAATGCTTAAGCTCAAAACAGTGGTAATTCACTTATTGAAGCAAAAAAATGTGCACATGCATTTTTGTGAATGATCCAAACTCGATCGACTAACTGCTACTCAAACCTGGTTAATAAATGATTCAAGTGAAATATGAGGTCCACATATTTTGTTATTTTAAATAAGATGGTATTCCAAGAAGAACTCGGTTATTAAGCACACTTCGGTATCCAAACCTGACTTAAATGGTTGGGTACCTGCAATTACCCGATTCTCGGATACTTGATGGCATCCCCAACTATAATACCAAGTGCCATAATTTGATTCAATTAGAAACCCATTAATTATTTAGACCCAGCCACTGAGTAAAAATGCTTTTATCTAAGCTAATAATAGTTCACACTCACTCATCTAATTGTAAGCCTATGAACCTTTTCATTAGCACACAAAGTTACAATTCTTCATGCGAGACTAAATTAGTTGTCTCAATAGTTTCATGAGTTCTCAAGAATTTAACACAATTAGACTAAATAAAATTTTATCTTGTTTATATTTTCTATATTCTTTCATAACGAATTTTGATACCCATTTATTTTATTTTCCAAATGCTCAAATTTCATGCAATATTAAGAGTAAGAATTATAATTCCATAAGATTTTACGATTCAAAAATGGGCTTTCTTTCTTTTTGGCATGCATTTTTCATGCAATAATGACAATGATTTTTTTTTTTTCAGCTTTCTCCTCTTGATTCTCCTACAATAGTGGATAAGATTCTGGGATACTGGAAACCAATTGCTGTCTTTCTGATGGAAAGTGAACTCTGGCCCAACCTTGTTATATCTGCTGCAAATGAAGGGGTGAGTAATCTTCAGGAATTTTTCTTCAATGTATTAAAGGGTGGTAGGCAGTTGTCCCACTACCTAGTGTCTAGGTGGTAATTAAAATAAGAATAAGGAATATTTATATATAATATAATAATTGTATGCTTGACCAATCAAGTCTTAATCATTAATCAATGTTATAATTAACAAATAAGTACTAAATATATAACAACCAGATATTTCATATTTTACATTGCAACTAAGAAAATAAAAATCATAACAAAAGTTGGCCTTTTAAAAGCACTTTTTTCCTCGGAACCTCCTGGGCCACTTTTTAAAAAGACTGGCTAAGCAGGGAACCACTCAACTGCTAAGCGAAGTGGCCCCTTAGTGAAACTTCCTGGCAGTCACTTTTTAAGATAATGCTTTTCTTCATGTTTTCAGATTCTGTTGTTGTACTGCATAAATTATAAGTTCATAAGAAATGGAAAGATGAAGGAAACAAGTTTTGCTCCCATGAGGGAATTGAGAGACAAATGACATGATTACTGAGTGGCTAATATCCAATGTGCATTAGTGACTTTGTAGGCCTCTTGACAAGGTTTACATTTTATGTTCTTGTAGAGTATTATACTTGGTTGTCCTTGTTAGAAACCAATGCCTATTATTTATGAGTTTTTCTTGTGCGTATTTGTGATTGTGCATCCTCATGCTTCTATATGCTAATATTATTTTAATTGATTATCTTTTGCCTCCTTTCTATTGTTAGACATGTTCTGAATTTTTTATTTAGTTCTTTTATAGTATGATGCCATGCTAATTTCTGTGATAACTTAATATGTGCATGCTTTAAATGATTATAATTTTTCCTAGATTCCAGTGACAATTTTAAATGCTAGGATGTCATGCAAGTCTTTTAAGCGTTGGTCGAGATTATTCGCACTGCCTTTAATCTCCTTGATGCTGTCAAAGATATCATTGGTGGTTCCTTTGGTACGGGATTTTCTTTTCTGACATTATAATCTGTTTGCTTTTACATTTTTTACTGTAATTATTTCAGAGCACTCTTCAAGCTGTTCGGTTTCAGTTACTAAATGCATCACCAAATGTCATTCATTTTGCTGGTGATTTAAAATATGGTATACTTTCAAATCTATTAAATCAATCTTACATTGGTTTGTTCTTCATCAATTATAATATTGTTCTCTACCAATGTGAATAGCTTAGTAATTCTTTCTAGATCACTACTTTTTTTTTTTGCTAATATGTCAAAATTTGACATATAAGTTCATTAAATCTAGCTGTAGGCGATTTCAATGTCCTTGGGAAAGATGCTATGAAAATAAATGATCTCCAGCTACAGCTAACCAATAGACCTGTTTGGATAGCAGCATCTATACATGAGGGTGAAGAAAAAGGTTGGTATTTTGAACCTTCTTGTACTTCCTTGACATTTATTGGTTATTACTCATCATATGCTATTGTTTAGCATTTCTAATTGTCTTTGTGCTCCTATGTTAGTTGGGCCAACCCTGAGCATGAATATAAATAAACATTTTGGTAGGAAGATAAATATTGTGTTCTGTTGGATATCCCATACACAATTAAAATGTGCGTTATTCATACTCATTCACTCTACTTCATATTCTTTTGGTACTCATAGCATCCAGATTACATTGCTTCATATAATCAAGATTTCTACATATTTAATTCATATTTTTTATTTTACTGGATGCAAATAGTATATCAATATTGTACATAATGTTTTCTCTAGAAATTCATCATTAATTGACTGATGAATATGGACAGCTCCATTTTCTACAAAGTACTTTCATTTGAAAAAAGGCACTTTGCTTATCACATATCCCTATTTGGTCATGCTTGACCTCATAATATATGGAAACATAAGGACCTTTTTCTTTGACATGGAGGGCTTATTTAATGTCTAGGTCCATTTATGTCCTATTTGTCGCTGATCATTATGATTAAACACTCCTTCCCTTCGGCAAGTTTCCACCTACACGAGGTCAAGTTAAGGTGCAGCCACCACCTAAGTAATGTAGAGGAATAAAGGTGTTTGCCACTTCCTAATTCTCAGCCTTGCAAACACCCCTTAAAGCCCTAAACAAGATTGCTAAACAGATTGGGCTAGAGATATCGAGGTCACTCTAGCCATTTGATTTGCTATGATAATGGTTTCTGTCCTAATTCTCAGCCTTATGCCGACTAAAAGGCAGTTTGAAATAACAAATCAACAAGCTAGGAAATGTTAAGAAGGTTTCTCTATCCATTGGAAAAGCAGAACAATGAGGCCTATCAGAAATTCAATAATCCTTGACATGAATATTATGTATGTCTCTAAGGTAGAGATCAAATGGAGATGAGATGACATGTCTTGGGGAAGCTTCGCTAGTTCTTAAAAAACAAAATCCACTTGGGTTTGAAATCCTACACTTCACCCGTGTCATGCTTTAGTATACTTCCAACTGTTTTTAACTCTTCTGGTAATCCTGCTTTGCCATCCTCTATCTCACCTCAAAGATCAAGCTCATAAGGAACGTACTCACTGTAGCAAGAACCCAAAATAGGAAGGTCATTGATGTATTTCATATCCCATAGATTAGGGAACATTTCTTCCTAGTCACTGCTACAATGAGATATGAAATACAATTGCGACCTCCCTATTGTGTGTTCTTGCTACAATGAGTATGTTTCTTTTGAGCATGCAGATTTTGTATTTTGGGTGGTTGTTACAAGGACAACATTTCTAATTTATGTTCCTTTTCACTGATGCAATTGCTTCTTAAATTACAGTCATGCTCTGGGTACACAAAGAACTAATTATGAGTTATCCTGATCTGGTAATGATTCTGGTAACAAGGCATCCACAACATGGACAACGACTTGCACTGGTATGCATTCATACTTTATCTCTAATACTTTATTGGTGGATTATTTATATATTACAGTTTTGACTTCAAGTCTGAACTAGAAAACAGGTATGATGAACTTGGTTATCTTCAAATATCATATTTACACCGGACTTGATTTACCAGAATTGTTCTATTTGTAAAGAGACACCTCTTAGTTTGTTGGATGCTTTAATTACTGATTTAGAGCCACTTCTAGAATCTCTAGGCTCTAACCTATAGCTGGAGTACTGTAGGAGCAACTCCCTGATGGTTGTACCAGATTGTCTTACCAAAGATTTTTCAACAGAGTGATAGTTGACAGTATTTGATAGAATCCTGCAACATTTCTCAAAAATGCTGCAGAATGTTTATTGCTAAACTTTTTTGTTTGTTTGGCTGCAAGGGCCTCTGCTATACTTCTATTTGCACATTTAAACTTGCATTTCTAGACCCCCAAAGTATGTTAATTGTATGGATGGTCTGTACATCCCTTGATTAAGAATTTGTTCTTCATTATGCTAGTAGATGTCAATTTCCTTGCTATACATTTCAAACTTGGTGAGGTAGTTGAAGGCATGGGGTGAAAGATCTTCAGATTTACTGATCTATATTCCTTGTCTAACCTTCTGAAACATTGTGAAAAATATGCACATAATTTTGTGTAGCTATTATGACTAAAGGCATTAAACCACCAATTGTGGTACCTAACCCACGTAAATGTTTTTGTTAGTCCTTGACAATCAACATAGAAGTTGTCTAATTTCAATTAGCATATCTTAATTGAGTTTTTGCATAGAATTCAATGCAAGTATAAGATTTGTATAGCCTATTCCAAATAGTTGGGACTAGCATGACTTGCTGTATCGTGACTTAAGGTATAAGTTGTTGATCTTTCTAAGCCACCATTTGGCTGGTAGGGTGGGGTCTTGAAGGTCTTCTACTAGCTTTTCTCTGAATATGCCAAAGTTTAAGAGACATATGAGATTTTGTTCAGATATAGCTTTTGGCATATTGAAGGAGATTCATCATGTTGCAGTTAAATTGGCTAGGTGCATTAATTAATAATACGAGGAAAGGGAGGGATTTAAGAAATGCTTGTTACTAATTATGCAAGTGATTTGAATTCTATCATAACACCCTCACTCATTGATAGAAAGGATCCAAGTGCAACAACAACCAAGCCTTATCCCACTAGGTGGGGTTGACTATCTGGATCCTTTTATGCCATTGAACTCTATTTCTAACTATATCATTATCTATACTTAAATAAATTTTATTTTATTTTATTTTATTTTATTTTTACTAACCAAGTCTTTTTTGCTCTTCCTTGTTTGATATACATGTTTGTCATAATTTCACATTGCCTAACTGGAGCATTTATTGGTTGTTTAAGTACATGCCCGTACCATCTTAAACGTGTCTCTTGAAGTTTTTGCACTTCCTCGTTTGATATACTTTCTCTCTAATACTCTCATTTCTTATTTTGTCCATTCATATGTCCACACATTCACTTTAATATACTCATCTCTGCAACTTTCATCTTTTGTTCATGCTCGAGTCATAACCCAATATTCAACTCCATATAACATAGCAGGTTTAACTGCGGCTTTGTAGAATTTTCCTTTAAATTTTAGAGGTATTTTACGGTCACATAAAACACTCGACGCTCTCCTCCATTGCAATCATTCTGCTTGTGTTTTATGTAAGACATCTCTCTCAATTCCTCTATCATTTTGTAAAAATGATCCTAAATATCTAAAATTCTCGGTTCCGGGCAACTCGTCATCTCCTATCTTAACAATTGTCTCATTATGTCTAATATTGCTAAACTTAAATTCCATATATTTTGTCTTTATTCTACTAAGCCTAAAATTTTTCCCTTTTTGTGTTCCCGCCAAGATTCTATTTAGCATTTACTCTTTCATGTGTTTCATCGATCAAAACAATATCATCTGCAAATAACATGCATCACGGTATTGTGTCTTGAATATGTGTAGTGAGTTCATCCATAATTAGTATAAAAAGATAGGGACTTAGAGCTGATTCTTGATGTAATTTTATCGTTATTGGAAATGTTTCAGTTACTCTGTTTGAAGCCTTTACTCTGGTCGTTATATCCTCGTACATATCCTTAATTAGTTCAATATATATTACATTAACACCTCTCTTTTCTAGAATTCTTTATATAATTTTTTTAGACTCTATCATAAACTTTTTCTAAGTCAATGAATATCCTGTGTAGAGTTTGTTTTTACCCCTGATATTTTTTAATTAATTGTTTAAGAAGATGTATAGCTTCTATTGTCGATTTTCCATGCATGAACCCAAATTGATTTTTGGTCACCTTGTCTCCTTAATTTTTTATTATTTTTTTCAAATATTCATGGTATGACTAATTAGTTTAATACCCTATAGTTTGCATAATTTTGTATGTCTCCCTTGTTCTTATATAAGGGAACTAGATTATTTATCCTCCATTGATCAAATATTTTTTTCGTTTTCAATATTATGTTAAATAATTTTGTAAGTCATTCAATACCTTGTTTCTCTAGGCACTTTCATACCTCTATCGGAATATCATCTGGTCCAACGACTTTTCCATTGTGTATCCCATTTAAAGTTTGTTTTACTTCTAAAATTTGAATTCTACGCTAAAAATTTAAATTTCTATACTCATTTGACCTAGATAAATTATCTAAGTTAAGTTGGTCAATTAAACCTTCGTTAAAAAGTTAATGAAAATACTTCTTTCACCGCTCTTTTATTTCTCCATCATTTACTAATACCCAATTACATTAATTTTTAATATATTTTATTTGGATAAAATCTCTTGTCTTTGTTTCTCTCACTTTAGTTATTCTATAAATGTCTCTTTTCCCTTTTTTATCCAATTTTTGATATAATCGTTCAAAAGTTTCATTTTTTACTTTATTAACTACTTTTCATATTCTTTCTTGGCTATTGTATAATTTGTTAAGTTTTTCTCATCCTTGTAAATATATAATTCCTTATAAGCTATTCGTTTCTTCTTCACCTTTCTTGTACTTTCTCATTCCACCACTAAAATTCCTTTCTTATGGTGCATGTCCTTTGACTTACCGAGTACACTCTTAGCTACTATTTTCAACTTTGATATCATCTTATCCCATGTCGTATAGAATCACCGTATATTCTAATGCTTGTACTCCTATCTTCTCCTTAAATATATTTTGCTTTCCATCCTTTAACTTTCACCACATAATTTTAGGAGTTCTATTGATACTGTGTTTGAGGCGTATATCTAACTCTACTAATCTATGTTGGGTAGTTAAGCTTTCTCCAGGGATGACCTTGCGATCTTTACAAATCTTTCTATCTTTTTTCTTAACCATAAGAAAATTAATTTGCGATTTATTATTCCCACTTTTGAACGTGACTAAGTGTTCTTCTCTTTTCTTAAAAAACATATTAGCTAATATAAGGTCATATACTATCGCAAAATCTAATATAGTTTTCCCTTCCTCATTTCTCGTTCCAAACCTATAACCCCTATGTACCCTCTCATATTCCTCATTTTTTAGTCCACATGTCCATTTATATCACTTCCTATTAAAATCATTTTATTTGGCGGAATGTTTTATAATATTTCATTTAAGTCGCTCCAAAACCTTAATTTGGTAGCTTCATCTAATCCTACCTGCGGTGCATATAAGCTAAATATGTTCATAGTTTCTTTCGCTACTATTTTCTTAAGGACTATAATTGTATCCCTTTTTCTAATTACTTCTACAACTTCATCCTTTAACGAACTATCTACAATAATACCCACTCTATTTCTCGCTTGACTCTTTCCTATGTTCCATAACTTAAAACCCGAGTTCTTTATCAGTTTTGCATTCTAGCCTACCCATTTTATCTCTTCTACACATAAAATATTAATTCTTCTCTCAATCATCGTATTTATTACCTCCATTGATTTACTAGTGAGGGTATGTTCCATGTTCCAAATATTAAATTATTAGTTTTCCTATCATATTTGTTCTTATCCAACCTATAGTATGAGAACTCTTGCCTATTTAACACTGCACCCAAGTTATCGTGGAGATGTAGCGGTTCTTGTCGATACGTTACAGTCAGACTTGACAACGCGCACTCTTGCATATTTAACACTATCCTTGAGTTTTGGAAATGTAGCGGTCCTTGTCGAGACGTTGCAGTTGGACTCTGCAACGTGTTTCTTCCGGAGAACAACCTAGCATTAACACTTTAATGGATCTATTCATTGAATATTTGCCATAATTTTAGCTAGCAGGCAACCTAATACAATCCTCCTTCTTTATCCGGGTCTGGGACTGGCCATGACTGGTTCGTCATGGGCAGAGTTATAGAAAGGACCCAAGTAGTTGAACAAAATAGTTAGGACATTAACAGTATGCATTATTGTTCTTTTGTACATTTTGGGAGAACTATGACTTTTGTGTTTATATAGGTGAGCTTGGATCTTGTTTTATGATACCGTGAAGATAAAAAAAATAATTGGTTGAGAAAATCTCATTGATAAATCCCTCATCCTAAGCTTGCTACATTTAGGATTGAATATGATTTACATGTTTACAAATTGCAATTTTATTCTTTTTTATATGTTTATTTACAGATTTTTTTTCTTCTTAACATATACTGTTTTTTTTTGCTTTGTAACTTGTATTACTACCATGCATGCAAACACTCTGAAGGTTTAGGCAGTATGTTTACTCATTTTCATTGTTTTTCCAGGCATTGAATAAACAGGGACTGAATGTTTCGTTGAGGTCTAGAAGAGATAAAATTTCTTCTAGCACTAGTGTATATGTGGTTGACACTTTGGGTTGGTATCTTATATCATTCTATATTTATTTGGCTTAATCCTGGGGTTAATTTTCTTGTGGTGTCTATAATTCTAGGCAGTCTGCACTATTTAGTATCAAAATAGGAATGCTTTTGCATTAACTACCATGTGGTGTTCAGGGTTTTCTACAGGCATCTTCAGTGTCTCAGATGGAGTTTTGAAGAGTACAATGTTCTTGTTTCTGAACTAGTAATTACTGTTTTCATATTGGTTAAGTACATAAATCCAATTAAGGTTGAGTATTCTAGTACAATTTTGAAGAGACAGATGACAAGCAACAGGACATATATGGCCAAGGGGCAAGTGTCGTGTTTTAGATGTCAGAAAATTGAGTCAAAAGACGTAACCTCACATAGAAATGATTGTATAACTTGAATTTGGCATCTACACGTAAAAGAGCAGCTTGATGTATAAACCTCCCGCCAATAAGGGATCCCGGTACATCGAGCCTGTTGTTTGCAGTCTTACCTTGTAGAGGTTGTTCTGTGACTTGAACTCGTGACCATAAGGTCATATAGTGGTAACTTTACGGTTGTGCTAAGACTCCCCTTCAGTTTAGATAAAAATTATCTTGTTTATGTTTGAGCCCAACAGTTTGCTTCTTCACTGGTTCCTTTTTATGTTTGTGGCTTGCTATCCTTTGTTGTTGTTTTAGCAAAGGAGGATGTTGATCTTTAATTATACAGGTGAACTCAGAACACTGTATAGATTTACTAAGATTGCTGTGATTGGAGGTTCCTTTTTGCCTGGCTTAGCTGGTCACAATGTGTCTGAGGCTGCTGCAGCTGGTTGTGCAGTTTTAACAGGTAAATATATGCTATTTTTTAGATGCACTATAGGGGTAACTTATCCATTGAAATTGAGTCCAGACAAATTAGCTGAAATTCTTTTACTAGATCTTCTGGGAACCAAATCAAAGTTTTGCCAATGTTGAATCAAAACAAGTTGAAGTATCTCAGTTTGGTTTGGTTTGAACGAAAATAAGTCTCTAATTTTAATCATCAAATATATTGTATCATGGAAAAAAAACATGAAAATTAATATTATCTCTTGAATTATTTAATGATAACAAAATTTTGTTTTGGTTTGGTTGTCATCTGTGTACGACTTATACAAGCCATTTTAAACATTGAAATTTAATTTGAAAAACTCAACTGAATTGAACTGAAAATTTCAGATTAAATTGATTCAGTATTCTGCTTTGAACTGAATAATTGTTGCTTCTATTTGAACTTTAATTACAGAACTGTTCTAAAAAGGGGGTGATACCTTAATATTTGACAACTTACAGGTCCTCATGTTGGACATTTCTCCCACATGTTGGCTAAAATGTCACTAGCAGCTAGTTCATCAGTTCTGCAGGTTTGAGGGTTTCTTGTTTCTTCATCTCTCTGCTCTTGTATTATGATAATCTCTAAACATTTTTTATTTGATTCAATAATAATAAATCTTAAATGCTGCTTATTATATCATGTTCTTACATGGTGAAATAGGATATTAGCTAAGTCACAATCGGAATAAATATTGGACTATTTAATTGAGTAATATTGGGTTTGAATATAAAGATAATATATGCCCTCTAATATGAATTTAACTAAAAGAGCAAAATTGTCGGACTAAAACATCTTCATGCCCTGACCATGCTGTAATTTACTAATTAAATTTGCCTAACTTCCATATCTAGTTTACCCACTTTGAACACTGTTTTTCTGTATTGCAATTCAAATACGAAATGCTGGACTTTTCCTGCTGTAAGTAAGAGGCACCCATGTGCTCACCTTTGCATCAAAAGCAGGGAGGAGTCATGTGTGCCTCGATTTCCTTTGGACTAGCATTCTGCTTTAGGATAATCAGGTACTTGCTTCAACTGAGGCAGTAAGTGAGAAGTCATTTGCCTGATAGAGAACCCAATTATGATTTGCCAGAAAGGCATATAGATCCATGATTCTGGGAGAAATCCATGCAAAGTGGTTAGAAATGAGCTGAAAGCAACCAACAATTAACTTATAGGAAATCTTTGAGCAAAAGAATGTAATCCAATTGGATTCTAGATCCCCATTCCCTGCCAATCGCTTCTTGTTAAAATCCTGCCGAATAATATTAAAGTAGTTATAAAAAATAAAAGTTAGGAATATTCTCTATTTGAGGAGACACTAGAGAGAGCCTATATCACAGTGCCCTTGCAAATTTGTGTTACAATATGTTTGAAAATTGAGATAGGCAACTTAATAAATTCTATGGTTAGATTAGTTGAATTGAGTAGACTCAAAGGTGAAAGGGGTAAAGAAAGATAAAAAAAGCGAACTCTAAGTTAAGGCATTAAAAATGTTTAAGAGATCTGAATGTTAGTAGCAATCTACTCTTGGATAAACTTTGTTAGACAAAAATGGGAGGAGGAAAAGAGGACAAGATGGACAAGTCGAACAAAATAATTTTTTTCACTACACTTAAATCATAAAACACGTAGCCTATTTATAAACTACTTACATAACTCATGACAATTCACTAACTCCACAATTCACCCCACTAACTCAACTATTTTACCCCACTAACTCCACAAATATAAATACTTTGACTATAGACTTTTTCCTTTAACCACTACTACCACTCATTGCCACCTCATCAATCCACTAACTCAATTGTTAATTTTGAGTCATTTTATCAACACTCCCTCTTGATTCAAAATTACGACACCAAGACATGATCTAAAATAAATAAACTTGTCTCTTGGAAGTGAGTTCGTCAAGATATCTGCCACTTGTTCATGTGTGCTGCAGTGCTCCAACATAATTTCATTATTTGCAACTAAGTCTCGAATTAAGTGTAAACAAATATCAATATGCTTAGTCCTCGCATGGAAAACCGGATTTTTTGTCATTGCAATTATCGCCTTGTTATCACAAAAAATAGTAGTTGCATCTTTTTGTTGTTGGTGAAGATCTGCAAGTAATCTTCTAACCCAATTGCTTGACATGCTCCTGAAGTTGCTGCTATATATTCTGCTTCTGCAGACGATAAGGCTGTAGTAGCTTGCTTCTTTGAACTCCATGAAATTGCTCTTAATCCAATATTAAAAAAATAGCTGAGGTGCTCTTTCGATCATCCACTGAACTTGCCCCGTCACTATCAGTGAACCCGCAAAAATTAAATTTTGAAACTTTAGTATAATAAATTCCATAATCCACAGTTCCAACGATGTAACGTAAAATCCTTTTAGTTGCTCCAAGATGATGTTTTGTAGGATTTTGCATAAACTTGGAAATTACACCAATAGAAAAAGCAATATCTGGTCTAGTATGAGTTAAATAAATTAAACCTCCAGCTAGGCTTCTGAAATTTTTTGCATTAGCTTTTTTTGAACCATCTTCCAGTTGCAATTTCTCATTTATATTCATGGGTGTAGTAGTTGCAATTGAATAAGTTGAACATTTTCTCTTTTGTCGTAAATTTTCGTTGTGAGATAAAAATCCCATCAACTCCTTGCTTCACTTCAAGACTAAGAAAATAATGCAATATTCCCATATCTGACATCTTATCTCTTTATCATATTAGATTTAAAATCGGCCAATAGATAATCAGAAGAACTCATATAAATTATATCATCGATATAAAAGCACACAATAATATAATCATCTCTACCTTGTTTCTTCACATAAAGAGTGGTTTCATTTCCACTTCTTGTGAAACCATGTTGTCAAAAATAACCATCAATCTTGCTGTACCATGTCCGTGGAGTTTGTTTTGACCCATAAAGTGCCTTTCTCAATTTGTACACCTTCGTCTCTTTGTCTTCAATTATAAAACCTTCTGGTTGATTGACATAAGCTTCTTCTTGCAGATCGCCATTCAGAAATGCAGATTTAATATCAAATTGATAAATAGACCAATGCAATTGTACAGCTATTGCTGGAATAATTCTCACAGTTCTAAATCTAGCAACCGGAGAAAAAGTTTCTTCGAAATCAATACCTTGTTGTTGTGAATACCCTTTTGCAACAAGCCGAGCCTTGTGTTTCTGAATGGAACCATTGACATGATATTTTGTTTTAAACATCCACTTGAGACCAATCACGTTATTGCCTTTAGGTAGATCCACCATCTCCCACGTTTCATTTTTATGGATTGCAATTAACTCTTCTTTCATTGCATTCCTCCATTCCTCTTTTGTTACTGCTTCTTCAAAGGTTGTAGGATCTGTAACAAAAAGAGCAAATTGACTTGACTCAGATTTCTCTCAACGATCTAACCTTTGCTGGAGGTGCTTCTTCAGAAGATTTTTGTAAGGAAGATGAGCTGCTACTTCTTGAATTTGATAGTGAGGAAGCTGGTGATCCTAAAGAAGATGATTCAACACCTTCTGTTGTTGGAATTCGATTCTCCATTGGGATGTGAACTTGAGTCTCTTCACCTTGTGTATTCCAATTCCACCTTGAATTTTCATCAAAATCTACATCTTTCTTTATAATTAATTTGCCAGTAAGAGGATTATATAACCGATATGCTTTTGATTGATTGCAATATCCAACAAATATGCATTTTTCAGATTTCTTCTCAAGTTTATGACGAAATTGAGAGTTAATTAAAGCATATGCAATACAACCAAAAATTCTTAAGTGATTCACCGATGGTTTTCTACCTCGCCATGCTTCATATGGTGTTTGATTCAAAACAACCCTTGTTGGAGAAATATTCAGCAAGTAAACTGATGTGGCCACTTCAGCCCCGAAAAGATTTGGAAGTCCTTTGATATTCAACAAACTTCTAGCCATTTCTACAATGGTTCGATTGTTTCGTTCGGCGACACCATTTTGCTCCGGTGTAAAAGGCGTTAACTCCCTGTGAATACCATGCTCTTCACAAAATTTACTAAATTCTTTAGATAAGAACTCATCTTCTCGATCTGTACGAAGAGTCTTTATTAAGTTACCCTTTTGATTTTCCACAAGCGCCTTGAATTTTCTCAAATTTTCAAAAGTTTTTGACTTATCTGTTAGAAAATATATCCAACTCATTCGAAACATTAAAAAATATTTACTCCCACCAAACGATGTAGTTCTCATAGGACTACATAAATCAGCGTGAATTAGCTCAAGGCATTCTGAAACTCTCCATGATTGTCCACTTGGAAAAGATTTCCTTATTTGTTTTCCATAAATACATTCTTCACATAAACTAAGAGAACTAATTTGAGGTAATGCAAAAACTATACCTTTCTGATTTAAAAGCTGCATGCCTCTGATGTTGAGATGCCCATATCTTAAGTGTCACATCTTGGATTCATTATCTTTGCTAGCAATAAAAGCTTGGCTTCCCACATTAGAGATCTTCAGTGGAAACATATAATTTTATGTCATTTGCATGCTAACAATAGACGGGCAGAATCTTTGTCAAAAATAATATAAGCTCTGTTATCAAATACAATAGCATAGCCATCCATTATCAATTGCCCAACACTTAACAAACTATGTGCCAAACTAGGAACAAAATAGACATTGTAAAGCAATTTTACTTTATCATCGCTAGTCTCCACGGCAATTGTGCCTTTACCTTCCACTTGCATCTGCTTATTCTCTCCAAGTCTTACTAGCATCTTGTGTGATTCATCAAGCTCTTTAAATAATGACTTATTGCCAATCATGTGATTTGAACATCCACAATCCAAAAATCAAATATCGTTTTAAACTTCATTAGAATGAGAATGAACCATAAATAACTTACTTTCCTCGTTTTCTTCTTTCACATAATTTGCTTGTTAGCTATTTCTATAATTTGCCTTATATGCCCAAATCTTTTGCAACCATAACACTGAATGGAACTTTTATTCCATTTTTGATCCCGTTGAATTGCATCTCTTGTCCATTAAAATGATTTCTTCTTCTGCCACATCCTCTACCACGACAACCTCCTCTTCCACGATCTCTGCTTGCGAAGTCTTTTTTTTTTTTTTTTTCTATCTCCCCCTTCACTTGAGAAACTTGAAATGTCTTTTCTTCATTCTTCTCAGCGGATCTATTTCGCCTTGCCTCATGAGCTTGCAAAGAACTCATTAGTTCATCAAAAGATAAAATTGAAAGATCTTTTGCCTCCTCGATCGCAGTGATTATGTAGTCATATTTAGGAGTCAAACTTCACAAAACTTTTGAAACAATAATTGCATAGTGATCTTTTCTCCATAAGATCTCATTTGACTGATAATCGAAATTACTCTAGATAAAAAGTCTTATAAAGTTTCATTACCCTTCATAAGCAAGGCCTCAAATTTACTTCTGAGAGTCTGGAGTTTCACTGCTATCACTCTGGAGGAGCCTTGAAATTCTTTCTGCAATATTTCCCATGCTTCTTTGAAAAATGAGGCAATTGTAATTCTTGAGAAAATTTGTTGAAGAATGGACAATGCTTAGAATCTTTCTTTCTGTTCTCCTTCAATTGACATTCATCGGCATCCTCGTTGTTGAAGCCTTTCTCTACTAAATCCCAATGATCTTGAGATCTAAATAGAGTCTTCATTTTGATGCTCCAAAATTCATAGCACTCTCCTTTGAAATTGGGGATGAGGGGTTGAGAAACTTCGTTGATTGCCATTGCAAGCAAACTAGGACACGTAAACCCGACACTCTTAGGCAAAAATGGGAGGAGGAAAAGAGGACAAGATGGACAAGTGGAACAAAATAATTTTTTCACTACACTTAAATCATAGAACACGTAGTCTATTTATGAGCTACTTACATAACTCATGACAACTAGGGATATAAACGAATCGAGCTGGCTCTTGAGCTTTTCGAGCCGGCTCGAAAAATATTTGATTCGTATTTGAATTTAACGAATTCGAGCCGAACTTTCAAGCTGAACTCGAACCCGAGCCCTAATTCGAATCTTTCAAGCTGAACTCGAACCCGAGCCCTAATTCGAACCAAACTCGAACCAAAAGTTTTGAATTTTTCGAGCTTCAAATCGAGCTCGAACTCGAATATGGCTATTTCGAGCTGAATTCGAGCCTTAGATTTTTTCTGCATATTCGACTTAATTCAGTTCGTTTACACCCCAAATGACAACCCACTAACTCCACAATTCACCCCACTAACTCAACTATTCTGCCCCACTAACTCCACAAATGTAAATACATTGACTATAGACTTTTTCTTTTAACCACTACTACCACTCATTGCTACCTCATCAATCCACTAACTCAATTGTTAATTATGAGTCATTTTATCAACAAACTTCAATGGAGGGATAACATCCATTTAGTAGGTTTCAACTTGTGCGGACTAAGGGCATCTCCAACGGTTTTATGGTAAGGGAAGTTTTTTTGTGGCCCCTACCAAAAAAGGAAGAAAGAGATTAAGAAGCTGGGTTTGATTTTTTGAGACCAGCTCCTAATTTTTTCATTGCCACATTAACAGAGAGAAAATAAGAAGCTTGTAAAAAGTTGCCGTTGGAGATGCCCTAACATGCTTTCTTCTTGCCTCGTACTTTCTTAGTCATAAAGTGACGTGAATGATATAATATTTCATAACTTAGTGGGATTTGTTGTCTTCTTTCATTCTATCAATGTTTTAGATCTAGCTTGATATAGAACTGAAATAGGTAAAATGTCGCTATAATTTGATATATATGTTTTTTTACTTTGATAACCTTCCTAGTTTCCTATTGTCTATAGTAACTTGCAACATTTGAATATTCATCAGAAAATATACAAAGAAATATTTTTAATATTGTAAAATTTTAGATAATAATTTTATTTTTATTCAGTTGAATCCTAGATTCAATCTTGTAATTTTCATCTACTAATGTTGAATTGATGGTAAGCATATATAGTTTTGTAAACATTTAAGCTATTTGTTACCTATAATTGACAACATAGATACTGTGAATTTTGTAAACATAAGAGATAAAACAGAAGGTATAAGTCAACCCAACTGTCATGCCTAGCATCTTTGACAGTATTGACCTTGGTGCAGTTCCTAGTGTTTTTTTTTTAATTGTGTCCTTGCTGCAAAAAGGCGGGTTCCGCCGCCCAGCGGCCCCCTACGCCTGCCCCATGGTATTGTAGGAGGAAGGTAAATCAGGGTGAATGCTGGGTTGGCAAGTTGATGGTTGTTCGAGGCTTTAAGCCAGTAGACGGGGATATTATCTCACATTGCAACCGGCGACACTCGAACCGTCGCTCCATGCTGCAAACATACCACCAACTTACCAACTGATCCAGCCCCTGGGTCATCATGATATGTTATGATGTGGATAATTGTTGTCATCATGATATTATCCATCATACACTTCAGCTCCATATTTTTTCCAGGTTGGAAATAAATTTGAACTACTAGAAGCACTGAAAAAGCTGCTTAGTGATGCCAATTTCTTGGATGCATGCTGCATGGCTTCAAAACATGCATTTTCAATTGTCTCAAATGGAGTTGTGGAACGTGTTTGGGAGTTAGTAGATACAATTGTGCTAGAGAAGGCCAAAGGAAGACTAGAAGAACACTGATCATTGGTGAACTCAACATAAAACAGTCTTATTTTTTTTTTTGCTGGTATGCTGAGCTGACTATTAATGCCTTTTAAGAAGTCTCTGGTTTTATTTTTTGCAGGGACAGGGTCAAAGATGTCGAACCCATGGGTATGAGTTAATTCAATAGTGCTTACGTGTATCATGCTATTCTTTTCATAATTTTGTTATATGCCCTATAAAATGGATGATTTTGTCATATTTATGGTTTATTTCACAATTCTCTTTGTTTATGTGTTAGTGCAAGATCTGTTATTTACTTTAGCTTGAATCACACCTTTAGGTTGTTAAATCAGTTGTGTAGAATCCCATACTTCATGTGAAATACAAGTTTGCTAATTCACTTGCATTTTAAGAAGTTTGGTTTATCTGCCAGCTTGTTCAACTGGTAACGGACTGAAGGAAGTATCAAACTGAAAATCAAGAGAGAACCCAGGAGCACTATAACTGCAATAAGTTACTGTAGAAAGGGTACGTGGGAGAAAAAGGAATCGCTATTATGATAGATACTGAATTAGAGAGTAGCTTTGGCAGGAAATCTGAGCAGCGTGTCAACTTTTTTGGGTATGAAAACGACCCACGGTTGCCTCATTTGTTGACTGCAATTATGTCTGCATGAATCATGTCAACCTTATTCAGTTTGGATGCTTTACATGTACTGTGTTTCTGATTTGAGATAGAAATCCATGTTTGGGACATTCTTAGCAGTCCTTCTAAGCTTTTTTTTCTTTCTTTAGCTTCCCTTTTAAATTTTCTATTTCTATATTCTTTCTCTGTCTAATTTGATCAAAGCGAACTAACCTGCCTTCCCTTACTATTATAGCTAGTTGGTGGACTACATTGTTCCTTATTTGTAATTACTTTGGAACCAGGATGAAGTAATCTTTCAGAACGAAACTGTAGTGAAAAAGGTCCTTGAACATCTTCCTTATGAAAGGAGCAGTTGTTTCTTGGTGAGGTACTTCAATGACAATAACATATGAATTGAAAAATAACATCTGATTCACCAGTATGCAGTTTAAAAGGAATGAGAGACTTGTATCTTCTAAATGATTTCATAGCCGTAGGTAGTTGCTAGCAATGACATAAAATGTAACAAATAATGGTCTTCAGTATCACAGAGAGGAATCAGTCTTGCTGTTGCTCACCAGCATGAATGTCCTATCAATGATCCATGGTATCCTCTAATTCATATCTAATTTAATGTCCAGCTAAGTAGTTTAGTCTGTCATTAATTGTTTAGTGTGCTGTAGAGCAAGCAATGAACTAAAGTGATCAGGTCGATATGCCTGAATTCTGTGGAGACAATCAAGGTTGCTTCGATCAGATGAGTTTATTATGAAACAAGAAGCTAGTTTGAGAAGACTCAGAAGTTTTTTCTGGAAGGCTAATAAGTGAGCTAAAAATTCCTTGTTCTGTCCTCCAAGATGGTGCTGAATCAATGATCAATGGATGCACCAGAACATATCAACTTGCAATACTAAAGGGTGAAAGTATCAAATATCAATCTTCAGATTGAAGTGTCTTATTGTACATTTGGAGTGCACTAACACTTCAATGGCATGGCGATTACTTGTCTGTAGGTCAAGATTCCAGCCATCCTCTTGCTATGTTTACTTTTGCAGGAAAGTTGACTTTCCAAATTCGAATAAGAGAATGGTTTGTCAAGTCCCCCGGTCTGAATGCCTTAATTGATTAATTAGAATTATTTAAAATGAAAAACTTGAACTTGATGATAAGATTAATTGAATGCTAATTACTATTCACTCAAAAAAAAAAAAAACCCTGATCACTTGAATTTTATTTTCTTTTTCTTTTTAAATTTATTTATTCTAAGAAAACCAATTGGAATGATAGCATATGCATTTGTTATTGGGTTTATTATTAATTTTTATTCAAATGGTAATGTATCTAAATGTTCACTCGTTTACTTTTTATTTGCTAGGCCTTTTACTGGAGATCCAGGAGATTTTGAAGGCATGACTATACTAACTTAAGTGCAGTTCTATTGCATTCTGACCAATAAAAATTTCCTTGTTACAAGTATCCAGATGTCTCAGGCTACCTGAATATTTTTTTTACCTCAACCTGAAATGTTATTATCACAACTCACAAGTGACTTGTCCCTTTTCTAACATTGCTGAGGAATTAGAGGCTTCTTAATCCAAAGTATTGTACTGCATCCAGACTCGAGTTGGGTTTGCTTTTGTCAAGCCTCTAATATATGACTAGATGTGAAATTAGATTTGGACATGATATTTTGAATAATTTATCCTTTTTGATGCCCATTTAATTCTATTGAACACTAGTTTTGCTGGATCTTACATCTCACGTTTCAGTTGTGTTTTTTTTCCTTTCTAAAAATGAGTTTGCTTTCCCACTGAATCCTAAATCCTAATACTTAATTCTATAGATCACTAGTTTCAGCGGTTGCACCCTAAATACTAACACTTAATCGTCTCCTTTTCAGGGTATAGCAAGAAACTGCAATTATTTTGGTGATCTAGTGCTTGCACTTTCATTCAACTTGCCATGTGGTGTAAGGTGATACCTGTTCACCATAATACTCTGGAAATTATCAGTTACTAGATGTAGGTACCAATGCTTAACTTATTGCTTTGTTTGCAGTTCTGCTATGCCCTACTTCTATCCTACATTCCTCCTTATTCTACTTATTTGGAGGAAGAGACAAGATGAAGCAAGGTGTTTACAAAAGTATAAGGTGATCTAGGGAAAATACTCCCCCGTATGTGTATCAGGGATGCTAAGAAATAGTGAGCTAGTAGAGGTGATACATATGCCAGCTTGCCATGGCTCAAGTGCTAAATTTGGAGTGGACGTCAAATTCTTAAGTGTTTGGTGCCAAATTGGATTAATGTTAGCAAATTGTATGCAAATGGGACAGAATCTTCATGTTATGAATATTTTTCTTATGGACCGTTGTTATGGTCATGCATCAGTTAGTCCAGTGGGCTGTCTTGTAACAGAAATCACTGATGACATTTTGATTACTACAACTTGATCTGGGGGTTTTGTAGTAAGATATGATTGCCACTCAAAATACAGGGTAGCTTAGTTCATTTCTGGATTTGTTCTATTGTTTAACTATTCTATGATGGTTTTGCTGAATGTATTTTTTCATCTTGTTCTTTCTGCCTTTATATTGAGACCAATAGGTAAAGCATTCCTTATATTTCTTTCCTTGTTATGTTTTCCTTGGTCAACATTGCATCTATTTTTATGGCTAAGCAGAACATTTCCCTCGGTAACATGAGTGTTAAAAGAAAATTGTGGAACCAGCAGTAATGGAAACTTGATTGTTGCTCAGATACTATTTATTATTATTATTATTATTTGCTGTTAATTGGTCCCACTTTAGATACGAAAACCTTTTCTTTTCTGATATTTAGTTCGTTTGCCAATGTTTTCATTTGGGTCCAGGCTAAGATGCTCAAGCCTCGATCTCATCACAAGTACAAAGGCAAAGTATCTCTGATAGTGAGCACCTATACAACATCACCGTCAAACAAGCAGCCAGATGCCTTCTAGGGAGCTCAAGAACCAGGTTCAATAATGATTTTAGAATGTCCAGGTGCACTTCCATTCCTACTAGAACCTCTTAATTATTGCACTTGCCAAGGAACTTCATTTAATTTTACAGAGCTATAAATCTACAGGCCGGTATCAACCTTTGCTTTCTGCTGTTCCTTATGCCAGTAAATAAAATAGAACCTCTAATCATGTTTGTTAGTATTCATGTGATTTTCTGGAAAACTCTACTTTGTAGTGTCTATAGGTTCAAGTTGCATCTTTTAATAACAATTGAGTTATTTTGATAACAATTTTATCTAAGTTGGCACTAGAAACGTTTGAGGATCTAATATCGGCTAGAAACAAAATTGCCAAACTGGAGTTAAAATTGCATCCCCGCCGTGGGAATCAAAACTAATTAAACAAAATTAAGTTGACTAGGCATTAAATAAGTAAAATATATGTCTGCTCATTATTCTTTGTGGACTAGGCATGTACAAGGGGGTCTTGAAATCAGTCCAGAATCATCGGCACGGTATAGAGGGATGTACAACTTACCAAATGTTTGATTTTATATTTGTATCTTTACATGCGCGCACATACAATATTTGCAAATGCATTAGTTTAATTAACATGAACTAGTTAGTTATTAACTTTGATTGGATACGATATACCTGCAAACAATTATAATGTAAAATCTTGTATTCATGAAGAACATATAGATGTCTTAGGTATTTGATATTTTAAAATTATTGATATTTATACAGATAATTTTAGTCAATGTTAAAATTACTAATCAATATTACAAAATTTTTAATTGGTAAAGTATTAATATTATATTAGTAAATTTTCAATCAATATTAATTTGACTTGTAAATATTAGAAGTTTCAATTGGTATTGAGATTGCTGAAAATAGCTTCATGAAAACTAAGTTTATCTCTTCCTTAGAACTTGGTGGAGGCCCATCATTACATTTTCAGTTACTTTGATTGTCATGATTTTGATTGATGCCGAGTAGAATAGAACCTTATTTCACAATTTGAAACGGCATATGTTTCAATATCTACTGCATTTTCTGATTGCTCTTAAACATGTAATCAGCTATTTGCAACCAAACTAGATGTTGGTTGTTGCCAAGAGCACGAACTTGACAATAGCTTTTTTTTCTATTTTTTTTTTGGATGAAAATTCTGTTGCATGCGATTCATGGGGCACTAACATATTGGAATAAAAAACTCAGAAAATACAAGATTAATAAAGTTAAATCACTGCAGGAAATCGACTCCTAATCATTTGCAGCCGTAAATAGCCAACAAACGATGGCTATAGATCCAACAAATAATGTTCTTGTACTTGGTAGCATCGTCCAGTCACCGGTTCTTTGGCTTAGACACTTCTATGGATGAAAAACTTATCTTTGATGATTGCCAATGCCGTTAGTTTATGAAAAATTCCTTTATACTATGGATGAGTATCTCCATTATTTGGCATATGAAGAACTTTTAACTATCAACTTATCTTTGATGGTCGTCAATGCAGCTAGTTTATACTTCTCTAATGACCTGTTTTACATTGACAAGAAGGTTGTCAGGATGAATGTTGGTGTTCTCCATTCCCAAGTAGAAATAATCTGTTTCTTTATAATATTACTCTGATCTAAGGGTTGGATTAACTCTGATTAAACATTTAGCTGCATGACTAACTTGTCTACCTTTTTCTCTTTAATAATTCTACTCATGTGTCATGCGTGCCGCTTTTTTTTTTTTTTTGACTCCATCAAAGTTCTCGCTACAACTACTACACTGAATTGAAATATTTTTCCCCTATGCGATAAGCTTCACTGTGGGTTGAAAATGACAAGTGATTGAAGGCCTTATTGAACAAAGAAACGCTGTAACTTTTTTGAGATTTGAAGCCATTTTGTCTTTTTATCACCTAGATTCTGTCTATTTTGATGCTGCTGTTGGGAGGAGGACCACAATCAAGGACTGTGATGGGAAGACCGGCCTGCATGGCGTGGCTACCAATGGCACTATTATCAAACAGACACCAAGTGGGTCCGTCCTGCTCCCTCCTGTCTCCTCAATTATTTATTTACTGTCTTCTTCTCTCTCGGATGGATGAGCATTAATTAGTCACAGTCATGAATAAATGCATGCATGCGTGCCACCTTATCCACAGAATACTTATTACAAAAGAGTCCTTGGTTTGCTAGACACTACTCTTCATCATTCACAATTAGGTTTAGAAATGCTCAGGGCTAAAAGTCTTCAATAGTTTTCAAATACTCAAATATTCATGGTTTAACTTCTTATTATAATTTATTATAATTTAGGATAATACTAAATGATTAAAATTTGATCAACTAGAATACATATATGTATGTATAAGAATATTTTAATAATATCATATTTATATATTAATTACATGCATGTATTATAATTGGAAGATAGAGATTTTTAGTTGGTCATATTTTGATCAATAAAATTTACTGTATAATTATATAGATTTTTTTTCAGTGAAATAATAAATTTGGAATGTTGATAGCTGAACTGGAAATTGCTGTATTTATTTCAATAGTTAATAAATTTTTTTTATAGAGTCAGATTATTCACTTTTAAAATTAATTAATTTGAATAACTAAATTAATAATAAAAAAAATAATATTATGGTCCTACTAGTGAAGAACCTTTGAATCCTTGGAGACACATTAGAATTCTTGTTATAACCTTCTAATTTATTCAATTTGATGATCTATCATAAGTTGATTTTATGATTTATCTTTCTTTATATAATTTGGGGACGAATTGTAAAAGAGTCGGAGTGAACGTAACCATATGTTACTACCATTATATCATTTAACCAAACTTTCTAATTAATTTTACCGAGTTATGAACCCATTTCATGAGTAGCAAGAGATTAATTTACTTTTGTACGGTAAAGTGGAAAAGGTCCTCTCTTGTTCCCTTCAAATACTCTATTATGTATATTGATTTTACAATCCATAAATCTAGGCTTCGTTCAATTATTCAACTACTGACTAAATCTAAAGTAGAATTTATGTACACTCAAAACTCAACCTCTTGAATATTTGAACTGTGATCTTTTTATTGCTCTTCTGAGTATTTTATCACTATATCACACCGTGGACTTTTCATTCTTTGAATTGAGAGAGATTAGTCTTATATTAGCTTAATTTTTTCATCACCCTTTATCTTCTTCTAAGGTAAAGCAGGAAAAATGGAATAGAGATTCTTGCATTGATGAAGTTGTCACTTTGACTGCTTAACATTATTGTCTGCTTAAAAAGCATCACACTTATGTTCTTGCTTAACATTCATTTCCATAAAAAAAAACCTCTTTCAATGTTAACAAAGGCTTACCTCAGTGAAGCACCAAGAAGACGAAGACACAGACGAATTTAAGCTCGCAAACTTTATTGATGGTCTTGCATCTCGAAAGCCTCATGTCCTGACGACTAGTAGTCATTCGAAACACGCATGGGAAAGAATCTAAAGCTTATTATCGTATTCGTAAGTTTGAAAGTTTTCATATCGAGGCTATTTATAGGCCTCAGACAAATATGCGGTCTAGATCTACGATGTATTTGACGATCAAGATCAAGTTAGATAAATACATTGTTCAAATGTGATAAGATTTAGTCGACTGCTTCATCAAGTATAATAAATTTGACATTGAACTAGATAGGGTCCACTTTTTTTTTAACTCATTCCAATTTTAATGAATGTCTATGGTTTTTTTTCTATTATTTGCTCTTAGTAACCTTGATCTTTCTTTTATTCATATATGCATTTTTTTCACTTTTCATCCATCTCCCTTTCCTTTTCAAGTGAACAAATTCTTAATCTTCTCTAACACTTAGGTTATGTTTACTTGGAAAGACGGAGGCATGCCAAACTAAGGAAGAAGAAAATTCCAAGGTGCTACTTGGTGGAATACAATGAAAAGAAGAAGTAATAAAAGGTAAGCTCCCTCTTCTTATATCCTCCTTTCTTCTTCATACGTTGTCATTAGAACTGAATCAAACGTTCATAAACAAGTTTGATATGCGACTTGATAAGAACTAATTTACATTCATTGAATACACAAAGTCAATTAAATAAACAAGCTTAATATTTTGATAAACTAAATGAACAAGTTTAAATATATATGTGTTCAGCTCGTTAATATTCATGAACAAGGATTGTAAATTATTCACAAACAATATTCATAAATAAAGTTCGTAAACCATGTTCAACAATAAAACTCTCATCAATATAGTACCTAATAAAACTGCATATATACTTAATTTTAAATATTTTGTACATAATAAAATTGATTATGTGCCTATATATATATATATATAGTAAATCTTATTGGCCAGAATCTGACCATGCTAGAAATCTCTATCTTCCCAATTATAATACATGCATGTAATTAATATATACATATGATATTACTAAAATGCCCATGTATATGCATGCATGTATATATTTTGGCTGGCCAAATTGGCCATTTAGCAATGCCCATATATTTATACATATAGATGATGTTAATCGATTTATTATAGATAATGTTCAATTTGATAGAAAATATATTAGATTTTAGTTTAAATGATACTAAATTTAAGAGGAATTATACTTTATTATGAACTTTTTATACCTATATTTTGTCGTGTACCTAAAACATATGTGCACATAAATGATGTTGAATTTAGGAGTTATACCTCATTATGGACTTCTTGTACCTATATTTTACCATGTACCTAAAAATTGTGTGATAGGTAGTGTACTAAATTTGAGTTTAAATGGTACTAAATTTAAGAGGAATTATATTTTATTTTGGACGAATAATACATCATTTTAAACTTTTTATATCTATATTTTATAAGAGTCATTTAAAATATGTGCACAAGTAGTAATTAAAATGAATTGATATAGATTAAAGAGTTGAAATAAATATTCTCTCACTGACAGTAAAAATAGAACCTCTGTATGAAAATTTTAAGATAATTGACCTTTAATTTGACTCAATTAATTTATAAATAAATTTTATTTACTTATTATCACGGAAGTCGCATCCCTAGAAGTTAAGATAAAGCAATATTTGACAGAGGAACATACATTTTGGAGTCCGTGAAATAGTATGATGGACCACCATCAGCTCCACCTCCCAACCCTAGCAATTAAAGATTGGAGTCAAGGCATCAAAAGAAAAGAAAAAGAAACAGGACCGCTTCATCTGCTTCTCCCAAATGCTGTAGTTATTAGTACTCTGCTCCCGCTTCACGTGTCCGATCTTCCTCCGTCCAATCTTCTTCTCGAGAGTCGAGTTATTGAGTCACTCGTCTCGTTTACTTTCATTTTTCAATTTCTCACTTCGCCCGTCTCTTCTTCACGACTTCTCCCGAGCTGACCCATTCACAACTTCTCCTCATGCAACCAAAAATGTAAACAGTTTACAAATAGAAATTGAATAAAAAATAGCAATCGACCAAAAGGTTAAAAGAGCGCATTTATGATTTTAGAATTTTTAAAAGGTGTTTAATTTTAGATTTTCTAAAGGATATTTAGTTTAAAATTTTACTTCTTTCAGGTATCCTAGTAAAGAACAGCATCATTTAATGTTGAATTTTAAAGGACACAATTATTATGATATTGCATTTTAAATATTAATAAAAACGTTGATTTTTAAATCTTAAAATTAATATTACTATATGATCTTATAATTAGTAATTGTAATATATATGTAATTAATATATAGAGATGATATTATTAAAATATTTTTAATAATGATTTATAAAGTATATTAGAATTAGATTCTAACCATTTAATATTATTGTTTGATCAGTATTATCTCCTATTATAATGTATTTATAAGATTTTTTTTTAAAATGAGACTAAATCATTCACCATAAGTAATCAATCATCTTAAATTCAGCATTATTTGATTCATATTTTTTTAATTTTGTGTAAGTTTAATTTATTTAATTCTGATGGTAATATTCTATCAGTTCAATTGTTTAAAAAAAAATATAATTACTAGGATTTCAATAATTTGATTGGATTGATTTGATTTGATTTTAACTGCAGCTCTTCCTAAATTAAATATAACGAGATCGTCGGCGTCGTGGCTGTCACCGTCGTTGTCGCTATCGTCGCATTGATATCTGTATATTGAATCCAATCATTTGTCGCTGTACACGTATTTAATTGGAGTAGGTATTTTTATTCGACTAGCCGAATAATAGCGTGCGATCCATTTTCTCGCACAAAGCTCACATGATATCGTCTCGTACTCACCATCTCATGTTTGACCAGTTAGCACTGTATCATTTTTTTAAAACAGTAATTTTTCCTTTTTCCAGAATCTGGCCAGCCGATATTCAATTCTTATGAATTAACTAACTCCGAGATGGACAACTCTCATTTAGAACAGATGGACATCTCAATTTCATATTTTATTTATCAAATAAATTTAAAAAGTGGGATAGTTCTTGGCACAATGATTTAAGTGTTGATTGTTACTCGAAATATCGTACTGATTTCTCTGTATAAAAATTTTGTACAAGTCCAAAATTTTTGCTAACAACCTATTGTGTTATTTAGAAATTAAATTTGGAATCGTAAACCGAACTTAACATTATTGATTCCAAATTTAACTTATCTGTTCTTAGATGTTTAGACTTAGATCGCAAACGATGTTTAACATTATTAATCCAAATCCACCCATGTCACAAAGTTGATTAAATATTTATTTCGAAGATCGGTTTCCAGGTTAAACATGACGAGACACTAGGCCTTCTTCGGTATGGGATCATCCACCACTTCCTAGATAAAGCCTTTCAACGAAATTCAATATTTAATCTCCTTACAGTAACCCTAGGTTTAACCACAAATAACAATCGAATCACAAGATCGAAAAACAAAAGAAACATAAAATCGAAATATAAATTCGATTGCCTAGAATCGTTAGCCTCTTGTGTTTGGTAATTCAAAATCCATACAAAGAAAAACTAACATGATGTGGAATAAGACAACTAGTTATGCCTTTCTTTGTAAACAAAAATCTCTTGATCTTCTATTGTATTTCTCTCATTCTCTTGGACGTCGTGTGGGCGACGATCTACCAAGATAAATTCCATTGGGACCACTTCTTCTTCTCCAAGACTCTTGAGCCATTAAGCGATGCCAAAATAGGAAACTTCCTTCTCTTCTCCTTCTTCTCCAAGTGTGTCGCCGACCCTTATAGGTCTTCCCCTCCAAGCTAGGTTTCAGCCACCAAGCAAGATGAAGAAAACAAGCTAGAGATAGGAACCGACCCTAAGGAGAACAAGCAAGGAGAAACTATAGAGGGATGGCCGACCACCAAAAGATTAAAAGAGAGGGAACTTAGAGAGATCAATTCATTAGAGATTAATCTCACGAGGCACCCTATACCTCTCTTTTATAATCCTTGGTCATGACAAAAAAAGAAAAGTTTAATTAAAACTTCCTTTAAATCGTCTTATGGCCGGCCACAATATGGTATGCTAAAAAGGAAAAAATTTTACAACAAAAATTAAAGCTTCCTTTTAAACCATGATGTTTACAAAAAGGAAAGTTTTAAACATAATTAAAACTTCCTTATTTGTGACCTCCATTTAAAAGAGAAAATTTTAATAACAATTAAAATATCTCTTTTTAAATTTCCTATTGTGCATGGTAATAAAGGAAAGATTTAAAATTAATCTCTCTCTTTTAAAACATATAGACAACTAAAAAAAAGGAAATATTAATTAACACTTCTCCTTTTAAATCATGGTTACATAAAAGGAAAGTTTTATCAAAAATTAAAATATTTCTTTTAAACATTATAGACAACTACAAATAAGGAAAGATTATTAAAATTTCTCTTTAATCTTTTGTAGATAGCTATAAAAGGAAAGATTTTAAAATATAAAACTTTCTTTTTAAAACCATAAGGATGACTATAAAAGGAAATTTTTAAAATTAAAATTTCTCTTTTAAATCCCTTCATGAATTGCTCCAAAAGGAAAGATTTTAACAAAAATTAAAATCTCCTTTAATCCTATTCCTATGGTCGGCCCCATGCTTGGTCACCAAGCATGGCTTGGCCGGCCACTATTTGAGCTCTAAGCCATTGCTTGGTCTGTTGGGGTTGCAAGGTTGCAAACATAGTCCCACATTGAAAACACATGGAAAAGATCATGGGTTTATAAGAGAAAGATATCTCCATTGGCATGAGGCCTTTTGGGTAGAGCCCAAGAGCAAAACCATGAGGGTTTAGGCCCAAAGTGGACAATATCATACCATTGTGGAGATATCTAAATTCTTTTCGATCCATCAATTGGTATCAGAGCCCGGACTGCCAGAAGGTTTAACCACCGACTGTGCACAAGAGCTATGGTCTGATTGAGCCATTTGGATACAATATTAACCTCGAACAAAGAAAGTAGGGGCTCCTATGTTCAGATCAAGAGGACCAGACACCAGGCAGGAAGTCCTAGTTGCAGCTAGGTAAGAAAGTCCTAGTAGGTCGGGTGGACCGAGGGGCAGGAAGTCCTGGTGGGTCGAGGATCGGACGTGGGAAGCCTGTGGTCCTTTGTTTGAGGGGGGATTGTTGGGGTTGTAAGGTTGCAAACATAGTCCCACATTGAAAACACATGGAAAAGATCATGGGTTTATAAGAGAAAGATATCTCCATTGTAATGAGGCCTTTTGGGTAGAGCCCAAGAGCAAAACCATGAGGGTTTAGACCCAAAGTGGACAGTATCATACCATTGTGGAGATATCTAAATTCTTTTCGATCCATCATGGTCGACCCCCTTGCTCCAAGTAAGGTTGTGTCCGACCCATTACTTGGATAAGAAGTGGACTTAGTGGATACAAGGTTTATAGAGGCTACAACAGGGACCGATAGGAGAAATTGATTTTGGTCTCCCGATGAGCTTGAGCTTCCTGTGTTCGCCCCGAACACCCAACTCAAGTTCATCAATAATAACTCATACCACTAAAGAGTTATTATTGAACTACCGCACCAATCCCAAATTACATTATGGGCTTCTTCTTATTATGAGTGCATTAATCTCTCTGTGTTTAAGATATAGAATGCTCAATAATTAAATGAGTTACTGACAATTCACTTAATTAATATCTAGCTCCAAGAGTAGTACTACTCAACTTCATTATCATGTCGGACTAGGTCCACCTGTAGGGTTTACATGACAATCCTTATGAGCTCCTCAAGGGGGCATCATCAACCTAGATTACTAGGACACAGTTTCATTTTATAATCAACAACACACCATATAAATAATATCATTTTCTAACTTATCGGGCCTATTGATTTAACAAGCTAAATCACATCCTTTGATAAATTAAAGAAATAAATATTAAATATATGTGCTTGTTATTATATCATGATTAAGAGCATGCACGTCCATAATAACAGAGGTTTTGTTCTCTTATATAGTCAGTATAAAAAAGAAATTACCTCAGATGATCTTGCTCAATACACTCATAGTGTACTAGTGTAATTTTATAGTCTAGATAAACTAATATTAAATTACACTACAATCACTCTAATGGGTTGTCCATTCCATCTTGGTTGTGAGCTACTATTTATAATTTATAAGGATCTGATAACATGATCTTCTATGTGTCCCCTCACACAATGTTATCTACAATATAAATTAAATGGACAACTACACTTAGCATAAATGTAAACATTTGACCAATGTGATTTTTATTTCTAGATAAATATTTATACAAAAAGTTAGGCTTTTAGTATACATTCCAACAATCTCCCACTTATATTAAAAGACTATGCTGCCTTATGGCCTGCCATACATCTTATTCCCAACCTCTCAACATGCCCATCAAAAGCTCTTGCCTTACATCCCTTAGTGAAAGGATCTTTCAGGTTATCATCTGATGCAATCTATGTGACAACTGTTGGTTGCTACTCGGAAAGCCTAGAGGTTCCACTGTACAAAAATTTTGTACAAAGGTCTGAACCTTTTCCTAGCTACCATGTGTTCTTTTAAATTAAATTTTGGATCGCCTGCGGAACTTAACACGTTTGATCCAAAACTTAATCTATTTGTTCTTTTAGGTTTTGACTTGGATCTCCTGCGGAACTTAACACGTTCGACCCAAATCACCTTAAGTTATTAATTCCATTAAATATTAATTTCCATAATTGGTTCCCAGTACTGACGTGGCGAGGCACATGACCTTCTTAGATATGGGAGCAACCACCACCGACTAGACAAAACCTTTTATAGAAATCTAATATTTAATTTCCTAAAATAACTTTAGGTTAACCGAAAAGAACAATCAAATCACAAGGAAAAATAAAACAAAAGAACACAACTTCGAAAAACATATTCGAAATACTAGAATCGTAAGCCTCTTGTATTTGATATTATTTCCAAAAATAACTAGTATGATGCGGAAAGAAAAAATACTAGTTATACCTTTTAGAAAGACCTCTTGATCTTCTACCGTATTCCTCTTCTAACCTCGGACGTTGTGTGGGCAACGATCTTCCGAGATGAGAATCCACCAAAGCACCTTCTTCTCCTTCTTTCAGTTTCGGCCACAACAAGGAAGCTTCACCAGATGAAGCTCCAAGGGATACAAGCTTTCTCTCCTTCTTCTTCTTCTTCTCCAAGTAGTATCTGGCCACCACAAGAGCTCCAAGCAAATAGAGAAGGTTCGGCCACCACCAAGAGGAAGAGAGGAAGAGAGGAAGAGAGGTTGGCCGGCCACAACACCAAGGAAAAGAGGGAGAGAAATAATAGAGGTTGTTCACCATGAAGCCTTCTCTACCCCCTCTTTTATAATCCTTGGTCTTGGCAAATAAGGAAATTTAATTAAAAACTTCCTTAATTCTTTTGCCATGAAAAGGAAAAATTTATTTAATTAAAACAATTTTCCTTTTCTCAATTTACATGGCCGGCCACACCAAAGCTACAAACAAGGAGAGTTTTAATTAATTAAAACTTCCTAATTTGTCTCCAGAAATTTATAAAATTTCTCCAATAATTTAATCCCTTCATGATTGGTTTATAAAAAGGAAATTTAATAAATTAAAATCTTTCTTTTAAACATGTGGATAAAAGAAAGTTATCTCTAAAATTAAAATCTCTTTTAATCTACAAATAAGGAAAGATATCAAATCTTTTCTCAATCTTTTGTAGAAACTAATAAAAGAGAATTATTAATTTTTAAACTTTCTTTTAAATCATGAACATGGTTAAAAAGGAAAGTTTTCTTAAAATTTAAAATCCTCCTTTAATCAACAAATAAGGAAAGATTTCAAATTTTAAACTCTCTTTTAAACATGTAGATGATTTACAAATAAGGAAAGTTTTTACCAAAAATTAAAACCATCCTTTTAAACTACAAATAAGGAAAGAGATTAATCTCTTCTCTTAATCTTTTGTAGAAAGTTATAAAAGGAATTTTTTAAACTCTCTTTAAAATCATGATATCCACATAAGAAATAATTTTAATAAAAATCCTTTTTAATATTCTAGTGGCCGGCCACCTAAGCTTAGGACCCAAGCTTTGGCACCAACTATGACTCATCCACTTGATCTTGGCCGGCCCTAGCTTGGGTTCCAAGCTAGCTTGGTCGGCCCCATTGGATGGGTAAGAAGGTGGGTATGCGGTGGGTATAAATCTCTATATACTAGAGGCTACGATAGGGACCGAGAGGAGGAATTGGTTTTGGTCTCCCGATGAAATTAAGCATCCCGTGTTCGCCCCGAACACACAACTTAATTTCATCAATAATAATTCATTCCACTAAAGAACTATTATTGAACTACCGCACCAATCCCAAATTACATTTTGGGCTCCTTCTTATTATGAGCGTGTTAGTCTCCCTGTGTTTAAGATATCGAATGTCCACTAATTAAGTGAGTTACTGACAACTCATTTAATTAATATCTAAGTCCAAGTGTAGTACCACTCAACCTTATTATCATGTCGGACTAAGTCCACCTGCAGGGTTTAACATGACAATCCTTATGAGCTTCTCTTGAGGACATTATCAACCTAGTATCTCTAGGACACAGTTTCCTTCTATAATCAACAACACACACTATAAGTGATACCATTTCTCAACTTATCGGGTTTATTGATTTATCGAACTAAATCTCACCCATTGATAAATTAAAGAAATAAATATCAAATATATATGCTTGTTATTATATTAGGATTAAGAGCACACACTTCCATAATAACTGAGGTCTTTATTCTTTTATAAAGTCAGTATAAAAGGAACGACCTCAAATGGTCCTACTCAATACACTCTAAGTGTACTAGTGTAATCATATAGTTAAGATAAACTAATACCTAATTACACTACGACCTTCCAATGGTTTGTTCCTTTCCATCTTGGTCGTGAGCTACTGTTTATAATTTATAAGGAACCGATAACATGATCTTCTGTATGTGACACCACACACCATGTTATCTACAATATAAATTAATTGAGCAACTACATTTATCATAAATGTAGACATTTGACCAATGCGATTCTTATTTCTAGATTAATGTTTATACCAAAAGCTAGGCTTTTAGTATATACTCTAACAACAACAACTTCTCCTTGTTTATACAATGTTTCATATTAGGTGGTACTTGCACTCTATGTGTTTACTTACCTTATGGGCTCATGGTTCCTTCGAGTTTACTACTGCACCAAATAATTTTGTTTAAACCAGAAATCACATCTAAGTCCATCATGAAGTTACTGAGTGATTTCGCTTCTATGGCTGCCTCTGAGGCTGCCACCTACTTTTCTTCCATGGTGGAGTCTGAAAAAACATCTATGCTTAACACTCCCCCATAGTTATGGCTCCACTTCCTGAAGTAAACACAAAACCCTGAGGTTGACTTACTATTGCCCCTATCTGATTGGAAGTAAGAATCCGTGTAACCCACAGGGAGCAAATCATCTACTTAGTAAACCGACATATAATCTCTAGTCCTTCTTAAATACTTTAATATATGTTTTACAGCAATCCAATGTCCCTATCCTGGATTACGTTGATATCTGCTAACCATGTCCACGGTAAAACAGATATCCGGTCTCGTGTATAACATAGCATACATTAGACTTTCTACAGCTGAAGCATAAGGAACTACCTTCATTTCTTCTATCTCTTTTGATGTCTTCGAAGACATCTCTTTAAATAAAGATACTCCATGCCTAAAAGGTAGAAAACCTTTCTTGGAGTGTTGCATGCTAAAACGAGCTAGGATCGTATCGATATATAAAACTTAGGATAAGCACAATATTCTTTTCTTGCTATCCCTTATTACTTTGATCCTGAGAATATGTACGCATTCTCTCAAGTCCTTCATATCGAATTGCTTGGACAACCATACCCTTACTTCTAACAACACTTTGATATTGTTTCCAACTATCAAAAATGTCATCTACGTATAGTATAAGAAGTACCACCACGTTTTCATCACACTTGTTGTATACACAAGACTCATCCGGACACTGAATAAATTCATAAGACTGGATTACAATTGGATGTTTCAAGACCTTGAAGCTTGCTTCAATCCATAAGTAGATCGATTTAGCTTGCACACTAGATGCTCTTTGCCTTTTTCAATGAAAGCCTCTGGTTGCTTCATATGGATATTTTCTTCAAGACTTCTGTTAATGAAAGTTGTCTTGACATTCATTTGCCAAACCTCATAATCCATATGAGTAGCAATAGATAAGAGTATCCGGATAGATTTAAGCATAGCTACTGACGAAAAGGTTTCCTCATAATCGATTCCTTCTTTCTGAGTATACCCCTTCGCAATAAGCTTTGCTTTGAAGGTTTCCACCTTCCCGTCTATCCCTCTTTTCCTTTTGTAGATCCATTTACATCCAATAGCTTTTACATTATTTGACGGTTCTACTAGCTCCCAGACATAGATTCTATTTCTGAATTCATTGTTCTTTGCCAAGGTGTTGCATCTTTATCTTGGAGAGCTTCGTCATATGTCCGGGGATCAGTTTCATGTTCACCAGGAATCAAGTCCAAAGACTCTCCCAAAACATGAATCTTTCAGTTTGCCTAACAACCCTCCCACTACGACGAGGTACTGTCTATAATTGTGCATCATTTGTGACACGTGTTACAGTTTCTTGTGATATCTCATCTTGTACAGTTGGTATTAGATTAAACGTGTCCTTTATTATTTCCTTAAGAACAATTTTACTTATGAACTTTTGGTTCATAACATAGTCATCTTCTAAAAATTGGGCATTGGTGCTAACAATGACCTTTTGATTTTTAGGACTATAAACCTCCTTTCGTTTCTCTAGGATAACCCACAAACAAATGAACTCCTGTTCCAACTTATCAGTGTCTCCTTTCAACACATGTGCTGGACTACCCCAAATCTGAATATGCTTTAGACTAGGCTTACGCTCATTCTACAATTCTATGGGAGTAGAGGGTTCTGACTTTGAAGGTACTATGTTCATAGTCGTTTCCAAAGTATATCCCAAAATGAATTTGATAATTCTGAATAACTCATTATCGATTTAACCATTTTCATAAGAGTCATATTCCTTCGTTCTACCACACCATTCTGTTGGGGTGTACCAGGTGCAGACAATTGGGATTGAATCCCAACCTCTGATAAGTAACTCCTAAACTCTCCTAAGAGGTACTCGCCACTACGATCAGACCGTAGTGTCTTGATACTTTTACCATGACGTTTCTCCACATCAGCCTTGTACTCTTTGAACTTATTAAAGCACTCAGACTTACGGTGCATCAAGTAAATGTACCTGTATCTCGAATAGTCGTCCATAAAAGAGACAAAATATTCGAAACTACCTCTTGTTTGGATTGTCATAGGTCCACACAAATCAGAATAATTTCAACACATCTTTGACTCTATACCCCTTAGTCTTAAAAGGGCTCTTGGTCATTTTTCCTTCCAAGTAAGACTCGCAGGTTGAAAAGTTTTCCACCACCAATGAACCCAAAAGTTCATTGACTTTGAATCCTACTCAAGTTAATATGACCTAGCCTTAGATGCCAAAGATATGATTGGTTCATTTCCGAAGGTTGCTTTCTCTTATTAGAGTTAGAAGATGTGTTATTAATTTTCATTTGTTGCATCGTGAGAGTTATTGGATTTAGAATATATAAATTGTCAACCAACGTACCAGAACAGATAACTTCCCTATTTTTCTTGATAACAACTTTGTTATCAAATGAGACAGAATATTAAGTTCTTTGAATAGTTTAGAAACTGAAATCAAGTTCTTTCTAAAACTTGGTACGTAAAGATAATTTCTCAAAATTCATGTTTTATTCCTATCATAGGATAAACATCTCCCACTGCAACAACTGCTACTTTTGCAGCAGTGCCCATGTAGATGGTGATTTCCCTTTCATATAGTTATCGGGTTTCCTGGAACCCCTGTAATGAATTGTAGACATGATCAGTGGCTCCCGTATCTACACACCAAGTACCGGTAGATAACACCACTAAATATGTTTCAACAACTAATGAATAAAATATACTTTTATTGTTCTCAGTTCTGAGAGGGCAGTCCACCTTAGTGTTCAAGTTTTGTTTTCAATCATTATAATTGGGACTACTAAGTCTATTATATAGTATAACAGCTAGGGAATTGAAAAATATCTGAAATCCTAAGAATCACAAAAATACTTGGTCAAGACCGACACCTCAAAATCCTCGTGAATTTTGTATGCCACATTAATGTGGACGTATACAAATTCAAATATTTGTAAGAGGAGATTTTATCCATTAATTTTATTATCTTGTCAACCTGTCTTTATGACAAATAAAATTAATAGTTGGTATATCTTCGATTAAATATTTGGTCAAAACTTTAGAATTTAAAATAATATTCATTTCTCAAAACAATATCATTTAAATTCACCAACACCTCAAACACCGTGAATTTTGTATGCCACGTTAGTGTGGACGTATACAAATTCAAACATTTGTAAGAGGAGGGCCTTACCCATTAATTATCTTGTCAACCTTAAATTACCTCAAACACCATGAATTTTGTATGTCATGTTAGTGTGGACGTATACAAATTCAATTATTTGTAAGAGGAAGTTTTACCCATTAATTTTATTTTGTCAACCTAACTTTATGACAAATAAAATTATCTCAAACACCATGAATTTCGTATGCCACGTTAGTGTGGACGTCTACAAATTCAAAGATTTGAAAAGGGGGTTTTACCTAACTTTATGACAAATTAATAGTTGGTTTTCCTTTGGTCACGCAAAAATAGCAGTAACTCCGTTGGGGAGGATACTATTAAATGCATCTAAGTGTATACCATTACATGATACTTAGTCCATTAAATCGGATTGTGCCCCTTCAGTTGGAGAAGATCACACACTCCTAAATAATTTCCTATAATCATCCATAAAAGGAAGTTTGATCTAGTGACCCGCAAATAAACTCATCCGTTGTGAAGGAAGGCACTCAGAGCCAACACGCAAGTTTGTTTGCATCACTTTCAAACTAGTAATGGAGACCGTGGAATTTATTTATAAATCCCTCTCTTACTTAGTTATTTAAGATGAGGATTTTAACATGCACACACACACATCACATCAAATAAAAGCAATAAATATGGAAAAATAATTTTCCAATTATTATGGCCTCTTCCATCACTGCCCTCCGTGTGCTACCGACCCTAGCTGCTGTCATCTTTAGCCATGGCAATCGGGTCTAGTCGTCGCATCTATCTTGCTTCTTATTCCGCTGCGCCTCTGGTCCTCAAATAGTATCACGCCTCGCAAGAATACGATCCGCGAAAAAAATAGAATTTTACATTTATCAATTCTATATTCCACGAGGGAATGTACATGTAATCTAGATCGAAACAAAAATATAAAATCTTAAAACTAATACAGCTCCTGCTGTATGTAATACATACAATCATGCACACACATAAAATGCCCTCGACATGTCCGAGGGTCCAATCACACACAATCACATTAGGGCCATAATAGTTGGATCTAGGATGCCTGCAACCACAAAGTTAATCTATTTGCATATCCTACTATTATCCTGCCTAAAATATGTATGACATGTGCATAATTAAACTAAAAAACCAAACACACAAAGGCAATATCCTAGCTCTGATACCAATTGTTGGTTGCTACTCGGAATATCGTACTGGTTCCCCTGTACAAAAATTTTGTACAAGTCCTGAACCTTTCCTAACAACTTATTGTGTTCTTTAGAAATTAAATTTGGAATCGCAAACAGAACTTAACATTATTGATTCCAAATTCAACTTATCTGTTCTTAGAGGTTTAGACTTGGATCGCAAATGATGCTTAACATTATTAATCCAAATCCACCCATGTCACAAAGTTGATTAAATATTTATTTCGAAGATCGGCTTCCAGGTTAAACATGGCGAGGCACTAGACCTTCTTGGGTATGGGATGATCCACCACTTCCTAGACAAAGCCTTTCAACGAAATTCAATATTTAATCTCCTTACAGTAACCCTAGGTTTAACCACAAATAACAATCGAATCACAAGATCGAAAAACAAAAGAAACACAAAATCGAAATATAAATTCGATTGCCTAGAATCGTTAGTCTCTTGTGTTTGGTAATTCAAAATTCATACAAAGAAAAACTAGCATGATGTGGAATAAGACAACTAGTTATACATTTCTTTATAAACAAAAACCTCTTGATCTTCTATTATATTCCTCTTCTTCTCTTGGACGTCGTATGGGCGATGATCTACCAAGATAAATTCCACCAGGACCACTTCTTCTTCTCCAAGACTCTTGAGCCATTAAGGGATGCCAAAATAGGAAACTTCCTTCTCTTCTCCTTCTTCTCCAAGTGTGTCGCCAACCCTTATAGGTCTTCCCCTCCAAGCTAGGTTTCGGCCACCAAGCAAGATGAAGAAAACAAGCTAGAGATAGGAACCGGCCCTAAGGAGAACAAGCAAGGAGAAACTATAGAGGGATGGTCGACCACCAAAAGATTAAATGAGAGGGAACTTAGAGAGATCAATTGATTAGAGATTAATCTCACGAGGCACCCTATACCTCTTTTTTATAATCCTTGGTCATGGCAAAAAAAAGGAAAGTTTAATTAAAACTTCCTTTTAATCGTCTTATGTCCGACCACATTATGGTATGCTAAAAAGGAAAAAAAATTACAACAAAAATTAAAGCTTCCTTTTAAACCATGATGTTTACAAAGAGGAAAGTTTTAAACATAATTAAAACTTCCTTATTTGTGGCCTCCCTTTAAAAGAGAAAATTTTAATAACAATTAAAATCTCTCTTTTTAAATTTCCTATTGTACATGACAATAAAGAAAGTTTTAAAATTAATCTCTCTCTTTAAAACATATAGACAACTACAAAAAATGAAATATTAATTAACACTTCTCCTTTTAAATCATGGTTACATAAAAGGAAAGTTTTATCAAAAATTAAAATATTTCTTTTAAGCATTATATACAACTACAAATAAGGAAAGATTATTAAAATCTCTCTTTAATCTTTTGTAGATAGCTATAAAAGAAAAGATTTTAAAATCTAAAACTCTCTTTTTAAAACCATGAGGATGACTATAAAAGGAAATTTTTAAAATTAAAATTTCTCTTTTAAATCCCTTCATGAATTTCTCCAAAAGGAAAGATTTTAACAAAAATTAAAATCTCCTTTAATCCTATTCCTATGGCCGGCCCCATGCTTGGTCACGAAGCATGTCTTGACCGACCACTATTTGAGCTCTAATCCATTGCTTGGTCGGCCCCCTTGCTCCAAGCAAGGTTGTGTCCGGCTCATTACTTGGATAAGAAGTGGACTTAGTGGATACAAGGTTTATAGAGGCTACAACAGAGACCGAGAGGAGAAATTGGTTTTGGTCTCTCTATGAGCTTGAGCTTCCTGTGTTCGCCGCGAACACCCAACTCAAGTTCATCAATAATAACTCATACCACTAAAGAGTTATTATTGAACTACCGCATCAATCCCAAATTACATTATGAGCTCGTTCTTATTATGAGTCCATTAATCTCCCTGTGTTTAAGATATAGAATGTCCACTAATTAAATGAGTTACTGACAACTCACTTAATTAATATCTAGCTCCAAGAGTAGTACTACTCAACTTCATTGTCATGCCGGACTAGGTCCACCTACAGGGTTTACACGACAATCCTTATGAGTTCCTCAAGGGGGCATCATCAACCTAGATTACTAGGACACAGTTTCATTTTATAATCAACAACACACCATATAAATAATATCATTTCCCAACTTATCGGGCTCATTGATTTAACAAGCTAAATCGCACCCTTTGATAAATCAAAGAAATAAATATTAAATATACGTGCTTGTTATTATATCATGATTAAGAGCATGCACATCCATAATAACAAATGTTTTGTTCTCTTATATAGTCAGTATAAAAAAGAAATTACCTCAGATGATCCTGCTCAATACACTCATAGTGTACTAGTGTAATTTTATAGTCTAGATAAACTAATACCAAATTACACTACAACCACTCCAATGGTTTGTCCATTCCATCTTGGTTGTGAGCTATTATTTATAATTTATAAGGATCTGATAACATAATCTTCTATGTGTCTCCTCACACCATGTTATCTACAATATAAATTAAATGGACAACTACACTTAGCATAAATGTAGACATTTGACCAATGTGATTTTTATTTCTAGATAAATATTTATACAAAAAGATAGACTTTTAGTATACATTCCAACAATCTCCCACTTATACTAAAAGATTATGCTGCCTTATGGCCTGCCATACATCTTATTCCCAACCCCCTTAATATGCCCATCAAAAGCTCTTGCCTTACGACCCTTAGTAAAAGGATCTTCCAGGTTATCATCTGATGCAATCTATGTGACAACAACTTGTCCTCGTTTATACGATGTTTTATATTTGGTGGTACTTGCGCTCTATGTGTTTACTTGCCTTATGGGCTCATGGTTCCTTCGAGTTTGCTACTGCACCAAATAATTTTGGGCAAACCAGGAATCACATCTAAGTCCATCATGAAGTTATTGAGTCATTCTGCTTCTATGGCTGCCTCTGAGGCTGCCACGTACTTTTCTTCCATGGTGGAGTCTGAAAAAGCATCTATGCTTAACACTCCTCCATAGTTATGGCTCCACTTCCTAAAATAAACACAAAACCCTGATGTTGATTTACTTTTGTCCCTATCTGATTGGAAGTCAGAATCCGTGTAACCCACAGGGGGCAAATCATCTACTTGGTAAACCGACATATAATCTATAGTTCTTCTCAAGTACTTTAATATATGCTTTACGACAATCCAATGCCCCTGTCCTGGATTACTTTGATATCTGCTAACCATGCTCACAACAAAACAGATATCCGGTCTCGTGCATAACATATCATACATTAGACTTTCTACAACTGAACATAAGGAACTGCCTTTATTTCTTCTATCTCTTTTGATGGTCTTCGGAGACATCTCTTTGGATAAATACATCTCTTTTTGTATACATTCCAACATCAGGATTATCAATACTTCAATCATCATAAATATATTTTTTATAAAAATTAATCTATGAATATTTAAGAATGCTCTCTATTTTTTACCATTACATCATTACATCAAATCAACTGTAATTTTATCTATTATTATGGTAAAGATAATTATGCTCGTCTCAAATACTTCTTAAAATTTATCTCCATAATTATACGAAGAAAGGTAAATTAAAGGTAAGTTTATAATCGACTATCAAATGACTAAGGATGATTACTATTATGATTGACATTTCTTTAACATCTGATAAGTGGAATCATCTTTATAGTCCTTTTTTACTGATGACATAATAATAATAATAATAATAATAATAATAATAATAAGGAGGAGGAGGAGGAGGAGGAGGAGGAGGAGGGGGAGATAAATATGGAGTGATCATTGTAGTCCTTTTTAAAATTCGGTACTCAGTTCTTATGAATTAACTAACTCCGAGATGGGCAACTCTCATATGCGGCATATGGACATTTCGATTTCATATTTTGTTCATCAAATAAATTCAAAAGGTGTGATAGTTCTCTGTGTGATGATTCAGAATCATCAATAGTTCAATCATCATAAATATATTTTTTATAAAAGTTAATCCATGATTATTTAAGAATGCTCTCTATTTTTTATCATTATATCAAATCAATTATAATTTTATCTATTATTATGGTAAAGATGATTATACTCACCTCAAATACTTATCAAAATTTAGGGAATTATACAAAGAAAGATAAATTATGGGTAAGTTTATAATAGACTGTCAAATGACTAGGGATAATTGTTGGATCGCATTAGCCGGCTAGAAGGGGGGTTGAATATCCCTGCAAAAGTAAAAACAAACTACCCTTCACGTCCTTTTAATATAACACTTGCATAAAATAAATAAACAGAAAATAATAAACAGAAGAGGCACCAGATTTGACTTGGTTACAACCGGGGAGGTTGTTAATCCAAGGAATGTGTCACACTAAATTCTCTTCAGGCGGAGAAGCCTCCTACAGCAATGACGCACAGAAAAATAGAAGCTAAACTCTAAAGAAAGCGTACAAGTGTTGGAAATGCTAATTGCTTGAGTTGATGAAAAGCTTCTGGACCAAGGCTGTATTAATAGCCTTGGTCGGGGCGTCTGGAAGTGGTCCAGGCACCTGGGAGGGGATAAAATTTAATCCCCTTCGCAACGGATCACGTTTGACCACGATCCGGTCAAAACTTGATTTCGGGCGCCCGACGCCTGGACCACTAAAGTCAACATTGTTGGCTTTTGGTACAGGCCCTTTGCTCCAGTGTTGCTCACCTTGGTCCGGGTCTTCCGCTCCGGTTCCGCTCGCTTGGGTGATTTCAGTCAACCAAAATAAGGCTCACCCGAACCCAATTTCGACCTTCTCGAGCAACCATCCACTCCGGGTTCTCGTCCCTCGGAAATGTCGCGTGCCTCCTTCTCGTCCGTCCGCGTACTTTTCCGCAGCACCTCGTCCTTCGGACGCACCAAGTCATCGACTCTTTCCCATGTCGTTCTTCTCGCTAGCTGCGTTTTTAGCTCGACTCCCTGTGCTCCTAAGCTCCTGCACACTCTCCTAAGCTCCTGCACACTTAGACACAAGGTTAAAACACCACAGAACCTAACTTAACTTGTTGATCACATCAAAACAACCTTGGGGTTCCAACAATCTCCCCTTTTTTGATGTGAGCAACCCAAGTTAAGCTAGGGTAAATAGACATAAAAATAAAATAACTAATATTTCAATAAAGTACAAAAAGATAAAAAAAAAAATTATAGAAAAAATTGGTCTACCTTCCCCTAGACTTATACTTTTTCTATCTCCCCCTTTGATCACATTAAAAATGGGGTTTCAAGAAAAAATCTAAGGGTTAAAACTTAGAAAATTTTGAAAATTATTTCAATGATTTTTAGAAAGCATTTCTAAGTGAAAGAAAATCTCAAAGAAAATTTCTAAGTTAAAAAAAAAAAAATCTAAGCTAGACAATTTTGCATGAAAAAAATATTTTAAAAAATTTCTAAGTTTTTACAAGAAAAAATATTTTTGAGATTTTTTTAAGTAGAAAACTTAAGCAAGAAAATTTTTCTAAGTATTTTTTTTTAATTTCCAAAAAAAATATTTGAAAGATTTTCTAAAGCATTATTTAATTTTAACTTTAATGCTTTATCAGAAGTTAATTAAAATTTCATTTCAATATTTTGACTTCCAAGCAGTGGCGAGACACTAGACCTTCTTGGTTATTGAAGCAACAACCACTTTCTTAGACAAAGCCTCATAAAGAAATTAACTATTTAATTTTCTCTCTGAAAGCGTTAAATCTAATTAATAGTTCAAGTTAAACAAGACTTTGGAACCCAATATAGGTCCCAACTTACTAGATTAACTAAAAATTTCTTAGGGATATACCTTTTTGAAATATTTCTAATTTGTCCCTGATGATATCTAAAATACCAATTTAAATTGTTGTATTTTCTAAAATTTGTATTATGGGAACATGCATGATTTTTTAAAGAATTTATTTATCTTTTCAAATTTTCATTTTCTAACTTTAATTTGTTTAACTCTTCTAATGGGCAAGACTTAGCTAGAATTACTTTTAAAATTTTAATTTCCTTTTCTAACTTGTAGCAGTTTTTAGTTAACAATTTAACAAACTTAAAGAGTTTATCGGGAGGAAGAGATCGTACCTGACTTACCTTGTCGATCTCGTTATCCGTGTCTCCCCCTGAAGTGTTATTTTCTTTTGAAGTAACTCCCCCTTCATCGATGCTCTCGATGCTCATTTCGGGCGAGCTTGAATCGTAGTCCTTGTCTTGATGACTTGCCATTAATGCAAGTCTGGAGAAGGCCTCGACTTCCGATTCGGACGACGTATCGTCCCATGTCACCTTTAAGACCTTGCGCTTGTTTGTTTGGACAGACTTCTTGCCTTTATCTTTGTCCTTGTTCTTTAGCTTGGGATAGTTGTCCTTGACGTGCCCTTCTTCGTTGCAGTTGTAGCAGCGGATCGTCCTTTTCTTTCTACCTTGCGGATTGTTAGTTTTTCTATAATTACATAACTTCTTAAAGTGCCTTACTATCATAACCGTTTCCTCGTCATCGAGGGAAGACTCTGACTCAGGTTCATCTCTCGATACTTTGAGGGTGATGTTTTGCTTGAGCTCCTTCGTACCTGCACATCTTGATTCATGCACTTCAAATGTGGAAAATAATTCTTCTAATATAATTTTTTCTAAGTCTTTCGAAATATAAAAGACATCTACTAGTGATGCCCATTTTGAATTTCTAGGAAATGAATTGAGTGCGTACCTTAGCGAATCTCGGTTACTTACCTTTTCTCCGAGATTCGAAAGTTTGGTGATGATTTCCTTAATCTTCGAGGGTAGATGTGCGGCTGTTTCGTTTTCTTCAAGTCACAGGTTGGTGAGCTGGTTGCGAAGTAAATCCCGTCTTGCGAGCTTGGCTTCAGACGTTCCTTCGTGCCGCTCAAGGAACTTTTCCCACAGTTCCTTTGCTGAGTCATAGTTGCCGATCCGGTCGACTTCTTGTGGCGGAAGAACGCTCAGCAAATGAAATTCCGTCTTACCGTTTGCCACGTAGTCGACTTGCTCTTTTTTCGTCCATTGGTACTTTTCTTTACCTTCTAGTGTTGTAAAACTGAACTCTATTATTAATAATAAATCGAAATCGATTTTAAAAAATACCTGCATTCGCTTTTCCCATCTAGCGAATTCCCCTTCGAATTTTGGCGGGTAGATGCTTGGTCCGACCATTGATTCGGTGCTTCGTTCGACGGTTAGTCCTCCTGAAGTGTCCTTGCTCTTACACCACTTGTTGGATCGCATTGGCCGGTTAGAAGGGGGGTTGAATAGCCCTGCAAAAGTAAAAACAAACTATTCTTCACGCCCTTTTAATATAACACTTGCATAAAATAAATAAACAGAAAATAACAAACAGAAGAGGCACCAGATTTGACTTGGTTACAACTGGGGAGGTTGTTAATCCAAGGAATGTGTCCCACTAAATTCTCCTTCAGGCGGAGAAGCCTCTTACAGCAATGACGCATAGAAAAATAGAAGCTAAACTCTAAAGAAAGCGTACAAGTGTTGGAAATGCTAATTACTTGAGTTGATGAAAAGCTTCTGGACCAAGGTTGTATTTATAGTCTTGGTCGGGGCGCCTGGAAGGGGTCCAGGCACCTAGGAGGGGATTAAATTTTATCCCCTTCGTAACGGATCGCGTTTGACCGCAATTCGGTCAAAACTTGATTCCGGGCGCTCGGACCTCTAAAGTCAACATTGTTGACTTTGGGTCCGGGCCCTCTGCTCCGGTGCTGCTCTCCTTGGTCCGGGTCTTTCGCTTCGGCTCTGCTCGTTTGGGTGATTTCAGCCAACCGAAATAAGGTTCACCCGAACCCAATTTCGACCTTCTCGAGCAACCTTCCGTTCCGGCTTCTCGTCCCTCGGAAACGTCGCGCGCCTCCTTCTTGTTCGTCCGCGTACTCTTTCGCAGCACCTCGTCCCTCAGACGCACAGAGCCCGTAGACTTTTTCCCGTGTCGTCCTTCTCTCTAGCTGCGTCTTTAGCTCGACTCCTTGTGCTCCTAAGCTCCTGCACACTTAGAAACAAGGTTAAAACATCACATGACCTAACTTAACTTGTTGATCACATCAAAACAACATTGGGGTTTCAACAATAATTGCTATTATGATTGACATTCCTTTAACATATAGGGACAGTTGCTATTATGATTGACATTCCTTTAACATCTGACATGTGGAGTGATCGCTATAGTCCTTTTTTACTGATGACATAATAATAATAATAATAATAATAATAATAATAATAATAATAATAATAATAATAATAATAATAATAATAATAATAATAAGAGGAGGATGAATAGGTAAATAGATAACCATATATATATATATTCCATTAATCTAAATATTATATACTAAATCCTAAACCCTAAAAAAATTAACATTATATATTCACGGGTTAGGTGTGCAACATAATATTTTTGATGTTATGCCTCACCCCTATTCGTGAGCATCCCATGAGCACCAAGTGTAATTTTTTTTTAGAGCTTAGGGTTTAGGGATTAGAGTATAATTTTAGGTTGGAGGAAGTGAAAAAAAAAATTAAACTTGGTGCTCATAAGATGATCACGAATAGAGGTGCGACATACCATCCCCTCTCTACATTTACACATATGGGTTTGATACTCTATACACCCATGATGCGCGACGTCTGTGGGCAACTGAGTGCTCGAGAAGTTCGAAAGTAATCTAGGCACCCGGATATGCACTCAATCACCCATGTGTGTCACGCACTTTGGGTGTGCAGGGTATCAATTCCATATATCGGATTTGATACCCTATACACCCACGGTGCATGATACCTATTAGGGATGACAATGGGTTGGGGTTTAAACTCGTTCTCGTATTAAACCCGCTCCGTTCGGGGCGGGTTCAAACCCGGTCAAACGGGTTATGGGGCGGGTTTAAACCCGGTCAAACGGGTTATGGGACAGGTTTAAACCCGGTCAACGGGTTTAGAAGAGGGTTCGGGGAGGGTTATGGGTTTCAATGAACCTGCCCCGAATATATATATAAACCTTAGCGGGTTGGCGGGTTCAACCCGCCCCGAACCTGTCGAGTTTTGAGCAAGGTCGGGGCGGGGCGGGTTGAAAAAATAGGCGGGGCGGGTTTGAGTTCATTTTTTTCTAGCGGGACGAGTTCTGGGATTGGCCAAACTTGGCCCAAACTCGCCTCGTAGCCATCCCTAATACATATGGGCTACTGAGTGCACAGGGCACCCAAAAGTGATCCAGACGCTTGAATATATACTTTGTCGCCTATGAATGTTTCGCATTGTGTGTGTGTGTGTATATATATATATATATATATCTAGGGTGCAAATGAGTCAAGCCCTACGTGAGCCGTTCGCGAACGACTTGGTCAAAACTAAGTGAACGGGGCGAAACATTCATGAGCACCAAGTGTAATTTTTCTAGAGCTTAGGGTTTAGGGATTAGAGTATAATTTTAGCTTGAAGGAAGTGAAAAAAAAAATTAAACTTGGTGCTCACAGGATGATCACGAATAGAGGTGCGACATAACATCCCCTCTCTACATTTACACATATGGGATTGATACTCTATACACCCATGATGCGCGACATCTATGGGCGACTGAGTGCTCGAGAAGTGCGAAAGTAATCCAAGCATCCGGATTTGCACTCAATCACCCATGTGTGTCACGCACTTTGGGTGTGCAAGGTAGGGGTGTAAATGAGTCAAGCCGCTCGCGAGCGGCTCAGTCAAAGTTTGACTCGATCTCAGAGTTGACCGAGCTCAAGCCGACTCGTTTAATATTCGAGCCGATCTCGAGCCCATTTAATACTGGCTCGAAGGCTCGTTGAGCTTGTTCGAGCTCAGCTAATTTAATATTTTAATATTTAAAATAATTACTACTTTAAAGTTAAGTAATAAGTTGAGGAGATGTTTGTCACTAGAGTATTTCATAAGGTTGTTAAAGGTTGAGTGTTTGAATCCTAACTTGTGCACACTTGTTTTTACATTTAAATTCATTATTTTGGAGTCGAGCTCGAGTTCATGATTAAATGGCTGAGCCGAGCTCGAGCTCAAATTCAGAAACTCGCTCGAGTTCCAGCTCGAGCCGAGCCTCTTTAATTTTCTTGAGCTCGAGCCGACACAAGTTTGAGCTTGGCTCGGCTCATTTGCCCCTAGTGCAAGGTATCAATTCCATATATCGGATTTGATACCCTATATGAATGTTTCACACTTTGTGTGTGCATATATATATCTAGGGTGCAAATGAGCCAAGTTGTGAGCCGCTCGCGAATGAGTCGGTCAAAACTTAACTCGAGCTCGAAGTTGACCTAGTTTGAGCTGAGCTTGAGCTGACTTGATTAGAAATTGAGTCGAGTTTGAGCCTAATTATTATTAGCTTGGTGGCTCGTCGAACCTATTGTTGGAGTGTATACTGAAAGCCTAAGCTTTGTAAACATTCATTATGAATAAAGAATCACATTTGGTCTAATTATCTACATTTGTTTGTAGTTGTTCATTTAATTTATATTGTAGATAGCATAGTATGTGGTGTCACATACAGAAGATGATGTTATCAGTACCTTATAAATTATAAACAGTAGCTCACGACCAGAATGGAAAGGAACAAACCATTAGAAGGTCGTAGTGTAATTAGGTATTAGTTTATCTTGACTATATAATTACACTAGTACACTCAGAGTGTATTGAGTAGAATCATTTGAGGTCGTTTCTTTTATAGTGACTTTATAAAGGAACAAAGACCTCAGTTATTATGGAAGTGTGTGCTCTTAATCCTAATATAATAATAAGCACATATATTTGATATTTATTTCTTTAATTTATCAATGGGTGAGATTTAGTTCGATGAATCAATAAACCCGATAAGTTGGGAAATGGTATCACTTATAGTGTGTGTTGTTGATTATAGAAGGAAACTGTGTCCTAGAGATACTAGGTTGATAATGTCCTCAAGAGGAGCTCATAAGGATTGTCATGTTAAACCCTGCAGGTGGACTTAGTCCGACATGATGATAAGGTTGAGTGGTACTACTCTTGGACTAAGATATTAATTAAATGAGTTGTCAGTAACTCACTTAATTAGTGGACATTCGATATCTTAAACACAGGGAAACTAACACACTCATAATAAGAAGGAGCCCAAAAAATGTAATTTGGGATTGGTGCGGTAGTTCAATAATAGTTCTCTAGTGGAATGAATTATTATTGATAAAATTAAGTTGTGTGTTCGGGGCGAACACGAGATGCTTAATTTTATCGGGAGACCAAAACCAATTCCTCCTCTCAGTCCCTATCGTAGCCTCTTATTTATAGAGTACTATACCCACCTTCTATACCCACCAATAAGGGGCCGACCTAGGTATAAATTGGGGTGGCCGGCCCTAGCTTGAACCCAAGCTAGTGGGGGCCGGCCAAATTAAATTAAAAAGGAATTTTAATTTTAATTTTTATTATGTGGAAGAAATAATTTATTAAAGAGAATTAAAATTAAAATATCTCTCTTGTAAAAGATCTACAAAAGATTAAAGAAAGAGATTAGATCTCTTTCCTTATTTGTAAATTGGTGAGATATTTTATTTTCTCTTTAAAAATTATTCACATGTTGTAAAATTAAAATTATGGAAATTTTTTTTTATCAACCATGAAGAGATTTTTAAAGAGAAATTTTAATTTTAAAATTTCCGGAAACAAATTAGGAAGTTTTAATTGTTGATTAAAACTTGTCTAATTTATCTCTTTTGATGTGGCCGGCCATTAGAGATTAATTGGGAAAATTTTATTTTATTTTTCTCAATTAAATCATGTCAAGGGAATTAAGGAAATTTTATTGTAATTAAATTTCCTAATTTGCCTAGGCCAAGGAATATAAAAGAAGGGGTGAGGGTGCCTTCATGAGAGACAACCTCTATTATTTCTCTCCCTCTTTTATTCCTTGGAGTGGCCGGCCATCCTCTTCCTCTCCCTCTCTTCCTCTTCCCTCTTGGAGCTCTTGTGGCGGCCGGATACTACTTGGAGAAGAAGAAGAAGAAGAAGGAGAGAAAGCTAGCATCTCTTGGAGCTTGGTTGGTGTTTTGTTCTTCATCCTTGGTTAAGCTTTTTGTGGCCAAACCTAGCTAGGAGGAGAAGAAGGTGGTTGGTGGTTTCTCATCTCGGAAGATCGTTGCCCACACAACGTCCGAGGTTAGAAGAGGAATACGGTAGAAGATCAAGAGGTCTTTCTAAAAGGTATAACTAGTAATTTTTCTTTCCGCATCATACTAGTTATTTTTGGAAATAATACCAAATACAAGAGGCTTACGATTCTAGAATTTCGAATATGTTTTTCGATGTTGTGTTCTTTTGTTTTTTTCTTTTCCTTGTGATTTGATTGTTCTTTTCGGTTAACCTAAAGTTATTTTAGGAAATTAAATATTAGCTTTCTATAAAAGGTTTTGTCTAGTCGGTGGTGGTTGCTCCCATATCCAAGAAGGCCATGTGCCTCGCCACGTCAATACTGGGAACCGATTATGGAAATTAATATTTAATGGAATTAATAACTTAAGGTGATTTGGGTCGAACGTGTTAAGTTCCGCAGGAGATCCAAGTCAAAACCTAAAAGAACAAATAAATTAAGTTTTGGATCAAACGTGTTAAGTTCCGCAGGCGATCCAAAATTTAATTTAAAAGAACACATGGTAGCTAGGAAAAGGTTCAGACCATTGTACAAAATTTTTGTACAATGGAACCTCTAGGCTTTCCGAGTAGCAACCAACACCTATATATATATATATATATAATATTAATTTATTTATTAAAAAAATAAAAAAATTTAAGCTTGAGCTCAACCCTATAAGCTCGAGCGAGCTCAAGCTCAAGTTGAACTTGTATAAATCAAATCAAGACGAGCTCGAGTTGAGCCGAGTTTGAGTTGAGCCGAGCTCAAATCAAGCCAAGCTCGAGCAGCCAACCTAGGCTCGAGCTCGACTTGACTCATTTATAGCCCTACTAAGGACTTTATGTCACACACCTCGAGCACACCTGAAAAAAAAATTTTGTTTGAAACTTTTTTTGAGCTTAATACTATAATTCAACCCTTAAATCCTAAGATAAAATCTTATTGATATAACTGGGAGTTTAACAAATAAACCAAAAAAAAAAGAAAAAACATTGGTCGCACACGGCGTCCACAGGGTAAGGTTGGCAACTTAATATATATATATATATATATACACACACACACACGTTGCACACTCCGTATGCATCTCAATTTTTTTAAAATTTAAAAATTTTAATGTACTAAATATATAGTTAATCCTGTCCGAAAGCTGAATCAACGGACGCTGGGCACGTGGTGCTCTCCAAGTCGCTGGCGTAGATCTCCGATTGGTCGTACGAAGCTCCGGCGAACTTGCGCAGAAGTCGGGCCGGGAAGGGGTTCCCGGCGGCAACCCTCCGACGCTCAAGTCAGGCAAGCGAACAGTGAAGAAGTGGCTCCCAAAGTTGTAGAACGCGTACCTCCGGCGAAGTATAGGGCTCCTTATATAGAGCGGTGAAAGAACTCACGCACACATACCGAGGTAAACACGTGTTCTTAGCCCATACCTCGGTATGTGTTTGTCAGAGAGCTTACCTGACACCATACTGCTACAGTCCAAGCACGCTCTCGATGGGACAGCAGAACACCTCGTCGCCAGATTAGGAGTATGACCTAGTCATAAGACTTGACAGCTATCATAAGATATAAATTGTCCTTCTTTCCCTACCCCATGACGAGGTGTCCGTCCGGCCGGCTGGACGGGGCGTCCGGCCGGCTAGACGGGGCGTCCGGCCGACACTCATCTTACACCCGGCCGGACGACACTCACATCCCGTCCGGCTCTTCGTATGCCTTGGTATGCTGGGGAGATCCTCGGTAAGGTGCTGTGGGGACTGCTAGCAGTATGTCACCTTGTCTTCGGCCTTCCGCTCGGCCCTTCGCTACTGTTCAATCGAGCGCCGGAACCCCGACTTCTGTCGGGGCGCCTTTTGCCATCGGTTATTCACCGGTCGGCCGGCCGGGAGGTCGGCCCATCCTTCTCCGGTCGGCCGACCGGCCCGCCCTTCTCCGGTCGGCCACCTGACCCTTTGACTTCCACGTGGCGTTGACCCCTCAGAATGGGGGTCCCCTATTCTAACCGCCGGATCACTTGCCTCCCCCTTAAGTCTAGTCGAAGGAGGCGAAGTCCGACTGACTGGACTGCCGATCTGACTGAGTAACGGCCGTAACATTAGTCCGCTCGGCCAGGCTTAGGGATGCTCATCCGTTCGGCGGTATCTTGCCCGTGCCTTGTATTCCCTTGGAATCCATGCCGAATCCTCTTCTCTACTGCCCACCATGTGCGCTGCGTGCGGTAAGGGGCACTCATTAAATGTAACCCGTATCCTGCTGACACGTGACGATCTTACTTTGTTGGAGTGTATACTGAAAGCCTAAGCTTTGTAAACATTCATTATGAATAAAGAATCACATTTGGTCTAATTATCTACATTTGTTTGTAGTTGTTCATTTAATTTATATTATAGATAACATAGTATGTGGTGTCACATACAGAAGATGATGTTATCAGTACCTTATAAATTATAAACAGTAGCTCACGACCAGAATGGAAAGGAACAAACCATTAGAAGGTCGTAGTGTAATTAGGTATTAGTTTATCTTGACTATATAATTACACTAGTACACTCAGAGTGTATTGAGTAGGACCATTTGATGTCGTTTCTTTTATACTGACTTTATAAATGAACAAAGACCTTGGTTATTATGGAAGTGTGTGCTCTTAATCCTAATATAATAACAAGCACATATATTTGATATTTATTTCTTTAATTTATCAATGGGTGAGATTTAGTTCGATGAATCAATAAGTCCGATAAATTGGGAAATGATATCACTTATAGTGTGTGTTGTTGATTATAGAAGGAAACTGTGTCCTAGAGATACTAGGTTGATAATGTCCCCAAGAGGAGCTCATAAGGATTGTCATGTTAAACCCTGCAGGTGGACTTAGTCCGACATGACGATAAGGTTGAGTGGTACTATTCTTGGACTTAGACATTAATTAAATGAGTTGTCAGTAACTCACTTAATTAGTGGACATTCGATATCTTAAACACAGGGAGACTAACACACTCATAATAAGAAGGAGCCCAAAATGTAATTTGGGATTGGTGCGGTAGTTCAATGATAGTTCTCTAGTGGAATGAATTATCATTGATAAAATTAAGTTGTGTGTTCGAACCGGGATGCTTAATTTTATCGGAGACCAAAACCAATTCCTCCTCTCGGTCCCTATCGTAGCCTCTTATTTATAGAATTCTATACCCACCTATACCCACCTTCTATACCCACCCATAGGGGCCAAGCTAGCTTGGGAACAAGCTAGGCCGGCCTAGGTATAATTGGGTGGCCGGCCCTAACCCAAGCTAGTAGGGCGGCAAATTAAATTAAAAGAAATTTAATTTTAATTTTATTATTATGTGGAAGATATAATTTAAAGAGAATTAAAATAAAATATCTCTCTTGTAAAAGATCTACAAAGATTAAAGAAAGAGATTAGATCTCTTTCCTTATTTGTAGATTGGAGAGATGTTTTATTTTCTCTTTAAAAATTATTCACATGTTGATAAAATTAAAATTATAGAAATTTCCTTTTATCAACCATGAAGAGATTTTAAAGAGAAATTTTATTTTTTAAAAATTCCCGGAAACAAATTAGGAAGTTTTAATTGTTGATTAAAACTTGTCCAATTTGTTCTCCAATGATGTGGCCGGCCATTGAAGTTTGATTTGGACAATTTGTTTTGTTCTACGAAATTCAATCATGTTAAAGACATTGAGGTAATTTTATTGTAATTGAATTTCCTAATTTGCCTAGGCCAAGGAATATAAAAGAAGGGGTGAGGGTGCCTTCATGAGAAGAACCTTATTATTTCTCTTCCTCTCTTATTCTTTGGTGTGGTCGGCCACCTCTTCCTCTCTTCTTCTTGTGGTGGCCGAACCTCTCCCCTTGGAGCTCTTGTGGTGGCGGATACTACTCGGAGAAGAAGAAGAAGAAGGAGAAAAAGCTAGCATCTCTTGGAGCTTGGTTAGTGTTTTGATTTTCTTCCTTGGTGAAGCTTCCTCTTTGTTGGCCGAACCTAGCTAGGAGGAGAAGAAGGTGATTGGTGGTTTCTCGTCTCGGAAGATCGTTGCCCACACAACGTCCGAGGTTAGAAGAGGAATACGGTAGAAGATCAAGAGGTCTTTCTAGAAGGTATAACTAGTAGTTTTTCCTTTTCCGCATCATGCTAGTTATTTATGGAAATAATACCAAATACAAGAGGCTTACGTTCTAGAATTTCGAATATGTTTTTCGATGTTGTGTTCTTTTGTTTCTTTCTTTTCCTTGTGATTTGATTGTTCTCTTTGGTTAACCTAAAGTTATTTTAGGAAATTAAATATTAGCTTTCTATTAAAGGTTTTGTCTAGTCGGTGGTGGTTGCTCCCATATCCAAGAAGGCCATGTGCCTCGCCACGTCAGTACTGGGAACCTTTTATGGAAATTAATATTTAATGGAATTAATAACTTAAGGAGACTTGGGTCGAATGTGTTAAGTTCCGCAGGAGATCCAAGTCAAAACCTAAAAGAACAAATAGATTAAGTTTTGGATCAAACGTGTTAAGTTCATGAGCGATCCAAAATTTAATTTAAAAGAACACATGGTAGCTAGGAAAGGTTCGACCTTTGTACAAAATTTTTGCATGGAACCTATAGGTTTTCCGAGTAGCAACCAACAATTGGTATCAGAGCTAGGGTTTTGCCTCTGTGTATTTTGTATTAGGTTAATTATGCACATGTCATACATAATTTAGGCGGGTTAATAGTAGGATGTGCTAACTCTATAGATGAGGATCCAACTATTATGGCTTTTAGTTATTATGTGTGATTGGACCCTTGGACATGTCAAGGGCATTTATATGTGTGTGCATGATTGTATTAGGAGCTGTATTTAGTTTTATTAGGATTTTATTTTTGATCTAGATACATGTACATTCCTTTTATGGAATATAGGATCAAAAATGTAAAATTCTATTTATGTCGCGGATCGAATCTTGCAAAGCGTGGAACCTTCTAAGGACCAGAGGCGCAGCGGAACTAGGAGCAAGATGGATGCGACAGTTAGACCCGGTGGCGGTGGCCAAATATGGCAGCAGCTTCGGATGACAACACACGGAAGACAATTAAAGATAAAAGCCATATTAGTTGAAAATAGATTTTCTATTTATTGCTTTTATATTGTGCTGTGTGTGAATGTTAGTTTACAAGTTTAGTAGGCTAGCATAGTTAAAATTCCTCATTTATAAATAACTAAGTGGGAGAGGGATTTTTAAGTAAATCCCATGGTCTCCATTACTGGTTTGTAAGTGATGCAAACAAGCTTGCGCGTTGGCTCTGAGTGCCTTCCTCCATAACGGATGAGCTTGTTTGCGGATCACTAGAACAGACTTCCATTTTTGGATGACTATAGGAAGTTAATCAAGAGCGTGTGATCTTCCCCAACGGAAGGGGCATAATCTTATTAATGGACTTAGTGTCAAGTAATGGTGTACACTTAGACACATCTAATAGTATCCTCCCCAACGGAGTCACTGTTATCATTTGTGTGACCAAATAATACCAACTATTAATTTTATTTGTCAAAAAGTTAGGTTGACAAGATAATAAAATTAATGGGTTAAAACCCTCCTTTTACAAATGTTGAAATTGTATACGTCCACACTAACGTGGCATACAAAATTCACGGTGTTATGAGGTGTTGGTTAATTTAAAATAGTATTGTTTGAGGAATCAATATTATTCTAAATTTAGAGTTCGACCAAAAGTTATTTGTGATTCTTAGGATGACTACCCACTGTCCATCATACTTCAACAAAATAGACTTCTGGACCAAATTACATAGATTAGAAAAGAAACCTGGATATTGTTCTGACTGCTGAAAGCTATAAATTTGTCTGACTGAACCTTGTCCTGATGCACCCACTGGTGAATCTACCCAAGAGGAGATTGAATATCATAAGAGATGGGTAAAGGCGGATGAGATGGCGGTGTTACATTTTGGCTTCAATGTCAAATGTATTGCAACATCCGATAAAGATTTACCAATAGCTTATGATATTATGAACAATCTCAAGGAACTCTTCGTCATCGGGATAGGGCTTCTAGACAAGAAGCTATGAGAAAGATAATGACCACCATGCAAGAGGGTACTCCGTAAGGATCATATCCTAAACATGATGGCTTATCCGATCGAAATGATCCTTGGAGGAGAAATTGATGGGGAAACCCAGATCGATATGATCCTCCAAACGCTACCTAGAAGTTTTGAGCAGTTCGCCTGAACTATAATATGAATAAGAGGATTTATTCATTAGGGGAACTACTGACAGAACCAGAAGGATTATTTCGTCACAATTCTCAAATTCACTATGAAAATGGTTCTACTTCTAAACCGAGAGGAAAGAAGAAGAAGAAACAATGGTTCAGGAAAGAAAGTGAATAAATCTCAGTATGATTTAAAGCTGGAGTGAAGAAGAAGGGCAAGTGCTTCATCTGCGAGCAGTGGCAGACTGTCCTCGTAAGAACCAAAACAAAGGTATATCTCATGCTCTAGTTGTTGAAACATGTTTAGCGGTGTTATCTACCAAGACCTGTGTGTAGATACGAAGCCACCGATCATGTCTACAATTTTGCAGGGGTTCCAGAAACCCGACGACTATCTCAAGGGAGATTACCGTCTACATGGGCAATGCTACTAAGGTGGCAATGGGAGATGTTTACTTATCTTTTAGTAGAAATAAAATTTGGTTTTAAGAAATTGTCTTTATGTACCCAGTTTTAGAAAGAATTTAATTTCAATTTCTAAACTATTTTTAGATGGATATTCTTTTCAAGAACGATGTAGTTATTAAAAGAAATAAAGTGATTATCTCGGTGCATTAGTTGGCAATTTGTATACTTTAAATCCAATTTCTTCCACAAAGCAAAACATGGAAATTTATAATTCATCTTCTAACTCAAATAAGAGAAACGAACCTTCAGAAATGAACCAAGCATATCTTTGGCATCTAAGGCTTGGTCATATTAACTTAAGTAGGATTTAGAGGCTTATAGCCGATGGACTTTTGGGTTCATTAGAGTTGGAAAATTTTCCAACTTGTGAATCTTGCTTGGAAGGTAAAATGACCAAGAGGCCTTTTAAGGCCAAGGGGTATAGAGCCAAAGAAGTGTTAGAATTGGTTCACTCTGATTTGTGTGGTCCTATGTCTGTCCAGGCAAGAGGAGGTTTTGAATATTTTGTCTCTTTCATAGACGATTATTCAAGATACGGATACATTTACCTAATGCGCCGCAAGTCCAAGTGCTTTGATAAGTTCAAAGAATACAAGGCTGATGTGGAGAAACGATTAGGTAAAAGTATCAAGACACTACGATCTGATCGTGGTGGCGAATACCTCTTAGGAGAGTTTAGGAATTACTTATCAGAGGCTGGGATTCAATCCCAATTGTCTGCACCTGGAACACCCCAACAGAATGGTGTAGCAGAACGAAGGAATAGGACTCTTATGGAGATGGTTAGATCGATGATGAGTTATTCAGAATTACCAAATTCATTTTGGGGATGGAAACAGTATACGTTCTGAACTTAGTACCTTCTAAATCAGTTTCTTCTACTCCCATAGAATTGTGGAATGGGCGAAAACCCAGTCTAAGACATATTCGGATTTGGGGTAGTCCAGCACATGTGCTGAAACCAGATGCTGATAAGTTAGAATCTCGTACAGAAGTTCGCGTGTTTGTAGGATATCCCAAAGGAACGAAAGGTGGTTTATTTTATAGTCCTAAAGACCAGAAGGTCATTGTTAGCACCAATGCCAGTTTTTAGAAGAAGACTATATAATGGATCACAAGCCCAGTAGTAAAGTTGTTTTAGAAGAACTTAGAGAGGACATGTCTACTTCAGTACCAACAGTACAAGATGAAGTACCACAAGAGACTGCAACACGTGTCACACATGATACACAACCACAGACTATGCCTCGTCGTAGTGGGAGGGTTGTAAGGCAACCTGATAGATTCATGTTTTTGGGAGAATCTTCGGACTTGATCCGGTAAACATGAACCTGATCGAACATATGAGAAGCACTCCAAGATATAGATGCAGATCTTGGCAAAGGCAATGAATTGAAATAGAGTCTATGTACTCTAATAAGGTCTGGGAGCTTGTAGAACCACTGATGGTATAAAAGCCGTTGGATGCAAGTGGATCTACAAAAGGAAAAGAGGGATGATGGAAGGTAGAAACCTTCAAATCTAGGCTTGTTGCGAAAGGGTACACTCGAAAGAGGGAATCGATTATGAGGAAACCTTTTCACCGGTAGCCATGCTTAAGTCTATCCGGATACTCTTATCCATTTTTTGCTCATATGGATTATGAGATTTGGCAAATGGATGTCAAGATGCTTTCCTTAATGGAAGTCTTGAAGAGAGCATCCATATGAAGCAACGAAGGGTTCATTGAAAAGGCAAAGAGCATCTAGTGTGCAAGCTCAATCGGTCCATTTATGGACTAAAGCAAGCTTCAAGATCTTGGAACATCCGGTTTAATGAAGTAATCCAGTGATATGGATTTATTCAAAGTCCGGATGAATCTTGTGTATACAAGAAGTGTAACGGAAACGTGGTGGTATGTCTTGTACTATACGTAGATGATATTTTGTTAATTGGCAACAATGTCAAGGTATTATCAGACGTAAGGGTATGGTTGTCCAAACAATTTGATATGAAGGACTTAGGAGATTGTGCACACATTCTTGGGATCAAAGTTATAAGGGATCGTAAGAAAAGAATGTTGTGTCTATCCCAAGCTTCATATATAGATACAATCCTTGCTCGTTTTAGCATGCAGGATTCCAAGAAAGGTTTCTTACCTTTTAGACATGGAGTAGCTCTATCTAAAGAGATGTCTCCAAAGACATCGAAAGAGATAGAGGACATGAAAGCAGTTCCTTATGCTTCGGCTGTAGGAAGCCTAATGTATGCAATGCTATGTACGAGACCTGATATCTGTTTTACCGTGGGCATGGTCAGTAGATATCAGAGTAACCCTGGACAAGGACATTGGACTACGGTAAAGCATATATTAAAGTACCTGAGAAGGACTAGAGATTATATGCTAGTTTACCAAGCAGACGATCTGCTCCCTGTGGGTTACACGGATTCAGATTTCCAATCAGATAGGGATAACAGTAAGTCTACATCGGGCTATGTGTTTACTTTAGGAGGTGGAGCCATTTCATGGAGGAGTGTTAAGCAGAAATGCGTTTCGGACTCAACCATGGAAGCTGAGTATGTGGTAGCCTCCGAGGCGACTAAAGAAGCAGTATGGCTCGGGAACTTTCTAATGGACTTAGATGTGATTCCTGGTTTGCCCAAAATCATCACAATTTATTGTGATAATAGCGGTGCAGTTGCAAACTCGAAGGAACCACGAGCTCATAAGGCAAGTAAACATATAGAGCGCAAGTACCACCTGATACGAGATATCGTGAAGCGAGGAGAAGTTGTCATCGCCAAGATTGCATCAATGGATAACCTGGCAGATCCTTTCACTAAGGCCCTTCCGGCGAAAGCTTTCGATCGGCATGTGGAGGGAATGGGAATCAGATGTATGGTAGAAGATATGGCAGCTTAGTCATTAGTATAAGTGGGAGATTGTTGGAGTGTATACTGAAAGCCTAAGCTTTGTAAACATTCATTATGAATAAAGAATCACATTTGGTCTAATTATCTACATTTGTTTGTAGTTGTTCATTTAATTTATATTGTAGATAACATAGTATGTGGTGTCACATACAGAAGATGATGTTATCAATACCTTATAAATTATAAACAGTAGCTCACGACCAGAATGGAAAGGAACAAACCATTAGAAGGTCGTAGTGTAATTAGGTATTAGTTTATCTTGACTATATAATTACACTAGTACACTCAGAGTGTATTGAGTAGGACCATTTGAGGTCGTTTCTTTATACTGACTTTATAAAGGAACAAAGACCTCGGTTATTATGGAAGTGTGTGCTCTTAATCCTAATATAATAACAAGCACATATATTTGATATTTATTTCTTTAATTTATCAATGGGTGAGATTTAGTTCGATGAATCAATAAGTCCGATAAATTGGGAAATGATATCACTTATAGTGTGTGTTGTTGATTATAGAAGGAAACTGTGTCCTAGAGATACTAGGTTGATAATGTCCTCAAGAGGAGCTCATAAGGATTGTCATGTTAAACCCTGCAGGTGGACTTAGTCCGACATGACGATAAGGTTGAGTGGTACTATTCTTGGACTTAGACATTAATTAAATGAGTTGTCAATAACTCACTTAATTAGTGGACATTCGATATCTTAAACACAGGGAGACTAACACACTCATAATAAGAAGGAGCCCAAAAATATAATTTGGGATTGGTGCGGTAGTTCAATGATAGTTCTCTAGTGAAATGAATTATCATTGATAAAATTAAGTTGTGTGTTCGGGGCGAACACGGGATGCTTAATTTTATCGGGAGACCAAAACCAATTCCTCCTCTCGGTCCCTATCGTAGCCTCTTATTTATAGAGTTCTATACCCACCTATACCCACCTTCTATACCCACCCAATAGGGGCCGGCCAAGCTAGCTTGGGAACAAACTAGGGCCGGCCTAGGTATAAAATTGGGTGGCCGGCCCTAGCTTGAACCCAAGCTAGTAGGGTCCAAATTAAATTAAAAGAAATTTAATTTTAATTTTATTATTATGTGGAAGATATAATTTAAAGAGAATTAAAATAAAATATCTCTCTTGTAAAGATCTACAAAGATTAAAGAAAGAGATTAGATCTCTTTCCTTATTTGTAGATTGGAGAGATGTTTTATTTTCTTTAAAATTATTCACATGTTGATAAAATTAAAATTATAGAAATTTCGTTTATCAACCATGAAGAGATTTTAAAGAGAAATTTTATTTTTTAAAAATTTGGAAACAAATTAGGAAGTTTTAATTGTTGATTAAAACTTGTCCAATTTGTTCTCAATGATGGACCATTGAAGTTTGATTTGGAAAATTTATTTTATTTTTCTAAATTAAATCATGTCAAGGAAATTGAGGAAATTTTATTGTAATTAAATTTCCTAATTTGCCTAGGCCAAGGAATATAAAAGAAGGGGTGAGGGTGCCTTCATGAGAGAACCCTTATTATTTCTCTTCCTCTCTTATTCTTTGGTGTGGTCGCCTTTCCTCTCTTCTTCTTGTGGTGGCCGAACCTCTCCCTCTCCCTTGGAGCTCTTGTGGTGGCCGGATACTACTCGGAGAAGAAGAAGAAGAAGAAGAAGGAGAAAAAGCTAGCATCTCTTGGAGCTTGGTTAGTGTTTTGATTTTCTTCCTTGGTGAAGCTTCCTCTTTGTTGGCCGAACCTAGCTAGGAGGAGAAGAAGGTGATTGGTGGTTTCTCGTCTCGGAAGATCGTTGCCCACACAACGTTCGAGGTTAGAAGAGGAATACGGTAGAAGATCAAGAGGTCTTTCTACAAGGTATAACTAGTAGTTTTTCCTTTTCCGCATCATGCTAGTTATTTATGGAAATAATACCAAATACAAGAGGCTTACGTTCTAGAATTTCGAATATGTTTTTCGAAGTTGTGTTCTTTTGTTTTTTCTTTTCCTTGTGATTTGATTGTTCTCTTTGGTTAACCTAAAGTTATTTTAGGAAATTAAATATTAGCTTTCTATAAAAGGTTTTGTCTAGTCGGTGGTGGTTGCTCCCATATCCAAGAAGGTCATGTGCCTCGCCACGTCTGTACTGGGAATCAATTATGGAAATTAATATTTAATGGAATTAATAACTTAAGGAGACTTGGGTCGAACGTGTTAAGTTCCGCAGGAGATCCAAGTCAAAACCTAAAAGAACAAATAGATTAAGTTTTGGATCAAACGTGTTAAGTTCGCGATCCAAAATTTAATTTAAAAGAACACATGATAGCTAGGAAAAGGTTCGGACCTTTGTACAAAATTTTTATACAGTGGAACCTATAGGTTTTCCGAGTAGCAACCAACAATTGGTATCAGAGCTAGGGTTTTGTCTCTGTGTATTTGGTATTAGGTTAATTATGCACAGGTCATACATAATTTAGGCAGGTTAATAGTAGGATGTGCTAACTTTGTGGATACAGGATCCAACTATTATGGCTTTTAGTTATTATGTGTGTGATTGGACCCTTGGACATGTCAAGGGCATTTATCTGTGTGTGCATGATTGTATTTAAATACAGCAGGAGCTGTATTTAGTTTTATTAGGATTTTATTTTTTGATCTAGATACATGTACATTCCTTTTATGGAATATAGGATCAAAATGTAAAATTCTATTTATGTCGCGGATCGAATCTTGCAAAGCGTGGAACCTTCTAAGGACCAGAGGTGTAGCGGAACTAGGAGCAAGATGGATGCGACAGCTAGACCCGGTGGCGGTGGCCAAATATGGCAGCAGCCTGGGATGACAACACACGGAGGACAATTAGAGATAAAAGCCATAATAGTTGAAAATTAGATTTTCTATTTATTGCTTTTATATTGTGTGTATGTTAGTTTACAAGTTTAGTAGGCTAGCATAGTTAAAATTCCTCATTTATAAATAACTAAGTGGGAGAGGATTTTAAGTAAATCCCATGGTCTCCATTCTTGGTTTGTAAGTGATGCAAACAAGCTTGCGTTGGCTCGAGTGCCTTCCTCCATAACGGATGAGCTTGTTTGCGGATCACTAGAAGACTTCCATTTTGGATGACTATAGGAAGTTAATCAAGGCGTGTGATCTTCCCCCGGAAGGGCATAATCTTATTAATGGACTTAGTGTCAAGTAATGGTGTACACTTAGACACATCTAATAGTATCCTCCCAAACGGAGTTATCATTTGTGTGACCAAATAATACCAACTATTAATTTTATTTGTCAAAAAGTTAGGTTGACAAGATAATAAAATTAATGGGTTAAAACCCTCCTTTTACAAATGTTGAAATTGTATACGTCCACACTAACGTGGCATACAAAATTCACGGTGTTATGAGGTGTTAGTTAATTTAAAATAGTATTGTTTGAGGAATCAATATTATTCTAAATTTAGAGTTCTGACCAAAAGTTATTTGTGATTCTTAGGATGACTTTCAACCCACTGTCCATCATACTTCAACAAAATAGACTTACTGGACCAAATTACATAGATTGGAAAAGAAACCTGGACATTGTTCTTACTGCTGAAAGCTATAAATTTGTACTGACTGAACCTTGTCCTGATGCACCCACTGGTGAATCTACCCAAGAGGAGATTGAATATCATAAGAGATGGGTAAAGGCAGATGAGATGGCGCGGTGTTACATTTTGGCTTCAATGTCAAATGTATTGCAACATCAGCATAAAGATTTACCAACAGCTTATGATATTATGAACAATCTCAAGGAACTCTTTGGTCATCAGGATAGGGCTTCTAGACAAGAAGCTATGAGAAAGATAATGACAGCCACCATGCAAGAGGGTACTCCTGTAAGGGATCATATCCTAAACATGATGACTTATCTGAACGAGATACAGATCCTTGGAGGAGAAATTGATGGGGAAACCCAGATCGATATGATCCTCCAAACGCTACCTAGAAGTTTTGAGCAGTTCACTTTGAACTATAATATGAATAAGAGGATTTATTCATTAGGGAACTACTGACAGGCAGCGAAGGATTATTTCGTCACAATTCTCAAATTCACTATCTTTGAAAATGGTTCTACTTCTAAACCGAGAGGAAAGAAGAAGAAGAAACAAGCTGGTTCAGCAAAGAAAGTGAATAAATCTCAGAGTACAGGATTTAAAGCTGGAGTGAAGAAGCCGAAGGGCAAGTGCTTCATCTGCAAACAGTCAGGGCATTGGAAGGCGGACTGTCCTCGTAAGAACCAAAACAAAGGTATATCTCATGCTCTAGTTGTTGAAACATGTTTAGCGGTGTTATCTACCAGCACCTGGTGTGTAGATACGGGAGCCACTGATCATGTCTGCAATTCCTTGCAGGGGTTCCAGGAAACCCGACGACTATCTGAAGGGGAGATTACCGTCTACATGGGCAATGCTACTAAGGTGGCAGCTGTTGCAGTGGGAGATGTTTAACGTCGGAGCTCGACGGTCTTCCGCTCGGATGATTTATAGACACCGGCTCGTCTCTCGATATTTAACGTCGGAGCTCGACGGTCTTCCGCTCGGATGATTTATAGACGCCGGCTCGTCTCTCGATTTTTAACGTCGGAGCTCGACGGTCTTCCGCTCGGATGATTTATAGACGCCAGCTCGTCTCTCGATATTTAACGTCGGAGCTCGACGGTCTTCCGCTCGGATGATTTATAGACGCCGGCTCGTCTCTCGGTATTTAACGTCGGAGCTCGACGGTCTTCCGCTCGGATGATTTATAGACGCCGGCTCGTCTCTCGATATTTAACGTCGGAGCTCGACGGTCTTCCACTCGGATGAATTATAGACGCCGGCTCGTCTCTCGATTTTTAACGTCGGAGCTCGACGGTCTTAAGGCTAACTTTGAAGCAGCCGTTTGGCGAAGCTAGTTGCCCTTTAATCATATTTGCTTCCTGCATTACAAGTACATAGGCGGCCCAAAATATATACAAAAATGAGTTACATCAGTGCACCTTTCACCCAACTCGATAAGGCTGGAGATGATTCGCGCTCCATGGCCTATCCAGTTGCCGCCCGTCTTCATCCTTTAAATAATAAGCGCCCGAGCGGAGCTTTTCGATGATTTTGAAGGGGCCCGCCCAAGGAGCTTCTAGCTTGCCGACGTCGCCGACCGGCTTCACTTTCTTCCAGACAAGATCGCCGACCTGGAATGATCTGGGGATTACGCGCCGGTTGTAATTCTGCTTCATTCTCTGACGATACGCTATCAGCCGAACGGACGCCTTGGCTCTTTCTTCTTCGACCAAATCCAGTTCCTTGTTCCTTCGCTCGGCGTTGTCGTCATCATAATTCTGGATCCGAGCGGACTCGATGCCAACTTCGACAGGAATAACCGCTTCGCCGCCATATACCAGATGGAAGGGCGTGACTCCAGTTCCTTCCTTCGGTGTCGTTCGGATGGCCCACAAGACGCCTGACACTTCATCCACCCAGCTACCTCCCATATGGTCGAGCCGAGCCCGCAAAATGCGAAGAATTTCCTGATTGGCTACTTCGGCTTGACTATTGCTTTGGGGATATGCCACGGACGTGAAGTGTTGCTCGATGCCGTAGCTTTTGCACCAATCTTCAAGCAATTTTCCTGTGAACTGCCGTCCGTTGTCGGAAATAAGTCGATGGGGGATGCCGAACCGACAGATGATGTTCTGCCAGATAAACTTCTTGACCATCTGCTCGGTGATCTTGGCTAGCGGCTCAACCTCCACCCATTTGGAAAAATAATCGACGGCCAGTAGTAAAAATTTCCGCTGCCCGGTCGCCATAGGGAATGGACCTACAATATCCATTCCTTATTGGTCGAAGGGACAGGCCACAGTGGCCGCTTTCATTTCTTCTGCCGGTCGGTGTGAGAAATTATGAAACTTCTGGCAAGAGAGGTACGTCGAGACGGTCCGAGCGGCGTCTGTTTGCAGGGTTGGCCAGAAGTATCCGGCCAGCAGTATCTTTTTAGCCAGTTATCGTCCGCCCGGATGTCCTCCACATGATCCTTGGTGTACTTCTTGTAGGATGTAAGCCGAGTCTTCCGAGCTCACGCATTTCAACAGCGGACGAGAGAAGGCCTTCTTGTATAATTGATCTCCAATGAGTGTGAACCGGCCGGTTCTCCTCCTTAACAGCTGGGCTTCATTCCGGTCGGTCGGTGTGGCGCCCGAGCGCAAAAACTCCATGATGGGTGTCCTCCAGTCGCTCAGAAACATGAGGCCCTCCATCCGGTCGACGTGCGCCACCAAAGATACTTGTTCAATTGGCTGCTGGATGGCGACCGGCGTTATTGAGCTCGCGAGTTTGGCTAACTCATCAGCCGCTTGATTTTCCGCTCTGGGTATCTTCTGGACAATGACTTCTCTAAAATTGGCTTTAAGCTTCTCAAAGGCTTCAGCGTAGAGCTTGAGCCGGGCGTTGTTAATTTCAAACGTGCCAGAGAGCTGCTGAGCGGCCAACTGCGAATCGGAATGAAGCGTTACCCGACCGACACCCACATGCCGAGCTGTCTGCAAGCCGGCTATGAGGGCTTCATACTCTGCTTCATTGTTTGTAGCTTTATAATCCAGCCGGACGGATAAGTGCATCTTTTCTTCTTGGGGAGAGAGCAGCAATACTCCAATCCCGCTTCCGAGCCGAGTGGACGATCCGTCCACATATATTCTCCACATAGCTTCTGGATCTGGATTCTGCACCTCAGTCACAAAATCCGCTAAGGACTGCGCTTTAATTGCCGAGCGGGGTTGATATTGAATGTCGAATTCACTTAACTCCGTTGTCCACTTAATAAGTCGTCCGGACGCTTCTGGATTCAATAATACTCGTCCGAGCGGACTATTAGTTTTGACAATGATGGTATGCACCAGGAAGTATGGACGGAGGCGCCGAGCGGCGAGGACCAGAGCGAAGGCCAACTTCTCGAGCCCAGTGTAGCGAGATTCAGCATCTTTTAAAATATGGCTCAGAAAATATACAGGCTCTTCTCCGCTCGCCCTCACTAATGCCGAGCCGATTGCTTGCTTATTCGAAGATAAATAGATACAAAGAGGCTCACCTACGGCTGGCTTGGCTAGCACAGGCAAAGAATTCAGATATGCCTTCAGTTCTTCAAACGCCCGATCGCATTCCTCGTCCCAGTGAAATTTAGTAGCCTTGCGCAATATTTTGAAAAAGGGCAGGCTCCGGTCGGCGGTCTTGGATATGAATCTGGACAGAGCAGTTATCCGACCGGTCAGACGCTGCACTTCCTTCATATTTCTTGGAGGCGGCATATCTTGTAGAGCTTTCACCTTGCTGGGATTTGCTTCGATACCCCGCTCGGACACAATGTAACCCAAAAAATGCCCTCCTTTTGCTCCGAACAAACACTTCTAAGGGTTTAGCTTGACTCCATATTTTCGTAGCGTTCAGAAAGTTTCCTCCATGTCTTCGAAGAGATCGGCCGCTCGGACGGACTTGATGAGAATGTCGTCCACGTATACTTCCAGATTTCGCCCGATCTGCTCTTTGAATACTTTGTTCATCAATCGCTGATAAGTGGCTCCCGCGTTCTTTAGTCCGAACGGCATCACATTGTAGCAGTAGGTGCCGTCGGCTGTAACAAAGCTGACTTTTTCTTGATCTTCTGGGGCGAGCGGCACTTGATGATATCCTTGGTAAGCGTCGAGCATACATATCAATTCGCAGCCAGCTGTGGAGTCCACCAATTGATCGATCCGGGGCAAAGGATAAAAATCTTTCAGGCAAGCTTTGTTGAGATCCCGAAAATCTATGCACACTCTCCACTTGTTGCCCGGCTTGGAGACTAACACTACGTTCGCCAGCCAGCTCGGGAACTGAACCTCGCGTATATGGCCGGCCTCCAGAAGCTTCTCAACCTCCGCACGGATGATGGCATTCTGTTCAACACTGAAATTCCTTTTTCTCTGCTTCACTGGCCGAGCGTCCGGTCGGACATGTAGCTCGTGCTGTGCTATGCTCGGCGAAATTCCGGGCAGCTCGTGCATCGACCAGACGAAGACATCACAATTTCTCTGGAGGCATTTGATCACTTCCTGTTTCTGGCTTGCCTCCAAATCGGCCGCAACATACGTTGTGGCCTCCGATCGGGTTGGGTGAATCTGCACTTCCTCTTTTTCTTCATAAACTAAAGAGGGAGGTTTTTCAGTTATAGCGTTCACCTCGATCCGTGGCAACTTTCGAGCGGAATTTGCTTTTGCTCGGACCATCTCGACGTAGCATCGCCGAGCTGCTAGTTGATCTCCCTGTACTTCTCCCACTTTGTCCTCGACGGGGAACTTGATCTTCTGGTGGAAGGTGAAGACGGCCGCTCGGAACTCGCTGAGCACCGGTCGTCCCAAAATGACGTTGTATGACGAGGGAGAGTCGACCACCACGAAGTTTACTGTCCGCGTCCTCCTGAGCGGCTCTTCTCCCAGCGAGATAGCCAGTCGGATCTGTCCGACCGGCTGAACTTCGTTGCCCGTAAACTCGTAGAGGGGGGTCGTCATGGGCAGCAGTTCGGCTCGGTCAATTTGTAGTTGGTCGAAGGCTTTTTTGAACATGATATTGACCGAGCTCCCTGTATCAATAAAAACACGGTGGATAGTGTAATTGGCTATTACCGCTTTGATGAGGAGAGCGTCATCATGCGGCACTTCGACTCCTTCCAAGTCTCTGGGCCCGAAACTTATCTCGGGTCCACTCGCCCTTTCCTGACTTCAGCCGACTGCATGGATCTGGAGCTGCCGGACGCCCGCCTTCCTTGCTCGGTTGGAGTCTCCTCCGATCGGCCCACCAGCTATGATGTTGATCTCGCCCCGGGAAGTGTTGTTTCTATTCTCTTCCTCCCGGGTGGACGGTCTGGGTTGCTCCCTAGACCTTCGGGGATTATCTTCACGTCTCTGTATATGTTGCCACTCGGGAGTCTGCCTTTGCTGCCTATCGGGTATCGTCCGCTCGGCTTCTCGGGGCCTCTGTCGCCTGTCAGACGATGGTGATCTGCGGCCGCCACTCCGAGGAAAGGGATGAGCAATCAAGGGAAGACTCCGACAATCTCGTGTGTTATGCGTGTCCGTGCGATGGAATGAGCAGAACATTGGGGTCCATCTCTTCTTTGGCTTGGGCCGCGCGGCAGCTACCTCTTGTACGTGGGACCTAGCATGGGGAGAGCGGATTGCTTCGGCCCTTGGTCCTCTGGGTGGTTGATGAGCAGCGTGCGGCTTCCGTTCGGCAGGAGGAGCCCGCTCGGCTGGAGTTTCTTTTTTCCGGGCCACTTGCGCTTCCTCCACGTTGATGTATTCGTTGGCCCGGTGTAGCATGTGGTCGTAGTCTCGGGGCGGCTTCCGAATGAGTGATCGGAAGAAATCCCCATCCACGAGGCCTTGCGTGAAGACATTCATCATGGTCTCCGAGGTGGCCGTTGGAATGTCCATGGCCACTCTGTTGAACCGCTGGATGTAGGCTCGGAGCGATTCGCGGGCTTCCTGTTTGATGGCAAGCAGACTAACACTGGTTTTTTGATAGCGCCGACTGCTTGCGAAGTGGTGGAGGAAGGCCGTACGGAAGTCTTTGAAGCTTGTGATAGATCCGTCCGGCAACCTCCGAAACCACCGTTGAGCCGATCCGGAGAGGGTGGTGAGGAAAACTCGACACTTCACCCCATCTGTGTATTGGTGCAGGGTTGCAGTGTTGTCAAATTTTCCCAAATGATCGTCCGGGTCGCTGGTTCCATTGTACTCGCCGATCGTCGGAGGCACATAGTGCTTGGGCAGAGGGTCTCGTAGAATAGCCTCTGAAAATTGGCGGTTGATCCGCTCGGGCGATGCGTCCGCTCGGGGGGCTTTCCCTTTTCTGCTATCTTGTCTTGGCATTTCATCTGAAGATGATCCCCGATCTCGATTAGTTTCTGCGGCTTCAGGCGTGTGGAATAGGGCCCGATGGAACGCAACGGTGGCCTGAGGTACTTCCGCTCGGCCGCTTGATGCTGATTTTGCTTGCTGCTCTGCCCGCTCAGCTTGTGACTTCTGTTTTTGTTCCACAAGCTTAGCGGCCCTTAATTCGATCAGAGCATCGAGTTCCTCCGTGGAAAGCGTCACCGTGTGCTGCCGTCCACCCTCGTCCATTGCTTCCGATCGGATGCAGGAGCGTTCCCACAGACGGCGCCAAATTGATCATGTCCGAAAGCTGAATCAAGGGACGCTGGGCACGTGGCGCTCTCCAAGTCGCTGGCGTAGATCTCCGATTGGTCGTACGAAGCTCCGGCGAACTTGCACAGAAGTCGGGCCGGGAAGGGGTTCCCGGCGGCGACCCTCCGACGCTCAAGTCAGGCAAGCGAACAGTGAAGAAGTGGCTCCCAAAGTTGTAGAACGCGTACCTCCGGCGAAGTATAGGGCTCCTTATATAGAGCAGTGAAAGAACTCACGCACACATACCGAGGTAAACACGTGTTCTTAGCCCATACCTCGGTATGTGTTTGTCAGAGAGCTTACCTGACACCATACTGCTACAGTCCAAGCACGCTCTCGATGGGACAGCAGAACACCTCGTCGCCAGATTAGGAGTATGGCCTAGTCATAGGACTTGACAGCTGTCATAAGATATAAATTGTCCTTCTTTCCCTACCCCATGACAAGGTGTCCGGCCGGCCGGCTGGACGGGGCGTCCGGCCGGCACTCATCTTACACCCGACCGGACGGCACTCACATCCCGTCCGGCTCTTCGTATGCCTTGGTATGCTGGGGAGATCCTCGGTAAGGTGCTGTGGGGACTGCTAGCAGTATGTCACCTTGTCTTCGGTCTGCCGCTCGGCCCTTCGCTACTGTTCAATCGAGCGCCGAAACCCCGACTTCTGTCGGGGCGCATTTTGCCATCGGTTATTCACCGGTCGGCCGGCCGGGAGGTCGGCCCATCCTTCTCCGGTCGGCCGACCGGCCCGTCCTTCTCCGGTCGGCCACCTGACCCTTTGACTTCCACGTGACGTTGACCCCTCAGAATGGGGGTCCCTTGTTCTAACTGTCGGATCAATAGTCAATCTCTAAAATCTAAAAATAAAATCTTAAATGACATAACTATAAGCTAAAAAATAATAAAAAATCATAGAAAGAAAAAAAAAACTGAAATGCACCGTGTATATATATTTATTTCCTTTAAGGAAATACATAATATTTTTCTAATACATAATTGTGTATAATATTAATTTATTTATTAAAAAATAAAAAAATTAAAGCTCGAGCGCAACCCCATAATTAAATATCAAACTTGAGCTCAATCCTATAGGCTCGAGCGAGCTCAAGCTCAAGTTGAGCTTGTATAAATCAAATCAAGACGAGCTCGAGTTGAGCTGAGCTTGAGTTGAGTCGAGCTCGAGCCAGCCTAAGCTCAAGCTCGACTTGGCTCATTTATAGCCCTACTAAGGACTTTATGTCACACACCTCGGGCACACCTGAAAAAAAAAATTTTGTTTGAAATTTTTTTTGAGTTTAATACTATAACTCAACTCTTAACACCTATAAGATAAAATCTTATTAATATAAATGGGAGTTTAACAAATAAAAAAAAGGGAAAAAACATTGGTCACACGGCGTCCACAGGGTAAGGGTGACAACTTAGGGGGTGTTTGGTTCTTTCCTAGGAATAGGAATCGGAATGAGAATCATTGTATTGTGGAATGAGAATAGGTATGAGCATAGATATCACTATTAAAAGCAATGTTTGGTTAGTTGTATATCTTCTATCATAATAAATCAAAGTTTCCTTTTTTACCCTTAAAGGAAAATAAGAGAAAAAAATAGATGTGAGAGAAAGATGAATGTGAGAGAAAAATATGATGAAAGAGAATGATGAGAGAGAAAGTATTATGAGAGAGAAAGTGTGATAAGAAAGAATGAAGAGAGAGAAAGTGTAATGAGAGAAAATGAAAAAAAGAGAGTGTGATTGGAGAAAGTGTAATGAGAGAAAATGAAAAAAAGAGAGTGTGATTGGAGAGAGCATGATGAGAGAAAATATGATGTGAGAGAAAGTATGATAGGAGAGGATGAAGAGAGAGAAAATATAGTGAGAAAAAATGAGGAGAGAGTGTGTGATGAGAGAGATTGAGGAGAGAGAAAGTATGATGAGAGAAAAAAGAACAGTGAATATGATGGGAGAGATTGAGGAGAGAGAAAGTATGATGAGAGAGAAAGTATGTTGAGGAAAAAAGGAGTGAGTGTGATAAGAGAGATTGAGGAGAGAGAAAGTATGATGAGAGAGAAAGTGTGTTGAGGAAAAAAGGAGGAAGTGTGATAAGAGAGATTTAGGAGAGAGAAAGTATGATGAGAGAGAAAGTGTGATGAGAAAAAAGAGAAAAGAGAGTGTGATGGGAGAGATTGAAGAGAGAGAAAGTGTGATGAGAGAGAAAGTGTGATGAGGAACAAAAGAAGGAAGAGAGTGTGATGGAAGAGATTGAGGAGAGAGAAAGTATGATGAGAGAAAGTGTAATGAGAAAAAAAGAGGAAAGAGAGTGTGATAGGAGAGATTAAGGAGAGAGAAAGTGTGTGATAAAATGATGAGAGAGAAACTATGATGAGAGAAAATATAATGAGAGAGAATAAGGAGAGATAAGTGATATGAAAGAAAAAATAAATAAATATTTTTTGATATTTGATATTAATGGAGAAAATTTTAGTTTTAAGTCAAGGGTATTTTTGGAATAAGGGAATATTTTGATTGATGAAAATAGGGTAATGGCTCATTGAAGGGGAGGTACATGGGAATGAGTCATTACCCAATTTCAAGAATTCATTCCCTTATTTGTATTTCTATTCCTATAATCCAAACATTAACAATGGGAATCAATGATTCTCATTCCCATTCCTCACTCCTATTACCCTAAACCAAATGCCCCCTTAATATATATATATAAAACATTGGTCACACGGCGTCCACAGGGTAAGGGTGACAACTTAATATATATATATATATATATATATATATATACGCGTTGCACACTTCGTATATATCTCAATTTTTTTTTAAATTTAAAAATTTTAATACAACAATAACAATCAAGCCTTTTCTCACTAGGTGGGGTCGGCTGTATGAATCATTTTACGCCATTGAGCTCTATCTCCTATTATATCATCATCTATATTTAAATAAATTTTATCTTGTTTTATTATTGCTAACCAAGTCTTTTTTGGTCTTCCTCTTCCTCGTTTGATATACATATTTATCATAGTTTCACATCGCTTAACTGGAGCATTTATTGGTCGTCTAAGTACATGTTCGTACCATCTTAAACGTGTCTCTTGGAGTTTTCCCTCAATAGATGCAACTCCGACTTTCTCTCTAATGCTCTCATTTCTTATTTTGTCCATCTTCGTATGTCCACACATCCACCTTAACATCCTCATCTCTGCAACTCTCATCTTCTGCTCGTGTGCTCGAGTCATAGCCCAACATTCAGCTCCATATAACATAGCATGTCTAACTGCGATTTTATAGAACTTACCTTTAAGTTTAAGAGGTACTTTACGGTCACATAAAACATTCGACGCTCCCCTCCATTTCACCGATCCTGCTTGTATTCTATGTAAGACATCTCTCTCAATCCCTCCATCATTTTGTAAAAATGATCCTAAATATTTAAATCGCTCGGTTCCAGGCAACTCGTCCTCTCCTATCTAGACCTGACCACGGTTCGGAACCGACGGTTTGACGGTTCGGAACCGCCGGTTCGACGGTTCCAGGCAGGTCGACCCTTAACCTTAACCGCCCAAGACGGTTACGGTTCACGGTTCAGAACCGCCGGTTCACGGTTCGGTTCACGGTTCGTCACGGTTCGTCACGGTTCAAGATTAATATGTTAATAAAAATTAAAAATTAAAATTTAAACATTAAACATTAAAAATTAGAAATTAAAATTTATTAAAAAAAGGGCTTGCACTTATTTAAGTTGCCTACGTATCCCTTTAGGGGAATCAAAGCTCACGTAGTTCTTTTACATTTTTATCCTTTTACATTTTCATTCACTTCCATTTCCTGTTCCTGTCGTATTTGTTCCTTCAGTATCAAAATCTTCAACTTCGTCATCTGAAAGTTGCATTCCTTGGATTCTTTTCTCCGCTCTGGTCCAATCGTCCAGTAATGCTTGGGCTTCCAATGAGTCAGGAGACAAAGTTGATCGTCGTTCATCTAATATGTTGCTGCCGGCACTGAACGTCTGCTCCACAACAACAGTTGACACTGGACAAGCTAAAATTTCTTTTGCGATCACGGAGAGAACGGGAAAGCTTTGAGCCTTCTGTGACCACCACTTTAAGATATCGAAGTTTTCGCTATCTGCTTCATTAAAATCAAAAGAAGTCGTAAAATAATTCTCAAGTTCCTGTGTGGAACTTGAGGATCCTCGTGGACGTTTTGTCCGTTCTTTTAATAAGAGTTGTGCTTTTGTAAGTTTTAAATTACTACTAGTAGTTTGTTGAATTTCAGAAATATTAATTTGTGTTCCATATTTTGCATAATATTGATTATAAATATCATATAAATAAATTCTAACATTATATATAATATTAGCTGGATCAGGGGAAGAAGAATCTTTAATTGGAATTAAAGCATCATAATATAAAGTTAACATTTCTTGTAAAACTTCTAATTTAAATCTAGGATCTAAAGCAAATGCAATTAAATAAATTTCAGGAATTAAATAAAAATATTTTTCCCATTTAGTTTTCATAGCTAAGATGCAAGGAGATAAAGATTCATTATTAATATGTTCATTTAAAACTAATACTATATTAGAAAAATTTTCTAAAACTAATTGAGCAGTGGGATAATAAACACAGGAAAGTTGTTCGGTTGCATCATTAAATACTTTTAAAATTTCACAAATACTACTACAAATATTCCATTGTTGTGAAAATAAATATATATTAGCATTAGTGTTTTGTGCAAAAATGAACATAATAATTCTTTATATTGAAATGAATCTTGTAATAATTGGTATGTTGAATTCCAACGTGTTGGTACATCACGTGGAAATTTTTAGGTCTCATTCCATTAATTTTACAAAACCTACCCCATTGTTTCATTATAGATGGATGAGACCATAAATAAGAAATTGCAATTCTAATTGGTTTAATATAACTTTCTAAAATTTTTAAAACATCTTGAACACATAAATTTAAAACATGGCATACACAACGAATATGAAAAATAAACCTCCAATAATAGGTTGACAAACAAATTTTAGATCATCTATACAAGCGGTATTAGAACTAGCATTATCTAATGATATTGAAAATATTTTATGAGTTAAACCATATTCTTCTAAAATTAAACATAATAATTGTGCGATATTATGAGCATTATGTGATTCATCAAAACTCTATAAGCTAATAATCTTTTTGGAGATTCCAAGAGTTATCGATCCAATGGCAAGTCACACCCATATCTGAATGTGTTTGCCAATGATCACTCCAAATATCGGAACATAAAGAAACTTTATTATCTAATTTACTAAATTCATCAATTAAATTCTTTTTCCTTGTTTTACTAATTTTTAATTATACGAGTAAGTGTAGTCCTAGGAACACGTTTAGCACATGGATTAAGAGATTCTTTACAAAATCTTCAAATGTGCATTTAGATCCAAAACTAAAAGAAAGATGATCTACGGAAACAAATTTAGCTAATGATTCTCTTAATTTATTATCCGAATATAAAAATAAATCGGAATGGGTACTACCGCTAGTTGAAGAAAATCTTGATAATTGTGTTTGAGAACAGTCGAGTCCATATTCCGTCGGGTGCTTCGTTTCTACATATCGTTTCCGCCGGCTTGGAATTTGTAGGAAGCATTGCAGTGCTTACATTTTGCACGCATTTCTCCGACGGAAGAGTGACCTTCTCAAAATGTTTAGTAAAAATAGAAGATTTTAGAGGAGGAAGTTCCCGAACCTTAGAAGTAATTGCATCGGTACTTCCTTGTGTGTCGGGTGTCGGATTCGGAAGATGCTCGATCTCATCATCGGTGGATTGAATGTTGGGGTCCTCCTCCCGCGGATTCATTATTTGCTTTCCCTTCCGAGCTCGAGATGATGCACCTCCGCGGCCTCCTTCCATTGTAATTGAAAATTGAAAGCGAAAGATTAGAGAATACGAAAATGAGATTAAGAGTAGAGAAGATGTGTGTGAAAAATGATGAAATAAGCTCTCTATTTATAGAGTTTTGATAGTAACGGACACTAAATCATAGCCATTGATCAAAAAACGGTCAAATGATCCTAACCGTTGAAAAAAAATACCTAAAAAACCCTCCCAACGGCTACGAACCGCCGGTTAACCGGCGGTTCCAACGGCTATGAACCGCCGGTTCAAGCCGTTTAAAACAAAAAAAAATTTGCGGCTGAACCGCCGGGCCGGTTCCGGTTCGACCCGGTGAACCGGGTCAACGGGCAACCGGCCCGTTGACCCGGTTACGGGCCCGGGCCGGGTCCGGGCCAGACCCGGCCCGGGGTCGGGTCTACTCCTATCTTAACAATTGTTTCATTACTTCTAATATTGCTAAACTTAAATTCCATATATTCTGTCTTTAATTTACTAAGCTTAAAACCTTTCCCTTCTAGTGTTTCCCTCCAAAATTCCAACTTAATATTTACTCCTTCACGTGTCTCATCTACCAAAATAATATCATATGCAAATTTAAAAATTTTAATGTGCTAAATATATAGTCAATCTCTAAACTCTGAAAATAAAATCTTAAAATGACATAACGATAAGCTAAAAAATAATTAAAAAAAAATCGTAGAAAGAAAAAAAAACTGAAATGCACCGTGTATATATATTTATTTTCTTTAAGGAAATACATAATATTTTTTTAATACATAATTATGTATAATATTAATTTATTTATTAAAAAAATAAAAATTTAAACTCGAGCTCAAGTCCATAATTAAATATCAAGCTTGAGTTCAACCCTATAGGCTCGAGCGAGCTCAAGCTCAAGTTGAGCTTGTATAAATCAAATCAAGACGAGCTCGAGTTGAGCCGAGCTCAGATCAAGTCGAGCTCGAGCCAACCTAGGCTCGAGCTCGACTTGACTCATTTATAACCCTACTAAGGACTTTATGTCACACACCTCGAGCACACCTGAAAAAATTTTTTGTTTAAAATTTTTTTTTAGCTTAATACTATAATTCAACCCTTAAACTCTAAGATAAAATCTTATTGATATAATTGAGAGTTTAACAAATAAACAAAAAAAAAGTAAAAAACATTGGTCGCACACGGCGTCCACATAAGGTTGGCAACTTTATTTATATATATATATATATTTTGCACACTCCGTATACATCTCAATTTTTTTTAATTTAAAATTTTTAATGTGCTAAATATATAGTCAACCTCTAAACTCTAAAAATAAAATCTTAAATGACATAACTGTAAACTAAAAAATAATAAAAAATTGTAGAAAGAAAAAAAACTGAAATGCACCGCGTGTATATATATTTATTTTCTTTAAAGAAATACATAATATTTTTCTAATACATAATTATGTGTTCGAGGTATACCATTGATTATATATATTTTAAATGTATGTACAAGTATACCTTAATAAGGATATTCTAATATCCTATACTTTTGTATTTAGATATTAGATAATCTTATTATCGTTAATTAAGTCGAAACAAATCAAACCACTTACTTTAGGATGATCATCTAAGGTTTATAGAATTTTATTTGAGTCAATCAAGTAGGAATATAGTTTATGACTAGTTTACTTTAGATTTATATTGATAAACTAAATGAGTCCTCTCAAACACAACTTTGAATTAATATTTTTTTTCTTTATTTTCTTTTTCTCCCATCTGAAAGCTAGACAAATATTTAGGAACCATTATTTATTAATTATATCTAGTAAAATATTAAAACACATAAATTATTAAATTTTCTATAAAAAAATTAACTTACATTTTAAATCTAACTTGACATGAACACATTACATATAAATATATGAATGAATAATACACATCCTTGCATGAGAAAGAGTAACTAAAAAAATTAAAATGCATTATAAAAATAGAATGAGCTCTCCTAATGAGATTATTACTATTCGGGATGGTTCCAAGAAAAGGAGATGGGCGGGCTTTGGGTGTGTAAGGGATAAGCTAAATATAAAACCTTTTTTTTAAAAAAAAAATCATGTGTAATAAATCTAATGGGCTGGGCTAGAGTCCAGGACAGCTACGCGTGTCCCTGATTACTAAATGTACTTAAATCTTATCAGGGACGGATCCAGAAATTAAAGATGTACTGAGCTTAAACTTGGAAAGACTCAAATTCAATATATTAAATTATATATATTATTAAAAATAATAAAAATTATATATATAACAAAAAAAATTATTATTTATTCAACAAAATGTGACTACGAGCACTACTAGAATAATACTCTATAAGGACACGCATAAACGCCCTTATAGTATACTTATAACCACACTAAAGCTATGGTAACATCATTGAAAAATGTATTGAAATGCGGTGTTAGCATAGACCCTCTGATTTTCCTGACATTTGTATAATATCATTATAAAATATCTATGATAACTTCAAAAATACCTTAATTCTAACGATACACTGAAATATAAAAATGTAAAATGTGACTACAAGATTTTGAAATATAAAAATTATTTATAATAAAATTTACATCTATATCCTAACTAACTCTTGTTCAATAAATTGGACCTATATAATTAAACTCATTATATTAAGTAAAATTTTTGTTTGATATTGGTCCTAAAACATAGGATGGAAAAAATACGATGGACCCACTAGCATACACGTAAATGTATCCGATTGCGTCCACTCACACCTTGACATATCACATCAAAATCGTGTCAAATTCGACAGACATAATTAATTAATTAGAAAACTCATTATTCTATATGGTTGGATACTAATCCACAAAAATTAATACATCCAAATTATATTGTTTTATTATATTATTCATGTAATAAAATTATTATGTAATTTAACCATTTAGATCGTCAATAAATTATTTTAAAGTATGATTTAAAAGGACAGTTAAAAAAACAATAATGAAAATATCATATGTTTTATTGATTTATTTGTTTTTTCAGAATTTATTATGAAACGTGATTTGTTTCCATTTGATGTTCAATGTGCAAGCTACGTATGGAAATGAATCAGACTCATTTCAATGTCTCGATGCACTAGGGAAAATTCAATAGGAAAAAGATACTTACTTGACTTTGGGGTGGGCTATAGCTCAGTACTATCCTAATATAAATCCGTCTCTGAATCTTATACAATTATATTTTACCAATAAGTTAGAATTATGATATGTTTTATTTTACCATCTTAATTATACCAAAACAAGCAAAATGTAATCACAATAATTAGTCAAAACATAATTGAGTACGTAAAATGTTGGATCATGCACTCAAAATTAACATAGATTTTTTAAGTTACGCTATATTTAGGGCATTATTTTGATTGACCAATGTAAATTTCAGTTGTCCAAACCTCAACTACTAGTGTTAGGTTTCCTAAACTCATCATATATAGTTCATCTCGATAAGCTCTTTCAATACCATTTCTAATATAGAAGTTCCTTAAATAGTTTTACATAACAAATTCAAAAGATTTCAACACAAGTCTTCGTTGCTCTAATACTTCTAAACTTATTCATCCTCTCTAGCTTGGTAGATGCTTTGCTTATTTCACATTTGGTATCGTTATTTACCTCCCTTCATTTTGTTGTGGGGCTACAGTAATACTTCATTTACTTCACATTTACTCTTGATCATTCATCAAGCTTGATTACAATTTCAACCATCATTTCAATCAATATAAATGATCCTATTTGATAAATATAAATATCTAATTTAAAATAGTTATTAAATATTAAAATACTATAATTAAATATGACCATAGAGAGGGGGAAAGTGTTATCCTGATCAACATAAAACAACTATAAAAGTGTTAAAGATAAGTCAACTGGGCCAAGCATGGCCTAGGTCTAATCAGCCCATTTTTAAAGTAGGTCGAGAACCCATTTTGGTAGTGATGCGGATAAGTAAGGGTCCATATAACGGGTCCTTGACTCGGTTAATATAGAGTCAATGTACGAGATTTCTTCACCTCGGAATGACCTCAGAATAAATCAGCGAAACTTGAGGGAGCTCGGAATTAATCAGAGTGACTTTATCGAGTCCAACAAAGTCGAGGCCGAGTTGGAGGAAGGTTTGATTATCTCGGCGACAGTAATGAGCATGGGAGAGAAAGGTAAGTCTATTAAATGTTGGAATTATTCAGCCTCTAAGAAGTTTGCAATCATGATGACATGAAATAAAGGAGAATGGCGCATAGTTCTAAGGAGGAGGTTCCTCGATCTCCTCCGTCTATATATAAGTTGTGATTCCATTAAAGACCTCCATTCCGTTGTCTTTTAGACTCCGACTTGAGACGGTTCACGTCAAGGTGCGCCTTGACTCCTTCTGACTTTCTGTGGGTCTTTTTCAGCTAAGTAGAGAAAAGCTAATTAATTTGTTAGGATTTCATTTGCTCAACATTGGTCACTAAAGATAGATCCGCTAAAAGTCGACCTGATAGAAGTCGATCCATATAAAAAGTCAAATCTAATAACAATTTATTGGATATACGTGAAAGAAGTAGAAATGGATATGGAAAAAGTATGAAATTTCATTATGAATGAGATTTTAGTCTTCTATTGAAAGTTTCAAGACATATTGATTGATTTATATTGATTCATATGTATTGATGATGTAAATAAATATATGGGGAGAAACTTTTTTTTTTTTTATGTGTGGGTGGCATAGGGGGGATCTAGGGTCCAAATTACACTGAACCATATTGACTTATGTGTGAGCACGACGCTAGGGTCCAAATTGCACGAATGTCGGACCGGTTAAGACAAAATTTGCCCAAATGGAATAACTAACATTTTGTCACATAATGGGAATCACGGTTCACCGTTGTATCTTGGGAAACAAATGACCCGAGGAAACCTCGAAGCACAGCCGGAGATGGGGCGAATCTGTTTCAAAGAAACTATGACCCTAGCAGGTCTCAGTCCATCTGCTCGCTCGAACTTTGCGTTCGGTCGACATTTTCGTCCGGTCGCTTGGCTGCTTACTCGCTCAAACTCTTGGTCCGCTCGGCCGTACGCTCATTCTCTCGGTCGCTCACTCACCCGACCTCTTCTTTGCTTGGCTACTCGCCCGTCCAACCGTAGCTCGCTCGGCCTTTACGTTCGTTCGATCACACGCTCGTCAGGCCGCAGCTCGCTCGACCTTTACGTTCGTTTGGTCGCACGCCCATCCGATCGTAGTTTGCTCAGCCGCTTGTTCGCTTGCTCGCTCGGTCACGTGGTCTGCGACTTACCCGTTTGGTCGTTCGCTCACCCGACTGGTCATTCGTCTGCGTTCAACATTTGACTGAAACTAACTCTGACGGGTAGTCATGTTCCTCTCGGCAGATAAATTAAATTTAACTTGATGTATTTAAATTAATTCCTTAAATATATGACAAAAGATTATTTTATCTAACAAAACTAAACTATCAAAAGTGAACAAAGGACGATCTAGTGGGAGCTCACCTATGCCTCGATCTTAGAGTGATCAGTTAGGTATCATTGGGCAGCCGTTAATCGTTGAATATATTTATTATTTTAAGTTAATTAATTGACATTTTAAATTAATTGAAGGTTATTAATATTATATGTATAACCCGTGTTATAGATGCTATTTGGATATCCACACCGTTTCTTATATACCTTGGCGCTATGAAGAAAGTGATATGAATGGATCTAGGAATTAGACGTGGGTTGGGCTGGGATGGGCTGATCTTGAATTAGTTGAGTCGGTTAAGGACACTATAGAAGAAGTTCGTGTTCACTTCGCACGAGCACATTATCATCTCATTTTCCCTATATTTTATTGAATTTTTAAAATTTTTATTGAATGAATTTTTTTATTATTTATGAAATTATTAAGTTAATTTACTAGTAATGAAATCTAACTCTTAGAAGTTAAATATTTGGGGGTTAAGGTGGAAGCCTGGCGCTGACACCAACATTAGAGGCTATGTTACCGATAGTGAGGTAGAGGTAGTCGGTCCATAAGTGTGATACAAGACCGTGCTTGAGTGTCTTGCATAGGACCTCAATTCATAGTTGCTCGTCTTGACATTGACGTAAGGGTGCATCGCGTGTAGAGGACATATCGATCCGGTCAAGGGTGACTTTGTTGATGACTACGCCTCGAGGAGTGAGGGTCTAGCCATGGAGGGAGTGGCCATAGTCATGAGTGGCGACAGGGAAATGATATGAGAATGAGTAAGTGAGTTGGAAGAAAGAGACGATATTGTTAAGAGAACTAGCAAAGGACGACATAATTAATTAAAATTTAAAAGGTAATTATTTTTCATACATCCAATTTGTGGTTTTTTATTCATGAAATAAAATTAGTATATAATTAATTTTTCAAGGAAGAATTTAAAAGGTTATTTAGTGTTTAAAAAATAATTAGAATGTGTTTAAAAGAATGATTTTATAATTTTTCTAAATAATTTAATCTTCGACTTAGATTTGTTTATGTTATTTAATCAAAGTAGCAACCATGTAGGAAATGAATGGTTGTTTAAAAATCTCCATACCTTTGGTGATAACTTCATGTGTCATTTTGTGATTAATCGTATATTTGAGCTGGGATACAGCACAACCCACCCCTTACATAAATTTGTCTATGGCGATATGCACTTATGCAGTATTATAGTGGGGAGACATAATCGACACGTACCAAGTTTCTTAGAGCGTCTATATTATATACTTTATTCAAAGATTTTACTTTAAATTTTAGATAGAGTAATTAAAAAATCTTTACATCAATTACCCTATTCATTCTCTAAATTATATATTTATGAATAATATTTTTATAAATTTAGAGAATGGATTCTATTCCCTAAACATTATAAAAGAGAGAAAAATTATATATTTTAGATAGAGAAACTAGTATGGATGATCTTAAAACGTGCGGATGACGTGGGAAAGGGGAAAAATAGGGCTATTCAGACTCCACCTTCATTAAACACACTCCATTTTTTAAATACGCCTATCAATACATTTTTTATTAGAGCATCTACAATGGTTAGGGATATTTCTTCCAAATATTTGTGACCCCCACTTCCACATCATTCTTCAAATATCCTATTATTCAAATATCTCAAATCTCACAATAAAATATCCCACCAATCAAATATTTATGGGTTCCACCCATCAAATATTCACTCTAAAATATCTCCAGTTCCACCATCAAATATCTCACCAACTAAATATTTATGGGGCTCACGCACATTTGATTAACTTATATTTAATTTTAAGAAAAAATACAATAAAAGACATATAAATTTAAGAAAAATACTACTTCGTACGAATACAAATATTTTATAAATTTGAAATTGAAATACAGAGATACAAACTGATCTCATCCAGAAGCTGAGTCGGACAGAGGCTGGCTGCGCTGCCCTTGTTGTTGACGGAAAGTCGTTGAGACGCCTGGTTGACCTAGTACCTCCTGGAAAGGTTCCCACAGGTGGATGACGGGGGGTGATGACAGGGACGACGAGGCGAGGGTTCTGCACACACTCAGACAAGCCACCCTCACGTTAGAGACCAAGAACCAGGTAAAAAGTCCCCGAGTCAGGCCCTCTGACGCTTAAGTCAGGTACTTTTTCCCTAGAAGCACGGTGAAAGGATGAAAAGTAAAAGACGAGTGTGAAAAGACGAGTGAGCGTACCTGCGTAGAGACAAAGCCTCCCTTTTTATATAGCAGTGGGTACTTCTGGAGTCTGACGAGTGTCAGGGAATGTCGAGTGTCAGGATTTGTCTGTCGGTGAATGACACTTGACATCTTCTTATAGGTCTAAAGAGGAATTGATGTGCAATGAGCCCTAGACCGTTAGCATATTCCCTGACATGCGATGATTATTTTCTGACAGGTTGTTACGATTCCCTGGCTTGGTTGTCGTATAGTGCGTGTATGGCCCGGTCTGTTAACCCCGAACTGGATCCTCGTACTTGCAAACCTTGACTTGTGGGCCTAGACCTGTATTCCCCTGTAGTGTCTGAAACCACTTAATTAATTAATGAGATTTATTGGGTTAAATTATAATTTAATTATAATTTAAATTTATTTAATTAAGGAGATTTATTTGATTAATTGTAATTTAATTAGATTTTGAAGTTATTTAATTAAGGATATTTATTTTAGTAATTGAAATTTAATTAGAATTCATATTTTATTAAGAATTATAAATTTAAATAGATGAGTTAGTTAGGATTAATCAAGTTAACCTTTAATTATGGAATTTGGATTAATCAAATCAAGAAAATAATAGGATATATTAAATATAATATAGAATATATAATTAAACAATAATTTAAAAAAAAAGAAATACAAGACTAAAATTTTATGTAGCGTGTATTGTATATAGAAAGAGAGTATAAATAATATATATAATATAAACCCTATAATTTAAACAAGAATAAATAAATAAATAAATAAATAAATATATATATATATATATATATATATATATATATATAAGATTAATATATTATGTAGGTAATGTGTAACAAATATAGTGTAAATAATTATTAAGAAATTTTAATCATTTAATATATGAATTATATATCTATATTATATATATATGGATATTCATATAAAATTATATTAAATTGATGACTTAGTTTTTATATAAAAATCTATATAACCATGGATATATATAGGAAATATAAAGTATATAGTATAAATAATGGAAATAGGAAAATTATAAGATATATCTAGGAAATTTTAATTGAAGATACGGATATATTTTCAATGTGAAATTATATATATATATATATATATATATATATATATATATATATATGGATATGTATAGGAGATTTGATTCAATATCAAATTAATGACTAATATAAATAATATTATATGTATTTTTATATATATATATAATATAAATTTATTGAAATATGTATATTTAGAAAACTATAATATTTGATTATTATGTATACATTATATATGTGGAAATATATAATTTGATTCAATATGATGATTATTAAGAAACTATATATGAATTAAATATATTATCATGTATATGTGATATATACATGGATATTTATATATATGAAATTAGTATATGAAAATATATAATTTGATTAAAAATCAAATTAATGACTTAGTATTAAGAATATATTACCATATAAATATATATGTGATATATATATATATATATATATATATATATATATATATATATATATATATATATATATATATGTAAATATGAAATTATTATATGGATATAAATATGTATAAAATTAATGTAATTAATGACTTAGCATATATGAAGGAAGACAAGGTCCTAAGCTTTCACTTCTATTTAAACCTTACCCTCAAAAGCCTCACCTTGGATGTTGCCACCGGCCCTAAGAAGGTTTCCTACCCCTTTTTTATTTCTCCACCGGTGCTAGAGCTTCAACGGAAGACAAGGATTTAGGAGCTAAATACTTAAGGCATGTTCTCTAACTTGTAATGCATTAGTTAGTTTCTATGGTTGGTGAACTTCGGGTACCATAGGTTGAGGTATGATGCGCTAGTTTAAGTTCTCTTCTTAAGTTTTAAAGATTTGCGTAGATGAAGTATTTCAGATCTCTTGAGGAGGATAGTTCCTTCACTAAGTTGTAATGGTTGCCTATCATACTCTCGCTTTAGGAAGGTTGTGCATGTTCCTAACTTTATTAATGCTCTAGTTAGTTCTATAACTTGTGGAATTCAAATCCTATGGCTTCTAAGGTTCTTTACTGTATTTAGGAAAAACAACCCCATGGTTTTGGTTCTTCTCTTTCTCTTGTGCTGCAAATTGTTTGTGTTGATGTGGATTTTGGATTTAGTTCCGGTGGTAATTATGTCTGCAATCATCTTAGTTTCGATCATGTCTCTAGAATGCGCTTGTCGTAGTTTTGTCCGATTTTAGAGGTTACTGGATTAGGACAATTCATGGCTTGATACGTGTTTCTCCCTAAGCTGTATGCGTTTCTCCCTTCTAAAGTTAAGAGAATTTTATTGGTCAAAATTATTTATGAAAGGGATGTCATGATATTTGCTATTAATTGATTTTATGTTCATGCAAAGGAGCAATGCAGTAAATTATCTTTTGATTTCAAAGAAATAATATTGTTGCATGCCTAAGGTGACCATTGAATATGTTATTGTTAAATTAATTGATTCCATGTTCATGCAAAAGAGTAGTGCAGTAAATTACCTTTTGATTTTCAAGTAGCAATATTGTTGCACGCCTAAGGTGACTCTTTATATAATTGTTGAATTAATTGATTCCATGTTCATGCAAAGGAGCAATGCTGCAAATTACTTTTGATTTCCATGAGGTAATATTGTTGCATGATAAGTGACACTTGTATGTATAATTGTTGAACCTTATCTCCATGTCTTTTGTGTTTTGTGACATATACGAATTGTATGAGTATGACTAGAGAGGATCCACAAACTGTTCATCTCAATTTAATTTAATTAAAGCAATTAAAAATCAGTGTGTAGCTGGGTAGACTTACCTTTAATTGAACGAATCCACTAGGTTTTTAGGAGATCTCATACATAAGTTAATGCTCCTACATAGGTTGCTAGGTAGAAGTAGTCCTTGATTCTCTAGTTGATTGCCATATTTAAGTTGCTATGCATGCTTATGCTATGCTGATACACAAGTCAATTTTTAAGTTTATGTTATAAATTTGCATGCTTATGTTAAGATTTACGATCATACTCATGCTTAAGTAGTGATCAAGTTTATGTTAATTGCATGATTAAGTTTATGTCGATGTTTATGTAATTATGCGGTAGAGTGTGACCGGTGTCCTTAGCCCGGGAGCTCGCCAATCTTATGTGGTAGAGTGTGACCGGTGTCCTTAGCCCGGGAGCTCGCCAACCTTATGTGGTAGAGTGTGACCGGTGTCCTTAGCCCGGGAGCTCGCCAACCTTATGTGGTAGAGTGTGACCGGTGTCCTTAGCCCGGGAGCTCGCCAACCTTATGTGGAAGAGTGTGACCGGTGTCCTTAGCCCGGGAGCTTGCCAAACTATGTAGTTGAGTGTGACCGGTGCCCTTAGCCCGGGAGCTCACTAACTCTATGTGATTATGATCTTTTTCATATTTAGCTTATTTACATGTTTATGCTTCTGTTCATCTTTAGTATGTACGTTTATGCCAGCCAATATGCTTATGCCTATGTTTATATACATGCTCATGATTATATCTATTTCATGCTTAGTTTAATTACATGCTTATGCTTATGCTTTTGTTCATCCATAGTATGTACATTTATGCTAGCTAGTATGCTTAAGCCTATGTTTATATGCATGCTCCTAGTTGTGTCTATTGCATACTTAGCTTATGTACATGCTTAGGTTTATGTTTATGCTTGTATGCCTAAGTAGACGTCTACTCTCATGTCCATGATGTGCCAGTAAGTAAGACCTAAGTTACCTTTGATGTGGTTTCCCTTGGTACATTAGATTATAAACGCTAACTAATGCATAACATTGTTTTGAACATGTTGAGTCTCTCGACTCACACTTTATATCTTTTTTTTAGACGGTGAGATGAATGGGATAGGAGACATTGACTAGTGAGCCAGCTCAGAACAAGGGCAGTACAACCCGAAAGGCTTCTAGATTAATTCCGTATGTAGTTATGTTTTCTTTCGAATTGTCTATGTAATTTATTTGAAGTAAGGAACCATTATGGAAGTGTGAGTAAGTGACGTCCGCAGGTTATGTATTATATATGTGCAAAAAAAAAAAAACTAGGGTCGTTACATCCCCGGTGCATTTCCTGGCGAATTCCCTAGCTTGTGTTTGTCGTCTCGTAAATCCAGATCTGTACGTCTAACCCTCCATTTGTCATTCAGTAGATCCCGGTAAATCCAGACCTGCGCTTATTGCCCTGCCAGTCAAGGCTTTCATTTATCGTTCATTAAGTCTCGCTCCGTATGCACGACCCTGCTCTGTATTTTATCATGTAGTCCGGGATTGTATCCTATAAGCCCTGACCTGTAAACCTTAGTCCTCCTATCCTGACCTGTAACACCCCAAATTTCCTCAATTAGAGTCCTAAAAGTAATTTAAAAATATTTAAAAATGCTATAGAAATATTCTAGGGATTTTTAGAGTATTTTTATGTAATTTTTGGAGGTCGTTTGATATTTTTACTAAACGAAGAAAGTTTTGACAAAAAAATATTTAAGCCGAGGTTCGAACCAACAACCTTTGACTCGGTCAAAATCCAGCTAACCAAGTGTGCTAGCAGTCGTTGTTGACAAAGTAGGAAGTGAAATATATTTAAGTAGTATAAGTTGATAACAGAAAATAATAGGAAGAAAAAGGTTGCAGCTGAGATTTGAACCCACGAGCCAAGTTTTAAGCAACGCGCGACTGACCAACTTTTCCAGCACATATTACAAATTAAAATGGAGAAAAATATATTTTAGTAGTAGTTAAAGAATAAGAGATAAATTGGAATAAAAAGAGTTCAGTTTAGGAATCGAACCCACAACCTTTGACTGGGGGCAAATCCGGCGAACCAAGAATGCAAACGGACAAATTTGCTTAGAAAAGTTAGAAAAATTTATTTAAGATAATTAACAGAATATTGGATTATAAAAGGGATAAGTTGATGTTGGATTTGTTTGTTTAGAAAAGGTAGCGAATTTATTTAAGATAGTTAACAAAATATTAAGTTATAAAAAGGGAGAACTTAGGGATTATTTTTCAAAACCTAAACCTCTCCTCTCCTTTTCTCTCCCGATGGCACAGCGTCTCATGTTTGGGCGAAGGAAAAAAAAGGGGGGGGGGATCTAGGGTTCCTCTCCGGCGGCCGGCCAAGGGAGATTTCGGGAGATCTTCACATGGTTGTGATCCTCTCGTCAAGGGGAAACCGTGAGCACGAAGAAGGGGTCGAAGCTTGCAATTTCCGCAAACCCTAGAAGTTTTCTTTCCGGTTGTAAGCCCAAGAACGCAAAGGTAAGTGCTTCTCACCTGCAGTAGGAGTAGTTTCGGACCTTTGTTCTTTTGAATTCAAAGCATGAGTATTGTACAGATTTTTAATTAAGCCTTTAGTGCAGATTTTAATTAAGCTTATAGTGCAGATTTTTATGTAGGCTTATAGTGCAGATTTTAATTAAGCTTGTAGTGCAGATTTTTAATTAAGTCTATAGTGCAGATTTTAATTAAGCTTATAATGCAGATTTTTATGTAGGCTTATAGTGCAGATTTTAATTAAGCTTATAATGCAGATTTTTATGTAAGCTTATAGTGCAGATTTTAATTAAGCTTATAGTGCAGATTTTAATTAAGCTTATAGTGCATATTTTAATTAAGCCTATAGTGCAGATTTTAATTAAGCTTATAGTGCAGATTTTTAATTAAGCTTATAGTGCAGATTTTTATCTAAGCTTATAGTGTAGATTTTAATTAAGCCTATAGTGCAGATTTTTAATTAAGCTTATAGTGCAGATTTTTATGTAAGCTTATAGTGCAGATTTTAATTAAGCTTGTAGTGTAGATTTCTTAGAGCTTTAGAGTAGATTTCTTTAGAGCTTATAGTGCAGATTTCTTAAGAGCTCATGGTGCAGATTTCTTTAAAGTTTATAATGCAGATTTTTGGTGGAACTTGTAGTGCAGATTTTTGGTGGAATTTATAGTGTAGATTTTTGGTGGAACTTGTAGTGCAAATTTTTGGTGGAACTTATAGTGTAGTTTTTAAAGAAAAAGATTATAGTGCAGTTTGGTTAAGTATTATAGTGCAGAATTTATGTTTGCATAGTATGCAGAAATAGTGTAGCATAGAATGCAGAATCTTGATTAGTATAGTATGCAGAATTTTGATTAGCATAGTATGCAGATTTTTGTTTATGCATTTCAAAGTTAGAATTTGTTTAAACATTTCAGTTTTTAAAGAAGCATTCTTTTATTAGAGGTATTAACAAGTATAAGAAAGATAAAGAAAAGAAAGAAAAAGGCCAAGACCTTAAGTAGATCCCAAAGTCAAGACTTTAGGGATTTTGGCACACAATGTGCTCGTTAAAATGCTAAGGCATTTAAAGAAGAAGTAATTAAGATAAATCAACTTATAAATCAGTATTTTACTTTTATCAGTGGCACTGTGCTGGACTCTTAGTTGTCCTTGGGTTGGGCTCCCATAGTCGTCCATATGTTTAGATAACCTAGTAAACCCTATTAGATTCGGAACCAACTATCTTGGGTCTAGTTAGGGATGCACATAGCAAGTACAATTGCCGGACCCAAGAAGAAAGTTGATTATTATTTTTATCTATTATGAAAATAGTTTTCAAAACTTCACAAATCAATTTTAGATTTATTTTATTCACATGCATATTCGAGTTTTGTGAGTTAGATAGCGCTTACTAAGCAATTTTGCTTATAGTTGCATTTCCTCTTACTGCAGATAAAGGAAAGGAAAAGTTATAGCAAAGGAAGGCGACAAGGAGGTGCGGATGGATGTATGATGCCTGGACTATAGAAGCCTTGGGATTTAGCATAAGAATTTATTAACAAGGAGTTGAGTAGAATGTATTAGATGAGTCATTTAGTCTTCCGCTGCTAGTTAATTGTATGTTTTGAGTTTTTTTAGAATTTATATATTGATCTTTACATGTGAACAACTCTAATTAAGTAAAGTTAGTCCAGTAGCGCTCCGCCATCACAGTCCAGTAGTGAGGAGGGTGGGGTGTTACATGACCTGTATGACTTCCTCTGTCCTGACCTGTATGCCTTGATCTGTGTGTGTAAACCTTAGTCCGCTTACATTGAACTATAAGCCTTAGTCCTCCTATCCTGCCCTGTATGTCCTGATCCATATATCCTGACCTGTGCGTCTTGATCCATGTCCCCTATTCTGTCTGTCTTATCCTGTGAGTCCGGACCTGCAAGCCTTATGTCGCCTATCCTAACCTGTACATCCTTCTCCGTATATCCCGACCTGTACGCCCTTGGTCCGCGTATCCTGTTTTGCGAATCTAGTCCTGTAAATCCCGACCTGTAAGCCTTTATCCGCATATCCTGACCTGTATGTCTTTGGTCCGCGTATCCTGTTCTACGAATCTAGTCCTGTAAATATTGACCTATAAGCCTTAATCCGCATATCCCTACTTGTACGTCTTTGGTTCGCGTATCCTATTCTGCAAATCTCATCCTGTAAATCCCGACCTGTAAGCCTTAGTCCGCATATCTCAACCTGTATGTCTTTGGTCCGCGTATCTCGACCTTTACGTCCTACCTTTCGCGCTCATACTCCCCATGTAGGCCTAACCCCTGAATGTCACTTATGCCTGACCGGGACCATCCTGTAACTTGGACCTTGGACCCCCACGTAAGCCAGACTCTTGACCCCCACATAGGTTGGACTTTTGACTCCCGCGTAGGCTTGACTTCTAACCGCCACATGAGCTTGACTTTTGACTGCCTCGTGGGTTTGACTTCTGACCGTCCCGTGGACTTGACTTCCGACCACGTCAGCTATCCGACCCTACTATCATGCACCGTATCACAAACCATATTAAATTAATAAAACACGTAACGATAAACTATAATTAATAAAATAAACATGGAGCAGATAAAATAAATCATAGAAATTAACTGCATGTTTAATTTTTTCTTCAGTTGTTCACATATCGCTAGATGATTTTGAAGTTGTTCATCTGTCATGCCTCGTGTGTCCATTACGAGGAGTTGATGTGCTTGGATGAGTTGATCAACTTTCTTATTGTTATTATACTCTTCCAAATGTGCCATTGATTGTTGCATAGCCTAATTCAATTCATCAATTAGGCATACTCTTTCTTTGCCTTTCCTCTTTGTTGCCTTCTGTCCTATTGGACGAGATCGGATTTCTCTATCATCTATATCAACAATTGTGTTAGGATTAGAAGAGTCAGCATGCGCACCTGATGATTCTGATGTTCTTGCTTTCTTTATAGTTTGTCGCTCTGAGGATTGAGAAGCATACATTGGACTATCTTTCACGATTCTCCACACATGCTCATATTGGAAAGTAGTTTTAAAAGTACTCTTATATTCTTCATGAGCTTGCACCATCAAATCCTCGTCACTCCATCCGCTTGGTCGATTATTATACCATTTATTGTAGATTCCATTGTATCTATTTACGATCTTTTTTAGTGAAGCCCAATGTGATTTTTTCGCAGTTCTCTTTTTAGCTCCCTTATCTCGATTGGTATTGTAGTATGACACAACTCGTTTCCAAAATGACTCATTCTTCTGGGCATTACCAACCACTGAATCTTCATTCATAATTGTGTAGGTCGCTGCAAGGAGCTTATCATCTGTTATTGTCCATACTGTTCGCTTGTTATAGTCTTCATCTAATTCGTTGCCCATCTCTGGTGCTTGATTGAGAATAATATCGTCATTTGCAATTTCATATAAGAATGGAGGAAATTGTGAATCGGGGGCTACATAAGGTGTACCTTTATCACTGTCAATTGCATCAACACTAGCTCTTCTCGATTCATTTGATTGAATCTCTGATGATTGAAGTGAATTAATTTCATGAGATGGGGCTTGCAAGAAATACTGACTACTTTGTCAATATTCTGGAGGATATGCATAAAACGGAGCTCGAGGGTCGCCACTTAAAGAATTTGGATAACTTTAGAAATTATGGTAATATAGTGGTGAGTATGGAAAAGGTTGAAAATTTGGTGGATGTTGAGTGGGAAATGGAAATTGAGGATTGAAGAAATTAGGACGAACTAGAGAATTTTCTTCACTAGAATTTTGTCGATATTTGGAGAGTTGAACAAATCCCTAAAATAATGACTAGAATTTTTTATCCATTTCTCTCTAAATTTTTGGTAGACAATGAGTATGGAAGTGATGAAAATAGATGAAAGAAACGATGTATATATAGGGGGAAAATAAACATTATCCAACGTTCGAAAAAATGAACGTTGAGATTAACGTTCGTTTTTTTTCTTGTTTGATTTTTGATTCTAATGTTATTATTTCTTTTTATGTTTTTTTCCAACGTTTATTCGTTTGAACGTTTTGATTTTGTTTCTTTTAACGTTCATTTTTTGTTTTTTTTTTCAATTTAATTGAATTAAAAAAATAATAAAAAAATAACAAATAATGGTAGTCCACCATTTTAGTGGGCCCCACAAGAGAATTAGTGTATGATGATTTTCAATTACCCCTCAAATATCTCTCACAATGGGCTATATTTGAGAGGGGGATATTTGGAGAAATATCCCCTCCAAATATCTCTCATTAGAGATGCTCATATAAATATTTCTAAATACACCTCGTAATATTTCTATTTTACCCTTTTTAATAAAAAATTCTAATTTAGTGAAAAAATTAAAAAGAAAAATCCGCACCCATCTCCAACTTTCCCTCCTTCATATATCTCTCTCTTCTCTTCAATTTATAGGCTAGTGCTAGTTCAGTTTTTCATTTTGTTCTGCATTATTATTACATAGGTAAATTTTTATTTTTGTTAGATTTCTGTTTAGTTTTCATTTATAATCATAGAAACTTACTTAATCTGATATCTTTAAATGAAAATGACTTTAGGATTGTGTTGGATTGTTGATATTGTAAAATGTATAATATAGATATGATGAAAATGCCGAATTTTTAATCGCACGCCGTTTGATCCTGATCCGCCAAACACATGGTTACCTATTCGGTTACCATTGGCCGAACATACTAGGATTTGTTTCGTCATGATCCACCATACGCACTAAGATTTGTTCAGTTACCATTGCTGCATGATTGTATTAGGTTGTAGAGATAAAATAGATACAGAGAGAAAAGAGAAGGGGAAGGGGAAGGGGAAGGGGAAGGGGAGGGAGATATTTTAAATTTTTTTATAAAAAGGTATTTTAGAGGAAAAAAAATTAGGGTGGGTTTAGTAAAGGGTTGAATCCGATCTTGATCGTGACTTTTCGCCCTTATTTCTCGCCTACTCAATCTGTGTTCTTCTCAATTCTCGACGGCCACATGAATCTCTCGCTCTTCTCCTGGCGACACGAGAAGGAGCCGTCGTCGATCCTTGTTAAGCAGCGAGGATGTTGCCACTTCGCAAGCGAAGGCAAAGAGGAGTTCGCTTGGCACCGTGGGCTTCGTCTTTTTCCTCATCTTCTTCTCTTTCTCTTTGTGAGTCTGCTTTCTATTCTCGCTCTCAGGGAGAGGGGAAAGCGAGGAGGAGCGTGCTTGCTTTTGGGATGTTCGGCGTGAGTCCTCTTCTGCCTCTTTCTCTCTCTATTTTCTCAGCGATCTGTGCTTCAACTCGCTTCAATTTTGCTCAATCAGTAGTTTTATTTGAATTTATTTCTCTATGAGCTTCCGGATTGTCAAATTTCCCCCTTTTTTGGTACTTGAAATGAGGTTTTGTTGAGTGGAAAGTAGTAATACTAGTTGCTATTTGCCACATTGGGAAATTTGAAGGAAAAAAAGAGAGAGCTTGTGATAGAGGGTTCATCCCCTTCTACTGTTACTTTTTGCTGATGAACTTTCGCCAATACATCTTTCATCTCCTTTTGGCTTTCTTCCGGAATTTGTCTATGCAGGACAGGGAAGATCGGTGTTGAAAGACACAAACGAGAAAACCAATTTTGATTCTTAATGCTGATTCATATGATGTAAACAAGGGGAGAAAGCTTCAGCAGCAACAGCAATTAGACTCCCCGGAAGCTTGCCGCAGTGGCGGTTCCCATCATTCCTCAGAAGAAACCCCATCCTTAAAGGGTTTTAGTGATCATCTGCGTGGACTACCGAGCACGAATATGGCAACCTCCCCTAGGCCAGAGGGGGCTCACTACGACAATGTTGGACCACACAAAACGCTTTTGTCGAATCCGACAGCAGGACTTCCTGAGGTACATTATGATCAAGTCATGGTTCTGTCTAATGCAGCTGGAGCTGGAATGCCGAGTGTAGCTCCGGTTCTTGGTAGTAATCATCAGCTTCTTTCTTTGGTGAATGACAAGGCACTTACAGGTGGAAGTGTTTGTGTTAGCGGTGATCATCTTCAAGGTCAGTGTCAGTGAGTTTATTTAGTTTAGTAAATGAATTCTTGCCATGGGCAAGAGCTAATTGTTTTAGATAGAAACTCATACCAATCTCCATTTAGTGCCTGAGAAAGCTGCGTGCACGAACATGATTGGGGGAATGCCTGTTGCATTAGCCCCTATGACTCCAGCGAAGGATAAACAAGTTTATGGCTTTATACAGCATGAAATGAGTCAAGTAAATCAAGATGACCTTATCCACAAAGGAAGCATGAAGAAAGCTCACACAAGACAAGGCTGTGTGAATGTCTTGCTTGATTCTTCTCAGCTAGTAGCACCTATAACTCCAGATAAGAGTAAGGCGTTGGAGAATAATCATGAAATGATCCAGTCGACTGGCATTGGTCTGAATAGGGATGGGAATGTACAGGAAGGAAGTCAATCCTCTGGAGACAGTTTGTTAATCGAAGGTGCTTCCTTAATGAAACAAAGGATTGAGATACATACTCCATTTTCATCTCATTTTAGTCAACCAGTTGAGAGAATAAACATAGAAAGAAACCTAAGAACTAAAAAGACGAAAGCAGCAACAAGGAAAAAGCACAGGCCTAAGGTTCTTAAAGATTTGCCTTTTGGCCCAAAAGAACCAGTAATTCCAAAGCCAGTTACTCCCAAACAGGTAAAGAGAAAACAAAACCAGTCCAGGAGTAATGTGCCTAAAAAAAACTCAAATTGTTCAAATGCACCACAAGAGATGACTAGAGATACAAGCAAAACTTCAAGAATAGCAAGGAAATCTTCCAACCAACATAGTGATAATGGGACTAGACGAAGACTTGATTTTTCTTCTGAAAACCAATCTGTAGATGAGCATCCAAAGGATGCATTCATTGGATCTCCAATTCATTATTCTAGAAGAGAATTATTGAAGAAAAATTGGAAGCATCTGGCTAGAATGGCTGGCAAGGCAAATAGTACATATAAAACCCACATTGTTGAGGTATCAAAACAGAATAATATTCAGAGTCATGTAAAGTTAGATGGTGATACAGAGATGACTTTAGTGCAAGGGGAAATGGAGAATGAACAAGCTAAAAGTTGTTATAATCATGTTGACAATGCCCGAAGAGGTTGCATATATCCAATTTCAAGTAATAAAGCCTTTATGCAGACACATGCCAGCAATATTCCACAATTTCCACCGGAATGTAAAAGGAGGAGAACCATGCTAATGCACAATGGGAGATTTGGTAAAATGAAACGAATCTCCAAATCATGTAGCTTTGTAGATGAACAAAATTTGGTAACATTGGGTGATTTGCGAACCTCAGATTTCATATTAACATCTGATCTCATCAAACGAGTGACAAAGAAGAGATCAAAGGTGCCTATTCGAGCCCCTAAGCCGGTTCTCACTGAGATAGTTGCAGGCAACAAAGAACTTTTGCAAAACCTTGAAAGTAGACATCAGGAATGTGTCGAAGCCTTGTTCACAGATACTCGTATGAGAATCAAAACAGGAAAACGAACAAAAAGGAAACATGTTCATCTCCATTCAACATCTGACCAATGTACTGATATGTCGCAAGCAATTGTGCCTTATATGTATCCAACATATAATTACAATGCAGCTGAAGGACAATCTGCTCTTGTAAGTTATGAAAGCAACATGATTGTTCCATATGCAGGATCTTATGAAACCAAGAGAAAGCGCCTCAAAGCCAAGGTTGATTTGGATGATGAGACCAAAAGGGTATGGAATCTTTTAATGGGAAAAATGATCAGATATGAAGGATCAGATCCGGACAGAGAAGAGCAATGGGAAGAACAAAGAACAGTATTTGGTGCTCGTGCAGATTCATTCATTGCACGAATGCGTCTTATCCAAGGTACTGCTAACAATGCCTCCATCTTTATCAACCATATTTCAAAATATTTTCACAAGAGAATTATCTGCACAAATAAGTTGAAACATAAAAGCAAGTAACCACAATCTATGAGCTGAGTGGACTTCAACAATCTTTAGAAATCTCTAGTGGTAAAACTCAGTTCTGTTAGTGTTTTTCCTCCAAACAATATTATTTTGGAAGGACAAATGTGATTTCTAATAAGTGTCTTCCAGTATTTGGCCTTACAAGATAAACCATCATCATTAAGAAAGAAACGGTAATTATTAGATCACTAATAAGTTGCAATTATTTCTATTAAGCAGCTGATCAGACAGCATTGAAATTGCATAGCAGGAATTGCAGATGCTAGAGTTCTCCTACCAGATTTGTTCTTTTGTTGCAGTTTCAATACATGCATTTAGGTCATTAGATACAAATTTAAATATGATCATCAAACTTGAGTCGTACCTTTTCTTGTTGGTGTGAGTTCATTAAAAGTTTACTTCTCAAAAGAGACTTTTGCAATTAGGAAAAAATTGCAGAACTTGATAGGAACTAGAACCCTCAAGATAGTGGAAAATTCATACCATAAATGTATTGTGCTTCTATATAAAACTAGATATGTTTACAATTAGGAAGCTATAGCGAGATGTCTCTTTCTCGAAAACTTAGTTACTGCAAGCAGTTCAATATGTTCTTATGAGAAATGTCTTTGCTTTTAGGAGATAGACAATTCTCTCCCTGGAAAGGTTCTGTATTGGACTCTGTGATAGGTGTTTTTCTAACCCAGAATGTATCAGACCACCTCTCAAGGTATCATGACATTAGTTGTTTATATTTCAGTAATTTCACTATTCAATATTATCACCCGTTTTATCTCATGGCCTAAAACTTGACCTTGTTAATTGTACTTGATTTCCAAGTATTCTTATTGTTTTTACAGCTCTGCTTTTATGGCTCTTGCTGCAAAGTTTCCACTTAAGCCAAGAAAAGATAACTTAGAACAAAATGCAAATAGAATGAGCATCTTTACTGACGAACATGATATCATCACATCTTCTAACATGCTTTGTCAACACAATCCATTGGGTCATAATGTGTTTGAACCGGATTCTTTCATCTATTACATTGGAGATGAGGAAGGAAACAAAATGCACAGACCTGATGAACCAGGGAGAGTGAATACAGGTTATCATGACCTAGAAAATTCTTGTACAGATGTGAATGCCCAGAGAAGAAGGCCTGAAGGACGTTCTTTCACATCAGATGACAAAACAGAGATTTCTACAACAGTAAGAACGGGTTTGCATTTTGAAGATAAAAGGATACTGAATGAGGCAGTATCCTCATTGAACTTCTCTCCATCTGACAGCATTTCAAGCAGTCTTTTTCCCAGTACCACCTATGCTGGATTAAGTCTCCCTACACTCGTGAACACAGATCCAAGAACTGTCTTGGATAGTTATTCCCTCAGTCAGGAGCCTATAGATATATCAGGAGTAAGCATTACTCATGGAGTTCACAACCTCAATGATGGGATGATGTCACTAAACAAGCCCAGTACAGTTGATGATCAGAACTCTGAAAATTTAACTTCATTTGGTAGATTGAAGATTGTGGAAGATGCCTGCCAAGAAACCAGTTCCAAGGCTAGTTCTCTACTTAATTGTTCACAACTTGATTCCATGGGTTTGCTGCCAGATTTAACATCTGATTCCTCTGATTCAGTCAATATGAAGAATGTTGATTCAAGACAAAGTAAAAGCATTTCGAGATTCATTTTGTCTGATCCTACCAAGTTCAATAAAGACACAGTAACTGCTCAGAGAAACTGCAATGAATCTTCCAAAAACTCAACTGAACCTTTAAGCCAGCAATCATCAGCAACCATGTCCAATGTGACCATTTCTCATGATACAAGATCATCCATAGGCAAGCTACACTTTAGATCACTCGCTTCCTTATATGGAGAGGAAGATGCTATGATATCAAAGCAAAGTGAATCAAAGGACTGTGAGGTGGAAAAAAATCAGTACGAAGTTGGGATTTCATCTCAAAAACAGCTCCATCTATTGCAGGGTGCAATTTCAAATTCATGCAATGATTTAAAGAGATCATTTCAGCTGATGGATATAGTTGAACCTAACTCAAAAGTTGAAGTTTGCAGTCCCATTAAGGTTCCATCAGAAGCATCAAAAGGTGCACCAAAGGCAAAGAACACCAGGGAGGAGTCTGCAAAGAAAACTTCCTTTGACTGGGATAGTTTGCGAAGGGAAGCATGCCACAATGGTTATAACTCAGAGAGAAGTAAAGATAGAATGGACTCATTAGATTGGGAAGCTGTAATGCGTTCAAATATTGGAGAAATTTCAGAAACCATAAAAGAAAGAGGAATGAACAATGTACTAGCAGGCAGGATCAAGGTAAAGTCATAGCAATATCTTCATGCTTCTCCCGGTGACATATAAGCCTTAAATGCATCACTGGAGAAAAGATCCAAGCACTAAAAATTCCTAAATGCCACTGGAACTTTCTTTTCCTCAATTTCACCTGAGTTCAAGCATGAAATCCATGTGTAAATATTTTGACACAAAAAACTCACCTTCTTCCATACCTTAAACATGGAGATTTTCCTTTTCTGTTCTTCTTTTGCACAGATTATTAGCATAACATTCTACAGTCATTTTTGTGCATGCCTCCACATTCTCCTGCATGTAACACCAATAGTCTCATTCATAGATCAAAGAATTTTTTTTTTTCAAAAAGTGATTTAATTGTTCATTAAACATTAGAATAAAATTTCTCATGGTAAATTTTTTTATTTGCATTTGGAATTGGTCTGTTGAAGTGTAGTTAACAACTAATTGTATGAATCTGTAAATTGGATATTATTTGTAATTCAAGCAATGAAGGTGATCTGAAATTTTGATATGGGATCTAAAATGCACACATGTAGCCACTAACTATCTTTATTTTATTGCTTGACATGCAATTTTTAGCACAAATTGGACATAAGCATGTGGGATAAACCAGATGGTAGATGTCGTTGGAAAGTATTGATGCATCTTTGGGCTGGTTATGTTCTGTGGCAAAGAAAAATGCTGCTTAACATGTTTTTGTTCAAAATATCAATTTACTTACTATAAATCTAGTGTCAAAGATCTACCAGATGACAGCCATTTTTTTGCAGGATTTTCTTAACCGTTTAGTTACAGATCATGGAAGCCTTGACCTTGAGTGGCTAAGGGATGTTCCCCCAGAGAAAACAAAGTAAAGTTTCAACATACTCATCTTTAACAAAGTAAAAGTTTTAATATACACATCTTTGTTTCCTTTACCAAATTATGTTTTCATATTCCTTTGATTTAAGCTAAGACAAAAACATGGTAGAGAACAGTAGGCTATTTCAGGTAATAGCTTGTACGTGAGAATGATGCCTAAATTTGACTACCTTCAGCCAAACAATCTCCCATTTATGGAGGATTTTATTGTGACTTCAAAAGGAAATATTAAATCAGACTACGCCAAAATTGAAATTTTTTTCACATAGTGACCCATTTCTTAAGAAGTTAGTATGCTTAATGTTTCAGGGATTACCTTCTCAGCATACGAGGGTTAGGACTCAAGAGTGTTGAATGTGTTAGGCTTTTGACACTTCATCAACATGCTTTTCCTGTGAGTTGTTCCTGTTGGAATTTTTTTAACAATTTACCAGGAAAAAAAACTTTTTGTTTATGCTGCACATGTCGACCAGGTTGACACAAATGTTGGGCGGATATGTGTGAGACTTGGTTGGGTGCCTCTGAAACCCCTACCAGAATCCCTCCAACTGCATCTTTTAGAGAGGTAAATGACTGCATCTATAGTTTGCCATTAGTTTTTCATAACTTTTAGTTAAATATTTAGAATGAACTATTATATGACAATTCCACCTTTGTTTCTTCAATCCAAGCTATCCAGTATTGGAGACTATTCAAAAGTATCTTTGGCCTCGATTATGCAAGCTGGATCAACGGACATTGTAATTCCTAAAACCTTGTGTTCAATTATCAAATGAAAATTCAATTATTGTGTTCTTTTTTGCTTTGGTGCAAGAAGGGAGTTCTTTGACACTAATCCTGAACTTTTCACAGGTATGAGCTGCATTATCAAATGATAACTTTCGGAAAGGTGTGTTAAAAAAATATCTAAATATGCATATAAATACTTTTTTATTTAAGTTTGTAATAAGAATTATTCTTCCTTGTAGGTTTTTTGCACAAAAGGCAAACCAAATTGTAATGCATGTCCAATGAGAGGAGAGTGCAGGCACTTTGCTAGTGCATGGACTAGGTAATTCACTAATATAAAAATATTTTGAATTAGTCTTGTCTGTGAAAAATGGTACATACTAGGTAAACACGACAAATATTTCCATCTGAATACTATTTTTGATTATAGTAATTGGGAGAAATATAATTGTCTTACCTTCAGGAGAAAAATATAATAAAATTAGAGTTGCGAGTCATCTGCATTAGCATGTGGTTTTTGTGATGATTTCTATTTCTGATTGTAGTTATTGAGAGATATACAATTGTCTTATCCGTCAGGAGAAAATATAATAAAAAACTAGAGTTACCAGGCATCTGCATAGCATGTAGATATTGTGATATGATATACATGGGTAACTGTCTACATGGTGAGAAAATAAACAAGTCAGTCATTAGCAATTATGCAGAGTGATGAATTTTTATATATTGAATATAGTACTAATTTCAGTCCCTTGATTTGAAAATGCCAATCTTAAATCACTTAAAACTCAATTATTTAAAATAAATTTACCTTTGTTTTACTGATTGATTGTTTCTTCAATGTTCAAGATAAATTTCTAACAACATTACCTTCTTTAGTTCAAGACTACTTCAAGGACCAGAGGAGAGAGAACTAGTGAAATCAACAATGAGTGTTGCATTGGAAAACCATGATATTAAACTATTAAATGCAGTGTCATTATGCCAAAATGAGGAGAATTACCTTTTGCAAGGAACTAGACACAATGATGATCCTATTATTGAAGAGCCACCATCACCTGAACTGCAATGCCAAGTAGCTTTTGAAAGTGAGATAGAAGAAACTTATTATGAAGATCCTTGTGAAATTCCTACCATAAATTTGAACTTGGGAGAGTTCACACAGAACTTGCAGAACTATATACAAGAAAATGTTGAGCTTTCAGATGGTGAAATTGAAAAAGCTATAGTTGCTATCACTAGTGAATCTGCTTCAATTCCTATGCCCAAGCTTAAGAATGTGAAACGTCTACGGACGGAGCATTTAGTGTAAGTGTTTTTTTAATCATAATTTTTTTTTTTATTTCTGTGAAAGAGAAGTGTTGGTGTTTTGATAACAGCAATATCTAGACAATTAGTAAGCTAGTATTGTTCTTATCTCAATTATATGTGGTGTTCTTAAGGGATCCTTTGCAATTTTATGGATTCCTTTTATTTTGCTTGATACAGTTACGAGCTTCCAGATGGGCACCCTCTCCTTGAAGGGGTAAATGCTGTTTAATCACGTGCTTCCTGTTTAAGTTATTGAACGTATCCATTTCTCATGCTCCTGAACTTGATACAGTTAGAGAAAAGAGAAATTGATGATCCGTGTCCATACCTCCTGAGCATCTGGGCCCCAGGCAAGCAAATTTATGATTAAATATTCACAAATCCAGTAAGTTAAATTAACGAACACTTCAATACTGACTGTAGGTGAAACCGTACACTCTATTGAACCACCACAAACATGCTGCAATCATCAAGAAACAGGAAGAATATGCCAAGATATGACATGCTTTTCTTGCAGTTGCAGACGGGAGGAACAATCTCAAACAATCAGAGGAACACTTCTGGTAATAATATAATTTCTTTAAGCAATTAAAATACTATTGTCATTTGCCATGTAGGAAAGTATAAGGTTTATAAAAATGAACATTTTAATGCAAAAGGGATTAACGGGTAACACTTGAGTAATTATTGGAATGAATGCTTTTAACATTGTTTAGGCAATTTTATACCTGACCCTGACACTCAGTAAGTCTCATTACTTGTAGTGATGGACATGGTTTGGTTTATTAGTTTAATAAGGAAAATCAAAATCAAACTGAAACAGAACTAAACAGTTTTGGTTTGGTATTTTCAGTTTTGTTTTGATTGAAACCATTAATTAAAAATAATTATAAATTGGCCAAAACTATTTTCCAGATAATAATTTTATTGAAATTAACAATAAAAATTATTATATTTTAAGGTTTAAGATAATTAGGGAACATAAAAAGTAAAACACTACAAGAGACCATAATAATTAACATATTAATTATCTCTTTCTATATATGCACATAATAAAAACTTTTAATAGTTTGATTCATTCAGTTTTAACTATTTGTTCAAGTTCAAATTGAAACTAAACTGAAACCTATGATTTTACCGAATATGCAAATGAAAACCAAACTGATAAATTAAATGTTTCTGTTTGGATTAGTTTGGTTTATCAGTTTTAGGTTATAAATGGCCATACCTAATTAGTGGATACTTATGAATTGTAAATCAAAATTAAAGAGGGGTTAGCTGGCTTTCTTTGTATGCAAACAGTTGACCTAGAGTATGCATTTTTGTATAAGCTTATTTGGTTAGTAATATATATTTTCTTAAAGCCTTAAACAAGATACACAGTTCTGGAAAATCATGTGGGTGTGATCACAAGTTGGACATAGTTCATGATCAGTAGAATTATTTTGGTTGTGGTTGGGTTTCTCAACAAGAAATTCCCACATCGAATATATTTGAATCCATAGCATTCATGGATTTGAATAAATTGCTAAAATAATTTTACAAAAAAATGAAACTGATAATTTCCTTTTTCAGTATTATTATAAATTCCAAAGGATTTTCATTTTTTCTTTTCAAGTTTTGGATTTTCATGATTTTGAAATAATCATGATCATGATTTTTGAACTAGTTTGATTCATCCTTGTGAAAAGTTAATTCTATTTTTTTTTCTTAAATATATATTTTTCCAAGGAGCATAGGATAGGAAAATTTTGTATACAATGGGACTGAATTGTTCATAATCAATCTCATGCTTTTGCTGCCATTTGAAAATATCACAATGAACAGATTCCCTGTCGAACTGCAAATAGAGGAAGCTTTCCGCTGAATGGCACTTATTTCCAAGTTAATGAGGTAAATTAAAATCTTAAGAGTCATCATCAATGAGGTATCACCTATACCTCATTGAATTGTTTTTAGTAAGTAACATTTATTCTTTTAAATTTTTTCATTCAGGTATTTGCAGACCATGAGTCAAGCCACAATCCATTAATTATTCCCAGGAGGTTGATATGGAACCTTCGCAGGAGGATTGTTTATTTTGGCACCAGCATACCAACATTATTCAGAGGTAGTAAGAGTATTCAGATACACGCATGCATCAACCTATTTTATGGATAACATTCTAAAGAACACAATTAACCTTTCAGGTCTATCAATGGAGGAGATACAACTCTGTTTTTCAAGAGGTAGAGTGATAGTTATGTCCAACATGAGTTCTTACATAATTTTCTTTTGGTCATTTCATATCTTTTGTGAGAATTAATGCAAATGAAGGAAATGATAATTTAATTGGAAAATCATTGTACAATATAAAGTTGCTTTGGTGCCAAAGATTCCTTTGGGAACTTATGTTGCATGATGCTGCGAACAGTAACTAGGTTTGTGATGGCAAGCATGTTTAAACACAAACCAACTTTCTTCTGGATAAATAAATTTCTGGTGCTTTCTGTTGAAATACAGAACAGGAGCACATAGAAATAGAAAAGAAAGAATAGAGAGACAACTAAAGAGAAGACAATTGCTTCATTATCATTCATGATAAATGTAGTAATATATTATGATAAATATGGTAATAATAAATATAGAAATAATGATAAATATGGTTGCGATTGTAATCCAAACATGATATGCCATCAATAAAAAATCAATTTCTGATTAATATCCCTTGACTGCTATCTTTGTCGTTCTGGCATCTCCTTCAGCTCCCTTGGAGATATCAAAAGAACAAAACGAACAGATAAAAGTTTCTCTTTTAAATTCAGATTTTATTCTTATTATTGACTATGAGATCCTTATTTGCAGGATTTGTTTGCTTAAGAGGGTTTGACCAAAAAGTAAGAGCACCCAGGCCCCTTAGTCCAAGACTGCACCTAGCAGCAAGCCATGCACAAAAAGATAAAAAGTCAACACACAAGAATGAGAAGAATGCTGCAACAGGGGCAGCTGATAAAATCTAGCCACAGTTCCACCGCTTAGAAGAATGGCCTGGTAGACAAATGCTGTATACATTGGCACTGATGTTGTGTCGCTCGCCTTTAAGAGTGAGACACTGATACTTTTCTTTGCCTGGCAGATGCAACTTTCTATTGTATTCATTACATGCTCGATGGAGAGCCATTCTTCAAAAATCTAGACCCATTGCTTCCGATGTTTTAATATAACGTACTATTAATAATAGTTTCATTTGTGCATGAATACTCAATGTTGCCTTTTGTATTAACATGCAAGTAGATATAGAAGTTTCTTTTAACCAGATATTTGTTGTTTGATGTTGCTTTTGCTGGTCAGCAGCTAGCTGGGTGCAATTTGTTCCAGATCAGGCTCTGAGCTTTTCGCCGACTTTGATGATCGAGTGATGACTGCTTGCTGGTTCACCTGTGTGCTCTGTTGTCGTTGACAAGTTCGGGTTGTGCTGGAGTCTCCTTCCCACTGGTGCCATAGCTGCAAATGTGGTAGGTAGCGCACCACCATTTCTAAGCATTTCTATCTAGTTAGAGATTACGACAGTTACTCTGTCTCCTTGTTTTCAAGCTCCAAAAGGATTAGAAAAAGTAGATTAAATTTTTACATTTATTCAAGAACAATAGTTGGACTTAGCTAAGTCACACCCATAGATCGTAAAAAATGATCTATGGATCTGGTTCGTTGATATGATGAGAGTGTCACTGATAATTAGCTCGATAGAGGCTTATCAATGTGCTTGAAGACACAAGGAAGCCTTATGTTTTGAGCTTGAGCACAAGCTAGTCATGTCGAGAAACTCAAAAAATTTGAGTTTCGGTTCTAGAGGGTTCGTGTTTGCTAATTTTGTCGCCTAAACTAAGGTATTTAAAGATCAAGGGTCTAAGAGGACAATGACCTAAAATAGAGGCATTTAGACTTATGTTTGCGACTTTGACATGTTTGGTAGCCATAAACTTGACTTGAAGTTTTTTTTTATTTACTTTTCAGTATCATGAGAAGTTTCGTGGCTCAATTTGGTAATATTTTACAGTGTGTTGGGAGGAAGCCATAATTTGAGAGGTCATTTTAGTAAAGTTAATTCATCTAGTTTGAGTAGGGTAGAATAGGTTAGGACAGTGTGTTATCACAAATAGAATCCATTTAACACAAACCAGCCATAGACATTTAATTCAATTTCAAAGAAGCTATTGGTTCAAAGGCTTTAGTAATTCTTTACTGATCGAATTAAGTTGAACTGAGTTCATTCTTCCAAATCAGACGAACCAAGATTGCTTCTTTAGTAATTTTATTCATCCAGCTTTGTATTGTCTTCTTAATCATCTTTTAGACGATTAAAAGTTGATTGTGTTGGAAAAGTGAATGGAAAATTGACTCAAATGTGAATGAGAATTTAGTCCCACGTTAAAAGTTTCGAGGGAATACGATTGATTTATATTAAATCATAACTTTTGATATTGTGAATATGTGTGGATGAGACTCTCCACACGCGTGCCCATGTAAATTTAGAGCTCGGATTACATTAAATTTTGGATCGATGAATCATATATTTTTTAAATTTAATAATTTCTTATTAATCTCTGCTAACCATCTTAAAGGGTAAGATTGTGATTTGTAGCCAATGCATTCCCGTTGTACCCCTCTCTGTTTATTGTTCTCAAAAGTTTCTTTCTTCTTTAAATTTTTGTTTTATCCATTCAAAAATTTACTATTGGCTGATGGAAAAAATTCTGTATCACTTCAAATCAAAATCAATATATTCTTGGAAGCCTCATTAATGTAAATATACTCTCAGATATGAATTCTACTGCATAAATTAAGAACAGTAAATTTTTAAATTTATAGAGGTTTGATATAATTTATTATAAACTCATTATAAGGTCTAGGACATACTAATTAACACCATCAAAAAATTACTAGAACTCTTCAGTTCAAAATTTTTGAATTTTTGAATTTTTGAATGGTGTAGCCGTGTAGGTTCATCAGTCAGTTTTGTTCAAAATGAATTAATGGGCCTAATTAAAATTAATGAACTTTGGAAGCCTTCTTAATGTATCTAAGCTCTCATATTTGAATTCGACAACGTAAATTGAGAGCAATGAATTTTTAAATTTACAAAGATTTGATAAAATTTATCACAAGTTCATTATAAGATTTAGGATAATGATACTCACTAACCAATAATAATAATAATGAGTTCTTAGTACTCTTTTGTTTGAAAAATATCAAAATTTTATTTTTTTGAATAGTATAAGTAAATAAGTCTAGATAAAACTGGCTAAAAAATCTAAAGAATCACTCCAAATTAAAATTAATATAATTCTACATATATTTTTAATATATTTATACTCTCAATCTAAATTTGATAAAATAAATTGAGAATAATAAATTTTCTGAATAAGTAAAGTAAAAACTGAACATGAAAAGAAGGGTTATAAAAGTTTGAGTACTTCACTAGTGTTAAAACTTTATGTAAAATACCGCTTATGCTGCGTGTCCTTATCGTCAAATTCCATTCCTGTTGCTTTAAAGTAAAATCATATAATCTCTTTTGATTTGATTAATCTCAATAAATCCAAAATTAGTATCCCATTCATAATGTCATCTTATCTATAGTAAAAAAAAACAAGAATGATTATGTTCATCTTATACGTCCCTCCGAACTCATACTCATTAATTCCTCTTCACGAGTAATTAATTACATTCATTCAACTCCTCTAGTTACGGTGCAATGAGAAGGTGCAATGATAAGGAGCTTTCACTATTAACCATACACTCATGGATCAACTCCTAGTTGTGGTGCACTGTGGATTAATTTCCTCTGGTTGGAAAATAACCCTTAGATCTGCAACCCCTTAGACCAGTTGCAGAGTGACACATTATTCGTGCTTTCGGATTTATTTCAATAGTTGATAGAAAATTTCTGAAGGGAGGCTAGATTGATCATTTCCAAAATTAATCAATTCAAAAAATTAAATATCTAGATTGACTAAAAAAAATTACATCCACTATATATATATAGTTTTGATATGTAGCCCACTTTACATCGCACACCTCCTGAGTACATAGTGTAATTGATTTTTTTTTGTTTATTTTTTTAAACTCTTGGTTATCCCAATCATATTTTACCTTTAAAGTTTAGGGGTTGAGTTATGACATTAAACATAAAAATCAAATAGAAAAAAAAATTCAGGTGCACACGGGGTGTGCAACATAAGGTGGACAACATATCAAAATTCTATACACACACGGTTTTGTTTTCCTGCTTGACTCGCCGTGCGCGTTGCCCATAGGTTACTGTTTGGTTAGAGCACCTAAAAGTGATTCAGGTGCCGCAAAGTGAATGCACTCGGGGCACCTGGATCACTTTCGGGTGCCCCGACCAAATAGTCGCCCATGGGCGATGTGCATGGCGAGTCGGGTAGAATAAGGCCCTATACACCTAGATTACTTCCGGGTGCCCCGAGTCAATTTTGAACACTCGGGGCTCTCAAAATCCCACTTAGTTGACCATAGGCGTGCATAATCGGGTGTACAACATATCAGAATTATATCAGTTATGATATGCTATGTACCTAGATTGTGCATGTTTGTGGGCGATTGAGTGAGATTCCGGGTGCTCGAATCATTTTTGGATGCCTCGAGTGCTCAAAATTAACTCAAGGAGCTTGGATTTCCACTCAGTCATCCACAGACACACATAGTCTGGGTGTACAACATATCAAAACTTTATATATATGATGAGTTTTAGCCTGCACACTTGCATATGGCAACTCTGTGGGCAACTGAGTGAACTCAAGGTGCCCATAAGTTAGTCCGGGTGTCCGACTCACTTCTGAGTGTTTGGACTATGGGTATAAATGAGCCAAGCCGCTTGTGAGCTATTCGAAGCTCGATTCGATAAAAGTTCGTTTGAGCTCGTTTAATTAGACTCGTTAACATAAACAAACCAAGCTCAAGCTTCACAATATTCTGCTCGTTAGCTCGTGAACATGTTCGTTAAACTCATGAATAAATTTTTAAATAAAAAAATAATAGTTTTGATATTGAATTTATAGATTTTATACTCTACTTATGAAAAACATAGACAAATATATTAAATTTATTTATTAGAATAAAATTATAAATTTTAACAAGAATATTATAATTTTTTTAAAATATATAATTTAATTTTTAATGAATATTTAAATTTATAATTTATATTTATTAAGCTCGTTTAGGCTCGATAAAAGCTCGAATAAGCTCGTGAGCCATGAATATATTCGTTAAATAAAGCTCGAGCCCAGCTCGATTATAAATGAGTCAAACTCAAACATCCAAGAGTTTGGCTCGGCTCGACTCAATTACACCCCTAGTCTGGACCACTTTAGAACGCCCCGATTTCATTCAGTCGCCTATAGCGTCGCTAGGGGTGTAAATGAGCCAAGCCGCTCATGAGCTATTCGAAGCTCGATTCGATAAAAGTTCGTTTGAGCTCGTTTAATTAGGCTCATTAAGATAAACAAACCAACCTTAAGCTTCACAATATTCGGCTCGTTAGCTTGTGAACATGTTCGTTAAGCTCATAAATCAACTTTTAAATAAATAAAAAATAATTTTGATATTGAATTTATAGATTTTACACTATACTTATGAAAAACATAGACAAATATATTAAATTTATTTATTAGAATAAAATTATAAATTTTAACAAGAATATTATAATTTTTTTAAAATATATATTTTAACTTTTAATGAATATTTAAATTTATAATTTATATTTATTAAACTCGTTTAAGTTCGATAAAAGTTCGAATAAGCTCGTGAGCCATGAATATATTCGTTAAATAAAGTTCGAGTTCGGCTCGATTATAAACGAGCCAAAGTCAAACATCCAAGAGTTCGGCTCGGCTCGACTCGATTACACCCCTAAGCGTCGCACATGAACGGATGTGCAGGCTAATCATCCCATATATATATATATATATATATAATTATAGAGGTTAAAAAATATGGTTCACCAGACCAGGGAGGGGTCTCTGGAGCAAACACTCCGACACTCAAGTCAAGTAAATGGTGGCGGAGAAGATGAACAGTAACAAAGAAGAAATGAACTTTTATAACGAAGCTTCGGGTGCTTGCGCCTGTAGGTGGAGACCCTCTTATATAGTATTACTTTTCCTCTCTGTACGAATCTCAATGCATTACTGAAATAGAGCTAACCATTATGGCCTTCTGACACCTTTCCTAGAATATGCCCGCAACTCTTATGCTTTATAGGGTAGAAACTTCCTGTATATAGCTGGCAAGGGGAATATTTCCCTGATTCCCTAATAACAGTTACACAATATGCCAAAAGGAATATTAGATCGTTGAACTGATGGGCCCCCACTATGTTTTGTCGATAGGCCGATCGAGTACTCTCCAACGTCTAGTCGGACTCTGTACTTAGACGAAGTTGGGTCGACTGAGTGTTGACCATTCTGAGGACTTGGCCTCCTTAAGGACTCGGCGCTTGCTCGAGCAAGTAGCCTTGGTCGAGCGGGCTTGAGGATCCGATCAGATAAGATATCCGATTGGTTGGGCTATTTGACCGAGCCATATGATTGTTCCGCTCGGATCTGAATTGAACTGGACTGCGGCTCGAGATTCAGTCGAGTCGGGTGAACTTGGGGATCCTATCAGACAAGCTGTCCAATGGACTTGATGGTTCGACCGAGGCGTACACCCGTGCTGACCCCGAGTATTGACCCTACCTTAATTTTGACTGCCACATCAACCAATTTTATTGACTTCGACCCAACTTCGTGGGCCTAACCTTATTCTCTGGCAAGTTGTGATTCTCTCTGACAATGTTGTCTCATAGAGAGAGTCCGATCGGTCTGGAATTGACTGGGTTTAAGTTGAGAACCATGCCCGTGTGAAGAGTGGGGAGTTGAGTCCCGTAGGTTCGACTGGCTCTGTGGCCACTCAGGTTTATGTTGGAAGCCCTGTTTATGAGGAGTGGGGAGTTGAGCCTCGTAAATTCGGTCGACTCTATGTCCGTTTGGGTTTATACTAGAAGCTTTGTTCATGAGGAGTGTGGAGTTGAGCTCCGTAGGTTCGACCGACTCTGTGTCCTCCCAAATTTAGGCTGGGAGCTCTGTTCATAAGGAGTGGGGAGCTAAGCCCTGTAGGTTCGGTCGGCTCTGTGGTCGCCCGGGTTTTAGGCTGAGAGCCTTGTTCTTGAGAAGTGTGGAGCTGAATCCCATAGATCTGGTCAGCTCTGTGGCCGCTTGGGTTTAGGCTAGGAGCCCTGCTTTTGATCGGTGATTTGTTCGGATATATACACCTTGACTTTGATTACCACCTCACATTGATTTTGGCCACCACATAATTTTGACTATCGACCCTACATTACCTTTAGGGTCATTCACAACACGTTGTATCATAAACCTCTCCTTCAAGTCTAGTCAAAGGAAGCATGAGTCTGACTGCCTAAACAACCTATTGCAAAGGTTGAATTACTCCCGACCATAAAGTTAGACCATTGGGCTTGTCACATAATATTGAGCAAATAGATGTGGTGATATCGAGCGAGCAGTAGTAACGGCGCTGAACGAGTAGTGGAAATTGTTGGGACCTTGATGCCCGGCTAAAGGGGAGTGAATAGCCGATCACCAACTTCGATCACTTCCTACAACTTGTTAGTATGCAACGAAAATACAAATAACAGTAATAATAAGAAAGCTAATCTACAAGATAATGAACAAGAAGAAAACACACAAACCTAACACGTTTATATAATGTGGTTTGAAGATAATTTACTCCTACTTCACGGCTTGTTCGTAAGGTGGACGATCCCGATTCATTGGTGGATGACTCCCTAAAAAACCCTAGTTAGCTTAAATCTCCTTCTCGGTGGAGAAACCTCACCACAACCTTGATCCAAAGACCCTTAGATCAGAAGAAGAGCTTGGAGCACTTAGGAGACTTCTAATAGACTTTCACCAAGTCTATTTCGTCAACACAAAATCAAGCTCTAAAGCCTTGGTTATATAGGTCACGGGTTAGAAAACTCCGTCTACCAGTCAACTGGTAAATATATCAGTCGACTGCCCTCTGTGGAATTCGACCGTTACATGTCAATGACTTGATACCAATCGACTGATGAAAATATCAGTCAACTGCTACAATAATTACTATAGTACCAGTTTGATTGCTACAATACCAGTTAACTGCTACAGTACCAGTTGACTAGTTTTCACAACTGTCGGACACAAAAATATTCTATGGCCTAGCCCAACCAATTGGTCCAATTACCAATCGACTGGTAAAACCCTAAACCTAGGATTTTACCTGTGTACAATCTCTCATGCACTCGTCCTTGCTCGCACAACCTCGACATTGCCTTCTATCCTCCTCCATCAGCCTTGCGTCCCTCAGATGCCTCCCCATCCTTCATGCCTTGCCTTCAGGAGCTTCCTTCAGTCTTGTCCTTGTTGTCGATTACCAAGAGGCTCCTCACCTCCAGGTCTTCAACCTTGCCAAGTTATACTTGGACTTACGCTACCAAAACTACATACTTGGATTTATACCGCCAAGACTCCCCTTGGACTGTCACCTTTGCTAAGATCTCACTTGGACTTTGCCTTTGTTGTATCTGCATTCCGTATACTCACAACACATATCAAATACAACAATAATCCTAACTTAAATCTTTTCCCAAACATCAAAACCTAGGGTCACACAGATTGTCCAACAATCTCTCATTTTTTGATGTTTGATAACCTTTTAAGTTAGAAAAATAATATAACAATACATATGCAAATAAATATGCAAATCAACTCATGTATAAATAATGGAACCTAAATTCCTAGGCTCCTCCTTGACCTAAGCCCCCCCTTGAGTTAGGATTTTTCGTAAATATAAACTTTTCCTCTTTTGCTAATAAATGAGCAATCGTTCCCTCTTCACCTAAGCTTTCCCCTTGAACTAGGATTTCTAGCAAAGGTGTGTAGGTTTCCCACTGAAACCCAACACTTCTCCCTTTGCCATATATTAAAAAGAGCTCTAACAATATCCCAATTATTGAATTCTTTATCCTCTAATGATCATAAACATCATGTATTAATCCCCACAAGATTATATACATGTTCACCACTCTTTTGGTCATTTCTAATCTTAAAAATATTTTCATACTGTATCAGTTGATTACCATTTATTTTAATCGATTTCCCTCTTCAAAACAAGCTCACAGAAATATTTTGTGCTTGTAAATAGTGTTACCAGTCGACTGGTAAATGTATCAGTCGACTGGTACATTATTTCAACCCAAACTACATTCTGAACTAAATTTCAGAAATGCACTAGACATTAGATAGATAAAAATTTTCAAATTTTATGGAGAGGTCTATTTTACCAATGCCTACTTGGGAAAAAATATATTTATCACAGATTCTAAGATTGATACAAAACCTAAAACTATCTAAATGGTTCAATTGAACCTTGATCTAAAGTCCTAGTTTTGATTTTCTCTAGATGTATCTGCTCATACTAAATCATAATGCATCCCTAGCATTAGTTTATATGACATCTATACATTAAAAACTAATTTTCATGCAATATGAACTTAAATTATATTTCCATGCATGAAACTCAACCCAATTATGCTAATTTTTTGAATTTGAGACTCAAATTAGTCTTCAAATCACTTTGGCATATTTGATGACCCATCTTAAGTCCCAAGCATGGTCTGATTGAGATCCATTTACTAGATGACCTAAAGATTTTTTTGAGCTCCCCTTAGAGCTCTTATCCTTAGCCATCTCCCTAGGTGACTTATTCACTATGACTAGACCACTTCGGTGCACCTCAGGTGACATTTGGCCTAAAAACTTGACTTTCTTAACCTTACACACCTCAGGTGACACTTGACCTACAAATTATGGCTAGGCTCTCATGGTTTTATTTTTGGGCTCTACCCAAAAAGTCTAATACCAATGGAGATATCTTTCCCTTATAAGTTCATGATCATTTTCATGTGTGATCCTGTCGGGAAGCTGAGAAGAAGAACCTGCCGGTGTGACGTGTCTGGAAGGTTGACCGCATCCCCATGACCCGGTTGATGATATGTCTTCTGTGTTGACCGAGTCGTCAAAAGTCCTCCAGTCAACAATCCCTGCATCCAGTGACCGGGTCACCCCGATCTCTGGTACCTCGGTGCTCGAGGCGAATTCCACAAGTATATAAGCAGCTGAATACTAATAACAGGATAGTAAAATAAATGCAGGAGGGGTACGGTAACGTACCCTGGCCCTGGGGGGGGGGCGCCCTCGGATAGGTGGATGAGCTGATCGGGATATTGACTGAGTCGTCGCGGCTCTGAATAGTAGATAAATATCCACCAGGAGAGTAGCCGGCTTCGGTGGCTCGAAGCCGGGCGTGATATGGATCCACAAGGCGAAGCACGGTCCGACTACAACTTCGGCTCGCAAGCCGGCATACAACAGCGGCACGAAGGCCAAACACAGTCTCGGCTCGCAGGTCGGAGTATACAAATAGTATGATACCTGAGCACTTGGACGGCGGCTGCCTGGAAGTGTCGGCGGCGACCCCCGAAGCCGCCGAAGACTGCAGTAGCCGCGAGAAGCTATGGTAGCCGTTGTAGATGGCGGCGTGTGTCAGAAGAGGTGACGACAGCCGCTAGAGGCGGTTGTGGTGGTCACTGGGAGTCACTGTAGCGGACGCTGGAGGCGGCGGTGACGGTGACGGTGTGAGACGCTGGCAGCCATGGCGGGAGGCGTTGGAGTCGAAGGAAAAGGGAGGAGGTGACTCTAAGGGCGGTCGTCGTCGGTAGATATGTTCGGCAGCAGCGGTGAAGGACTAAGGAGAAGTCCATCTTCTCCTTCTCCTAGCAGCGGCGGAAAGATCACACACGAAGCCCTCGAGCTCGATGGCAGCGGAGAGAAGGAGGCAGCTGTGAGTGCCTATCGCCGGTGGCAGTGCAGGTCCAGCGGTGGGAAGCACCGGAGAGGATGAGGAAGAAAAGTCCTTTCTGTGTGCGACGACCAGAGCCCCTCTCACGAACCAGCCCTCGCTTTTCCCTATGCACAGTGCTCCTTACAAGTACTCAAACCCTCATCTGAGAAATGACCCAAATGCCCCCTCCCTCATATATTCTAACCTACATCCGGATCAATGTGTTTTCAATGTGGGACTTTTTTTGCAACCCAAAAATCTCTCCTCAAACGAAGGACCGCTCCCTCAAGCTTATTCCCTTGATGTCATTTGATCTTTGACCCACCAGGACTTTTCTGCCTCTTGATCCAATTGACTTACTAGGAATTCCTTGCCCCTCAGTCCACCCAACCTATTAGGACTTCCTTGTCCCTCGGTCTATCTATCTAGCCTACTAGGACTTCCTTGCCTCTTAGTCGAATTAACTTACTAGGTCTTCCTTGCCTAGCCGCAACTAAGACTTCTCTACTTGATGTCTAGTCGTCTTGACCCAGACATGCGAGCCTCCACTTCCTTTGCTCGATGTCAATATTTCACCCACATGACTCGATTATACCATGGATCTTGTGTATAGTCAGCGGTTAGTCCTTCTAGCAGCCCGAACTTTGATATCAATTATTATGACCAAAATAATTTAGATATATCCACAATGCTATGATATTGTTCACTTTGAATCTATGCTCTCATGATTTTATTTTTAGGCTTTACCGAAAATATCTCATACCAATGGAGATATCTTTCCATTATAAGTCCATGATCTTTTTCATGTGTTTTTAGTATGAGACTTTATTTGCAACCCAACACTTATAACCCGTGGCTATGGCGAGAGTCGGAGACATAGGCGTGAGAGCAAACTCACTTATAACTCAGCTAAGTGACATGAGAGTCTGAGACATAGGCGCGAGGACAAGCTTGCTTATAACTCGACCGGGTGGTGCGAGAGTTTGGGACATAAGCGCTAGGGCAAGCTCGCTTATAACTCGGCTGGGAGACCCGAGAGTCTGAGACATATGCATGAGGGCAAGCTCATTTATAACTCGATCAGGCGGCACAAGAGTTTGAGACATAGACGTGAGGGCAAGTTCACTTATGCGAGAGAAAGCTCGCTTATAATTCAATCGGGTGACGTGAGAGTTTGGGATATAGGTGCGAGGGCAAGCTCGCTTATAACTTGGTTGAGCGACATGAGAGTTTAGGACATAAGTGCGAGTGCAAGCTCGCTTATAACTCGGTCGAGTGGTACGAGAATCTAGGGCATAGGAGTGAGGGAAATCTCGCTTATAACTTGGTCGGGTGGTGCGAGATTCTAGGACATAGGTGCGAGAATAAGCTCGTTTATAACTCGGTAGGGCAGTGCGAGAGTTTGAGTCATAGGCATGAGAGAAAGTTTGCTTATAACTCGATCGAGCGACGCGAGAGTTTGGGACATAGGTGCAAGGGCAAGCTCACTTATAACTCAGTCGGACGGCGTGAGAGTCTAAGACATAGGCATAAGAGCAAGCTCGATTATAACTTGGCTAGATGGCGTGAGAGTCTTGGACATAGGCATGAGGGCAAGCTTACTTAAAACTCGGTCGGGCGACATGAAAGTCTGGGACATAGACGCAAGAGCAAACTCGCTTATAATTTGGCTGAATGACATGAGTGTCTAGGACGTAGGCATGAGAGTAAGCTCACTTATAACTCGACCGAACAACGCGAGAGTCTGGGACATAGGTGCGAGGACAAGCTCGCTTATAACTTGGCCGGGCGGCACGAGAGCCTGGGACGTAAGCATGAGAGAAAGCTCGCTTATAACTCGGTCGGGTGACACGAGAGTCTTGGTGATAGGGGCGAGAGCAAGCTCGCTTATAAGTTGGTCGGGTAGCGCGAGAGTCTAGGACGTAGGCGTGAGAGCAAGCTCACTTATAACTCGGTTGGGCGCATGAAAGTCTAAGACATATGCGTCAGAGTAAGCTCACTTCTAACTCAACAAGGCAAGCTCACTTATAACTCGGTCGGGTGGTGCGAGAGTCTGGGATGTAAACGTGAGAGCAAGCTCACTTATAACTCGGCTAGACAACGCAAAAGTCTAGGACATAGGCGAGGTGTATGCCTCGAATTTCTTAGAGATTGAAGGCACGATGTATGACCCAAATGCCTTGGAGGTTGGAGACACGATGTATGATCTGAATGCCTTGGAGATTGGAGATACAGTGTATGACTTGAATGCTAGTTTAGTCTAAACTCCTTGCTTGATAAAGAGATAGTTTAGATTTCAAATTCTAAAATTTAAGTTCATACTTATCTTAAGATGGTTTGATTCGATAATCTTAAAACTTCCAAGCAAGGATGAATGAGGTACGATTCCAAATTTTAAGAGTGGAGGATCAACTAGGAAGAGTGACAGATCGACCTTGAAAATTTGATCCTTGAAGTTCTCAATCAGATGCTTGGTCTGAGCGTCAGTTAGGATCTTTTATTCGCTTCTCCTAACTCTGTCATTCGATGGAGCATCTTGGCATATTGATGACATTCACCGGTAGAATGATGATGGGATTAATGGTAAGTGCAATATTGAGATACCCCTTGGAGGGGTTTGGCAAAAGAGGTCTGAACGATCTCGACGTGTTATACAACCTCGCTTCTCGAATCGACAAACGATTCGGTCGAGGGTCTCTAGAGTGCACTAAAGGTAGTTGTGGTCTCCGATCGGCTTGGCCGATCGAAGCTGAGGTAGCCACCTCCTTCTTTCGGGTGGCCTGAGTTTTCTCTATATTAATGTATTTAACCGTCTTCCCCCAGCAGGTCGTCGAAGTTCTTTGCGGGCTTTTTGTTGAGGGCTCTAAAGAATTCTCCTTCTAAAAGGCCTTGAAAGAAGACACTTATTAATATTTCAGAAGTGGCGGACGGAACATCTAGCGCCACTTGGTTGAATCGCTTGATGTATACTCGCAGGGATTCCTTAGTCCCTTGCCTAAGCATGAACAGACTCAAGCTGGTCTTTTGATACCTCATGCTGTTGGCAAAATAATGTAGGAAGACTTTTATGAATTCCTTAAAATAGGCAATGATCTGATCGAGGGTCGATCGAACCATTTCTATCCCAAGCTTGATAGAGTGGTTAGAAACACTCAGCATTTTATTGTGTCACTATACTGGTGCAGTAGAACGACGTTCTTGAATCTTTAGAGGTGATCTTCAGGATCGGTGTTACTTCTATATTCTCCAATCGACAAAGGTCAGAAATGCTTAGGTAACTTTTCATCTAGTACCTCTTGAGAGAAAGTCACACTGGGTTGTTCAGGTGATTCCCAGGCGACAGGAGCCTCGCCTCACCTTGGGTCCCTTTGGGGTGAATTCTCAACCAAGGAGGCTTGTGAGCTAGCGCTTGATCTTGGCGCAACCCTCAGCGGGAGTTGGGAAAGATGCTCAGGGAAACTCAAGTGGTTGTTTTTGCTTGAATCTTCTCTCTGACCCAGGATACCCCTCTATCGAGGCTGCAGGTGCCCGATGCGGGTGAGAATCCGCAGCTTGTTCTTGGGACAAGGCTTGCACCTTGGTGTTCACAAATAGCTCGTATTCTTTCGGGGTCATGACAACGTTAATTTTATCGGCTGTGTCCATCTTTATGTTCTAGAATAGGTGAATGCGTTCCCTATAGACAGTGCCAAATTTGATCTTGTCTGGAATCAGGTAAGATGGTATGCTGGTTACGAGGCATTGGCGTTGTCTATGAGAAGACTTCAAGCAATAGGGACCTATCACTACTATCAGACTTTCATACTATAGAGAACTAGAGATAAAAAAAAAAACATCGGTCACTGGGCCAGGGAGGGGTCCCCAACATAGGCACTCAGATGTTTAAGTCAGGTAAATAGGGGTGGAGAAGATAAATAGTAACGAAGAAGAAATGAACTTTTATAGCGAAGCTTCGCGTACCTGTGCCTATACCCCTTATATAGAATTACTTTTTTTTTTCTCTACATGAATCTCAATGCGTTACCAAAATAGAGCCAACCATTATGGTATTTTGACACCTTTCCTGGAATATATCTGCAATTTTTGCGCTTTGCCAGGTAGAAACTTCTTATATACAGCTGGCAAGGGGAATATTCCTTTGATTTCCTGACAACGGTAACACAATATGTCAAAAAGGAATATTAGGCCGTTGAGCTGATGAGGGACTATGCTTTGCTGATAGACCGATCGAGTCCTCTCCAGTGTTTGGTCGATTTTTGTACTTGGACGAGGTTGGATCGACCGAGTGTTGACCATTCAGAGGACTTGTCCTCCTTAAGGACTCAGCGCCTGCTCGGGCAAGTTGCTCGAGCCGAACGGGCTTGAGGATTCGATTGGACAAGATATCCTATCGGTCGGGATATTTGGCTGAGCTATACGATTGTGTCACTCAGATTTGAACTGAACTAGGTCGCAGCTTGGGATTCTATTGAGCCGGGCAGACTTGGGGATCTGATCGGGCAAGCTGTCCAATCGGCTAGATGGTTCGGCTGAGTCATACGCTAGTGCTGACCCCGAGTATTGACCCCTCATTGATTTTGACCGCCACATTAGCCAGCTTTATTGACTTTGACCCAACTTCGTTGGCCTAACCTTATTCTTTGACAAGTTGCAATTCTCTGACAATGCTGTCTCATAGAGGAAGTTCAATCGGCTTGGAGCCGATCATGTTTAAATTGAGAACCATGCCCGTGTGAAGAGTGGGGAGCCGAGCCTCGTAGGTCCAACTGGCTCCGTGACCACTCTAGTTTATGCTAGAAGCCTTGTTCATAAGGAGTGAGGAGTTGAGCCTCGTAAGTCTAGTCGGCTCTGTGTCCGCCTGGGTTTATGCCATAAGCCTTGTTTATGAGAAGTTTGGAATTGAGTCTCATAGGTCCGACCGATTCTGTGTCCGCGGGTTTAGGCTGGGAGCTATGTTCATGAGGAGTGGGAAGCTGAGCCAAGTCCGGCCGGCTTTGTGGCCACTCGAGTTTTAGGCTGGGAGCCCTGTTCATAAGGAATGTGGAGCTGAGCCTCATAGGTCCTACCTTTAGTGTCATTCACAACACGTTGTATCAAAATATATATCTTAATATCCTCCTAGACCTAGGCACGATCAAATATGGTCTAAGCATATGCCAATCACACCTTATCAATGCCATGGATCATGTCTAACACAATCTTGACTATGTTCATTTAGTTGGTCCATGTTGACACGACTACTTTACTGTTTTCATGGAGCATCTAATCATGAATGTTTGTTATCTTACCCATGGATATGATTTTCAATAGGTCTAAGATCGATTCCTAATGTGTATGGAATGCCCCATTGATTGCCTCAACCCTTTTTTACATGCGCTGCTATTAATGAGCGAAATCTCTCGTGATTTATCTCCCTTCAAGATAATTGGGGGGGAGGGGGGGTCACCTTAGAGGGGCTCGAGGTGATAATTTCACTTTTTATTGCCAATGAATGTTTGTTATCTTACCCCTGATCAATGGTGCAACGTCATAACACTTTCTTAGTTTTTAAAAAAATTTAAGGATCAAATCTCAACCTCAGCGAATTAACGGATTAATTTCTTTTAATGAGCGGTTGACCTAAGAATACTAGGCTAATAGATCGCTTATTACAAATGCTTCTCGATTTATCCTAGTAGTCGATGAAAAACTTTCATGGGACTGACCGGTCACCCCTAGAATTAATCGGCTAATGCTAGATACCAGTGTCAACTAAAAAAAAATGAATGTTTGTTATCTTACCCCCACGGTGTAGCTGGGTTTGTACTCGGGTGAGAGAATTACTTCATTGGACAAGGGTCAATTCCCCTGAGCATTAAATATCCTCCCACCTAGGAGGTCGTTCGCTACGTGATTTATCCTCCTTCATCTCGTTATGGGGTCAACGATGAGAAGACAACGATGAGAAGAGCTCAGGATGAATAAAATCATCTTTTACTTCATGGATGTTTTTTTTTCATGGGGCGGACCATGAAGGCCACTTAGGGTGAACACCATTTGCTACACATGATATTTGTTATCTAATACATGAGGTTTGTTCAAATGTTCTATCAATTATGCCAAATAGATCATATACCCAATTACGCATCTTCATCATGTATTTTATTAACTTCATATTTTATGGTATTTGACCAACATAACTCTTCTCTTCTATTTTTTTTTCTCTTTATTTTGTGTGATATGTCGTATGATAGTCTCATGTTCTAGTGTGCATTGGGACTATATATGTTATCGTAAAAGAACCTTACACTGAACTCGAACAATGATGTTGTTACCCTAAAGTTGCATCTTAATCTCAATCAACTATATTGCTTCTACTCTTCACCATATCGATCATCGCCACCCTGCCCAATTGCCACTCGATGCTTCTTGCAACAATAGAATACTCCTCTCAAAAAGAGTTCTTTGAAATCTATTCCTTTAGGAAAAGAAAGAAAAAAAAAACTACAAAATGTTTGTGAATCTTCTTCTTCCTTGTCGCATTCAAGTGTAGCAAGAGACACTTATCTTCGATGCAAGGGGCATGGGCACGTGCCCTATCAACTCCTACATCTTTGTCATTGATGGTCCTTGCCTTCAAATTCTACACCTAGAGTCTCTTGCATGATTATAAACTTCAACAAAGTCAAAATGCCATGGATAGTGTCTAATACAATCTTTATCGTGCCCAATTTAATTGGTTTGTGTTGACACGACTACCTTACCAATCTCACGAAACATCTAAAAATGAATTAGTCTATTATTTAATATAAGTTTGTCCAAATGTTCTATCAATTATGTCAAATATATCATGCACCCAACTATCCGTCATCATCATAAATTTTTTGTTAACCTCACATGTTGATATAAGAGTAACATGGTTCTTCTTTCTTTTTCATAGATCAAAGGGAACTTAAAACCAAAGGGCATATACATATATCACGAATCACTTTTTGTGATATGTAAAGTGCTAGTATTGTGATCTCGTGGTGCACTTAAGTTAATCTTGTTAGTGCAATCGACCTCTAGTATGTCAGGATATGGTATGAGCTAGAGGAGGGAGGGGGAGGGGGTGGTGAATATCTCGCTTTACTAATTTGAATTTAAGTTGCAGCGGAAATTTGAAGCAAAGCACACCAAAACGCTAATGCCTTCGATTTTACTTGATATTCACTTCCTTAAGGTGATTAATCCAAGGGTCCACTCTTCACACTCACAGTTCGACTATGAATGTTTCCTTCTCAAAAATTTTCTGAAGGCGAAGAAACCTTGTGCAAGCTCGAGCATAAGAATACAATAATAAGAGCGAAAATAAATACAAAGGAAATCAAAAATGACTTTACAATAATAAAATCTTACTTAGCTTACTATCTTGTTGCTTAGAAATACCTCTTGATCGGTTGACAATGCAGCAATACTTCACTTCAAACTTCTCAAGAATCAGCGACTCAAAAACATCGCGAAACCCCCTTTTGTAGGGTTTCTCTTGGGTTGGAAAATGCCTCCCAATCCATTGATCTTAAGATCGACTATTTAAACCTTGTAGAGCAGCTCTTTTTTCATCTTACCAATCGATTAGTAAGTTTTACCAATTGATTGATAATTTCTAATCGATTGACTTAATCGATTCAGAAGTTTTCTATTCTTCATGAAAATATACCCTAATCAATTAGCCTAATTGATTGATCACTGCTGAGTTGATTGTCCTAATCAATTCTAGCACCTTCTGCTTTTTTCACGAAAAAGCTCTCAATCGATTGGCTTAGCCTCAATCAATTGACCTAATCAATTCCATGACCTTCTGTGCTCTTCCCGAAAAGCCTCTCAATTAATTAGGTAATCAACCTCATTGATTTAAACAACTTTTGTTTTAATCGTGTCTCCTGCCAATCGATTGGCAGTACTGCTCAATCAATACTAATTGATTCAAGCGTTAAACCTAGAATGTTGGGTTTAGGGGTTGTCAATCGATTCTACTTCCTGGTAGTTGATTACTGACCCTAATTTCTACCTTTTAGAGGCTGAAATCACGTCTTGTCTTGTATCTGGTTGACCTCAACCTACTAGGATTTCCATTACCTAAAATCTAGTTATTCGTGACCTATTGTGACTTCTCATTGCCTAGCATCTGGTCAACTTTAACCAGCCATGGCTTCTTCACTTTCCATTTCATGCCAAGTGTATGGTCCTACATGACCCACTTAGACTTCCAATCATCAAGTGTCCAATCAACCTTTGATCCACTTGGACTTTTCTATCACCAAGTGTCTGATCAACTTTTAACACACTTAGACTTCTCTCTTGCCTAACATTGCTAGGACTTTTATTGCATAGTTCCCAACTAAGTCTTCCACTACCTAGTTTACTACCAGGACTTCCATTGCCTAGTTCCCAACTAGATTTTCTATTGTCTAGTTCCCAACAAGGACTCCCATTGCCTAGCCCCGCTAGAACTTTCCATTGTTTAACCTCTAGTTAGGATTGTTCATTGTCTAACCTTCAGTTAGGGCTTTCCATTGCATAACCTTCAGTTAAGACTTTCCATTTTCCAACCTCTAGTTAGGGTTTTTAGTTATCTAACCTTCAATTAGGACTTTCTCAGTCAAATATTCAGTCCTCCCTTAATCTACTTGACTTTTGTTTCACACATTGTTAAACATTAAAAATCAAACTCGGACCAACCCGAGCTTAGTCAAACTGGTCAACCTTGACATGAGGATAATTGCACCAACAATCTTTCCTTTTTTGATATTTGATAATATGATTAAGTTATGCTAACCCATATTAGTTCAACTTTCATTTTCATCACATGATAAAGTATGAATGAAGGTTTCCTAACTTAAATTCCACATTCTTCCCCTTTGTCACACATAAAAAATCTTTTCCCAAGACTCATTTATCTCAATCATAGTGAAAGTTTCCCAACCTTTTATTATTTTCAATGCTCAACGTTGAGCATACATCCATCTATAAATATCCTTTTATATCCAAATCATGCCTTGAAGGATTACCTCCCCCTCAAAGTATGCTCTAACTTCTATCATTGCACCAACAATGATTTAGAGTTCCTAAACCTTTAGGAAATCCCACATTAGTCCCCTTTAACAATTTCTTTCTCATTTTCATTAAAAAAAAATTATCCTTAAATGCTTAACTAAGCACTTCAGAGGGTTATAGATAGTTAAATGACCTAGCTGTGACTTAAACGACTGTAATTAGATATTTCAACCAAACATAGTTACTGCCAATTGATTTCAGCCAATGTTAATCGATTGGTGTGAACTATCGATCGATTACCGCACATATCAACTGCGAACTTATGTTCTCACAGAAATTCACCACTAATCGATTGACCTAATCGATTGGTGTGCAATAATCAATTGAGCCCTGAAACTGAATTGTCAGATTCAATTTCAAATCAAAATTTAGAAATTCATAAATACTTTTATAATTTTTAAAAATTCATAAAATTTCACATCGACATTACTTATATCAACTACTATTATGAAAAAATAATTTTATTTGAAAATATATCTCATTTTCAAAAAATGATATAAAATTAAAAACCATTGAAAATTTTAATATTTCACTCTAAGTTTATTTCTAACTAATCAATGGTGATTCCTCGTGATTGGACTTCACAAAATTAATATATTTTGATGAAATGAAAACTTAAATAGATGCAGTAAATCAAGATCTTGAGTTCTGTTCATCTTCCTAACATCTAACTTGTATCTAATGTGTCTTAATACACATACAAGTTAACTCTATTGTCTTTATGAGATGTAAAAAATTATTTTGCCTAAATTAAGGAATCATGCATCTCTAACTAGACATTTTGACTTTGATCACCTATCTACGATGCCAATTAATACCATTAAAATAATATATAATAATGATTATAACATATCTCAAATAGTATGTTTCAAAAGAAAAACTATCATAATTTAATGATGTATGCATGATATATAGCATTTTTCATAATAACATGATTGTAAAATATAATGTCATGACATGTGATTAGGGCACACAAACATGATAGTTATCGTGCAAAGAAAATCCTATCTCCCTCAAATGTGTCAAAGCCCTGACTTAGCATATTTTTGAGTTTTATGCTATTTATGTCAATTTAATTAATCTCAATATCTCAAATTTTATTGGAATATTATAAACTCTTCAAGAGTAAAAGTCAACTATTCATTTGCAAGATGCCACAATATCTTGAAAATATCCTAAAGTGTCAACTTCACTATAATTAGGTTAACTACCCTTCTCATTTGACACACTCTAAACCCATTTAGTGTGATGAGAACACACTTTTAGGATCCTAATACTTATTGATGCTCCTTGGGTATACTAGATACTCACTAGGGATAATTTTCCTAGATATCTTCCTAATGACTTTCCTAGGCTTTTTAGAAGTCTTAGTCATACTAGTCTATTCAAGGTCAACTTTAAAGATAACTTCTCTTGTAACCTTGGCTTGACTCATAGACATAAGGTTAGTTTTATAGCTATATGAAACTCTACGGTACGAGAACACATTGTTCTTAGACTTAGACTTGTTTCCTAAACCTTTCTAGCCCTTAGATGACTCTTGTCTATCTAGGCCTAGATTTTTCTTTTTAGACCTTTTGACATTATTTGTCATTTTCTCTAGGGTCTTTTCAAAATTTTTATGTCTTGACCTGAAAACTTGATTTTCAATCCTTAAATCCTCAAATTTGGGATATAAGTCCTCATGATTTTATTTTTATGTTCTATCCAAAAGGTCTCATACCAATGAAGATATTTTTCCCTTATAAGTTCATGATTCTTTCCATGTATTTTCAATATGAAACTTTGTTTGCAACCCCCTCAAACGAAGGACCACCCCCTCAAGCCTATCCGCTTGGTGTCATCTGATCCTTGACCCACCAGGATTTTCCTACCCCTCGGTCCAACTGACCTACTAGGACTTCCTTGACCCTTGGTCTATCCTACCTACTAGGACTTCCTTATCCCTCAATCCAACCAACTTACTAGGTCTTTCTTGCTTAGCTACAACTAGGACTTCTCTGTCTGGTGTCTGGTCATCGTGATCTAGACATGGGAGTCCCCACTCCCTTCATTAGAGGTCAATATTCCACCTATATGACTCGATTGGACCATGAGTCTTGTGCATAGTTAGAGGATAGTCCTTCTGCAATCCGAACTCTAATTTAAATTGTTGGATCGTAAGCAGATGAGGGGGGGGGGGGGGGGGGGGGGGGAATCACATATATTTAAAAACTCGTTCTTTTTCAAACTTTAGAAACAAGTGAGTGTGCAGTGGAAATAAAATATGAATGAAAAAAATAGAACACAAGCAATTTTACTTAGTTCAAAGATTTTGGTAACTCTTACTCCAAGACATAGGCCCCTTGACCTATCGACAGGTAATCCACTAAAATTCTCTACCGGTAAACTCTCGGTAGAGTAATCGAGTACAAAGAAGAAAAGAAATGTATAACACTCTATACTTCCTTTGAGCAATAATGTAAATGACTTAAAATTAACTTTACCAAATAAGGATGAAGAAGTTGTGAGCTCAGATGTTGGAGTTGATCAATCTATGATAGTCAAGTGAAGCAGCATTGTAGGACAACAACAGAACGAAGTTGGAGGAACCGAACGATCATGAATAAGCGTAGAAGTTGATGCATGAAGCTACTGTTCGAGGTTCCTTTTATAGTCATTTTTGAGCGCCTGGACTACCCTCGAGCGCCTAAACTGAGGCTTATCCGATCTTGCTTCGTCACTGAATTATCCACTTCTATGCGCCTAGACCACCTCCGGGCGCCTGGATCGCTGACGTGACTATACCTCGATGAAGCTCTATCCAGTAGCCTCTATCCGCTCCCGAGTGCCTGGACACTGACATGTGTCGGCCAGTTAGAGTGTGCTACCTCATCTGCACGAGTGATTGGGTTCAGGACTATTCGAGAGTCTGGACCCACACCAAGCACCTGGACCTCCGGGCACCTGGAAGCCCTTTTTCCAGCTTTCACTTTCCTACATCATAGAGTTATCACAATAAGTATAATATGAAATAAATATTTTAATAGGCTTGAGACTGTCCAGTCATGACTTTGGATTTCATTGAAGTCCTAAGTTAGACCGATGCATACTATTCCCTCAATCGAGAACGTGTCCTCACTGGATCTCTCTTTCAATTGCTTATCTCACTTACCATTTGACGACTTACTTGACTTTTGACCCACCAGGTCTTCCTGCCAGATGCCCCATCTAGACTTCAACCAATTGTCAGGTTCGACATACCCAATTGGACTTCCTACCAGATATTAACCTATATGGTCTTCCCGTGCCAATTATCATAGCCTCCAGACCTAAATGGATTTCAGCCCGGTGTCAACTCCCATCAAGTCTTTCAGTCCTACACAGTTGATAAACAGGTTAGAAAATACAATATCTAACTTTAATTAATTTGTCATTCATTAAAATCTGAGTTTGACTATTGATGCTAACTGTACCAACATAGAATGCAACAATTGATTGCTAGAACCCAACAATTGATTGTCGAAACCCAACAATCGACTATTGGATTCCGATAATCAACTGTTGGCACTATAGCAAAGAACATGGAGTGTGGAACTCAACTTCCCGATTCAACTAGAGTTCAGCAATCGATTACTGGATTCCAACAATTGATTGCTGGAGTTTTTTAAGAGAACAAAACGTTCTCAACTCATCTATGCAGTTCGACCAAAGGCTACAAGTCGATTAGTGAGTTGTAGCAATCAACTGGTGGCACTATCCGTGCATACAAAAGGTTCAAAGCTCACTATCACGTTTGATTATTCATGATCAGTCGACTTCTAGGTTTTAGTAGTCAACTGATAGTGGTCAAACTGCATGGAAAAAGTCGTTCTGTAAGTTTAAACGGTCGAATTCAATGGGGGCAATCGATTGGTAGGAGATAACAGTCTATTGCTAGGCAGAAATCAACCCGAGCAGTAACATTTAAAAGAGGATTTGGATATAATTTGAAGGTGTCGGTTCTTGAGAGGTTAGAGATGAAGTGTTACTGTATTTCCTACCCTCAAGAGGTAATCCAAAACGACAGAGATCCAAAGCAAAGTTTTCAATGTAAAGTTATTTTTCACTTTCATTTGTATTTACATCATTATTTATTATTATATTATTGTGAAAATAAGTTGTAAGAGACTTCTCTACTTCCAGAAGGTATCCAAGAAGTAGAAGGTTAGTAATGGTGGTTGTTAAGACTAGGCCTTGGATGTAGTCGTCTTGGGAGGTGGTGAACTAAGTAAAATCAAGCATGTTAACGTTATGTTTTACTGTGTTGGCTTCGCTTCAAGAATTCCGCTGCATAATATCATTAAAGCAACCAGATTTATTCAACCCTCTTTTGTTTGCACGGGTCCTAAGAAATCCCATGCATGTTGACTTTGTATATATTGAACTTGAGTTGATATGAATCTTGTATTTTTGTTTAAATGATCATTAATTTATCAATTTTTATCACACATGTATAAGAATCACAGGAGTGCTTAGTTGACTAGCGAGTGACAGATTTATTATAATAGGATGCATGTCGAAGTTAAATTCACATCAATACGAGTCAAGAGAATGACTCCTTGGCCCCTAATTTCTATATAAAGGACACGACGAGTATAAAGACCCTCTTTAACATCTATTCTAATTGATTTGATATCTCTCATAAAAAATCAAAGGAAGATGTGACAATTTATTCCAAGAAATCCTTAACAAAAAGTACACTCTTCCCTCTTTTCTATCGAATTGGTTATAACCACTACCTACATTCCACGAAATAGTAGGAGCTAATGAACATACCCGTAATCCCATAGAAAGACATCACGGGTGCATGCCCTCGATAAAAATATGTCAGTCGGCTATAACATGAGGACAGACGTACTATGAAAAACGTTTAAGATGAATATAATCATTTTTTTTTTTACAGTGAGGATCGTGATATTATTTTTGAGTCAAATTGAGTAGTATAAATTTATGGGCAACAAAAGAATATTGATAGTAATATCAAATTTTAATACGAAGAATAAAAAAATTATAGAAATTGTATTTATCTCTTTTTCTCTCCATAATTTAAAATCTTACATTTATCTAATTAATTTGATTATCTAAATTTAATTCGTCAAAATACACTTTTGATGTATTTGCTATTCGTGCAATGCATGCAATAGAGAATTTATTATTTATATCAGAGAAAAATAACACAAAAGTCACATAGGATACTTTGTCTTTTATTTTATAAATTTTAAAAAAGGATAAAATATAATATTTTGACTAATAGGGCATCATATAAAAAAATAGATAGGGTCAAAATGAAATTTTCTAAAAGTATGTCATTGTTATTTTTTCTATACGAAAGTTGAGACAAAATGAATATACTTGTGCGCATTGGGACAATGTAACAATGTTACATCTTGATCTCAATCGACTAAATTGCTTCTACTCTTCACTAGATCGATCATGACTACCCTATCCAATTGTCAATTGATGCTTCTTCATCTTAGAAAGAGTTTTTTCAAATTGATTCCTTTGGGAAAAGAATTAAACAAGAGAGGTAGAAGGCTCATAACTACAATTGCACTAGAGAGCTTCCATGCGAGGGGCTTAAACATGTGTGTGCTCTATCAACTCCACTTCACTGTCATAGCATTGTTCATGTATGTTTCAATGGGATACTTATTTAGTTAGAAGGTAACATACTTATTATAATAGAACAAATGATTAATTTTCAATTGACGCATGTTCTCGGGGAAAAAAAAACTCCTCTTATCCCTTAACTAACTTGACGGTTGACTATAAACTGACTCCGTAATTTAATTTATCTCTCTTTACATAATCTAGAAATAAATTATGAGGGATATTTGAAATAAACGTAATCACATTTTACTATAGTGTATGAGAGATTTGTCCTATTAACTTAGTAGACCTAACAATTGACTAAATTTGTTAAGCCCAATTTAATAATAGTTCTATTGAACTAATTAACTAGGCCTTTACAATATCTTATATAATATTCCATGTCTCTATCAGGGTAAAAACTTAGGTGACATTTGATTTTTTTTCTAGAAATCGGAATGAGAATGAGTATGGATATGGATATCACTATTAAAAATAACGTTTGGTTAGTTGAATATTTTTTATTGGAATAAATTAAAATTTTCTTTTTTACCTTTAGAAAAAAATAAGAGAAAAAAAATAGATGTTAGAGAGTTAAATGTGAGAGAAAAATATAATAAGAGAGAATAATAAGAGAGAAGTATGATGGGAGAAAAAATATGATGGGAAAAAATGATGAGAGGAAAAGTGTGATGAGAGAAAATCAGGAAAGATAGTATGATGGGAGAGACCATGGTGGCAAAAGGCAAATATGCTCGCAACCATTGCCCCCGCCAACCCGTTCCAGGGCCAACACGGAGGAGGTAAATTACGAGCGGTTAATAGTCTTTGGAATAGTGACTAGCACATAAGGGAGACATTTACCTCGACTTTGCTGAGATTCAAACTCCAGATTTCATAGTGACAACACCTCATGCGCTAGCAACTAGACCGCCTGAGGGGACCGTGTGATGGGAGAGATCATGTGAGAGAAGATGAGGAAAGAGAAAATATGATGAGAGAATGAGAAGAGAGTGTGAGATGGAGAGATTGAGGAGAGAGGAAATATGATGAGAGAAAAAGTATGATAAGAAAAAAAAATAAGGAAAGAGAGTGTGATGGGAGGAAAAGCATGATGAGAAAGGATGAGGAGAGAGAAAATATGATGATAGAGAAAGTATGATGAGAGAAAAATATGATGGTAGAATGAGGAGAGAGAAAGTATGATTAGAGCGAATAATGAGAGAGAAAGTGATATGAAAGAAAAATTAAACAAATATATTAAGTGTATTTTCGTCCAAAACTTAATTCTCATTCTCATTCCCATCAAAACTCAATGGAGGAGGTTGGTTTCGTCAATATCCAACCATTAACTAAACATAAGATTTTGGAATGAATTCATTCCCTCATTCCCAAACTCCTAAATCAAACGACACCTCAATTCACACCATTTTCAATACCTCATCCTACATGGAATTAAGTTATCCTAATATCGATCATCACAACCTTTGAATATGCATGAGAAAATTGACGTGCCAATTCTCTATCCGATACAAAACTAGTCGCACACTCAATCAATTGAGGAAGGTGTTAGGTGACACTACAAGACATACAATAGAAATTTCGGCAGCTAATCGATCACTAATTACTCTTAGAGATTGATTAACGTCTAAAAATTTTGATCGTTAATTTTTTAGTTGTTGACGTCATTTAGCTACGGAAATTAAATTTCTTCTCTAAATTTAATTCAAAATTTGGCAAAACAACCCTAAAATTAACGACGAAAATTAATTTCCATCACTAAATTTACTAGGTTACATTAAATAATTTAATTCAAAAACCTTAAATAAAACAACATTAAAAATTCATTTTACATTCATTGTCCAATCAAAAGAATATCAATACAAATCAAAATAATATTATTAACGACATGCAAATATATATAATTACAATATCAATACTAATCAAAATTTAATTTATTAACAATATCCAAATGTACACATATTGATCAAAATATTATTGGAATCATTATACATTGAAGTTTAACGACATTAATCAAAATCTTACTTCTTGTCCAATTTCTAAGTTCCAATAATTCTTCATGGATTTTCTCAATTTATAATTGCATATCAGTAAATTCCCTTATCTTTTCCTCTTTCTTCTGTTTCCCTACCCCTGAAACTATGAATGTACAACACATGATCAATCAAACTGTGATACTGATAATATGAAAATTATTATACGTTCATCATGCATTACAAAAATACATAAATTACATAAGTAGGTGTTGTTTCTTTGACAACATGGATCAAATATAAGAAAAAGCTATAACCACTCATATTGATCTTTCGAAGAAATTGAAAAAGTCATCGGATGTCGTTACTGTCAGAAGCACGATCATAGGTAACCAGAAAGTACTTCAAGGTTCACGAGCCAAATCTCTTGCCTCTCAGATGTTCTTCTTTGCTCGACACGCACTGATCATCGTCGCCTCTCACTGTCCTTATGCTCTTGCCCACCCTTCTCATGACTTGGGCGCACCATTTATAAGAAGATTGAGGAAGACGAAGGGGAAAAGACGCCCCTTCATCTCCTTGGCGTTTGGAGCAATGAGAGAAATGAAGGGAAAATGATACTCCTTCGTCTCCTCAACATCCAACATCTCTCACTCATCCAAGTCAATCCATAAGGTTATATGGTCACATAGACCATATCGGTCACATAGACTACGAGGTGATCATGCCATAATGCCAAAACCAAATATTAATTGGTCACAAAGATCGATTAAGTCATATAGACTATTTGACGATAAGGTCACGAAGACTAGAGCAAAATTAATTACTCACAAAGACTAAATAAGAACATTCATTTCATACACTAGGGAAAATGATTCGTGTGACAGCAAGCATACTGAGCATTTATTGCTAAGAAGATTGCTATACCTTACATAGCCGCTCTTTAGAATGAATCAAAGACATCAATGACTTGTCTTTACTCCAGATTAAAAGTCATTTAGGGTAAGATTGAGATTAACTTATAATCTCAAGGGTCTCACATAGTAGAGAAGCAGGGATCCATTCTCTTACTACCCTTCTTGTCACCATAGCACATGTGGTATGGATCACATGTTACGATGTTATTCTCTTTACTAAAAAGAGCACATGTTTTTCTCAAAGTTTAACGTCATACAGATTTCGATCTAGACATACCTAATGTCAAATCCTGAATTCAACATATGAATTCCAATATGGCTTTAAGCAGATTCAGTAAATGGTGGGTGCATTTACTCCAATCATTACATAAATGATCGCATCTTAACACAATTATCAAGACGACCTTAACTTACGGGTATGTCTCTATTCTTAGCTACATAAGTTATCCCATAAGCAACGGTCTTACCTCTATTCGTACTTAACAAATAGAGATGATTGTCCATATGAGTGGACCAATCTCAATATGCCAACATGCTTATCGAGACTGTTATTCGAATGTAGCAAAGACATATACACTGAATAGATCATGCCATTTTTCATTTATCAAAATGTCTTTACAATAAGTTACATGCTTCGAAGTCCCAAAAACTTCACATATCCATGAAATGACTCTTTAGTCAATGACTTAGTAAAAGGATCAACAAGCATATTTCGTGTAGGGATGTACTCAAGAATTACCTTTTTCTTGTCAACAATATCCCTTACAAAATTATACTTAATTTCTATATGCTTGCATTTGTTGTGATATTTGAGATCCTTGGAAAAAGCTATTGAAGCTTGACTGTCACAGTATACTGTAACAGAACTCCCACTATCCTCAATAATCTTCAGATGCTTCAGGAACCTTCTTAGCCAGACAGCCTCTTGCACAACCGTTGCACAAGCCACATACTCAGCTTCCATTGTCGACAAGGCTACACAAGCATGCTTCTTGTTGTTCCATGAGATGACACCACCATTCAGCAAGAAGACATAGCCATATGTGAATTTTCTGTCATCAAGATCCCCTACCCAATCTGCATCTGTGTAGCCACTTAGACTCATATCTGATACTTGGAAACAGAGGTAATAATCCGTTGTTCCTTTGAGATATTTGAATATCCTCTTCACCGCTTTCCAGTGTCTCGATCCTGGGTTTGACTGGAAACGACTAACTAAACCAACAACATAGCTTGTATCAAGACGAGTACAAAACATAGTGTACATTAAACTACCAATAGCACTGACATATGATTTTTTCTTCATTTCGGCTATTTCCTCAGGAGTCTTGGGATTCATACTTTTGCTCAAAACAGTACCTCTCGCTATAGGCGTCCGTTCAATGTTGCAATTTGACATATTGAAGTGTTGTATCATCTTAGTGATATAAACTTCTTGAGACAAACCCAAAAACCTTTTTGATCGATCTCTAATGATCTTCACTCCTAAGATGTACTCTGCTTCTCCCATATCTATTATGTCAAATTGTGATGAAGGCCAAGATTTGACTTCTATCATACCCTTTATGTCACTTCCAACTATTAGCATATCATTAACATATAATAATAAAATGACAAACTTTCCTTTTTCCTTTCTAAGGTAAACACAATGATTCTCATTGATCATTTCGACACCATAAAACAAAATGACTTCATTAAATCTCATGTTCCATTGTCTTGACGCTTGCTTTAGCCCATATATAGACTTCCTAAGTCTACATACTCTTTTCTCTTGGTCTTCAGCAATATAACCTTCTAGTTGTACCATATAGATTTTTTCGTCAAGATTACCATTAAGGAAAGCTATTTTTACATCCATTTGATGTACTTCCATGTCATATTGTGCTACTATAGCTAGGATGACACGTATTGACACAAACTTCACAACTGGGGAGAATGCCTCTTCAAAGTCAATACCCTCTATTTGGGTATATCTTTTTGCAACTAATCGAGCTTTGTATCAATTAATCGATCCATCTGCTTTCCTCTTTACTTTGAGAATCCACTTATTCCCAATAATCCTTCTGCCCGGAGGAAGATCGACTAAATCTCAAACTTGATTCTTTCTCATTGACTCCATTTCTTCATCCATTGTAATTTTTCATTCTTTTCTAACTGAGCTTTTCAAAGCTTCCTCAACTGTTCGAGGTTCCTCATCATCAACCGGGAGAATCATCAATGCCTCATTCTCAATATCAAACCTTCTCCGAGGAATAATCTGACAACTACTTCTTTGAAGGTTAGACTGTTGAGAAACTGACTCATTCAGTGGCAAATTACTTCCACTAGGTTGACTAGATTCAGACATCTCCTGATTTGTTGATAAAGGAACATTATCCTCCTCTTCTATCTCATATAGAAGAATTGTCTTATCAACTTCATCTCGTGTTGGGAACTCAGTTTCAAGAAAAGTAGAATCTCTTGACTCTATTTCAGAGATGGTTCCATCTTGTCGCTCACCAATAAAAACATAACCCTTAGAAGTCTCAGAATACCTTATAAAGATACATTTCTTACCTCTAGGTCCTAATTTTCCATGTTCGTGAGTCTTATAATGAACGTAGGCAGTTGACCCCCAAGGTCTCAAATTACTTAAATCCGACTTTCTGCCTGTCCAACGTTCATGCGGGGTAGATGAAACTGACTTTGAAGATACTTTGTTAAGTATATATGCCGCAACTAATAATGCATCTCCCTAATAGGAGATTGACAAATTAGCCTGCGCCATCATAAACCTAACCATTTCAAGAAGAGTCCTATTTATTCTTTCAGCAACCCCATTTTGCTGTGGAGTTCCAGGGATAGTTAGCTGTCTAATAATCCCTTTCTCATTATATATTGTCTTGAAATGACCAAACAAATATTCACCTCCACGGTCAGTGCGCAAGGTTTTAACCTTACGTTCCAATTAATTCTCAACTTCGTTCAAGTAACAAATAAAGTAATCTAATGCTTTAGATTTGTGAGAAATCAAATACACATGACCAAAATGTGTGAAGTCATCAATAAATGTAATGAAATAAGAACTCCCATTTCTAGCCTTCATATTCATTGGACCACAAATATCCGAATGAATTAATTGCAATGGTGATTCAACCCTAATAGTCTTACCAAATGGTTTTCTTGTCGTCTTTCCAGTAAGACAATGCTCACATATAGATAAGTTAATCTTAGCATGAGTGTCTAAAAGACCTTCCTTAGCTAATCTATTCATTCATTCTTGTCCTATATGTCCTAACCTAGCATGCCAAATTTCATCATTAACATCAGCATTACTAGTAAGAGCAATGTTTGGAAACCAACCATCATTATTATTTGGTTCTATATCAAGAACCATAAAATCATTTGTTACATAACCATGCCCAATTAACACAGAGTTAATTCGAAGTTCCATACAACGGCTATAAAAATTTACATTATAACTTAAATCAAGAAGACAAATGACAAAAACCAGATTCCATCGAATCTCAGGAGCATACAGGACATCATGTAGAAACAAGGTGCGTCCACCACGTAGGTTGAGCTTGCAAGTGTCAATTCCTTTGACTACAATTCTTGCATTGTTTCCTATATATATCCACTTGTTGCCAGCTAGTACTCGACGGTACTCCACATATGTAGCTCGATCACGTGCTACGTGGTTCGTTGCTCCTGAATCCACAATCCACAAAAGGATACGAATCAGCTAACAACACTGTACTTGCAACATATTGCTCGTGGAAAGAAGATAACAATGGATCTACCTTTTTAGGCTCAGTACAATCCCGAGCAAAATGACCCTTCTTGCCACAGTTGAAGCAGGTCAACTTGCTCATAAGTCTTTGTCTATATCTCTTTCCTTTCTTCTTGATTTGGTTTTTAATAGCAACAGCACTAGCCTTCTTTCCTTTTCCCTTTCCTTTCTTAAACCATCTTTTCTTATTCTTGGAACCAGAACCTTCAGCTACAAAAGCTTGATTAGAAATCCTTGCGGATTCAATCCTCTCTGCCTCAAGTTCAACATGACGTGAGACATCGGTGAAAGTCTTGATACTCTCACTGTGGGTCAGATTCTGTTTCATTGTTTCCCAAGAATCAGGAAGGGAACGGATAACTGCTTGAACCTGTTGTTCATCGATCAATGCATGACCAACAGTCTTAAGCTCTTGAATCATGTTACTAATCTCCCTGATATGTTGGACCATGGTAACATTCGAGCATTTTTTATAGCTATCAAACTTGATAGTTAATTGATGGAGCTTACTCGGACTTACTCCACTGTACTTCTCTCTAAGGGCTGCCCAGACAGCATGAGCCGATGGTAATGGCTCATACTCAAATACCAGGTCATCCACCATTGAACTAACCAATATTCCCTTAGCAATGGAGTCCTTCCTTTTCCATGTCTTATAGGCATCAAGGTCACGTCTGTGCTATGCTGTAGAACCATCAGCTGGTTCTTCCATGAATTGATTTACAGCCTCTAGAACTTCTTGTTCCTCAAGAACGTATTATATCTTGAGGTCCCAGATTTTGTAGTTATCCCCATATAATTTCTCTCCCTTATTGAGTTCATCTATGATATTTTTAGTTGTCATGATCTACATAAATAAACACATTATTTATTATTTCAGTGTAATTCATATATATGCAATTAATTATTGACTCAGTGTAAATTAGAATTAGTTTACAAAATCAAGTGATAATTTTGTTTCCACTCATTATTTGTATGTTCTAATCTAATCAACATCGATCAATTATATTACACACATCTCATCTAATGAACGAGTCATTATTGAGGTCCCATATTTTGTAGTTATCCCCATATAATTTCTCTCCCTTATTGAGTTCATCTATGATATTTTTAGTTGTCATGATCTACATAAATAAACACATTATTTATTATTTCAGTGTAATTCATATATATGCAATTAATTATTGACTCAGTGTAAATTAGAATTAGTTTACAAAATCAAGTGATAATTTTGTTTCCGCTCATTATTTGTATGCTCTAATCTAATCAACATCGATCAATTATATTACACACATCTCATCTAATGAACGAGTCATTATTAAAATGAACTAATCATTTTTCATATGAACTAATCATATGGATATATGAACTAATCATATTCACATGAACTAATCATGAGCAAGTTAGTTAACACATAATATAACTGTTTATTTATCATAACTCTATTCGTACATAACGACAGAAATTATTACATGACTCAAAAACTAAATGAGCTAACACTGTTCGTACATAACGACAGTAAACAGAACACTAGTTACATAGATAAGCTAGCACTACTCCCACTAGGATAAATGCTAGAGCAATGGGCAATTGTATCCCGTTTATCCTGGACTCTATGATGGGTGGATCAACCTCAGATGTATCCATCATCCATTTATGGATCTTCTACACACTCTTGAGGATCCTTCTCTGATTCTTCATGATCCATCTCTACATCCTCCTCGAGATCCATCTCTGGATCCTCAAAATCTTCAAGATCCATTTATGGATCCTCTTCAAATTCTTCGAGGTTCATTCTTGGATCATCCTCAGATTCTGCGGGATTTGGATATATCTGTAGGTCCCTTTGGAGGTCGGCAAAAGGGGAGGGGTGAATTGCCCTACAAAATAAAACTCGAACCTTTCTCAGATTTCAAATATATAATGAACACTTGTAATAAATAAATAAAAGAGACTAAGTAAAGAAAAGCAGACACCAGAGTTTTACTTGGTTTGCAATCAGGGGATTGCTAATCCAAGGAATGTAAGCGCACTATCTGATTCTCCTTTGGGAGGAGTAGCCTCTTTACAACGTTGACAGCACAAATGAAAAGAACAGAATTGAAAGCACAGAAGGAATTGATTACAAGTTAGTTAAAAAGATCTGTGCAAACCAGTGCTATATTTATAGCACTGGTCGGGGCGCCCCGAAGGGGTTCCGGGCGCCCTGGGGGGATAAAACTTTACCCCTTAACGTTCAGATCGAGTTTGACTCGATCTGGTCAAAAACTTTGGTCCGGGCGCCCCGGAGGGGTCCGAGCGCCCTGGATGGTTCCGGGCGCCCCGGACCCCAAAAGTCAACTCTGGTTGACTTTTTCCGTCCGGTCGCTCCGCTTCGTTTCAGCTCGTCTTGGTCCGGGTCTTCTGTTCCGGCTCCACTAGCTTGGGTGATCTCGGCCATCCGGAATAGGGCTCACCCGAACCCATGTTCCGGCCTTCTCCTCGAGCAGCCTTCCTTCCTGATTTCTCGTCCCTCGAACGCCGCGCACGTTCTTCTCGTCCACCGGTGTACTCTTCCACGGTCACCTCGTCCTCGGACGCACCGAGCCCGTCGGCTCTCTCCCGTGCCGTCCTTCTCGCTAGCCGCGTCTTCCACTCGACTTCCTGTGTTCCTAAGCTCCTGCACACTTAGACACAAGGGTTAAACAAACGCAGGACCTAACTTAGCTTGTTTGATCACATCAAAACACCTTGGGGTTACAACAATCTCCCCCTTTTTGATGTAAGCAACCCAAGTTAAGTTAGGGTAACCATATGCAATAAAAATAATTTATATTCAAATAAATCCAAATATTTTTCAATTGAAAAAATTATAGTATTATAGTACCTCCCCCTAGACTTAACATACTTCTCCCCCTTTGATCACATAAAATTTGGGGTTATAAACAAGTCTAAGGTCAATTCAAACATGAAAGTGTTAAAAAAATTGAAGTTTTAAAACTTATCTCAGCATTCCCAAAAAAAAAAATTCTAATTAAAAAAAATTCTAAGTGAATATTCATAAGAAACAATTCTAAGTCAATTTTTTTAAAAAATGATAAGGCAATATTAAAAAAAAACTCTAAGTTTACTTTTATAAAAAATCTAAGTCAATTTTCATAAAAATTTCTAAGATAATAAAAAAAATTTCTAAGTTAAGTTAAAAATTTTTTTAAATATTTTCTAACATAAATTGAATAACTCTTTTAAAGCATTAAGTAATTTAAATTAATACTTTTTCAGTTAATCAATTAAACTTTTCATTTCGATACTTGGCTTCCAGGTCGTGGCGAGGCACTAGGCCTTCTTGGTTATTGGAGCAACAACCACTTCCTTAGACAAAGCCTCATAAAGAAATTAGTTGTTTAATTTTCTTGCTGAAAATGCTAAGTCTAATTTTAATTTTAAATTAAATAGGTTTTTGGAACCCAATAGAGGTTCCTACCTACAGGATTAACCAAGTATTTCCTAGGTATATAGATTTTTGATATATTTCTAATTTGACTTTGATGAAATCTATAATACCAATTTAAACATTTATAATTTCTAAAAGTAGAAATATTTGAACAATTAAATTTTTTCAATCTTTCTATTTCTTCTTTTAGTTTTTCATTTTCAATTTTCAATTTTTCAAAATCCTCTATAAGACATGATTTTGCCAAAATTCTCTTTGTTTCTAAAATTTCATTTTCTAATTTTGCATTTTTATTTTCTAATTTATACATGGATTTAGTCATAGCTTTGATACCAAAGTAAAGTTCATCAGGGGGTAAGAGGCATACCTCACTTACCATATCAGACTTGAAGCCTGAATCTCCCCTTGCTTCGCTACTTCCATCTGAGGTCGCTCCCCCTTCATCGATGCTGGGTTCTGATGTACTTTGTCCTTCGTGGCTTGCCATCAGTGCAATCCCCGCATATTCTTGAGCTTCTGATTCAGATGAAGAAGTGTCATCCCAAGTTGCTTTTAGGTTGTGTTTCTTAGGTGCCTTTATTTTGACCTTCTTGAGTTCTGGGCAGTCTTCCCTTAGGTGTCCCTCCTTCTGACACTGGTAGCACCGTACCTTTCTTCTACCTTTTTGATTCTTTTTATTCTGCATTTTAAATTTATTAGATCTAAATTTTTTTTTAAAGTTTCTTACCATGTACGCTTCTTGATAGTCTTCAGAGTCTGACTCGGGTTCATCCTTGTTGGTTGCGTTCAGCGCCATAGTCTGGGTTGTGTCCTTTGATATCTCTGCATATCTAGTTTCGTGTAATTCAAGGGTAGAAAACAACTCTTCTAAAGTACTTACCTCCAGGTCTTTTGAGATGTAGTAAGCATCGACGATTGATGTCCACTCCGGAGTTCTTGGAAACGCGTTGAGCGCGTAGCGTATAGTGTCTCGGTTTGTTACCGTTTCACCAAGGTTTTCGAGACCAGTAACTAGTTCTTTTACCTTTGCATGTAGACCGGCTACTTTCTCACCTTTCTCCAGACGGATATTCATCAGTTTGTTGCAGAGGATGTCCCTTCTAGCGAGCTTTGCTTCGGACGTGCCTTCATGGAGTTCCAAGAACTTCTCCCAAAGTTCTTTAGCAGATAAATAGTTTCCGATGCGGTTGACCTCTTGAGGCGGTAACACGCTCAGCAGGTGATGTTCCGCATGGCTGTTTGCTACCGACTCATTCTGCTCCTTCTTTGTCCAATCTCTCTCTTCTTTTTCTTTTCCATCTTTATCTATTGGAGCTAAAAAACCATATTTCATAATAAACCGAATTTCAAAATCTGTTTTTAGGAATACCTCCATACGGCGCTTCCAGTCTGCGAAGTTCCCCTCGAATTTTGGTGGGACAATGCTTGGTCCGGCCATCTTGTTGCTTCGATCGGCGGTTAGTCCTCCTGAAGCGCGCCTTGCTCTGATACCACTTGTAGGTCCCTTTGGAGGCCGGCAAGAGGGGAGGGGTGAATTGCCCTACAAAATAAAACTCGAACCTTTCTCGGATTTCAACTATATAATGAACACTTGTAATAAATAAATAAAAGAGACTAAGTAAAGAAAAGCAGACACCAGAGTTTTACTTGGTTTGCAATCAGGGGATTGCTAATCCAAGGAATGTAAGCGCACTATCTGATTCTCCTCTGGGCAGAGTAGCCTCTTTACAACGTTGACAGCACAAATGAAAAGAACAGAATTGAAAGCACAGAAGGAATTGATTACAAGTTAGTTAAAAAGATCTGTGCAAACCAGTGCTATATTTATAGCACTGGTCGGGGCGCCCTGGGGGGATAAAACTTTATCCCCCAACGTTCAGATCGAGTTTGACTCGATCTGGTCAAAAACTTCGGTCCGGGCGCCCCGGACCCCAAAAGTCAACTCTGGTTGACTTTTTCCGTCCGGTCGCTCCGCTTCGGTTCAGCTCGTCTCTGTCCGGGTCTTCTGTTCCGGCTCCACTAGCTTGGGTGATCTCGGCCATCCAGAATATGGTTCACCCGAACCCATGTTCCGGCCTTCTCCTCGAGCAGCCTTCCTTCCCGGTTTCTAGTCCCTCGAACGCCGCGCACGTTCTTCTCGTCCACCGGTGTACTCTTCCGCGGTCACCTCGTCCCTCGGACGCACCGAGCCCGTCGGCTCTCTCCCGTGCCGTCCTTCTCACTAGCCGCGTCTTCCGCTCGACTTCCTGTGTTCCTAAGCTCCTGCACACTTAGACACAAGGGTTAAACAAACGCAGGACCTAACTTAGCTTGTTTGATCACATCAAAACACCTTGAGGTTCCAACAATATCCTCCTGAAAATCTTGAGAATCCATTTCCGGATTCTCCTTAGATTCTTCGAGGTCCATTTCTTCAGGATCTGGATCTTCTTCTGATTCTTCAGGACCCCATTCCAAATGAAGTAAATGTCTGCACATCTCTGAATATGAGATGTGCCCTTCAGAATCATCCCAAAGTTGGAATGCAATCTACCTAAGATGTTCCAACAATGGATAAACCAGAGCCCATCTCCTTTCTTTGTCCTGGACTGGATAACATTTTTACTCTAGATTTTAGAACAACCAATCGAGCCGACCAATAAGCTTACCGACTCCGTGATCCGAGTCATATTCTAGCTTTTTGATCTCCTCCCATAGCTCATGTTATCGTTCATAGCGACCATTCATCATGTATATTGTTCTGAAATTAAAAATCATGATGTTAGTACAGAATCGACAGACCAGTAACAAAAACCGGTCAAATTCAATTCCCACATATAAAACAAATATATATAGAATACACAAGCAATTAAGAAAAATAAATTTTCTTTATTTAGGGAATCACATGTGACTGACACATTGTATCGATCGATCAGAAATCCTGATCTTTAGCTTAGTCTATTGTCCTCATTAGAACTAATATAATTTAACAGGGATTTCTAACCTATATTATGTTATTATTTAAGCCCATTTGAGTCAATCTCAGACTCATTGATCAAACTTAGGTCTGTTTAATTCATCCATTGGATTAAGTCTGCCCCATTAGAATAAATCTAATCTTTTTGATCAAATCTGACTCGACAGAATTAATCTGGTCATATTTGATCAGTCCAACTTGTGTAATCAAAACGACTCCAATTAATTCAATAATAAACCGAACTAGTTTAAACCAACAAATAATTTGAACCAGATCCCGGTATTATTGAATCAATCTAGTCTGCTTAAATCAACTAATAATTTAAGCCAGACCTGAATCTGATTGAACAAATTGATATCATTCAATTTTCAACTAATTGAATCCTAAATTAATTAAATATGTATTTATTAATTAATAATACATTTCTTTATATATTTAATTAATTAATAAATATATTTAATTAAATTTTAGATCACTGTTCTGTTAGGATCTTCGGATGGCTAGAGAGGAGGGGTGTGAATAGCCTCCTCTAAAACTTAACTAAAATCTTCAATCAAATCGTTAGCGCAGCGGAAATATGCACATGAAAATCTAATACAAGGAAGAGAAAGACACACACCACTAACACCAGTATGTACGAGGTTCGGGGATAACTTGCCCCTACTCCTCGGCGTGTCCGTAAGGTGGACGATCCCTTGATCTTTCGGTAGATCACACCCCGGATAGATACCGGCTAAAGATTTCTCCTTCTCGGTGGAGTAACCTCTCCACAAAGTCTCAGAAGATATGTAAATAAAGCACAAGACTTACAGATCAGTGGCTAAAGAGAATGAAGAAAAACGCTCACAGCCACGCGAAGACAACAGTTAAACAGAGCACAATAAGGAAGCACAGCCAAGAACTCAAAGCTTATCACCCTTGCTTGATCGACCGAGAGTTTTCTTTTTCGAACCTCTCTTCATCCTTCTTCTTATGCCTCTGCTTCCACTGCGTTCATCCAACCTGCACCGAATCCCTGCTGCAAGCTACGACGTCGCCAATCACTCTTCCTCCTCCTCTGGTTCTCTGAACTCACACCAATAGAACCCATGGTCTTCACTGGGGTCTCTGAGCTCGAACCAATGAGCAAGAGTCAAGCTGATTCCCAACTGATCGCAGCCAGATCACAGTCTGATCGCAGCCAGTAACCGTTGATGCTCCAATTGCACCATTTGCAGCGAAACACAGTAGAAAGAACCCTTTATCTTATTCTTTTGATGAAGCTTAATTTGAATTTAAGCATTGGCATGATACCTGCAACCTGCAACTTAAAAAGCTAACAGCAGATGGTTAAATCAGATGGATCAGAAGTTGCAGAGAAACAGCTTGTTGGACCGATCAGGCTATGGCCTGATCGGTCTAGGAGAGCTCTGATCGGTCTGTGGACCGATCAGGCTATAGGTGGATCGGTCCACAGACCGATCCCCTATACTCTCTCCCGAACTTCATTGCCTCCTGATCGGTCTCCAGACCTATCAGTAAATCTCACAGAGTGTTACTGATTAGTTACTGATCGGTCTACAGACCGATCAGTAATTCTCACAGTGAGTTACTAATTGGTTACTGATCGGTCTGGTGACCGATCAGATAACCATAGTATCACTAGATCGGTCAACAGACTGATCAGATATCCATAGTATCACTAGATCGGTCAACAGACCGATCCAATGCCTATGTAGGTAGGTTTAGAGCGTCCCAGCCCTAAACCCTAAAGCCTTCCTGATCTAGAGAACGAGCTACCGAGCCTTCTCTGACCTAGTCCGGAGAACGAGCTACCGAGCCCTCTCCGACTTAGTCCGGAGAACAAGCTACCGAGCCCTCTCCGACTTCGTCCGGTCCAGAGAACGAGCTACCGAGCCCTCTCTGACCTAGTCCGGAGAACGAGCTACCGAGCCCTCTCCGACTTCGTCCAGTCCAGAGAACCCTACCTAGTCCGGAGAACGAGCTACCGAGCCCTCTCCGACTTCGTCCGGTCCAGAGAACGAGCTACCAAGCCCTCTCCGACTTCGTCCGGTCCAGAGAACGAGCTACCGAGCCCTCTCTGACCTAGTCCGGAGAACGAGCTACCGAGCCCTCTCCGACTTCGTCCGGTCCAGAGAACGAGCTACCGAGCCCTCTCTGACCTAGTCCGGAGAACGAGCTACCGAGCCCTCTCTGACTTCGCGTGCCAAGTTTCCATACTTGGACTTTTCCCTTCCACCTGATCAACATTGATCAGTAATCAATCTGAGTTTAATTAATATCTGATACAAACTTAAATCAGTGTCAACATCAAAACAACAGCCAGGTCAGACCGTATCAACAATCTTCCCCTTTTTGTTGTTTGACAACACGATTTAAGTTTAGATCAGAAATGCTCATATTTCCCTAATTTTAGGGGAATCAAGATCCTCCCCCTAAGACGAATACAACACTAAGGAAGTCAATAATCCTCAAGGTTATCCTCTCCTCTAAAATCAAAACTTCATTCATCTCTAAAATTAGTCATCTTCTCCCCCTTTGTCAAACACCGAAAAGGTGCGAATTAGGTAATAAGACTCAAAGGACTCCCCCTTAACCCATACTGTCTCTTTCTTAATCCACACAGAATTCCCTCTAAGTGTAATATCGGATAGTAAATAAGCGACAATCAAGATATGACATATGAAAAGCATATAAATAGTCAATAAGAACTGAAAAATAAAGAGAAGCAAGTAATAGAAAAACGAGTAGCATAAACAGCTAATATCCAGGTCAGACACAGTATCTATCAAACAGTATCTGAAACATAGGCAGTCAAAATGACCAACAAAAAACAAAGTGTATCAATCAACATCCTCAATATGAGGAGCATCATCATCATCATCTGCTGGAGGAATGAATCCCTGAGGCGGCATGCTCGAGGGTGGATAGCCTGAGTAATACTGCGGAGGTGGGTAGTTGGCCATCCATCCCAGAAGCACCTGCTGCGTCGCTAACTGCTGACTGCGTAGACCATCGTAACCCTGGTCAATCCGAACGCGCAGCCCATGGAGCTCAGCAACCAGTAGCTCATCGTGCTGATCAATACGGCTCTCCAGCTCAGCAATCTGCCAGCGCAGATCAGGATCTGCCTCTCCATACTCAGTAGCAGGAGGAGGAGCAGCAGCACCGGGAGCAGCATCAACCTGTCGTGGAGGTGCCCGTGGTAACTCACCTAGTGCTCTCCCGTCCTTCCAACGAACCGCCCCATTCTGTCCTATGATGCCAGACTTGGAAAATGCACGTTTTCCAAGTCTGTAGTCCTGCCTCACCATCTTGACTATCCTTCCCTTGAAGACATCAATCTGTAGGGTTTCGAGCCAATCAGTAATTATATGCCCATAAGGCATATAAACTGTGAAGCTGTTAGGCTCACTATAGGAGATGATAGAAGAGTAAATGCTCGACATGATGTCAAAATCGAGACGCTGACGCAATCCATAAAGCATCAGGCAGTGATATGGTCGGATCTCTGACAAGGGCTTGGATGTGATTGGCAGAAGGTAATTTGTGACAATCTTAAAAAGAATGTAATCTGGGGCAGATAGTCTCAGGGCTGCAAAGGTAGGAAAATCAACATCTAACTCACCCTGTCCACCCGGTCTAGGATGTCCGAAGAAATACTCATAAATGGAGTCAGATGAGATATCAAATGGAGAAGGTAAAGGGTCTGGTAAATCAGGATATATGGAAAAGATATTTCCTGAACACCTCTGGCAGGCTAGATAGTCAAAGAAGGCCGAGAAAGAGAAATCAACAGTTTGCTTAGCAACTCTAGTTCTATAATTAACATCATTAGTTTGATGAAGATTATTATAAAACTCGGATACTAAGTCGTAATTGATGTCCCGTTCTAAGTAGACTAGAGAATCAAGTTTGTAATAGGCAATTATTTCTGACACAGATGGACAGAATTCATCCATGAATTTTCGATCCACGGACCTACAAGGAAGCAGTTTGAAGATTCTTTGTTTAAAGGCTTCTTCAAAGTGATGGTTTGGAAATCGTCCAGAAACGGATGATTGAGGTCAGGAGGGAGCCTTAGATTTGGATTTCTCAGTTGACGACTTAGAGGTTCCTTCACCAGCTTGTTTCTTCCTAAAGGTTTAAAAAAGATGTGACATGGACGGGGCAAATAGGTGAGCACAGAAAGCACCAACAACCGAGAACCAAGCCAATAACACAGATACGATGAGAAATGAAAAATGAAGTGCCAAAATGAGTAGAGCTCGGGGAGAATGGAGTTACCTTGGTGCCATATCTCTTGGAGAACGAAGAGAAGAGTTGAGGCGTAGGAGGGTGTCGGCTAGGGCTTCGGCGTGCAATGGGAAGAGAAAGGATCGGGAAGAGTTAGGAGGGATGGGATCGATCCAGGTGTTGATTGATCGGACGGTTGTCCGATCAAGATCTCCCTTGGTCTCCTGAATACCCTGATCAGTCGGTGGACCGATCAGGGAATCTCCTGATCGGTCCCTGGACCGATCAGGATCCTCGCGTACCAGAATAATCTGATCGGTCCTTGGACCGATCAGGGAGAGTATCAGCAAGCAAACAGAGAGTTCTGGATCGGTCGATAGACCGATCCAGCCTCTTCTGATTGGGCTGTAGACCGATCAGCGTCTGACAAATTGAAAATTCAGGAATTTCAGTAATCTGAGATTCGAAGAAGTTTTAGGGTTTCTAAAAACTGAAGATTCAGAACTCAATAAGTTCAGAAACTTCCAAATTCAGAACCTAGTACCTGAAGAATCTACAAACATGAATATTTCTGAAAGATAAGCTTTTACAATCTGAAATTGCTCAGAACCCGAAAGTTCCAAACCTTTAAAAACTTAGATCAACTCCAAACGCATAGAGTTCAGACGTTTTTGAATCTAAAAGTTTCAAAACCAGAAAAACTTCTGAAACTATGATCTATAGTGGACCAAGATATTAATCAAGACTTAGGCTCTCTATTACCTGGTTCAAAACACATCCTTGCTATGATCAGTTTCGAGTTTGTCAAAATATATCCAAATTTCTATCATTACTTCACCAACTTGTCCTATTTTCAATCAAAATCATGAAAGGTATCGATCAAAGGTATCAATCAATACATCATCCATAGTTAGATAATTTCTAGGTAAAGGTCCAACCAAGTTTCCTTGGTTGGAATATATGAGTAAGATCTAAGAACTAAATACACATGAATTATGTAATGGTCTTCCCCATATTCAATTTATGTCTCTTCAACCTAATTATTCAAGAGATGCATGATACATTTTGAATAATTTAGCTGATCCTAGCATCTCACCCCATTTCTAGCAAACAAAAATAATTTGTTAAACCTTATAGTTTGTGTGAGATGTCCCCAAGTTGCCCAAATTAATTTCCCAATTTCTCTTGTCGTTTTAATTGTCCTTATTGATCATGATGAAGTCCTAATGGCCTATTAAGTCAAACACATCCCCAATTCTCTTCTTAAATGACTAAATTCATTTTTCGAAAGAGGTTTGGTGAAAATATCGGCTAGGTTTGACTTTGACTTAACATATGTGAGCGCAATGTCTCCCCTAGCTACATGATCTCTAATGAAGTGATGACGCACTTCAATGTGTTTGGTCCTCGAATGATGGACTGGATTTTTCGTTAGATTTATTGTGCTAATGTTGTCACACAACACTTGCACTCCCTTATACGAAAACTCATAATCTTCTAGGGTGTGGATCATCCATAACAATTGTGATACACTCTCTCCCATGACAATGTATTCAGCCTCGGTCGTGGAGAGAGCAACGCAATGTTGCTTCCGACTTGACCAACTAACCAATGATGAACCTAAAAATTGGCAACCCCCACTAGTACTTTTCCGATCCAATTTGCACCCAGCATAATCGGAGTCGGTATAACCTATCAAGTCAAAAGACTCCGTACGAGGATACCATAGACCTACTCTAATTGTGCCCTTAAGGTATCTCAGGATTCTCTTAACTGCAATTAAATGAGATTCCTTGGCACAGACTTGATATCTAGCGCACATGCCCACAGCAAAAAGTATGTCCGGTCGACTAGCTGTGAGATATAGAAGACTACCGATCATGCTTCTATATTGCGTTAGATCAGCTGGTTTTCCATTCTCATCATTGTCAAGGCGAGTGTTTGTCGCCATTGGAATGGATACTTCCTTAGAGTCACTCATTTTGAATTTCTTGAGCATCTCTTGAGTGTATTTCGTCTGATGGACATAAATGTCATCTCGAGTTTGTTTGATTTCAAGTCCAAGGAAGAATGTCAATTCTCCCACCAGACTCATCTCAAACTCACTTTCCATGTGAGTGATAAATTCATTCAAATGGCCCTTGTTATTTGAGCCACAAATTATGTCATCGACATACACCTGCGCTACAAATATGTTTTTACCATCTCTACGCAGAAATAGTGTTGGATCTATTTGACCTCGTACAAAACCCTTTTCTAGTAAGTAAGTTGACAACCTTTCGTACCAAGCTCGAGGTGCTTGTTTAAGCCCATAAAGAGCTTTCTTGAGCTTGCACACGTGGTTTGGAGCTTCGGTATTCACAAACCCCGGTGGTTGTTCAACATAGACCTATTCTTTAATGAAACCGTTTAAGAATGCCGATTTAACGTCCATTTGATAGAGCTTGAAGCCTCTATGTGCAGCAAAAGCTAGCATCAAACGAATGGACTCTAATCGGGGCACGGGAGCATAAGTCTCATCATAATCGAGGCCTTCGACTTGATTATAGCCCTTGGCTACAAGTCTTGCCTTGTTTCTTACGACTTCTCCCTTTTGGTTTAACTTATTTTTGAAGACCCATTTGGTTCCAATAATGGTGGTCTTCTTAGGTCTAGGAACCAAATCTCACACTTGGCTCCTTTCAAATTGACCTAACTCATCTTGCATAGCTATGATCCAGTCAGGATCGTGCAATGCCTCATCAACTAATTTTGGTTCGATTTCTGCGATCAAGGCGACCTCATTAGACTCATTTCTAAAGAATGATCTGGTCCTAACCCCTTGTTGGATGTCTCCAACAATCTGGTCTTGAGGATGACTAGATGCTATCCTAGACTGCCTTGGTGTTGGTGGTGTCTCATGAGTGGTCTCACTGGACACATGCAAGGACTCAGTATCAGGCAAAGGATCAACCTGAGCCCTTTGTTGCCTTTGTTCATCATCATCGGAGTTAACTTCGACTCTTTCTATGTTTTGATCATTCAAACATAGACTTCTAAGTTCAAATTTAATTTCTCCTACATCCCTCGATTGATCATTTGATTTAGGGATTTCTTCAAATGCTACATCCGAGGACTCTGCAATCAATTTAGTCCTATTGTTGTAGACTCGATAGGCTTTACTGATGAGAGTACCCGACCAGTATCCCTTTATCAGCCTTAGCCGTGAACTTTCCAAGATGATCCTTGGTGTTCAAGATAAACACCTTACAACCAAACACCCTAAGATGTTTAATTGTAGGGGGTTTTCCAAACCAAAGTTCATGGGGAGTCTTTCCTAAAAACCTATGTATCAAGACTCGGTTTTGCACATAGCAAGCTGTATTTACAACTTCAGCCCATAAGTAGCTCGGTAGTGAGTACTCATTGAGCATGCTTCGTGCAGCCTCTTGCAAGACTCGATTCTTTCTCTCCACAACCCCATTTTGCTGTGGGGTCCTTGGAGTAGAGAACTCATGCCTATATCCTTTTTCTTGACAAAATTCTAAAAATCTATGATTTTGAAATTCTCCACCATGATCACTTCTAATTGTTTTAATTGTTGTTGATTTTTCATTTTCAGTTCTTCTACAAAAGGAAACAAAAATATCTATGGTTTGATCCTTATTTTTCAAAAAGAAAGTCCATGTATATTTAGTAAAGTTATCAATGATCACTAAGCAATATCTACTTCCATTCAATGAAATGACATTACTACAATCAAATAAGTCCATATGCAATAAATCTAAAGCAGTAGAGGTACTTACCTTTATGAGACGCTTTTGTTTGCTTACCCTTTTGACATGCATCACATAATTTTGTCTTTTGGTACTTGATGCTTGGTAGGCCTCGCACTAATCTTTTGTTGGCCAGCTTTCGAATATTCTTCATGTTTACGTGGGCCAACCTCCTATGCCAAAGCCATGATTCTTCTTCTTTTGACATGAAGCACTTAGCAGAGGCATTAGTAGCACTTTTAAAAGATACTTGATAAATGTTATCTACCCTTTTGCCTACTAGTACCATGTCAAGTGTGTCAATGTGTTTGACCAGACATTGACTTGAATGAAACTTAATTGTGTAACCCGTATTACACAATTGGCTGACACTTAGGAGATTAAAGGTCATCCCCTTGACTAGAAGGACATTCTTGATTTGGAGACATTCGGATATATGAATGTCTCCAACTCCTATAACCTTAAGGCTACTATTATTACCAAATGGCACATTACCTCTATTTTTATTTTGAAGAGTGGTAAAGAGTGGCTTGTCCCCGGTCATGTGCTTGGAGCATCCACTATCAACAAACCAAGTTGATAGATGCTCCCCCTTGACCAATGCCTACAAGACACGAAAAATAGATGTTTTAGGTACCCAAATCTTGGGACCTAATGCATCTACAATGAAAGACCTAGGAACCCATGCCTTGGTCACAACCTTCCTAGTCTCATGAACCCTAGAAGCATGTGACCTATGAAATGGGTTCTAGACACTAGTGAAATGAAACTAGACTCCTTAGGTTGATATCCTAACCCAGCCTTGTTGTAGACCGCCCTTTGGGCATTTAGAATCATATCTAAGGTCTTAGAGCTAGTTGAGAATTTTTCTAGCATTTTCTTGAGTTTCTCAACTTCACCCTTTAAGGCTTTGTTTTCATCCTCAAGGATCTCTAGATGTAGGTCATCATCATCTTCCCTAAGGGCCCTCAAATGCTCTACTTTATCTTTTAATGATTTAATTTAAGTTTTTGATTTCTTAAGCAAAGTAGATAAATGTGCAATGGTTTTATAACATTTCTCTAAATGAGGAGAGGTTACCTCTTCATCATCCGAAGATGATGAAGCCGCGGTTGAGGTGTCACTTGTGTCACCATCACTCCCGGAATCCGGTTCCTCCCTTGCCATGAACGCTAATTGACATGTGCTTTTCTTCTTCTTCTCTTCCTCCGATGAGCTTGAGGAGGATTCATCCCAAGTAGCCTTGAGAGCTTTCTTCTTCTTGGCCCTTTCCTCCTTCTTCTTGAGTTTTGGACACTCGCTCCGATAGTATCCTTTCTTGTTACACTCATAACAAGTAACATTAGTTTTATCAACATTTTGATCGATAAGTTTACCTTTCCCTTTGTATCTCCGGCTTCTTCTCATGATTCTCCTTACAAAGTTGGCCATCTCGCTTGATGATAATCCACCTTCATCATCGGACTCGGAGGAGGATGAGGATGAAGGCATCTCTTTTTCCTTCTTCTTTTCTTTCTTCCTTCTTCCATCTTTGCTCTTTTCTCCTGCAACTAAGGCAATACCTTTCTCTTTTTGACCCTTGTTAGCAAACTCATGGAGTTCCATTTCACAAAAAAACTCATCTACTTTAACAATTGAAAGGTCCTTGGAGACCTTGTAGGCATCTATCATAGATGACCACAGGGCATTCCTAGGAAAGGCTTTGAGAGCATACCTTACGATATCGTGATTCTCTACGCGTTCATCTACGGAATGAAAACCATTGATAATTTCTTTGAACCTTCCGTGTAGTTCACTTACCGTCTCGTTCTCCTTCATGGTGAGGTTTTGTAGTTGGTTTAAGAATAAATCTCTCTTGACGATCCGAGAGTCTCGAGTTCCTTCTTGGAGCTCGATGAGCTTGTTCCACAAGTCTTTTGCGCTCGTGAATGGACCTACCTTGACGAGTTGATCCTTGGCTATCCCACATTGTAGAGTGACCACTGCCTTGGCATCAGCTTGTCCTTTGCGAGTTTGCTCGGTGGACCACCTTGATGAGTCAAGTTCCTTACCTTCTTCGTCCTTCGGAGGTGTAAATCCTTCCTTGACGGAGAACCACATTGAGATGTCGGTCTTGAGATAATATTCCATGCGGCTCTTCCAGTATTGAAAGTCTGCTCCGTCGAAGTAGGGTGGATGATTGGTGATAAACCCTTCCTTCATAGCCATCTTCTTGCTCTTTAGGGTGTTAATCCGGATGAAGAGCACCTTGCTCTGATACCACTTGTTAGGATCTTCGGATGGCTAGAGAGGGGGGGTGTGAATAGCCTCCTCTAAAACTTAACTAAAATCTTCAATCAAATCATTAGCGCAGCGGAAATATGCACATGAAAATCTAATACAAGGAAGAGAAAGACACACAACACTAACACCAGTATGTACGAGGTTCGGGGATAACTTGCCCCTACTCCTCGGCGTGTCCGTAAGGTGGACGATCCTTTGATCTTTCAGTAGATCACACCCCGGATAGATACCGGCTAAAGATTTCTCCTTCTCGGTGGAGTAACCTCTCCACAAAGTCTCAGAAGATATGTAAATAAAGTACAAGACTTACAGATCAGTGGCTAAAGAGAATGAAGAAAAACGCTCACAGCCACGCGAAGACAACAGTTAAACAGAGCACAATAAGGAAGCACAGCCAAGAACTCAAAGCTTAGCACCCTTGCTTGATCGACCGAGAGTTTTCTTTTTCGAACCTCTCTTCATCCTTCTTCTTATGCCTCTGCTTCCACTGCGTTCAGCCTGTCCCGAATTGCTGTCAACCTGCACCGAATCCCTGCTGCAAGCTACGACGTCGCCAATCACTCTTCCTCCTCCTCTGGTTCTCTGAACTCACACCAATAGAACCCATGGTCTTCACTGGGGTCTCTGAGCTCGAACCAATGAGCAAGAGTCAAGCTGATTCCCAACTGATCGCAGCCAGATCACAGTCTGATCGCAGCCAGTAACCGTTGATGCTCCAATTGCACCATTTGCAGCGAAACACAGTAGAAAGAACCCTTTATCTTATTCTTTTGATGAAGCTTAATTTGAATTTAAGCATTGGCATGATACCTGCAACCTGCAACTTAAAAAGCTAACAGCAGATGGTTAAATCAGATGGATCAGAAGTTGCAGAGAAACAGCAGAAACTTCAGACAGTATTGTGGATCGGTCAACAGATCGATCCACAGCTTGTTGGACCGATCAGGCTATGACCTGATCGGTCCAGGAGAGCTCTGATCGGTCTGTGGACCGATCAGGCTATAGGTGGATCGGTCCACAGACCGATCCCCTATACTCTCTCCCGAACTTCATTGTCTCCTGATCGGTCTCCAGACCGATCAGTAAATCTCACAGAGTGTTACTGATTGGTTACTGATCGGTCTACAGACCGATCAGTAATTCTCACAGTGAGTTACTGATTGGTTACTGATCGGGTCAACAGACTGATCAGATATCCATAGTATCACTGGATCGGTCAACAGACCGATCTAATGCCTATGTAGGTAGGTTTAGAGCTTCCCAGCCCTAAACCCTAAAGCCTTCCTGATCTAGAGAACGAGCTACCGAGCCTTCTTTGACCTAGTCCGGAGAACGAGCTACCGAGCCCTCTCCGACTTAGTCCGGAGAACGAGCTACCGAGCCCTCTCCGATTTAGTCCGGAGAACGAGCTACCGAGCCCTCTCCGACTTCGTCTGGTCCAGAGAACGAGCTACCAAGCCCTCTCTGACCTAGTCCGGTCCAGAGAACGAGCTACCGAGCCCTCTCTGACCTAGTCCGGAGAACGAGCTACCGAGCCCTCTCTGACCTAGTCCGGAGAACGAGCTACCGAGCCCTTTCTGACTTCGCGTGCCAAGTTTCCATACTTGGACTTTTCCCTTCCACCTGATCAACATTGATCAATAATCAATCTGAGTTTAATTAATATCTGATACAAATTTAAATCAGTGTCAACATCAAAACAACAGCCAGGTCAGATCGTATCAACATGTTCATGCATGTTGAAAAAACAAAGCGCCAAACAGGTTGTTTTTCACTGTGCTTCATCAAAACACTATTCATCATATTTTTAATCGATTAACATATCATTCAATCGATTCAAAAAATATTGTTCATCACATTTTTAATCGATTAAGATATCATTCAATCGATTCAAAATACTGTTCATCACGTGTTTTTGTTTCTTTGAATCGATTCATCAGTCGATTAAAACTAATTCAATCGATTGATGAATCGATTAAGATTCATTGTCCATCTTCTTCTTGTGACAAACGCGAGCTTTTTCGCGACAAATGCGAGGTATCCCGCGACCGACTTTCATCGGTATTTAAACGCAGTCGTCGATGCTCCTCTGCAACGACTCTATGCCGCTGAGGGCTATACGATTCCCATGTAGCCTGGTGGAAATCACGATTCGGGATGCGATTCTGGCAGTGATCGTTGAAATCACAACGTCGCGATTTCTCCATGCTTTTTTTTAAAAAAAAAATGACTCTGATACCATTGTTGTTTCTTTGATAGCATGGATCAAACATAGGAAAAAACTGTAATCACTCACATTGATCTCTCGAAGAAATAGAAGAAGTCACTGGATGTCGTTGTTGTCGGAAGCACGATCACAGGTAATCGGAAAATGCTTCAAGGTTCACGAGTCAAATCCCTTGTCTCTCATATGTTCTCCTTTGCTCGACGCACATTGATCACCGTCGCCTCTCACTTTCCTTATGCTCTTGTTCACTCTTCTCATAGCTTGAACGCACCATTTATAAGAAGATTGAGGAAGACGAAGGAGAAAGGATACCTCTTCGTCTCCTTGGCATTTGCAGCAAAGAGGCATTTGCAGCAATGAGAGAAATGAAGGGGAAACGGTGGCTCTTCGTCTCCTCAACATCCAACAGTAGGAAGAAATAACTTTACTAATAAAATACAATTTAATTAATAACATTACTAATACAATACAACACAACAAAAGCATCTCAGAAAATTTTACCTCATGTAGAAGAGCCACAAGAAAATTTAAACCAAGTACTTACAGTGGTATTATTTGGATCATTACCAGACTCAGTATTCGGTGTAGCATTGTATGAAACTGCAAACAAAAACAAAACATTTCAATATATACAATGAATCTTAAATCACAATGATGAAGACAAGGAAACGAGGGAACTAAAATATAGAAACAAGCAGGAAATTAGGTGTGATAAAAAAAAAACTAATTTGCATTAGTTGTATAAAAGGTTTAAAAAAAACAAATTGTAGCAAATAATGCCAAAAAAAAAGGACTAACCAAATTACGACATTATCAAAACACTGACCTAACCAGGGTCACCACTATAGGTGATATGCATCTCACTTGAAGTCAATTCCATGCCCTAAATAGAGGTAGTATGGAATCCTACTTTGAGACAATATGAGTTTCTATAAGTGCTCTTGACTAAATACCATATTTAACGAGTCCAAGTTACGAAAGGATAAGTACTTGAAGAAAACAACTTGTACAAGAGAGCAATAATGTCAAGATCAATCTTGGAAGTTATAATAGGTTGAATTTACTTGTTTTTAACTCAATTAAGCAATAATCTGAAATTAAAAATAGAAACTATGCATTCAATAATAATACAATGGGTAACTTTTTGGATTCAACTAACAAGACATTTCAAAATTAGAGCGATCAAGCTGCACCATACAGACAAATTGAAGCAAAAGAACTAGCTAAGAAATAAAATTGATCAATTCTTCCTCGCGGCTAGGTCACGCCCGGCTTCGCGGCCTCACTGCAAGGCCGTAGCAAACTTGCGACGTCGCTACGAGGGCGGACTCGCGACGTCACTGCGAGGGTGGACTCGCGTTGTCGCTGCTTTGCGAGGGCTGGAGAGATTGCATAGCGAAGAGGGAAGAGGGGAGGAGAGGGAAGGGAGAGATCACATAGGGGAGATTGACGCTGAACATACTCTTGAGGTATATATGATTGTCCTTTTTCCCTTTAGAAAAGGAAAAAAATAAGAAAGTGTTGGTTTCTATTTTTATTTTCTAAAAAAAGTAACGGTTATATATTTTCTATTTTTCCATAAGATGAATCTTCTTTTCTAGAAAATAAATGTGGAAATTGTCAACTAAATAATATTTTTTTATTTTCATAGAAAATGAAAATAGAAAAATTTACAAACCAAATACTGCCTAAGTCTTTCGAGAGTTCTCAATGAGAAAAAGAGGATTCTCATGTTAGTGTTGGATCGGGTGGACTTGTTAGAGGGGTGAATAGTCTGTAAATCGAGTTAGAAGTTCTCGTGCTATTTTGCTATCAATGACACATTGATTAATGAACAAAATAATTAATATAAAAAGAAAATAGAGACTCGAGAGATTTACATTGTTTGCAACTGGGGAGGTTCCTAATCTAAAACAATAAAAAGTGCACTAAAGATCTCCTTCTTTGACAAAGGTCGGAGGTGGAGTAGCCCTTACAGCAGTTGAAAGCTAGAAAAAATTACAGAAGATTAAGATTAAGTATATATTTTACAACTGGTTTTAGGGTGTTATTTATAAGTCACTGGTTGAAGTGACTGTTTATTGACGTGACATATCAGAGGCTCCTCGAACAATTGGAGGCGCCACCAGCTAGACAAGTTTTATCCTTATCGCATCCAATGTCTTTTTAATCTAGAAGATCGAAGGCGCCTTGGTTCATCAGAGGCACCTCGGGTGTGCTGACATTGATTCCCGCTTTTATCCGTGCCGCAACGTCTTCTTGCCATCGGAGGCGCCTTTTGTTGATCGAAGGCGCCTCGGCTACTGTTCATCCGAGACACCTCTAATCAACTGAGACACTTCAAGTCTCTTCCATGACAACTGATCTGCTAAGCATCCGAGGTGCCAACTGAGTTGCCTAAGGTCTTCAAGTCTTCATGGTCAACTTTTGAGTTGGCTATTTTCTGACTTCTCTCGCTTGGGTGATGCTCCGATCGTCCAGAGTTGAGCTCACCTAAATCCAACTCTGGTCTTCTCCTCAAGTAGGCTTCCTCCCGGCTCCTCGTCCCTCAGATGCACCACATGCGTCCTTCTCACTCCATCGATGTACTCTTCCGCTGCTCCTCGTCCCTCGGATACACCAAGCATGTCGACTCCCTTCCCGTACCATCCTTCTCACTTGTTGCGTTTTCCGCTCGACTTCTTATGTTCTTAAGTTATTGCACACTTAGACACAAGACACCAGGCTTACACAGACCTAACTTAACTTAGTTGATTATATCAAAACTACTCTGGATACTTATAATCTCTCCCTTTTGATCTGAATTAATCTGAGTTAAAGTTAGGGTAAACAAACATGTAAATAATTTAAAATAATTTTAAAACACTAAATTTTGGAATTAAGTACAAGAAAAATTATGCAATCAATCTCCCCTTTAACTTAACCCCAATAATTTCTCTCCATTTGATTACATTAAAAGAATAGGTGAATAAAATGGAAAGGATATAGAAAAAAATCAGAAAATTTATCTAAGGGTTATGCATACATCATACAAGTACGTATATATTTTTTAAAAAAAAATTATTTTCAAATATACTAATTTCTAGGATTTAAAAACCATATTTGTTAAAAAAAAGTTGAAAATTATTTTTATTCTTCAAAAAAAATCTAAAACTTTTTGTCAATGTAAAACATAAACAATATGATAATAAAAAAATTTTTAATAACTTGCTAATTGTTTTGAACAATCAAAATATAATGGTTATCCATAGAAAAATCAAAGTTTTGAAAAATTAATTTCTAAAAAATTTTAATTTTAAAATTTTATTTTTGGGTAAAAAATTCATAAAAAATTAGATAATGGTAAAAAAAAAAAATTGAAACTATTTCTACTAAAAGATAATATTTTTGTCTATCACAAAATTTAAAATGAATTAAAATCAGATAGAATGTTTGCAAAAAATTATTTCTAACTAAATACTAAATTTCTAGCGAATAGAAAATCTAATAGGTTAGAACAGATTTAAAAATCTAAAATAAATTTATATCTATTAGATTTATCAAGTATTTCATGGAATATCATTGTTTTATAATTTTTTTTATTTGGCTCTTATAATTTTTTAAATATCAATTTATTCTATAATTTTTAAAATTTGAAATTCATAAAGAATTGAATTTGTACATGTAGAATTATTTTTTACCAATTCTATTTGATCTTTAAATTTTTTATTTTTATTTTCAACCTTTTCTAGTTATAAACATGCATTTTTAAATTTTATTTATACAATTAATTTTAATTTTCTTATTTCAAGAAACTTGCTTCTTGCTTCATAAAGTTGATCAGGCGGAAAGTTACATACCTCATTTATCGTGTTAAACTCGTAGGTAGATGTTCCCCCTTCATTGATACTCTCTTCCAAGGTGGTTTCGTCGTCTTCTTCTTGGTGACTTACTATTAGTGTTAGCCCAACGTACTGTTCTATCTCAGACTCTTCTGATAATGATTCGCTCCATGTTACTTTGAGGTTCTTTTTTATTAGACCTTCTTCACCCTTTGTCCTTTTTTTCTTCAATTTAAGACAGTTTTCCTTAATATGCTCTTCTTCACTATAGTTTTAGCACCTCACTTTCCTTCTTCCTCATAAAAGGTTTTTGGTCTGTGTCTTATCAAAATTGTTAGAATTAAAAAAACTTTTTAAATTTCCTTACCATATAAACCTCTTCATTTTCATCAAGGGATGATTCTGAATATGGTTCAATCTTTTTGGCTTTTAGGGCGATGTTATTATTTGACTTTTCTATATCTTTAAAACTTGCACATCAAGATTCATGAAGTTTGAAAGTCGAAATTAAATTCTCTAAACTACTTACTTCAAGGTCCTTAGAGATGTAATAAGAGTCTATTATTGACGTTCATTTCGGTGTTCTTAGAAATGCATTTAGAGCATACCTTAGTGAATCTCAATTTGTTATCATTTTTTCAAGGTTATTGAGTTTGGTGATAAGTGTTGGAGCAATCCCAATGGTCCGTGGGACCATGTGTTTTGATGTTTGGGCAAAGGGTTTAAGTTAGGATTGCCCTCGTTATTTGATATGTGTACTTGAGTTGTGCAGGACTACGGGATACACATGTGACTCAGGTTGACAGCTTCGGGTCCGGTGAAGGATGAAGCATCCGAGGGACCGTGGACAAGGCAGTAAGGACAAAGGCCGAGGGAGGCGACTTCGAGGCATACGCGAAGGATGGCATTGGGGACGAGCCACGAGCTTGAATGCATCCGAGGGACGAGAGCCAAAGGAAGTAGGTTTGAAGGAAAGAGGTCAAGGCTGCAAAGAAGAGTCAAGTGAGTCGTGAGGGCCCGAGTGCGAGAGAAATGTACTCGGGATGGGAAACCCTAGGTTTAGGGTTGTACCAGTCGACTTGTACTGGGACCAGTCAACTGGTGGTGAGCACAGAGAGCTTCTATGTCCGAAACGACTGGGATCAGTCGACTGGTCCTGGGACCAGTCAACTGGTAGAGAGTCGTTGGGCTGGCACCAGTCGACTGGTGCAAGAACCAGTCGACTGGTAACGGGCAAATCAGCCTACTGATTTGCTCCAAGCTCTATAAGAAGGAGCTTGGGATGGCCGGCCAAGCTGACGAAATTAGACTTGGTTAAAGCCTAATTAGTAGTCACCAAAGTGCTCAAGGTCTCTTGTGTCCAAGTGTTCTTGGTTGGTGTTGTGGTGAGGTTTCTCCACCCACAAGGAGTTACTTGAGTAGTCGGAGTTTGCCGGGGGCTAATATACCTAAGGATCGGGATCGTCCACCTTACGGACAGCCATAGAGTAGGAGCATCATCTCCGAACCACGTTACATCGACGTGCATTGGTTTTCTTGTTCTTTTCTTTGTCATTAGCTTTTGTATTAGTAAATAGTATTTGTATTTCCGCTTGCGCGCTAACGAATACGTAGGAAGCGAGTAATTGGGGGCGTCATCCATTCAACCCCCCTTCTAGCCGGTCGCAAGATCCCCAACAATAAGCTCCTTAATCTTTGCATGCAGTTGAACTACCTTTTCTCCCTTTTCCATTTGGAAGTTCGTTAGTTGATTTCGAAGTAGGTTTCGTCTTGCTAGCTTGGCCTCTAAGGTTCCTTCATGGAACTCTAGGAACTTCTCCTAGAGTTTTTTGGTGGAGTCATAGGTGTCAATCTAGTTGATATCTTGAGGTGGTAGAACACTTAACAGATGGAATCTTGTTGTCCCATTTGCTACAAAGTCAGTCTACTGCTTCTTGTTCTATTGGTGCTCTTTTTTCTTTCTCTATTCTCATCCATGAGTGCTTCAAAATCATATTTAATTGTTATAAAAAATATCAAAGTTAGTTTTGAAGAATATCTCCATCCAGCGCTTCCAAAGTGTGAACTCCCCCTCGATCTTGGGTGGGTAGATGCTTGATCATGTCATCTTCTTATTATTTTAGTTGGTGGTTAGTCCTTCTAAGATTGTTGGACTCTAATATCACTTGTTGGATCGGGTAGATCGAATAGAGGGAATAAATAACCTGTAAATCGAGTTAGAACTTCTCTTTCTATTTTGCTAGTAAGGACACATTGATTAATTAACAAAAACAATTAACATAAAAAGAAAGTAGGGACTCGAGAGATTTACTTGGTTTGCAACCGGGAAGGTTACTAATCCAAGGCAATGAAAAGTACACTAAAGATCTCCTTCTTCAATAAAGATCAAACACGGAGTAGTCCCTTACAGCAGTTGAAAGCACGAAATAAATTATAGAAGATAAGAACAAGTGTGTATTTTACAACTGGTTTTAGGGGGCTATTTATAGGCCACTAGTTGAAATGACAGTTTGCTGACGTGGGATATCGGAGGGGCCTTGAACACTTGGAGGCACCTCTAGCTAGACAAGTTTTATCCTTATCGTAGCCAACGTCTTTTTGATCTAGCAAACTAGAGGCACCTTGAGTGTGCTGATGTGGATTCCCGCTCTTATCCGCCCCGCAACGTCTTCTTACCATCCTAGGTGCTTCGACTATTGTTCATTCGAAGCGCCTCTAATCAACTAAGGTGCCTCAGGTCTCTTCCATGGTAGCTGATCTACTGGGTATCCGAGGCACCTCAAGTCAACTGAGGCACCTCGGGTCTTCAAGTCTTTATGATCAACTTTCGAGTTAACCATTTTCTAACTCTGCTCATTTGGGTGATGCTCTGGCCATTCAGAGTTGAGCTCATTCGAACCCAACTTCAACCTTCTCCTCAAGTAAACTTCCTCCCGGCTTCAAGTCTCTTGGATGCACCATGAGTCCTTCTCGCTCCACCGGTGTACTCTTCCACAGCTCCTTCTCCCTTGGATGCACGTGCCCGTTGATTCCCTTCCTGTGTCATCCTTCTCGCTCGCTGCATCTTTCGCTTGACTTCTTGTATTCCTAAGTTCATGCACACTTAGACACAAGGCATCAAACATACACAAGATCTAACTTAACTTAATTGATCACATTAAAACTGTTAGGATATGTTCAATGTGGTGTGTTCTAAAACACATTTCGTAAACATGCGCGACGAAAAATAAAACAATAATAATTCCTAAATTATTACATCACACACACCACACGCATACAGGGATACAATATGCCAAACATGATCATATAATTAAATTTTTACTGAAAGTAAATTTACGTTAGGTGCACTTTACGGATGACCTGTAACGAGAAGGGCATCAACCGTAGTGACATTGTCGAACCTCGCCTCTATTCGTATCCACACCGAGCTCCTCAAGACAACTCCTTGAGTACAAGTCTCTCCTTCGGAAGTTACTAGCCACGAGCGAAGAAGATGAATCAAGAGGAAAAGGAAGAGAAGCACACAAGGAAGAGCTTTCTCCCTTGTGGTTGTCATGACAATAAGGGGAAAGGCTTCCCCTTGTTGGCAGCGGCAAAGAGAGAGGGGAGAGGGAGAGGAGAAGAGAAATTGGGTTAAGATTTTCCAAAAACCTTACAAGCCAATTAATGATCTCATGTGTATAATTTTCTCTCAACCATATCAATATATAACCCTCATTAATGAGTTAGATTAGAAAGCCCAAATCTAACCCATTATCCCTTAACCAAAAATTAACCCATTAACCCCTTAGTTTGGTTCACAACTAAACCAAGTTGGTTCATGACTAATTCAAGATTAAACCAAATATGGTCCAACTCTTCCATAAGAGATGTGGTCCATCCGTGCTTCCATTGCGACAAATATTTTCATATTTATCTTATGTATGGTCCAACCAAACATTTATCTCTTGATCTAAGAATCTTATTTTTTTAACTTGCTTTATGTCTTTTAGAGACTCGTTAGTGTGTATGACCCAATAGGTTTCTGGTTTATCTTGGTCGTCTATAATTGACTACTTAATTATAAAACGATCATGAGTGGTACCTAGTAATACATCATGATCCCCAATTAGCTGAAAAATCATAGTTGATATTAGAATTAATTCTAAGCCCTTCACAAGCTACAGTGAGTCGTGTCTCGTTCCTTTCACTTGTCTTATACCCACTTGGTTCAGGACATGATCTATGTGTCTTGTTCTCACTAGGCTGACTACGTCACACCTAGCCCAAGTAACACTTCCTTGTTCTATGGATTCAAATTACTTGTACATGTGTACAAGAGTCTCACACTCTTAACATGTGATGCTTTGGCCAAAGACTTTGAGTAATAATCATAGCGAGTGATCATAGGGTATACGTCTCTTTGCAAGAAGCGATGAATACTCTGTGGGCTATCCAAACACCTTCGGGCACTTCAACTTATATCCAATCATGTCAGGTCCACACCTCAATGAGATGCTTACTTAAGATGTCAAAGTATAAGTTTCCATGACCAAGATGACTTGTATACCTCAAGTTGAATGAAACTTGCAGTCATGCTGCAGTAAGAACTTCACAGTCATATCTATATATATGTAGAGAATCATATGAAGTCTTATAGCAAGTCACTCCAATGAACTAGTTACCATAACTAGCATTCACGTTTAACTCTCGACATCCCAATGTCTTCAGCCAGTGAGAAAACAGCTGCTTGGCCGAACCAAAGAGTATAACCCGTTCTAGTCTTACAGAATTGATGGTGTCTGAATACATCAATTCGATGATTAGGGAAATTTTAATATATTCATAATTGCACATGTAGAGATAATCACTAGTTACGATCCAATCACAAATTCTCTCGTGCTATGAATTATATTATGGACATTCAGTAAATGAGTTTAAGACAATCAAACATATAATATGCACTCAAATAGTGAATATATACTTATTAAATAAATAAATAAAAGTAAGGTGATTGCCTTAGGACATCCCTCAAATTCTAACAAAAATTACCCTAGAGTACTTACAGTTAGGATATCAATTTTGGCCCCAAGCTTATTCCATCCATCTTCTTATATTATTTAAAAAATGAGGGTAAAAATTGATTCTTAGCAAGTCTGTGTAGCTAAAAAATAGGGTAAAAGCATACTTGACATTTACCAAAATTCAATGAATTCCCTGCTCAATAATTTGGTAATCAAAGATAGAGGGAAAAGATTTGAATTTATAAAAATTAAATTCAGACTTATCTGTTGAGTTCATATGAACTGATAATCTCATAATACCAAATAGGGAAGGAAGAGCTACTTGGGACTATTGAGTTAGCTAAAAAATTGGGCTGCCTTATATGCTCGAGTGTAGATTACCAAGTTTGAGTTTTAAGTGTAGACTCCTAAGTCCAATGTAGAAAAGAAGTTTTCGAGACCTACTTTCAAGCAATTTTCTTAAAACAAACTAGTCCTTCTTCAGGTGTGCTTTGAGATTATAATGGGCACTCTCTTCAGGTTTCTTAAAACAAACTAGTCCAATACTTCACATTAAACTTCTAATATGAGACTAAAAACTCATTCACAATGAAGTATTCTTCTTCCACCTTTTGTTTTCCATTCACATTTCTAATATTCCCAAAAGGACAAAATGGAATCGAGGAAATTGAAAATGTCAAACCTTCTTGACGATAAGAATCTATAGCATAGGGACCTCCTCTGACAACCGCTGCTTCGTACAACGGATCACGAGGGCTGGAGAGATCGTGTAGGGGAGAGGGGAGAGGGGAGAGGGAAGAGGGGAGCGACAGATCGCATAGGGGAGAGGGGGTCGCAATAGACTCACAACGTTACAGTGATGGCAGACTCGCGATGTCGCTGCTTCACGAGGACTGGAGAGATTGTGTAGGGGTGAGGGAAGAGAGAGAGAGAGAGAGATCGCGTAGGGAGAGAGGGAAGGAGACACTATGTAAGGTAGAGAAGAGGAGAGGGCGGACTCGTGACGTCACTGCTCCATGAGGGCTGGAGAGATCGAATAGATCACATGAGGAGAGAAAAGTGAATTGGGAAAGTAGCTAAAATCAAAGACCAAAAATTAATTCTGTCGCTAAAATTAACGATAGAATTATTTTTTTATCACAATTTTAGTTACGCAAAAATATTATGTCGCTAAAATAGCGACATAATTAATGTTCGATTGCTAAATTAGCGACCAAATTAATTTTCAATCACTAATTAACATGAAATTAACAACCAAAATTAATTTGATCCTTATTTTAGCGACAAAATTTAAATTCCATCTTTAATTCAGTCACTATTTATTAGAGAGAGAAATAATATGTTGCCCGACGCTTCCAGCTCGATCATGAGTGACATCAGATGTGGGGGATCTGACATGGTCAAAACTCAATTTTTTTAATTTCTCTATCATATGCATGAAACAATTTTTCTCTATTTCCTCTTAAATTAAAATAAAATTTTGTTTTCTCTCTTTTATTATTACATGCAACAATTAATGCAATACTTGTACTATAATGTTGTAGCAGCTACTATGTGTGGTAGCTGCAACAACATTGTAGCATCAGTACTGTAGTGATTATTGCACGTAATAATATGAGAGAGAACATAGAATATAATTTTATTTTAACATAATAGTAACTACTATGTAGTAGTAGCTACTACAACGGTGCAATAACTGCACAACGGTACAGTAGCTGCTAAAACGTTGGAATAGCTGCTACAATGTTGTAGTAGATGCTACAACGCAGTAGCTACACAATAAATGTTGCAAGTTGTAGTAGCTACTACACAGTAATTGCTACAATATTGTAGTAGCTACACCATCTTTAAAAATTAATACCACAGTGATTGTTATATACAATCATAAGAGAGAGAAATCGTATAGCAACTACTGTACAATAGCTACTATAATATTGTAGTAGCTACACCACCTTTAAAATCAGCACCATAGTGATTGTTGCATGCAATCGTATGAGAGAAACTGTTGAAGTGTATACTAAAAGCTTAGCTTTTGTAAATATTTATTTTTGAAATAAAAGAATTATATTGGTCAATATGTACATTTATTTGTTAAATTTAATTGTTCAATTAATTTATATAGTAGACAGCATGGTGTGTGGTGTTACACACAGAAGATCATGTTGACGGTTCTTTATAAATTATAAACAGTTGCTCACGACTAAGATGGAAAGGAACAAACCATCGGAATAATCGTAGTGTAATTAAGTATTAGTTTATCTTGATTAATAAATTACACTGGTACACTCTAAGTGTATTGAGTAGGACCATTTAGGTAAGTTTTTTTTTATACTGACTTAGTAAAAGAACTAGACCTTAGTTATTATGGAAGTGTGCTCTCTTAATCCTAATATAATAACAAGCATATATATTTAATATTTATTTCTTTGACTTATCAAAGGGTGAGGTTTAGCTCGATAAATTAATATGTCCGATAAGTTGGAAAATGATATTACTTATAGTATGTGTTGTTGATTATAGAAGGAATCTGTGTCCTAGTTATCTAGGTTGAGAATGTCCCCAAGAGGAGCTCATAAGGATTGCCATGTTAAACCCTGCATGTCTGACATGACAATGAAGTTGAGTGGTACTAGTCTTGAAGCTAGATATTAATTAAGTGAGTTGTCAGTAACTTACTTAATTAGTAGACATTTGTTATCTTAAACACAGGGAAACTAACACACTCATGATAAGAAGGAGCCCATAATGTAATTTGGGATTTGTGCGGTAATGCGGTAATAACTTTCTAGTGGAATGAGTTATTATCGATGAACTTGAGTTATGTGTTCGGGGCGAACACGGGATACTCAAGCTCATCGGAAGGTCAAAACCAATTTCTCCTCTAGGTCCCTGTTGTAGCCTCATTAAAGCCTCAAGTTCATCCAAATATAAGCCCATCTAGGTGTCCAAGAAGGGGGCCGGTCCAATTCTTGGTGACCAAGCAAGGGCCGACCACATCCTCTTCCATGGGGGTCGACCCTATTGTTTGGTGAACAAACTAGTAGGGGCCGACCACATTAATCAAACAAGGAGGGTTGTTTTGAAATTTTAAAATCTTCTCTTTGTAGAAAACTATAAGTTTTAAAAGAGAGATTTTAATTTTAAAAACTTTCCTTATTTGAATTAGGTCACATGTTTTAAAAAAAAGTTTAAAAGATTTTAAAACTTTCCTTTTTTAACCATCCTCATGATTTAAAAAAGGAAGAGAAGTTTTAAAATTTAAATTTTCTATCACTATGTTAAAAAAGGAAATTTTATAAGATAAGTTTTAAATTTTAAAACATGGTTTTAATTTTTAGAACTTTCCTTTTTTAACTGCTACTTTAGGAAAGAGAGCTTGTAAAATTTTATAAGAGTTTTTCTTCTTGTAAAATTTTATAAAAAATAATATTCCTTTCCTCTTATGGGGGCCGACCACCCTTGCTTGGTGCCCAAGCAAGGTGGCCGACCAAATTGAAATTAAAATAAATCATCATCCAAATTGATTTGGTGATTGATTCAATCAAGAGGAAAGAAAAGGAAAATAAAAAGGGAAAAGGAAAAACTAGAGGAAGATTTTAATTTTTATAAAAATTCTTCCCTTATTTGCCTTGGGCAAGTATTATAAAAGAATGGGTGAGGAGGCTTCATGAGACACAATCCTTATTCTCTTGCTTGGAGGATCTCTTGTTGTGGCCGACCCTCTCTCTTCTCCCTTTCCCTTTGCTCTCTTCTCCTTGGTGGTGGTGGTGGCCTGATTTTAGAGGAAGAGGAAGAAAGTTTTTGGGTGGTGTTCATCTTGGAGGATCGTCGCCCACACGACGTCCAAGGCGAGGCGAGGAATACGGCAGAAGATCTCGAGGTCATTAGTTTACAAAGAGAATGTATAATTAGCAATTGTTTTCCGCATCATGCTAGTTATTTCTTTTTGTAAGAATTCCAAACATAAGAGGCATTAGATATAGTATTTCGAATTAGTTTTTCGAGTTTGTGTTTTCTTTGTTTTCGAATTTGTGATTCGATTGTTCCTTTTTGTTAACCTAGAGTTATTTAAGGAAATTAAATATTAGCTTTCCTTAAAAGGTTTTGTCTATGCGGTGGTGGTTGCTCCTATATCCAAGAAGGTCATGTGCCTCGCCATGCAGTCCTTGAAGCCAATTTTGGAAATTAATATTTAATGGAATTAATAACATAGGTGGATTTGAATCAATAGTGTTAAGTTCCGCTTGCGATTAAAATCTAAACCATTAAGAACAGATAAATTAAATTTGGAATCAATGATGTTAAGTTCCGTCTGCAATTCCTAATTTAACTTCTAAAGAACACAATAGGTTATTTAAGGAAAGGTTCGATACTTGTACAAATTTTTGTACAGTGGAACCGGTACGTTTTCCTAGGACTAACCAACAGAAACAAGAATTTTATTTATTTAAGAAGAAAGAGAGAAAAGTTGTTTATTTTAATTTAAGAGAAAAGTTATTGCATACAGATGAGAGAGGGATTACAAAAAATGAGTTTTGATCGTGTTAGATAGCCCACGTCGGATTTCATTCACGGTCACATAGGAGACGTCAGGTAACATATCAATTTTGTGTGTGTGCATTGTTGGGTTGCAAGGTTACAAACAAAGTCCCACATTAAAAATATATGGGAAAGATCATAGATTTATAAGGAAAAGATATCTCTATTGGTATAAGACCTTTCGAATAGAGGCCAAAAATTAATTATGCATATGTCATACATAATTTAGTCAGGATAATAGTAGGATGTGCTAACTTTGTGGTTGCAGGCTCCAACTATTATGGCATTTAGATATTGTGTGTGATTGGACCCTTGGACATATCAAGGGCATTATTTTGTGTGCATAATTGTATGTATCAAATATAGCAGGAGCTGTATTATTTTTAGAATTTTATTTTTGTTCGATCTAGAGTACATGTACATTCCTTTATAGAATATAGGATCGATATATGTAAAATTTTATTTTTGTCGCGGATCGAATGCTTGCAAGGCGTGGTACTTTTGGAGGACCAGAGGCGCATCGGAATAAGAAGCAAGATAGAGGCGACAACTCGACCCGATGGCGGTGGTTAAAAATGGCAGCAGCTAGGGTTGGAGCATACTGAATACAGTGATTGAAAAGGCCATAATAGTTGGAAAATTAATTTCCAAATTTATTACTTTTATTTACTGTGATGTTTATGTGCATGTGATGTATGCTAGCATAGGTTAAAATCCTCATTTTAAATAACTAAGTGGAAGAGGGATTTTAATAAATCACATGGTCTCCATTATTGGTTTATAAGTGATGCAACAAACTTGCGTGTTGGCTCTGAGTGCCTCCCTCCACAACAGATGGGTTTGTTGCGGATCACTAGATCAAACTTCCTTTATGGATGGTTATAGGAAATTATTTAGAGTGTGTGATCTTCTCCAACTGAAGGGGCACAATCCTATTTAATGGACTTAGTATTAAGTAATGGTATACACTTAGACGCATTCAATAGTATCCTCCCCAACGGAGTCACTGCTATTGTTTTGTGTGACCAAAGTGAAACCAACTATTAATTTTATTTGTCATAAAGTTAGGATAACAAGATAATAAAATTAATGGGTCACACCCTCCTCTTACAAATGTTGAATTTGTATACGCCCACACTAACATGGCATGCAATATTCACGGTGATTTGAGGTGTTAGTTAATTTAAAATAGTATTGTTTGAGGAATCAATATTATTATAAATTTAGAGTCTTGACCAAAATTTATTTTTGTGATTCTTAGGATGACTTTCAACCCACTGACCATTATACTGAAAGAGAACAAACTTATTGGTCCCAACTATATTGATTGGAAAAGAAACCTGGGCATTGTTCTTACTGCTGAAAGCTATAAGTTTGTACTGACTGAGGCTTGCCCTGATGCACCTGACGGTGACTCTACCCCAGAGGAGATTGAGTATCATAAAAAATAGGTAAAAGCTAATGAGATGGCGCAGTGTTACATTTTGGCATCAATGTCAAATGTATTACAACATCAGCATCAAGATTTACCAACAGCTTATGATATAATAAACAATCTCAAAGAACTCTTTGGGCACCAGAGTCGGACTGCTAGGCAAGAGGCAATCAAAAAGTTAATGACAGCCACCATGTCTGAGGGAACACCCGTAAGGGATCATATCCTCAAAATGATGGCATATCTGAACAAAATACAAGTTCTTGGAGGAGAAATCGATGGGGAAACCCAGGTCGATATAATTCTCCAAACGCTATCCAGAAGTTTTGAGCAGTTCCGCCTGAACTATAACATGAACAAAAGAGAGTATACATTGGCGGAACATCTGACAAAACTACAGGCAGCGGAAGGTATATTTCGTCAAAGTTCTCAGATTCACTATGATGAAAATGGTTCTACTTCTAAGCCGAAAGGCAAGAAGAAAAAGAAACAGGTCTTTTCAGCAAAGAGAGTGAATAAACCTCAAGTACAAAAAGCTTGAATGAAGAAGTCGAAGGGTAAGTGCTTCATCTGCAAGCAGTCAGGACATTGGAAGGCGGACTGTCCTCGTAGGAATCAGAACAATAAAGGTATATCTCATGCTCTAGTAGTTGAAACATGTTTAGCGATGTTATCTACTAGCACCTGGTGTGTAGATACAGGAGCCACTGATCATGTCTGCAATTCTTTGTAGGGGTTCCAGGAAACCCGACGACTATTTGATAGAGAGATAACCGTCTACATGGGCAATGCTACTAAGGTGGCGGCTGTTGCAGTGGGAGACGTCTACTTATCTTTTGATAGGAATAGAAATTTGATTTTTAAGAAATTATCTTTATGTACCCAGTTTTAGAAAGAATTTAATTTCAGTTTCTAAACTGTATTTGGATCGATATTCTGTTTCCTTTAGTAACAATGTGGTTATAAAGAGAAATAAGGTTATTATCTGTTCTGGTGCATTGGTTGGCAATTTATATACTTTAAATCCAATTTCTCCCACAAAGTAAAATATGAAAATTAATAACACATCTTCTAACTCTAATAAGATAAAAGAACCTTCGGAAATGAACCAAACGTATCTTTAGCATCTAAGGCTTGGTTATATTAACTTAAGTAGGATTCAAAGGCTTATAGTCGATGGACTCTTGGGTTCATTAGAGTTGGAAAACTTTCCAACATGTGAATCCTGCTTGGAAGGTAAAATGACCAAGAGACCTTTTAAGGCCAAGGGGTATAGAGCCAAAGATGCGTTAGAACTGGTTCATTCTGATTTGTGTGGTCCTATGTCTATCCAGGCAAGAGGTGATTATGAATACTTCGTCTCCTTTATAGACGACTATTCAAGATGCGGATACATTTATCTGATGCACCGCAAGTCTGAATGTTTTGACAAGTTCAAAGAATATAGGGCTGATGTGGAGAAACATCTTGGTAAAAGTATCAAGATACTACGGTCTGACCATGGTGGCGAATACCTCTTTGAAGAGTTTAGGAATTACTTATCAGAAGTCAGGATTCAATCTCAATTGTCTGCACCTGGTACACCCCAACAGAATGGTGTGGTAGAACGAAGGTATGGAAATGGTTAGATCGATGATGAGTTATTCAGAATTACCAAATTCATTTTGGGGATATGCTCTGGAAACAGCAGTGTACATTCTGAATATGACACCTTTTAAAGCAGTTCCTTCTACTCCCATGGAATTATGGAATGGGCGTAAGCCTAGTCTGAATCATATCCGGATATGGGGTAGTCGAGCACATGTGCTGAAGGGAGATACTGAAAAGTTGTAATCACGTACAGAAGTTTGTCTCTTTGTGGGATATCCTAAAGGAACAAAAGGTGGTTTGTTTTATAATCCTAAAAATCAGAAGATCATTGTTAGCACCAATGCTCGATTTTTAGAAGAAGATTATGTAATGAACCATAAGCCCATGAGTGAAATAGTTCTAGAAGAAATAAGAGAGGACACATCTACTTTAATACCAACAGTACAAGATGAAGTACCACAAGAAACTGCAATACGTGTCACACATGATATACAACCAGAGACAGTGCCTTGTCGTAGTGGAAGGGTTGTGAGGCAACCTGAGAGATTCATGTTTTTGGGAGAGTCTTCGGACTTGATCCCGGGTAAACATGAACCTGATCCCCGGACATATGACGAAGCACTCCAAGATATATATGCAGTATCTTGGCAAAAGGCAATGAATTCTGAAATAGAGTCTATGTATTCTAATAAGGTCTGGGAGCTTGTAGAACCACCTGATGGTGTAAAAGCCGTTGGATGCAAGTGGATCTATAAAAGGAAAAGAGCGATAGACGGGAAGGTTGAAACATTCAAAGCAAGGTTTGTTGTGAAAGGATATACTTAGAAAGAGGGAATCAATTATGAGGAGACTTTTTCGCCGGTAGCTATGCTAAAGTCTATCCGGATACTCTTATCCATTGCCACTCATATAGATTATGAGATTTGACAAATGGATGTCAAGACAGCATTCCTTAACGGAAGTCTTGAAGAAAACATCCATATGAAGCAACCAGAGGGATTCATTGAAAAAGGCAAAGAGCATCTAGTGTGCAAGCTCAATCGGTCCATTTATGGACTAAAGCAAGCTTCAAGATCTTGGAACATCCGGTTTAATGAAGTAATCCAATCATATGGATTTATTCAGTGTCCGGATGAGTCTTGTGTATACAAGAAGTGTAACAGAAACGTGGTGGTATTTCTTGTACTATACGTAGATGATATTTTGTTAATTGGTAACAATGTCAAGGTATTATCAGACGTAAGGGTATGGTTGTCCAAACAATTTGATATGAAGGACTTAGGAGAATGTGCACACATTCTTGGGATCAAAGTTATAAGGGATCGCAAGAAAAGAATGTTGTGGCTATCTCAAGCTTCATATATAGACACGATCCTTGCTCGTTTTAGTATGCAGAACTCCAAGAAAGGTTTCTTACCTTTTAGGCATGGAGTAGTCTTATCTAAAGAGATGTCTCCAAAGACATCAAAGGAGATGGAGGATGTGAAGACAGTTCCTTATGCTTCGGCTGTAGGAAGTCTTATGTATGCAATGCTGTGTACGAGACCTGATATCTGTTTTGTCGTGGGCATGGCTAGCAGATATCAGAGTAACCCTGGACAAGGACATTGGACTGCTGTAAAGCATATATTGAAGTACCTGAGAAGGACTAGAGATTATATGCTAGTCTACCAAGCAGACGATTTGTTCCATGTGGGTTACACGGATTCGGACTTCCAATCAGATAGGGACAATAGTAAATCTACGTCAGGCTATGTGTTTACTCTAGGAGGTGAAGCCATTGAATGGAGGAGTGTTAAGCAGAAATGCGTCTCGGACTCAACCATGGAAGCTGAGTATGTGGCAGCCTCTGAGGCATCCAAAGAAACTGTATGGCTTAGGAACTTTCTAATGGACTTAGATGTGATTCCTGGTTTGCCCAAGATCATCACAATTTATTGTGATAATAGCGGTGCAGTTGCAAACTCAAAAGAACCGCGAACCCATAAGGCAAGTAAACATATAGAGCGCAAGTACCACCTGATACGAGACATCGTCAAGCGAGGAGAAGTTGTCGTCGCCAAGATTGCATCAGCAGATAACCTGGCATATCCTTTCACTAAGGTCCTTCCGGTGAAAGCTTTTGATCGGCATGTGGAGGGGATGGAAATCAGATGTATGGCAACAGATATGGCAGCTTAGTCTTTTAATATAAGTAGAAGATTGTTGGAGTGTATACTAAAAGTCTAGCTTTTGTAAACATTTATTTTTGAAATAAAAGAATCACATTGGTCAATATCTACATTTATTTGTTAAATTTAATTGTTCAATTAATTTATATAGTAGACAACATGGTGTGTGGTGTCACACACAGAAGATCATATTGACGGTTCTTTATAAATTATAAACAGTTGTTCACGACTAAGATGGAAAGAAACAAACCATCGGAATAGTCGTAGTGTAATTAAGTATTAGTTTATCTTGATTAATAAACTACACTAGTACACTCTAAGTGTATTGAGTAGGACCATTTAGGTAAGTTTTTTTTTATACTGACTTAGTAAAAGAACTATACCTTAGTTATTATGGAAGTGTGTGCTCTTAATCCTAATATAATAACAAGCATATATATTTAATATTTATTTCTTTGACTTATCAAAGGGTGAGGTTTAGCTCGATAAATCAATATGCCCGATAAGTTGGAAATGATATTAGTTATAGTGTGTGTTGTTGATTATAGAAGGAATCTGTGTCCTAGTTATCTAGGTTGAGAATGTCCCCAAGAGGAGCTCATAAGGATTGTCATGTTAAACCCTGCAGGTGGACTTAGTCCGACATGACAATGAAGTTGAGTAGTACTACTCTTGGAACTAGATATTAATTAAGTTGTCAGTAACTTACTTAATTAGTGGACATTTATTATCTTAAACACAGGGAGACTAACACACTCATGATAAGAAGGAGCCCATAATGTAATTTGGGATTGGTGCGGTTGTGCGATAATAACTCTCTAGTGGAATGAGTTATTATCGATGAACTTGAGTTGTGTGTTCAGGGCGAACACGGGATACTCAAGCTCATCGGAAGGCCAAAACCAATTTCTCCTCTAGGTCCCTGTCGTAACTTCATTAAAGCCTCAAGTCCATCCAAATATAAGCCCATCTTGGTGTCCAAGAAGGGGGCCGGTCCAATGGTTGGTGACCAAGCAAGGGTCGACCACATCCTCTTCCATGGGGGTCAGCCCTATTGTTTGGTGAACAAACTAGTAGGGGCCGACCACATTAATCAAATAAGGAGGGTTGTTTTGAAATTTTAAAATCTTCTCTTTGTAGAAAACTATAAGTTTTAACAGAGATATTTTAATTTTAAAAACTTTCCTTATTTGAATTAGGCCACAGGTTTTAAAAAAAAGTTTAAAAGATTTTAAAACTTTCCCTTTTTAACCATCCTCATGGTTTAAAAAAGGAAGAGAAGTTTTAAAATTTAAATTTTCTATCACCATGTCAAAAAAGGAAATTTTATAAGATAAGTTTTAAATTTTAAAACATGGTTTTAATTTTTAGAACTTTCCTTTTTTAACTGCTACTTTAGGAAAAAGAGCTTGTAAAATTTTATAAGAGTTTTTCTTCTTGTAAAATTTTATAAAAAATCATATTCCTTTCCTCTTATGGGGGTCGGCCACCCTTGCTTGGTGCCCAAGCAAGGTGGCCGGCCAAATTGAAATTAAAATAAATCATCATCCAAATTGATTTGGTGATTGATTCAATCAAGAGGAAAGAAAAGGAAAATAAAAAGGGAAAAGAAAAAACTAGAGGAAGATTTTAATTTTGGTAAAAATTCTTCCCTTATTTGCCTTGGGCAAGTATTATAAAAGAATGGGTGAGGAGGCTTCATGAGACACAATTCTTATTCTCTTGCTTGGAGGATCTCTTGGTGTGGCCGGTCCTCTTTCTTCTCCCTTTCCCTTTGCTCTCTTCTCCTTGGTGGTGGTTGTGGCCTGATTTTAGAGGAAGAGGAAGAAAGCTTTTGGGTGGTGTTCATCTTGGAGGATCGTCGCCCACATGACGTCCAAGGCCAGACGAGGAATACGGCAAAAGATCTCGAGGTCATTAGTTTACAAAGAGAATGTATAATTAGCAATTATTTTCCGCATCATGCTAGTTATTTCTTTTTGTAAGAATTCCAAACACAAGAGGCATTAAATCTAGTATTTCGAATTAATTTTTCTAGTTTGTGTTTTCTTTGTTTTCGAATTTGTGATTCGATTGTTCCTTTTGGTTAACCTAGAGTTATTTAAGGAAATTAAATATTAGCTTTCCTTAAAAGGCTTTATCTAGCCAGTAGTGGTTGTTCCCATATCCAAGAAGGTCATGTGTCTCGTCATGCAGTCCTGGAAGCCAATTTTGAAAATTAATATTTAATGGAATTAATAACATATGTGGATTTGAACCAATAGTGTTAAGTTCCGCTTGCGATTCAAATCTAAACCATTAAGAACAGATAAATTAAATTTGGAATCAATGATGTTAAGTTCCATCTGCAATTCCTAATTTAACTTCTAAAGAACACAATAGGTTCTTTAAGGAAAAGTTCGATACTTGTACAAATTTTTGTACAGTGGAACCGGTACGTTTTCCTAGGACTAACCAACAGAAACAAGAATTTTATTTATTTAAGAAGAAAGAGAGAAAAGTTGTTTATTTTAATTTAAGAGAAAAGTTATTGCATACAGATGAGAGAGGGAATACAAAAAATGAGTTTTGACCGCGTTAGATAGCCCACGTCAGATTTTATTCACCGTCACATAGGAGACGTCAGGTAATATATCAATTTTGTGTGTGTGCATTGTTGGGTTGCAAGGTTACAAACAAAGTCCCACATTAAAAATATATGGGAAAGATCATAGATTTATAAGGAAAAGATATCTCTATTGGTATAAGACCTTTCGAATAGAGGCCAAAAATAAAAGTATGAGAGCTTAGGCCCAAGTGGACAATATCATGTCATTATGGAGATATCTAAATTTCTTTTGGTCCTAATAAATGATATTAGAGTCCGGACTACTAGAAGATCTAACCGCCTGACTGTGCACAAGAGATATCGTCTAATTAAGTCATGTGAGTAGAATATTGACCTCAAATAAAAGAAATTGAAGCTCCCATGTCCAAATCAAAAAGACCAGACACCGAGCAGAAAGTCCTAGTAGGTCGGGTGGACCGAGGTGCAGAAAAACCTGGTGGGTCGAGGATCGGACGTGGAAAACTTGTAGTCCTTTGTTTGAGGGGAGGATTGTTGGGTTGTAAAGTTGCAAACAAAGTTTCACATTGAAAATACATTGAAAAAATCATAAATTTATAAGGGTAGAGTCTAAAAATAAAACCATGAGGACTTAGGCCTAAAGTGGTTAATATCATGCTATGGTAGAGATATCTAAATTCTTTTTTATCCTTTTATATATATATATATATATATATATAGCCTGCACATCTGTTTCGTTCATAGTCCTAGGCAACCCTCATAGGTCTGGGCGCCTGAGAGTGCTCTCGGGAGACCCTCACGGGTTCGAGCGTCCGGGAGTACTCCCGGGCACCCCAATTCTCAAAAGTGAATCGGGGTGCTCAGGAGTGCTCCCGAGCACCAGGACTTGTGAGGTCACCCATGTGTGTGCATTGAATAAATTTATGGGCTAAAAACTCTCCCTCTTTCTCTCTCTCTCTATATACTATTTTATTAAGAATCTGCCCACTTTACTAATTAATTTTGATGAAACCTAAAATGAAATTATGTTAATATCTTTTTTTATATTTTTCACACCGAAAAAAATTTCAAGGTTTATTGATAATTTCAATAAACACATTAATCAGGGATCTAGAATTTAAAACTCAGTTGCGGTGTATTATTAAAAATTTTTCTCATTAATCAATTAGTGATATAAAATTCGTGACTTAATTACGGCGTATTATTGAGAATTTTTCTCACTAATCAATCAAGTATCTAGAGTTCGAGACTCAGCTGCGACGTATTATTGATAATTTTTTTATTAATAAATTAGAAATCTAGAGTTCTCTTTAGTCTCACATCTTAGAATTAACAACACTACGAATAGAGAAACTTATATAAATATCTTGAGCCGACGATATTAGATAACATACTTTTCTCGACTTTTTAACTAAAATATATTAAATTAATTTTTTTATAAGGGGGAGTCCGTTAAATTCTTGGGTGTCATCCTAATATTGTACTATTGCATGGGTATGATATACCTTACTCAATTTATGGGTGTTCTGTTTGTTAAGGTTAAGTGTAATATTTGTTCTTATCAGTTTAATATATGATATAAAGAATTATAAAAATATTAGAATTCTACCCTATAAAAAAATAAAAATTTGGATAATATTTAAAAATTAAAATTATTTTTTACTCTTAGTGGGTATGTTTTGTGTATGCACGCCAATCAAACATGCCATGAATCGACATTATGAGCTCCTCCAGAGCAAATGATCGTGCTGGGAAGCATAGCCCAAAATCGAAATGCAAACAAAGGAACGACACTAACTAACGGCCAATGTCACGGTGTGCTGAATGCGCACGACAAGGTTTATGGCATGAAAATCAACATCACAAGTGACATGTTAGTTTCTATTTTAAAAGGCCAACTTGTGGAAATATTAGAATTACTAGTTTGCATTTAGGAACATGCCCTATTTAGTTATTTATTTATTGCAAAAATCAAATGGATGTTTCTCATCATTACAATCGTCAAAAAGTATTCTTAAAAAAATCAAAATGATACTTTATCAATATGATTAAAATTAATCAAATAGCTTTAATGGGATGCTATAATTATAGCAGTCGCCCCTGGGAAGAGTGTAATGACCTAATGGATAATCTGGATTTAAAATTCAAATCTCTCAGGGAGATTTTTCTTAAGTAAAAAGATGAGTTTAAAAATATAGATTATTTGGATGGATCTCTATAAGTATTTTCTAATTTATTCTAATGGTGTATAAAAAAATTTTATAGGATCAAATTGATCATTTCTTTGAATAACTATATACTAGGATTACCAAAAAATAATAATAATATTTATAGCATTCAATTGATGATTATTACAATATTATAGTAATTATTAATTAAATGTTACAATGTTATTACAATAATATTATGATCATTTTAAATATGTCAAAGAAATTTTAATTGAATTTAAATAATTTTAAATAAATTAATAAAAATAAATTTTATATAAAAGTGTATTATGTTATTTTTTAAAAAAAAATTAAACAATTTTGATAATTAAGAATAGCTTTGGGCAAAAATTAAAATGACGTCCATTACTTATATTATCTGATTATTCAACTATATATAGAAGCTAATAATTAGTTTTTTCAAATGTAGAATTAAGTTTGCAAAACCAATTGCTAGCTTCTACACTTTATAGAAGATAACAATTAGCTTCTATATGTTGCACAAGCCATATACTAATTTTCTAATTATGACTTTATATCATTTTAATTTTATTTTTAAAAATTATAATTTAATTAAAATAATATTTTAATAAGTAAAATAAACATATAGATTCTATAACGCTTATTATTTTTTTAAATGAATATAATTTAATCAATAAACTAAGATATATAGCTTCTATAATGGGTAATAACAATGACTCTATATGGTAGAAGTAAGCCCTTAACTTTTACATATGGTAAAAATTACTCCATGGTTAAACTATATGTAAAAAAAAATGCTAATAGGATATTTCGCTTTGATTTGATTTTTTTTTTTACCCGACAGCTTTTGATTTCTGTTGTTTTTCCCCGCATATTATTTAACATTAGGGGGTGGTTAAAAATTAAAATGAGGAAGAAGGAAAGCCCAGTGTGGTAGGTTGGAGAATGGCCTTACCAAACCGCTCCTCCTTCTCGATCGCCCCCACCAACCATTAAATCCCATTTCCCACAGCTTGGTCGCAGGATAGGCTTCCTCTATTATCTCAACTCTAATCTCTTCTTCTTCTCTTCTTCTTCTTCTTCTTCTTCTTCTGCTTCTTCTTCGCATTGAATTGGAGTCCAATTTAGGGCACAATTTCCGTCCAGTCGTTGTGCTCCATGTCGACCATGGCGGTTGCCTTGCTGTCCACCAACCCTAGCGCCACGCCAAACCGCAGATCTGCACTCCTTTTGCTTCCTCGACGCCTTACCCCCGCAGCGGGATTCATCCATCGCGCCGCTGCGTCCGCCTCCTTCCCCGGCGCCAGGCGTGCCGATTGGCAAGCCTCCTTCTCCATCTTATCGAGCCAGGCCGCCGCTGCCGGAGGCGGAGCCGCCTTGCCAGGCTCCTCCTCCGAGAAGTCCACTAATGATTCGGGAGATCTCTCCGCCGCCGAGCCTGAGCACGGCGACTCCGCTAAACGGTCCGTCCCTGAGCCCCCCGTCAACGGCACGATGGCAGGCGTGAAGTCGCTGGTGAGTTCCGCAGCTGCAGGCGGGGCGGATCTGGCCCCGATCCCCAACCTCCCGCGGCCGCTGAGCATCGGGGACCTGTCCCCGGCCCCGATGCACGGGTCGCGGCTCCGCGTCGCGTACCAGGGCGTCCCGGGGGCGTACAGCGAGGCTGCGGCCGGGAAGGCGTACCCTAACTGCGAGCCGATCCCCTGCGACCAGTTCGAGGTGGCTTTCCAGGCGGTGGAGCTGTGGATTGCGGACCGGGCGGTGCTGCCGGTTGAGAACTCGCTGGGGGGCAGCATCCACCGCAACTACGATCTCCTCCTCCGGCACCGTCTCCACATCGTGGGCGAGGTGCAGCTGCCGGTGCACCACTGCCTGCTGGCGCTTCCGGGGGTGCGGAAGGAGTACCTGACCCGGGTGATGAGCCACCCGCAGGCGCTGGCCCAGTGCGAGCTCACCCTCACCCGTCTCGGCCTCAACGTCACGCGCGAGTCCTTCGACGACACGGCCGGCGCCGCCGAGTACATCGCCAACAACGGCCTGCGCGACACGGCGGCCATCGCTTCGGCGCGGGCGGCGGAGCTGTACGGGCTGCAGGTGCTGGCGGACGGGATCCAGGACGACAGCGGCAACGTGACGCGGTTCGTGATGCTGGCGCGGGAGCCCATCATCCCCCGCACCGATCGCCCCTTCAAGACCAGCATCGTCTTCGCCCACGACCGCGAGGGCACCTCCGTCCTCTTCAAGGTCCTCTCAGCCTTCGCCTTCCGCGACATCAGCCTCACCAAGATCGAGAGCCGCCCCCACCGTCACCGCCCCATCCGCCTCGTCGACGACGCCAACGTCGGCACCGCCAAGCACTTCGAGTACATGTTCCACGTCGATTTCCAGGCGTCGATGGCGGAGACCCGCGCCCAGAACGCACTGGCCGAGATCCAGGAGTTCACCTCCTTCCTCCGCGTCCTCGGCAGCTACCCCATGGACATGACTCCTTGGTCTACTTCGACGCCGCCGCCGCCACCCCCTTCTGCTCCCTCATCGTGAGCGATCTACCAATATCAATCCTGTCCGTTGCTGGTGTGTTCGGCAATTTTAATATTCATAGTTTGATGTGGTTATTGGAACAAAGGTAATACTGTTCATCGGGCGTACTCACAGTCCATCTCTGAATAAATTAGGTAAAGAGAAATAAATTATGAGATGAATTTATAAGTCGATTCTCAAATAATTAGAGAAATTAAACTCTATTCTATGTAATTAAATTTATCATTCTCTAATTAATTAGACACGGTGTGAAAATATAATTTGATGTAGTTATTGATCGATGACTAGCATCGTTGACACTACTCAAACAACTCTTTTCATTTTGTTTGCCATTTCATGTTGTTTCAAAATAGCCTTTTACTTTCTTTAAGGCTAGGTCATTCATGTTCATACTTACCCTATGTGTAATAAATATCATAGTAATAATTTAATTTCTAGGTGGTACAGATGATGACCATCATAAAATATATTAATATTCATTAAATATTCTACATATATTCTTAGTCAATTGGACTACCTAGTAAATAAGGATAAAAAGTCGCTCGAGTTCTATACTAGCATCTGTGATGTAGCGTGTCATGTTTCATTGATAAGGATATAGAGATGTTCAAGCATACAGATAGATGCTTATACGATGAGTTTATTAAATAACCCTCATACAGACTTTTCAAGTGGTTATTATTTATCGAGTGAATAAGTCTTTAGTTGTGGTTATACACTAGTAGTTTTTATGACCTGAAACAATACTAAGACTCTATATGCTAGGGCTATATTTTTACTCATTTATTGACTCCATTAGGGTCATCAGGTGGTGAGATTGGGTGTAGTAACACAAAATATAGGAGTTAGTGTGATCAGAGTTGTAAGATGTGCTTTAGGAAATGAGTTTCCTAGTTGCACATGTGATGTCACTATAAGGTGCTAATCAAAATTAGTTCTGACATCCTATAATCAAGTAGTTGATCATAGGATGGGGCTATTAAGGGTTTACGTATAAAGGATGAGTATAATTCTGAATCACAAAGAGTTGTAAACTCACGGCCAACTGTATTCCTAAACCATTGAGGGTCACATAAGTATTGATTTCCCTATTTCCCGTTGAGAAAGTCAAATTCAAGTAGTTAAATTTGGTGAATAAAGTTTGATGTGATCAAATAGTGAATTAACAACTAAAGTTTGATATGATCAAATATTATCATGATTATGATGGACCCACATTACTGGGTTTTAGAAATGTTCTAATATCTAATGGGCCAGATGGAAGAAAGAAAATGGCTAGATTTAATTTGTTAGCCACACATGTCTCTTCATATTCCTTGGAGAGGTGAAGAGACCCATGTCTCTTCATCTTCCATAGAAAGTTGATGAACTATATAAAGAGATGTGGTCATCCTTAGAAAGAGGCCAAGAGTGTAGAAGTGAGAGAGAAGTGAGGTGGGTGAAGAGAGAAGTATTTTCTTTCAAGTTACCGCCTCCTCTCAAGAAGATAGAGATCTTTCTGTTGGGACCGGTTCACCGACTAGAGGGGGGGTTGAATAGCCCTGCACAAATAAAAATCAAACATTTCTCAAACTTAAAAGAACACTTGCATAAATGATAAATAAAAGAAGCTAAAAGACAGACTCAGAGAGTTTTACTTGGTTACAACCGAGGAGGTTGTTAATCCAAGGAAATGATGCGCATTAATTTCTCCTTCAGGCGGAGAAGCCTCTTTACAGCAATGAAAGCTCAAAAAAAAAGAAGTTAAACAAAACAGAAAAGCTCACAAGTGTTGTATCAAGAATTGCTTGTTGTTATTTAGCTTCTGGACCAAGGATGTATTTATAGCCTTGGTCGGGGCGCCTGGAAGGGTTTTAGGTGCCTGGAGTGGGATAGAAATATATTCTCGAAGTAACGGTCAACATCCACATCGAAGTGGATAAAATAAGGTTCCGGGCGCCCAAACCCACAAAGTCAACTTGGTCGGCTTTTTCGGTTCGGGCCCTCTGCTCTGGTTCTACTCGTCTCAGTCCAGGTCTTCCACTCCGGAATAGGGCTCACCCGAACCCAACTTCCATCCTTCTTGAGCAACCTTCCGCTCCAGCTTCTCGTCCCTCGAAAATGTCGCGCGCCTCTTTCTCGTCCGCCAGCATACACTTCCGCAGCACCTCATCCCTCAGACGCACCTAGCCCGTCGGCTCTCTCCCGTGCCCTCCTTCTCGCTAGTTGCATCTTTTGCATGACTTCGTCTGCTCTTAAGCTCCTGCACACTTAGACACAGGGTTAAACATAACAGGACCTAACTTAACTTGTTTGATCACATCAAAACAACCTTAGGGTACCAACAATCTCCCTATTTTTGATGTGAGCAACCCAAGTTAAGTTAGGGTAAACAACTATGAATTTAGAACAATAAATTTTACAATAAAGTGTAAAAAGTAAAAGAAAAAAATTAAGTTACCTCACTCTAGACTTAATTCTCCCTTCTCCCCCCTTTGATCACATAAAAAATAAGGTACCAAAAAAAAAATCTAAGGGTAACGTTTATAAAACTCTGATTTTCAAATATTTTTTGAAAAAATTTATCAATGTTTTTAATAATAATTTTGAGAGCACTAAAAATGTAATAATTTTAGAAAAGTCCCTTCGTATAGCTTGTTTTACCCTTGGAAGCTCCCCGTTGATTTGAGCTTCCTCTCTTGTTAAGCCTTCCCTTTGGACATTGATTTCGGTAATGCCTCTTTTGGTTACACATAAAATACACAATGTGCTCATTGCCTTTGTGCATCACAGGTAAGGCCTCTTTTAGCTTTTCCTTACCCTTGGATGTCACTTGGCCCTTCTTCTTAACTATTTTTAGATAATTTCTCTTGTAGTGTCTGTTCTCCCTACACTCAAAGTAAATAATATGATTTTTATGTTTACAATTTGAAACTGATATACCTTTGCTAGTATGGGTGGCACATGGTTCTTCTTTTGACACGGAAGTAGAAACTTCTTCTTGCTCTAGCGTCAATGATTGATGCTCCCTCTCAATCCTTAAGATGGATGTCTCTTCAATTTCTTCCATGAATGTTAAGCATCTCTCAACCTCTGAATTCTCTTCCTCTTAATCCAATAAGTTTCCCTCTTTGAATTTATCTTGATTAGGCAAAGTGAAGGGATTTTCATGGAGCTTGGCCAATTTTCTCCATAACTCTTGGCATCTTGATATTCTCCAATTTTGCACAAAATGATGCTTGGTAATAAATTAACCAATAATTTGGTTACATTCTTGTTGGCTTCGCATCTCTTGATTTACTCCTCGGTCCATTTCTTTTTCTTGAGGAACTTTCTATTTTCATCAATTGGAGTTTGAAAACCCCTCTATTAGAGCAAACCATTGCTTTATTTCTATCATGAAGTAATTTTCAACCCTTGATTTCCAAATATTGAAGCTTCCGAATCCATATGGTGGAGGTACTCGGATATCATATCAGAATCCTTCTTGACACTTCATTTTTGAACATGAGCTCCTTGAATGATAATTTCTTGACTTTGAAATTAGGGTCTCAAGCTTCAATGTCTTCTTCTTCCTCTAACTCATTTCACTTTCGGCGAGTAGTCCAAGAAGGACGACCTTGCTCTGATATCACTTGTTAGGATACTTCGGGAGCTAGAGGGGGGTGATTAGCTCTAATCGCTTCGTCTTGTTGAATTGTTGCAATGAAAAACTCGAAGTAATCGCTAACACTAGGATTTATGTGGTATCCACCTCCTTGAGATGACTAATCCAAGGATCCACATAGTACACACACTCCACTATGTAAAACACTCCTTCTCAAAAATAATCCAGAGATGGAGAAACCTCGCACAAGCTCACAACAAGAAAATACAACAAGGAAATGAATCCACAATATAATAAGCACCTTGTTTGATCTCTTGTAGCTTGTAGATGCCTCTTGATTGTTGGAAAGTACAACAACACTTATCTTCCAAGGGATCAAGAATTAGTAGAGAGTGTACGAAAGAGATGGCTTCGAAAAATTCCACAAAAAGCCTTTTAATGAGGTCTTCGACACCTCCCAATCAATTAGGCTCACTCCTAATTGATTATCACATAGGATTTACCCATTTAACCTACAGAACGACTCCTTTTCAAAATCCTAATCAATTAGCGAGTTATCATAATCGATTCAGAAATCCTTAATCAATTACCTAATCGATTCCGAAACGTTATTCTCTCGCGAAAGGCCTTAATCGATTAGCCCAACCAATTAAGAAGTATTAATTGATTGCTTCAATTGATTCCCTCTCTCACAACAAAAAACAACTCTTAATCGATTGCTTCAATCGATTGGAACTGCCTAATCAATTGACCAATCAATTGACCCAATCGATTGACTCAATCAATTCAACACCTTTTTGCACTCTCGTGATTTTGGCTCAGCGAAGCTCCTAATCGATTAGGAATCCATCCTAATATATTGGAGCATGTCTCAATCAATTACCCTTATCAATTGTCTAACCCTAACTCATTCGATCCGAGTCTAGGGTTCTCCTTGCCTAACATCCGATCAACCATGACCTGTTGGATCTTCCCAACCAAGTGTCCACTTGGACTTTCTCTTTGCCAACCTCCTGTTAAACTTTCAATTACCAAGTGCGGTCCTCATTGACCCACTTGGATTTTCCTCTTGCCTAACCTCAGTTAGGGCTAGTCATTCGGTAGATTTCCACCCTGCCTAACCTTAATTAGGGGTTTCCTTGTCTAATCGTAGTTAGGACTTTCTTTGCCAACGTGCGATCTTTCTTGACCTACTTAAACTTTCCTTTGTCTAACCGCAATTAAGGCTAGTCGCTCGATAGACTTTCACCCTATCTAACCACAGTTAGAGTTTTTCTTTGCTTAACCGCAGTAGCACTTTTCTTTGCCTAACTTCTCGTTAGGACTTCTCAGTTAAGTATCTGATCCTTCATAACCTACTTGACTTCTCTCTCACATATTGTTAAGTATCTGATCAACCTTGATATACTTGACATCTTCTCACATATTGTCTAAACATCAAAACTTAAGTTCGAATCTATTGGAACTTAGTTAAATCGGTATGATCTGAGAATAATTGCACCAATAATCTCTTAACAATATTTACATATGTGAAGAATTGAATCATGCTTCTCCGTTGATAAATCATGTCCAAGTTTATTAATTCAGCTAGATCCATAGGCTGTATGTTGATGCCTCTACCTTTATATATATATATTTGTTTGATAACCCAATTTTGAGTACTTATAACCCAGCTCAAGAAATGATATTAGTTCATCAAGATATTTATAGTTTCTTTAAATTTTGTGGCTTAATTAAACCTTTAAAGACCTTATACCCCTAGAAAAATGGTTAATTAGGCATCTAAGGTTTAAATCCTAACTATGGCATACCATTAGTATTTTAGTAGTGAAATGGCAAACCTAAAACCTAAAAAAAAAAACTAATCGTTTAGATGGGTATCCGTGAGTACTTTTTCATTTACCGTAGTGGTCGATAGAAAATTTTTATGGGACCAGATCAGTCACCTCAGATTCCAAAACTTAGATGCTTAGATTATAAAAAAAAAATCTATATTACTAGTGCAAACGAATCGAAAGTTCAAAATTAAAATTATAGTTTAAAATAACTTAAATTTAATTTTAATTAGAATTATTCGGATCTTAATTTAAATATATTTAAATTAAAATTATATAAAAATAATATTTGATTCAAGTTTAGCTCACGAGCAGCTAATTAAATACTATGAAATTGAATTTGATTTGAAAAATTTATCAAACCTCTTTGAGTTCGGCTTAAATTTAATAATTTTAAATATGAATCAAATATTTTAAAGATGGGCTCGGGAAACCCTAATCTCTACTCTAGTGAAAGAGAGAGAGCCTATGTCACAACAAACAATTCTTTGACAAGCTAATGCCCTGCATCAAGATGAGACGGAGCAAACTCAAAGGGACAAAGTTTCTGTCTCAAGGAAGTTGTATGGGTGAAGAACACATCATCATTGTACCAAAGATAAAAACAGATGCCCCCAGGCTATGATAAGCGGTGGGTTTGAATTTCACATGGATCTCAATTTATTCTACACTTTCAGAATTAATCGAATTGTAAAATTAAATACTTGAATTAAAAAAAAAACTAAGAAACTAATTTCTATCACCTTTCAAGATACACCTGCACCGGTTCAGTTTGCAACTCTTAAGATTGATATGAATTTAACATTTTTCAAGTTATACATTCAATTTTTTTAAAAAAAAATCAATGGACCTGGTCCACATTTTTTATGGATTCAGAAGATGGATCACATAAAATTACGATCTAATCGTGATGATGATCCAACCACAATTAATGTTAGATAAAATAATCTGTTGTCGGAGATTTTGGGGACTTAACTGAATTTAAAATTACACATAATTTAAATTCAACTTACAATAAAGATGACCTGAGCGGATGATCTCAGGATGCCAGCAGGTGCTAATTTCTGTCATGTGATGAAGGCAGTCTGCACAGTGTTGACAGATCGGGATGATCGGCCGAGCAGCACGAGCGGACGCAACAGATCATAAAGGCTGACCGGGCAGAAAGGTTGACCGAGCGGGCAGATAGGCCTGATGAGAGACAGGCCAGGCGATCTGGTGTTGGGCGAACAGGCAGGTAGGTCGGGCGAAGCAGACCGACCGAGCGAGAGGCAGATTGGGAGAACAGACAGGTCTGGCGAAAGACAGACCGGGCGAGTAGACAAGTTTGGACAGGCAGGTCGAGCGAAGCAGACCGGTCGAGCGAGAAGCAGATAGGTCTGGCGAAAGGCAGATCGAGCGAGCAGACAGGTCGACCGGGCGAATCAGGCAGATCAGGCGGATGAAGAGACCAACCGAGAAAACTGACCGAGGCCTGCGACTAACGCGGTTTCTTTGAAACAGATTCGCCCCACCTCCGGCAGTGCTTCGAGGTTTACTCGGGTCGTCTGTTTCCCAGAATACACCGGTTGACCGTGATTCCACCAAGCACTAGTGGTCACGGCGAACTGAGAGATACCCGAATGCTATCACGGGCACTCTGCCGAGCAAGAGTTGCACGACAGAGAATGAGGGAATGAAGGTGGAGAGAAGCTTATGTTGTTGTGTGTTTCTTGCCTATGATCGCAGCCTCCTTATATAGGAGCTGAGATCAACGACAGCGTTAATGGTTGATTAATAACCATTACTTTGCCAAGTAGTTAAACACCCACCGTTTCACTCATTATCGTTCGACTGTTTTGATTCTGCATTAATTTCGACTTTAATGCATCAGTTACACAACAACAAAAAGGTTTACGTGGCAAAATGTTGGTTGTTCCCCTTGGGCAAATTTTGCCTTGATCGGTCCGACATTCGACGCGCAGGTCGTGCCCGCACACGAGTCAACATGGTTCAATGTAATCTGAACCCTAGATTTGCACCCCCCCCTGTGCTCCCACACATGAGAGAGAGTAGCTTTCCATGCATTTGTTCACATCCTTAATGCATGTGAATCAATATAAACCAACCATCATGCTATGAAACTCCCAATGTGGGACTAAAGTCTCATTCACAATAGAGCCTCTTTCCTCTTCCACCTCTTCTTCATTCACTTTTATTCAGCAATCCCCCACATGAATGGAGATAAGTTATGTGATAGCATTTAGCAGTTGAGTCAACCATAGGATAGGTAGGTTTTACCCTTTGAACCTTCCCTTGTGAAGATCTGGTTGCTTATTAGCTGATAGTAGACACGATGTCCTTGAACTATACTGCTGTTTGTGTAAGCGGTGACAAATCTCATCCAAGACTCTCCCTGATACAACTCAGTTCTCATGAGAGTGTTCATTCTTGGCTATAAACACTCCTGGTTCTGTGAGAAGCTCTAAGAATTGTGCCTCCAATTCTCTTCGAAGCGGCCCCACTTCTTTCTCACATACGTGATCCCTTAAGAGTTGTCATATACTCTTCTTGATCATTAAAAGTCAATCGGCTTACCCTTGTCTAGTCACTGTTCATTGGGTTATTCCCCCACAGTGTGTCTAGTCAATGCATATTAGTTGTCCCTTTGAATCTAGTTCTTGGGATCTCCAGTCAGCATAAGTTGGGTGTCCTCTGCACTGATCGCTGACAATGACATCAAGCTCATTCCTCGTAATGAGCTTGCAACTAACTCTCGATTTAACCCTTTGGTTAGCAGATCCGCTAGGTTATCCTTTGACTTCACATAGTCAACAATGATAACTCCCGTGAAGAATAGTTGTCTAACGGTATTATGTCTACGATGTATATGTCTAGACTTACCATTATACAGATGGCGCTGTGCCCGACCAATTACTGATTGACTATCACAATGTATGCAAATTGTCGGCACAGGTTTCGGCCATCTAGGAATATCTTCTAAGAATTGTCGTAGTCATTCAGCCTCTTCACCACATTTGTCAAGAGCTACAAACTCAGATTCCATCGTGGATTTGGTTATTACGGTTTACTTAGAAGATTTCCAGGAAATGACTGCACCTGCTAGAGTGAATGCATATCCACTTGTAAACTTAGAGTCTTTTATGTCAGATATCCAACTTGCATCACTGTATCCTTTGATCACAGTAGGATATCTTGTATAGTGCAAACCATATTCACGAGTATAACTTAAGTACCTCAGTACTCTTGTTATCCCTTTCCAGTGCTCAACACTGGCATTACTCGTGTATCTGCACAGTTTACTTACTGTGTAAGCCAAGTCTGGTCGTGTACAACTCATCAAGTACATCAGACTGTCAATCACTCGAGAGTACTCTAGCTGAGAGATACTTTCACCTTGATTTTTCGATAGATGTTAACTCGTATCTATCGACGTTCGTGCTAACACAGTATCGCCCTCAGTGGATATCTCAAGAATTTTATCCACGTAATGGGACTAACTAAGAACAAGTCCTTTTGTTGTTCTAAGAATTTTGATTCCTAGAATCACATCAAATAGGACCATGTCTTTCATGTCAAATCTTGAGCTCAACATACCCTTTTATTATCTTATCATTACTTTCAATGATAAGTATGTCGTCTACATAGAGACACAAGATGACATAGTCACTCTCTGTGGCTTTTATGTAGACACTGATAGGACCTTTATTATTGGCTAGAGGGGGGGTGAATAGTCTTTCTTCGATTTTTCCTACAATCTTGTTAGCGGAAGCAAATAGAAATAAAGAAAATGCACAAAAACAAGAGAACAATGCTAACTCCTTAGTTTACTTGGTCTCCACCTCCTTGAGGTGACTAATCCAAGGCACACACCCACACAATCAAGCTTCACTATAAACTTCTCCTTCACGAATCACAATCGAAGGTGGAGAAACCCTTGCACAATTTTCTCTTCCTCTTTACAAGAATGGAGAGTATAATTAGGAGGAAGAGAGTGAATATCTGTAGACTTGAAGATCACTTGATGAGCATTTTTTCCAGTTTTTGAACAGTAGTTCGTCTTCAAGCTCTGACACTAGCTTTTATAGTTTTCCCGACATCAGTCGACTGGTATACCTGTCAGTCGACTGATGGGCTTCAACGGCACTAAAGATTTGATAAGATTTTGTGCCGCCATTTTGTAACGGTCGTCTACCAGTCGACTGGTACTAGCATCAGTTGACTGGTGCTTGTCTCCAACCTGTCTGCCGACCTTCTGCCCATTCTGTATCTTGGTATCAGTCGACTGGTGTGGGTACCAGTCGACTGATACCTTATATCATTGAAGTTTACAGCAAACATTCAATCTAAGATGTACATTTATTTTACACATCTGAAATACTTCCTTAGCTTAGACTTCATGCCTCCAAGCACCTTCCCTTAGCCTTGCGCCCTTAGGATGCTTTCGTCTCCATGACTCCTCATCCTTGCGCTTGCCTTCAAGGGCTACCGTTGGCTTTGTCATGCTAAGTCTCTATTTTTCCAATAGATCGTACCTCCGGAACTTTCCTTGCCAAGTCTTTATACTTGGTCTTCTCTTCATATCTGCTTACTCAATACTTATGTTAGATCACAATTAATGCCTAACTTAAACTAATTTAATCAAACATCAACAATGAGTAATGTCTTGAGCAAGATTGCTCCAACAATCTCCCCCTTTTTGATGTTTGGCAAAATTCGTTTAAGTTAGGTCTTCAAATGTACCATAACTATAAGGCATGATAATATCCATGAAGCATGAAGCATATGACATGAAGCATATAACATGAAGCATAAATGAGGCATAAGCATACAACATATACCATAAGGCATGATAATATCCATGAAGTATATAACATGAAGCATAAATGATATCTAACTTAAACCATCCAAGTCTCCCTCTTTTTGACAGACAAAAAAAAGATTTAAGAAGTAGGCTAATAGCTCCCCCTGAATCCGAGATAACCTCGAAGAGCAAGAGATACATATGACAAATAAAAAGAGAAAATACAACTGGTCATAGAGGAACTCACAAGACAGCAATAGAGAAATAAAGAAGCATCAACACATAATAAACGCTAGACAGTAATGTCATAACAGCATACACCCATCATAGTTTGACAACCAAGTGTTCGAGATAAACAGCAGATATCGCTATCGAAACCAAAACATATATCGACACTAACTGCAAGCCCAAAAGCAGTATCCTAGTGATCATCACTGGAAGGAGGAGGGGGAGGAGCCTGGTATGTCAGATCCCAGCGTTGCAACATCGCATACACCTCTGTCTGACGCTGCTGAGAAGCAGTCCAATCCTGCCGGAATCCATGAAACTCCTGAAACCCCTGGCGTACTGTCTCCTCCAGCTGAGTCAATCGAGCCTCGACAGTCATAGGAGCTGGATCCGGCGCCAATGCAGGAGCAGGTACGTCCGCCTCCTCCTCATCGTCAGAATCATCCTCCGCCTGAGTACGCCATGCCATCACCCCCTGGCGTCTCTCAATCCCTACAAGAGATAGCTGGCGAGCCCCGATCTGATCATAGTCCTTAGATAATTGATGTTGTTGACCCCTCATGACATCGATATGCCGAGATGCAAAGAAGGAAGTCAGGAGGTGACAGTAAGGCATGTACAACTTCTCATGGATAGGACTAGAGAAGTGCAAGATGGACTCAAAGACCTGAAGGGCAATGTCAATGTCGAGCCGGTGCTCCAAAGCATACATCATGACCAGATGGGGTAGCCGAATTTTGGCTTTCCCCCTAGTGACTATGGGTAAAATACATGCAATAACGATCTTGTAAAGGATGTAACTGTGGGGAGACATGAGTGTCGCATCGAAGATACGCCGCAGAGGAGCTCGAGGTACATTAAAGTAATACTGATGTATCACTTCAATCGACAAGTGAGAGAATGAATCAGTGAAGGGTTCAACAACTGTAGGAAAACAGGTAAAGGAGCTATCAGAAGCTCGACACTCTAAGAAAGATCGAAGAATGCTGGGAGAGAACTCAATGTCGACACCACCTACACGAGACACCCATGCACGACCTCCGCTAGCACTAGGATGCAGATTGGTGTAGAATTCCTTACACAAATCCAGATTTACCATATGCATGCAATGCACTAACTTATCCAACCCAAAATATAGAAGAGTATCCATGATATCTGGCACAATCTGAGTAAAATAAGTCTGATTCAGATACCGACAGGGCATCATGGCGAAATCAGTATTCGCAAACCGTTGTCGTGCGGCTTCGGAACGAAACCGATCCACTGAGGGAATGGGAGCGAACTGTCGGGAGGTCCCCTCACCAGCCCTACGTTTTTGCCTAACCCTAAATATATGAATGCAATACAAATGATCCAAAGACAGCCCCAAATGAAGAGCACAAATAAGAACACAGCAGGAACAACATAGAACAACAAAAATATTAGGGTTTAGATCACAACCGAATCTTTGAGGAAGGCGTGTAAGAGAGATTACCTTCGTTCCATGGCTGAGAAGCAGTTGTGGCGAGGAAAGGGGGAAAGATGACTGGCGGTGAGACACAGTAGAAGAACCAAACCGGACAAAGAGAGGAAGCGAAGGGTAGATCGAGGAAGAAAATGAGGTTTAGGAGGCCGGAGAAGACCTGTGACGGCAACGAGCGGCTCTAGAACGCAGGTGACAGCAGGCGGCGGAAGGAACTAGGGTTTCCATCGGGCCGCCTGTCGCGCGGATGGTTATAATGATTCGGGTATCAGTCGACTGATGTACATATCAGTCGACTGATGCCTAAAACAGAAACATACAGAACCGTTCTGTTCCAAAATTTTACTGTTACCAGTCGACTGGTATCTGCACCAGTCGACTGATACCAACACTTGCCCAATTCTTATCCGAATTTCAGAAACTCGCAGATAATTCGACAGACCTCAAAAAAATCTCAAATTTTGTGGAGAGGTCTATTTGAATCATGTCTACTTGGAAAAAATATATATAAAAATATGTCTATCATAGATCCCAAGATTGACACAAACTTCAAAGTTAGTTAGATTATGTAGTATATCCTTGAGTGAAAGTTCCAATTAGGACTTTCCTATGGTTTCTGTACCTATGTTAGAGCAAGGTTCCCTTCCTGTATGTGTTTATATGGTATTTTGCATACAATAGAATATGATACTTGTAGCTTGTAAGAAAATATCCAATCATGTTCAAGGGGCTATGTACACATTAATTTCGCACAAGCCTTCCCAATGATTGGTCCAATTAAGGATCAATGTGACTAGATGTCATAATGGCTCAACATCATGCATCATAACTAACATGATGAACCAAATGCATCTTCTTAATATCTCACATGATGTCTAAATACAAGCAAGGCATCCTAGGTCTTTGTGAGATACATTAAGGTATGTATTTAGCTTTTAGATTAATGTGATCATGAAAATCTAAATCTATTATTCTACAAGGCACAAACCAAGCTCTCTTCTAATAGAGATAAACTCCGCTTCGGGTAATGGTTTGGTAAAAATATCGGCAAGATTAGATTTGGATTCAACATAAAGTAGTTCAATGTCTCCTCTTGCCACATGATCTCTAATGAAGTGGTGTTTTACCTCAATGTGCTTTGTTCTAGAGTGGTGTACCGGATTTTTGGTTAAGTTAATGGTGCTCACATTATCACATAAAACCTTGACCTTGGAATAATGTAGCTCATAATCCTCTAAGGTATGCATCATCCAAAGTAATTGGGCTACACAACCACCCATTGCCACATACTCGGCCTCAGTTGTGGACAATGCCACACAAGGTTGTTTTCGACTACTCCAACTTACAAGAGAAGGTCCAAGAAATTGACATCCACCGCTAGTACTCTTCCTATCCAATTTGCAACCCGCATAATCGGAATCGGTATACCCAATTAAGTCAAAATTTCTAGTTCTAGGGTACCAAAGCCCTACATTAAGAGTGCTCTTGATGTATCTCAAAATTCTTTTTACCACTACTAAATGTGACTCTTTCGCACATGATTGGTATCTTGCACACATTCCTACCGCCAATAATATATCCGGTCTACTAGCGGTTAGATATAGCAAACTACCAATCATGCTCCTATATTGCTTTGGATCCACTAACTTTCCTTCTTGATCACTATCTATCTTGGTGTTAGTCCCCATAGGAATAGTTACTCCTTTAGCATTTTCCAACCCAAATTTCTTGATAAGTTCTTTAGCAAATTTGGATTGGTACACATAGGTTCCCTCATTAGTTTGTTTTACTTGTAATCCCAAAAAGAAACTCAATTCTCCAACTAGACTCATTTCAAACTCGCTTTCCATGTGTTTAATAAAATCATGAAGAAGGTCATTATTTGTTGAGCCAAAGATGATGTCATCAACATAGACTTGGGCAATGAAAATGTCTCCACCTTTAGACTTTAAAAACAATGTTGGATCTGTTGGAGTGTATACTGAAAGCCTAAGCTTTGTAAACATTCATTATGAATAAAAAATCACATTTGGTCAAATTTTCTACATTTAGTTGTAGTTGTTCAATTAATTTATACTGTAGATAACATAGTATGTGGTGCCACATGCAGAAGATAATGTTATCAGTACCTTATAAATTATAAATAGTAGCTCACGACCAAAATGGAAAGGAACAAACCATTAGAAGGTTGTAGTGTAATTAGGTATCAGTTTATCTTGACTGTATAATTACACTAGTACACTTAGAGTATAATGAGTAGGACCATTTGATGTCGTTTCTTTTATACTGACTTTATAAAGAAACAAAGACCTCGGTTATTATGGAAGTGTGTGCTCTTAATCCTAATATAATAACAAGCACATATATTTGATATTTATTTCTTTAATTTATCAATTGGTGAGATTTAGTTCGATGAATCAATAAGCCCGATAAGTTGGGAAATGGTATCACTTATAGTGTGTGTTGTTGATTATAGAAGGAAACTGTGTCCTAGAGATACTAGGTTGATAATATCCTCAAGAGGAGCTCATAAGGATTGTCATGTTAAATCCTGCAGGTGGACTTAGTCCGACATGATGATAAGGTTGAGTGGTACTACTCTTGGATTAAGATATTAATTAAATGAGTTGTCAGTAACTCACTTAATTAGTGGACATTCGATATCTTAAACACAGGGAGACTAACACACTCATAATAAGAAGGAGCCCAAAAATGTAATTTGGGATTGGTGCGGTAGTTCAATAATAGTTCTCTAGTGGAATGAATTATTATTGATAAAATTAAATTGTGTGTTCAGGGCGAACACGGGATGCTTAATTTTATCGGGAGACCAAAACAAATTCCTCCTCTCGGTCCCTATCGTAGCCTCTTATTTATAGAGTACTATACCCGCCTATACCCACTTTCTATACCCACCTAATAGGGGTCGGCCAAGCTAGCTTGGGAACCAAGCTAGGGCCGGCCTAAGCATAAATTGGTGTGGCCGGCCCTAGCTTGAACCCAAGCTAGAGGGGCCGGCCATATTAAATTAAAAAAGATTTTAATTTTAATTTTTATTATGTGGAAGATATAATTTATTAAAGAGAATTAAAATTAAAATATCTTTCTTGTAAAAGATCTACAAAAGATTAAAGAAAGAGATTAGATCTCTTTCCTTATTTGTAGATTGGTGAGATATTTTATTTTCTCTTTAAAAATTATTCACATATTGTTAAATTAAAATTATAGAAATTTCTTTTTATCAACCATGAAGAGATTTTTGAAGAGAAATTTTATTTTTAAAATTTCCGGAAACAAATTATGAAGTTTTAATTTATTGATTAAAACTTGTCTAATTTATTTCTTTTGATGTGGCCGGCCAATATTGTTTTAATTGGAAATTTTATTTTATTTTTCTCAATTAAATCATGTCAAGGAAATTTTATTGTAATTAAATTTCCTAATTTGCCTAGGCCAAGGAATATAAAAGAAGGGGTGGGGGTGCCTTCATGAGAGACAACAATCTCTATTATTTCTCTCCCTCTTTTGTTCCTTGTTATGGCCGGCCATCATCATCCTCTCCCTCTCTTCCTCTTGTGGTGGCCGAAACATCCCTATTGCTTGGAGTTTTTGTGGAGGCCGGATACTACTTGGAGAAGAAGAAGAAGAAGGAGAGAAAGCTAGCATCTCTTGGAGCTTGGTTGGTGTTTTGATCTTCTTCCTTGGTGAAGCTTCCTTGTTGTGGCTGAACCTAGCTAGGAGGAGAAGAAGGTGGTTGGTGGTTTCTCATCTCGGAAGATCGTTGCCCACACAACGTCCGAGGTTAGAAGAGGAATACGGTAGAAGATCAAGAGGTCTTTCTAGAAGGTATAACTAGTAGTTTTTCCTTTTCCGCATCATACTAGTTATTTATGGAAATAATATCAAATGCAAGAGGCTTACGTTCTAGTATTTCGAATATGTTTTTTGAAGTTGTATTTTTTTTTGTTTTATTTTTCCTTGTGATTTGATTGTTCTTTTCGGTTAACCTAAAGTTATTTTAGGAAATTAAATATTAGATTTCTATAAAAGGTTTGGTCTAGTCGGTGGTGATTGCTCCCATATCCAAGAAGGTCATGTGCCTCACCACGTCAGTACTGGGAACCAATTATGGAAATTAATATTTAATGGAATTAATAACTTAAGGTGATTTGGGTCGAACGTGTTAAGTCCCGCAGGAGATCCAAGTCAAAACCTAAAAGAACAAATAGATTAAGTTTTGGATCAAACGTGTTAAGTTCCGCAGGCGATCCAAAATTTAATTTAAAAGAACACATGGTAGCTAGGAAAAGGTTCAGACCTTTGTACAAAATTTTTGCACAGTGGAACCTCTAAGTTTTCCGAGTAGCAACCAACAGGATCAATTGTTCCTCTTCTAAAGCCCTTGGAGATTAGAAAGGATGAAAGTCTTTCATACCAAGCCCGGGGTGCTTGTTTTAACCCATATAATGCTTTCTTAAGCTTATAAACATGGTTTGGGCTATCTATACTCTCAAATCCGGGTGGTTGCTCTACATACACTTCTTCCTTAATGAACCCATTTAAGAAAGCCGATTTTACATCCATTTGATGAAGTTTAAAACTCATGTAAGCGGCATATCCTAATAATATTCGGATGGACTCTAATCGGGCTACCGGAGCATATGTTTCATCATAATCAAGTCCTTCTACTTGATTGAAACCCCTAGCTACCAACCTAGCCTTATTTCTAGTGACTCTCCCTTGATCATCCAACTTGTTTCTAAAAACCCATTTCGTTGTGACGATTGTACTATCATTAGGTCTTGGAACCAACTCCCACACATCACTCCTTTCAAATTGATTCAATTCGTCTTGCATTGCTAAAATCCAATCTGTATCAAGTAAAGCATCATTAATTGTTTTTGGTTCAAGTTGTGATATTAGAGCAACTTGACTAGTATGATCCCTAAAGTAGGATCTAGTTCTTACCCCTTGTGCCACATCTCCAACTACTTGATTGATAGGATGATCTTGATGATGCCTTAAGTCCTTGAGATACTTGAATCATCATCTTTGGAAAGGTCATTGTTTACATTGTTTCTTTCATCATCTGAACCATCTCTTCCCCCCCCCCCCCTTGATCAATACCCCCTAAATGTAGATCTTGTAATCCTTGAGTAACGTCTTGATTTGGTTCACTTATATCCTTATCAATAGGGGATTTCCTAGGGTAAGTACTAGTGGATTCATCAAACTCAACATTGGATGATTCCTCAATCATTTGAGTCCTTTTGTTGTATACTCTATATCCTCGACTAGTAGATGAGTATCCAACTAAAATTCCCTCATTGGACTTGGCCTCAAATTTTCCTAAGTCATCTTTAGTATTAAGAATATAAACCTTACAACCAAAGACTTTAAAATAGTGAATTGTAGGGATTTTTCCATTCCATAATTCAAAAGGTGTTTTACCTAAAAACTTATGGATCAAGACACGATTTTGAATATAACATGCGGTATTAACCGCTTCGGCCCACAAGTAGCTAGGTAAAGAGTATGCATTAAGCATGGTCCTAGCCGCCTCTTGTAAGGCCCTATTTTTTCTCTCCACTACACCATTTTGTTGAGGTGTTCTTGGACAAGAATATTCGTGCTTATAGCCATTTTCCAAGCAAAATTTAGAAAAGTTCAAGTTCTCAAACTCTCCACCATGATCACTTCGAATTCTATCAATCTTGAGATTCTTTTCGTTTTCTACCCTCTTGGTAAACCCGATAATTGTTTCTAAAGTTTCCCCCTTTTGTTTCAAGAAATAAACCCAAGTATATCTAGAATAATCATCTACTATCACCAAACAATATTTGTTACCTACCAAAGAGGGTGTTCTATGACAATCAAAAAGATCCAAATGCAATAACTCTAATGGCAATGAAGTGCTAGTTAAAGTTTTACCTTTGTGTGATGACCTTGATTGCTTACCCTCTTGACATGCATCACACAATTTGTCCTTGATGTACTTGATCTTTGGTAGTCCCTTTACTAGCTCCATCTTTGCTACCTTGGCTATGTTTCTCATGTTGATATGTCCAAGTCTTCTATGCCATAACCATCCTTCCTCTTCTTTTGATATTAAACACTTAATAGGAGGATTAGAAGCATATGAAAGATCAATATAATAAAGATTTGCTTTTCTAAATCCGTTTAGCACAACATTCTCAAAATTTTTATGCTTAACTAAACATTTATCGGGATGAAACTCAACATTATATCCGGCATCACATAATTGGCTAACACTAAGCAAATTAAACCCCATACTTTTAACCAATAGGACTTTATGAATAGTAATTTTAGATGATACCTCAATTGTACATTTACCTATAATCTTGAGCTTTCCACTATTCCCAAATGATACCATTCCCTTCTTTATATAATTTATTGTGGAGAACTTGCTCACATCACCGGTCATATGTCTTGAGCAACCGCTATCCACAATCCACATACTTGCATCCTTCTTCTCTACCTAAGAAACATAAAACATAAAACACACAACTCTTTGGTACCCATGTACTAGATTCGGAAATATCATTCAAATATTTCTTAGGCACCCAAGCTTGTTTTACCTTCCCTTTAAGATTTTTCGTAACTTTGTTCCTAAGTGCATCATTCCTAGTACCATTGATTAGAGACATATAAGCAACTTCCTTTTCCATAGGTCTATATCCTATTCTGGCTTTGTTGTAAACGACTCTTTGATCTCTAATGATCATATCTAGATACTTGGATCCATTTGTGAATTTTCTAAACATGCTCTTAATTCAATCACATCATTCTTCAATTTCTCATTTTCTTCCTTGAGCATATTTGACTCACTAGACATGCATGCATCAACTTTAATGGTCCTAAGCTTTCCCTTCAAGGTTTTTACCTTAGATTGTGATTTGACAAAAGCATTTTTGAGATGAGCAATAATTTTATAGATAAATTCTACTTTGGGAGATTCTTTTACCTCATCATCATCACTTGATGATGATTCACCACTTGATGACTCTCCATTTGATGAATCATCTTCACTTGACACTTCTTCTTGACTTGACTCTTCTTTGTCATCTTCAAAAGTCATAAATGCCATATGTCAAGTAACATGGCATAGCTCATCTTCATCCGATGAGTCAATGCTTGGTGTATCCCATGTAGCTTGAGCCACCATGGCTTCCTTCTTCTTTTTCTCCTTTTTCTTCTTTTCCTTTTCTTCTTTCTTCTTTAGTTCCGGGCAATTTGGCTTAATGTGTCCTTTCTTGTTACATCCATAACAAGTCACATTAGTATTAAAACTTGAACTTTGACTATTTTTACCTTTGGAGGGTTGAAACATTTTCTTCATATCCTTTCTTGTGAATTTTCTTGATCTTCCCATCATCTTTTTGACATAGTGAGCCACTTCACTCGCCGACATTTCATCATCACTATCCGATGACTCTTGTTCGGATTCGGATGATGAGGATTCTATCTTCTTTTCTTTCTTCTTTTTCTTTTCCTTCTTTTCTACAATAAGAGTCATACCTTTCTCTTTTGAAACCATATTAGCTTGTTCATGAAGTTCAAATTCACAAAATAATTCATCAAGCTTAACTAAGGAAAGATCTCTAGAAACCTTATACGCATCAACCATTGATGCCCATAAGGTAGTTCTAGGAAAGGATTGTAAAACATACCTTACTAAGTCTCGATTGTCAATTTTCTCACCTATTACATGAAGATCATTCACTATCTCCTTGAATCTACCATGCATTTGACTCACGGTCTCATTTGTCTTCATAGTGAAAGTTTGAAGTTGCCCCAACAAGAGATCTCTTTTGGCTCTCCTTGATTCGCTTGATCCTTCATTCAACTCAATGAGTTTTTCCCAAAGCTCTTTGGCGGAGTTGAATGGTCCTACTTTGCTTAGTTGCTCCTTTGAGAGTCCACATTGTAGGGTTGTTGTAGCCTTTGCATTTGCTTGAGCCTTCTTTGTCATCTCTTTTGTCCAATCCTTGGTTGAAAGAGGAGCTCCCGACCCATCCTTTGGCATCTCGAATCCATCTACAACACTAAACCAATTTTCAATGTCATTCATTAAATAATACTCCATCCTACCTTTCCAATATGCAAAGTCGTTCCCATCGAAGAAGGGTGGCCTTGCGGTGCTATATCCCTCTTGAAATGTCATTTTGATGCTTCGGTTGACGGTGAGGTCTTCCAATGCGAACCTTGCTCTGATACCAATTGATAGGACCTTTACTATTGGCTAGAGGGGGGGTGAATAGTCTTTCTTCAATTTTTCCTACAATCTTGTTAGCGGAAGCAAATAGAAATAAAGAAAATGCACAAAAACAAGAGAACAATGCTAACTCCTTAGTTTACTTGGTCTCCACCTCCTTGAGGTGACTAATCCAAGGCACACACCCACACAATCAAGCTTCACTATAAACTTCTCCTTCACAAATCACAATCGAAGGTGGAGAAACCCTTGCACAATTTTCTCTTCCTCTTTACAAGAATGGAGAGTAGAATTAGGAGGAAGAGAGTGAATATCTGTAGACTTGAAGATCACTTGATGAGCACTTTTCCCAGTTTTTGAACAGTAGTTCGTCTTCAAGCTCTGACAGTAGCTTTTATAGTTTTCCCGACATCAGTCGACTGGTATACCTATCAGTCGACTGATGGGCTTCAACGGCACTAAAGATTTGATAAGATTTTGAGCCGCCATTTTGTAACGGTCGTCTACCAGTCGACTGGTACTAGCATCAGTCGACTGGTGCTCGTCTCCAACCTGTCTGCCGACCTTCTGCCCATTCTGTATCTTGGTATCAGTCGACTAGTGTGGGTACCAATCGACTGATACCTTATATCATTGAAGTTTACAGTAAACATTCAATCTAAGATGTACATTTATTTTACACATCTGAAATACTTCCTTAGCTTAGACTTCATGCCTCCAAGCACCTTCCCTCAGCCTTGCGCCCTTAGGATGCTTTCGTCTCCATGACTCCTCATCCTTGTGCTTGCCTTCAAGGACTACTGTTGGCTTTGTCATGCTAAGTCTCTATTTTGCCAATAGATCGTACCTCCGGAACTTTCCTTGCCAAGTCTTTATACTTGGTCTTCTCTTCATATCTGCTTACTCAATACTTATGTTAGATCACAATTAATGCCTAACTTAAACTAATTTAATCAAACATCAACAATGAGTAATGTCTTGAGCAAGATTGCTCCAACAGACACATTTATCACATTCATTGATCTTGAATCAACATTCCTTCATGGCATTATCAAATTTTTCATGTCACTACTTTGGAGCTTATTTCAAGCCATATAATGACCTCACTAATCTACATACGTTGGTTTTCTGTCCTGGCACAGAAAACCCTTCAGGTTGTTCCATGTAGATTTCCTCTTCTAAATCTCCGTTCAGAAGACAGTCTTTACATCCATTTGATGTATTTCGAGATTTCATAGAGCGGCAATAGCCAACAATACTCTAATGGAAGTTATTCTCGATATCAGAGAATATATATCAAAGTAATTGTGGTATTCTCGTTGTCGGTATCCTTTGATTACCAATCTGGCCTTATACTTATCAATCGTGCCATCTGACTTTATTTTCTTCTTGAAAATCTACTTGCAACCTAGTAGTTTATATTAGATCCCATGATTGTTTTGATGTGATCAACCAAGTTGGTTAGGTCCTGCTTTATGTTTGATCCCTGTGTCTGAGTGTGCATGAGCTTAAGAGCGCAGAAAGTCGAGCGGAAGACGCAGCTAGTGAGAAGGACGACACGGGAAGGGAGCCGACGGGCTCGGTGCGTCCAAAAGATGAGAGAGCTGCGGAAGAGTACACCGGTGGGTGAGAAGAACGTGCACGGCGTTCGAGGGACGTAAAACCGGGACGGAAGACTGCTCGAGGAGAAGGCCGGAAATTGGGTTCGGGTGAGCCCTGTTTCGGTTGGCCGGAATCACCCAAAAGAACGGAACTTTGGAAGTCGAAGCAAAGAAGCAAGCTGGAAAAGCTGCCAGCTTGGAGGCGCCTCCATCAGGCATTGGAGGCGCCTCCAGCTTGAAGGCACATTCAGTCCTTGTTGAAGGCACCTTCAACTAGGTCAAACTGACCGTTTGCATTCGGATAGAGTTCTATCCGATCACTCACTTGGAGGCGCCTTGGACCTCTATTGGAGGCGCCTTGGACCTTCGGGATAAACATTCCAGGGGCTATAAAAAGACCCCTGGAGCTAGGAATTATTCATCAATTGTTCTTTCAACTCTGTAGTCATTCCTAGCAACTTGTCTGAGCTTTCTATTGTGTAAAAGGCTTCTCCGCCTTCAGAGAAGGAGATCTTTTCAGAGCGCTTTTCTTCTGCCTTGAATTAACAACCGTCTTGGTTGTAACCAAGTAAATTGCTGAGTTCTTTTTCTTTATTTCTGTTAAGTTTAATTTTTAATTATTGTTATCTTTTTGAGTTGAAAGACGAGGAGGGTATACTTTATTTTTTCAAGCAATTCACCCCCTATTGTCGGCCTCCACTGTACCTACATTTACTTCCCAGAGGAAGATCCACAAGTTCCCAAGTGTGATTTTACAATATAGATTCTATCTCAGATGCAATTGCCTCTCTCCAGTGAGATCCATCAGAAGAGCCTACAGCTTCTGAGTAACTTCGAGGCTCACTCTCCAACATGAAAGTGATAAAATCCTATCCATAGGATTTTTCTATCCGAACTCTTTTGCTCCATCTAGGCTCAACCTCCATAGGTTCCTCATCATCTTCTTCTTCCCCTTGTGTTTCATTTGCTCGTTTTAAGGAGCTAGCATCCTCTCGGGTCTTATATAGAAACACATGCTCGAAAAACGAGGCATTTCTTGATTCGATAATCGAGTTCTTATGTATCTCCGGTATGTGTGACATATACACACAAAATTGATACGCACTGTTGTTCTGTGCATATCCAATAAATATGCAATCAACAGTCTTTGGTCATATCTTAATCCTTTTCGGATCAGGCACCAACACTTTGGCAAGACACCCCCATATTCGTAAATATTTGTAGGATGATGGTCTTCCATTCCACAACTCATAAGGGCTCTTATCTATTTTCTTCCAAGGTACCTTATTTAAAAGGTAATTAGCTGTTAACACAGCTTCCCCCCACATAGACTCTGGCACTCCAGAGCTCAATAGAAGAGCATTCATCATCTCCTTTAAAGTTTGATTCTTTCTCTCAGCAACTCCATTTTGCTGAGAAGCATAAGGAGTTGTTGTTACGTGTCTGATACCATGTTCAGCACACAACTCAGCAAACGGTGATACATATTTACCGCCTCGGTCACTTCGAACCACCTTAATTTTTCTATTAAGTTGGTTTTCAACCTCAGTCTTATAGAGAGCAAATTTCTCTATAGCTTCATCCTTACTTTTGAAAAGATGCACATAACAGTATGTTGTGCTATCATCTACAAAAGTGATTAAGTATTTATTACCACCACGTGTTGGCGTACCTTTTAGGTCACACACATCGGTGTGGATTAGGTCAAGTGGTTCGTTACTTCTTTCAATATGTTGAAAGGATGACCTTGTCATTTTCTCTTCAACACAAATCTCACACTTGTGTTTTGGGTCAAGGTGGAATGTAGGTATGCTTTGCATATTAATTAATCTACGCAACACATCATAGTTAACATGTCCTAGTCTACCATGCCACAAACACGAAGACTCGAGCATATAAGTGGAAGAGGTTTCAGTTTTATTTATCTTAGGTCTAATCGTCATTACATTGAGCTTAAACAACCCATCAGATACATAGCCCCTTCCTACAAACACTCTATTTTTGGACAATACAACTTTGTCTGACTTAAAAATAATGCGAAAGTCATGCTTGCTTAGTAATGATACGGGCACTAGATTCTTCCAAATCTCCAGAACACACAACACATTGTTCAGAGTAAGGTCCTTGCCCGAGGTCATCTTTAGCACCACCTTACCTTGGCCCATAATGTTTGAGGTTGCTGAGTTCCCCATGAACAGTTTGTCTCCAGTGACTTCTTCGAAGTTGTGGAGCAGCTCCTTGTTGCAGCACACATGTCTGGTGGCTTCAGTATCGATCCACCATTGTTGCGGGTTTGAACCGACCAAGTTCAGTTTTGAGACCACTGCGCAAAGGTCGTCCATTTCTGGTCCCTCGTTCAGATTGACCTCCTACTTTTTCTTTGGCTTTCTGTACTCCGAAGATTTGTGACCCACTCGGTCATAGTTGAAGCACTTCCCAGAGAACTTCTTTTTGTTGATGCCTCCTCTGGGTCCCATCTTGGAAGACTTAGGGTTCTTCCGTTTTGAGCTTTGACCGTGCTCGACCATGTTGGCTTTCACAATAGCCTGAGAGAACAGTTTTCTCTCTGAACTCTTGTTGTCTTCTTCGATGCGAAGTCGAACAATGAGTTCCTCCACATTCATCTCCTTCCGCTTGTGCTTCAGGTAGTTCTTGAAATCCTTCCAACCGGGAGGCAGCTTCTCAATGATAGCAGCCACCTGGAAGGTTTCACTCAGAATCATCCCTTCTGATGAGAGGCAAGCCGGGCGATCTGGTGTCGGGCGGACAGGCAAGTAGGTCGAGCGAAGCAGACCGGCTGAGCGAGAGACAGACTGGGCTGACAAACAGGTCTGGCGAAAGACAGACCGGGCGAGTAGACAGGTTTGGACAAGCAGGTCGGGCGAAGCAGACCGACCAAGCGAGAAGCAAACAGGTCTGGCGAAAGGCAGACCGGGCGAGCAGACAGGTCGACCGGGTGAAGCAGGCGGACCGGGCGGATGAAGAGACCGACCGGGAAAACTGACCGAGGCCTGCGACTAACGCAGTTTCCTTGAAACAGATTCACCCTGTTAGAGTGTATACTAAAAGCCTAGCTTTTGGTATAAATATTTATTATGAATAAAGAATCACATTTGGTCAAATTGTCTACATTTGTTTGTAGTTGTTCATTTAATTTATATTGTAGATAACATAGTATGTGGTGTCACATGCAGAAGATGATGTTATCAGTTCCTTATAAATTATAAACAGTAGCTCACGACCAAAATGGAAAGGAACAAACCATTAGAAGGTCATAGTGTAATTAGGTATTAGTTTATCTTGACTATATAATTACACTAGTACACTCAGAGTGTATTGAGTAGGACCATTTGAGGTCGTTTCTTTTATACTGACTTTATAAAGGAACAAAGACATCGGTTATTATGGAAGTGTGTGCTCTTAATCCTAATATAATAACAAGCACATATATTTGATATTTATTTCTTTAATTTATCAATGGGTGAGATTTAGTTCGATGAATCAATAAGCCTGATAAGTTGGGAAATGGTATCACTTATAGTGTGTGTTGTTGATTATAGAAGGAAACTGTGTCCTAAAGATACTAGGTTGATAATGTCCTCAAGAGGAGCTCATAAGGATTATCATGTTAAACCCTGCAAGTGGACTTAGTCCGACATGATAATAAGGTTGAGTGGTACTACTCTTGGAGCTAGATATTAATTAAGTGAGTTGTCAGTAACTTACTTAATTAGTGGACATTTGTTATCTTAAATACAGGGAGACTAACACACTCATAATAAGAAGGAGCCCAAAATGTAATTTGGGATTGGTGCGGTAGTTCAATAATAGTTCTCTAGTGGAATGAATTATTATTGATAAAATTAAGTTGTGTGTTCGGGGCGAGCACGGGATGCTTAATTTTATCGGGAGACCAAAATCAATTCCTCCTCTCGGTCCCTATCGTAGCCTCTTAATTATAGAGTACTATACTCACCTATACCCACCTTCTTACCCATCCTATAGGGGCCGGCCAAGCTAGCTTGGAGACCAAGCTAGGGCCGGCCATGGGTATGTTCATGGGTGAATTCATGTGGCCGTCCCTATTAAAATAAAAAGGAATTTTAATTTTAAAATTTTTCTTATGTGGATAATATAATTTAAAATAGAGTTTAAAAATTTAAATCCTTCCTTTTATAAGATTCTACAAAAGATTAAGAGAAGAGTTAAAATCTCTTTCCTTATTTGTAGATTAAAAGGTTGATTTTAATTTTGGTAAAAACTTTCCTTTTAATTATATTCATGATTTAAAAGAAAGTTTAAAAATTAAAAATTCTCTTTTATTAGTTTCTACAAAAGATTAAGAAAAGATTTAATATCTTTCCTTATTTGTAGATTGAAAGGAGATTTTAATTTTAGAGATAACTTTCCTTTTGAAATTATCCACATGTTTAAAAGAAAGATTTTAATTTATAAAATTTCTTTTATTAACCAATCATGAAGGATTAAAATTATTGGAGAAATTTTTATAAATTTCTAGAAACAAATTAAGTTTTAATTTTGTTTTAATTAAAACTCTCCTTGTTTTTGGGAGAAGAGTGGCGGCCATTATAATTTGAAAAGAAAATTATTTTAATTAAATAAATTTTCCTTTTCAATGGCAAAAGAATTAAGGAAGTTTTATTAAATTTTCCTTATTTGCCAAGACCAAGGATTATAAAAGAGGGGTAGAGGAGGCTTCAAGGCGAACGACTCTATTCTATTTTTCTCTTTTCTCCTTGGGTGTGGCCGGCCCTTTCTTTCCTCTCCTCTCCTTTGTGTGGCCGAAACCTTCTCATGGTGGAGATAGCTTTGGTGGCGGATCTAAGAAGGAGAAGAAGGAGAAGCCTCTTTCTAGCATCCCTTGGAGCATGGTGGTGGTGGCCGAACCTCTTCATCCTAGGAGAAGTTTTGATGGCGAAACTTGTAAGGAAGAAGAAGGTGCTTGGTGGTTCTCATCTCGGAAGATCGTTGCCCACACAACGTCCGAGGTTAGAAGAGAAATACGGTAGAAGATCAAGAGGTCTTTCTAAAAGGTATAACTAGTAATTTTTGTTTTCGCATCATACTAGTTATTTTTGGAAATAATACTAAATACAAGAGGCATACGATTCTAGAGTTTCGAATTTGTTTTCGATATAGTGTTCTTTTGTTTTTCTTTCCCTTGTGATTTGATTGTTCTTTTCGGTTAACCTAAAGTTATTTTAGGAAATTAAATATTAGCTTTCCATAAAAGGTTTTGTCTAGTCGGTGGTGGTTGCTCCCATATCCAAGAAGGCCATGTGCCTCACCACGTCAGTACTGGGAACCAATTATGGAAATTAATATTTAATGGAATTAATAACTTAAGGTGATTTGGGTCGAACGTGTTAAGTTCCGCAGGAGACCCAAGTCAAAACCTAAAAGAACGAATAGATTAAGTTTTGGATCAAACGTGTTAAGTTCCGCAGGCGATCCAAAATTTAATTTAAAAGAACACATGGTAGCTAGGAAAAGGTTCAAACCTTTGTACGAAATTTTTGTACAGTGGAACCTCTAGGTTTTCCGAGTAGCAACCAACACACCCCACCTCCAGCAGTGCTTCAAGGTTTACTCGGGTCGTCTGTTTCCCAAGATACAACGGTTGACCGTGATTCCACCAAGCACTAGTGGTCACGGCGAACTGAGAGGTACCCGAATGCTATCACGGGCACTCTGCCGAGCAGGAGTTGCACGATAAAAAATGAGGGAATGAAGGTGGAGAGAAGCTTGTGTTGCTGTGTGTTTCTGCATTAATTTCGACTTTAATGCATCAGTGCAAAAAGGTTTATGTGCAAAATGTTGATTGTTCCCCTTGGGCAAATTTTGCCCTGACCAGTCTGGCATTCAGCGCGCACAGGTCGTGCCCACACACGAGTCAATATAGTTCAATGCAATCCAAACCCTAGATTTGCACCCCTCTGTGCATCCACGCATGAGAGAAATGTTGATACAATCTGACCTGGCTGTTGTTTTGATGTTGACACTGATTTAAGTTTGTATCAGATATTAATTAAACTCAGATTGATTACTGATCAAGGTTGATCAGGTGGAAGGGAAAAGTCCAAGTATGGAAACTTGGCACGCGTAGTCGGAGAGGGCTCGGTAGCTCGTTCTCTGGACTAGGTCAGAGAGGGCTCGGTAGCTCGTTCTCTGGACTGGACGGAGTCGGAGAGGGCTCGGCAGCTCGTTCTCCGGACTAGGTCAGAGAGGGCTCGGTAGCTCGTTCTCTGGACCGAACGTGGAAGTCGGAGAGGGCTCGGTAGCTCGTTCTCCGGACTAGGTCAGAGAGAGCTCGGTAGCTCGTTCTCTAGACCAGGAAGGCTTTAGGATTTAGGGTTGGGAAGCTCTAAACCTACATAGGCATTGGATCAGTCTGTTGACCGATCCTGTGATACTATGGTTATCTGATCAGTCACCAGACCGATCAGTAACCAATCAGTAACTCTCTGTGAGAATTACTGATCGGTCTGGTGACCAATCAGTAACCAATCAGTAACTCTCTGTGAGAATTATTGATTGGTCTGGTGACCGATCAGGAGGCAACGGATTTCGGGAGAAAGGATAGGGGATCGATCTGTGGACCGATCCACCTATAGCCTGATCGGTCCACAGACCGATCAGAGCCTTCCTGGACCGATCAGGCTATGGCCTGATCGGTCATAAAGGTTGTGGATCGGTCTGCTGACCGATCCACGATAATGTCTGTAGTTTCTGCTGTTTCTCTGCAACTTCTAATTCTGCTGTGAGCTTTTTAATTTGCAGGTTGTAGGTATCATGCCAATTCTTAAATTCAAATTAAACTCCATCAGGAGAATAAAACAAAGGTTTCTTTCTACTGTATTTCGCTGCAAATGGTGCAATTGGAGCATCAACGTTCACTGGCTGCGATCTGGCTGCGATCAGTTGACAGTCAGCTTGACTCTTGCTTATTGGTTCGAGCTCAGAGACACCTGTGAAGAACATGGGTTCTATTTGTGTGAGTTCAGAGAATCAGATGAGGAGGAAGAGTGATTGGCGACGCCTTAGCTTGCAGTAGTGATTCGGTGCAGGTTGACAGTGATTCTGTACAAGTTGAACGCAGTGGAAAAACAGAGGCATAAGAAGAAGGAAGATGATAGAAGAACTAGAATCGATCAAGCAAGTGAAAAGGTTTTTTTTCGAGCTCTTGGTGGAGAAGCTGTTGTTTTCCTTCTTGCGCTCTGCTGTCGTCTTCGTGTGGCTGTGAGCGTATTCTTCATTCTTTCTAGCCACTGATTGCTGTAAGTCTTGTGCTTCATTTACATATCTCTGGAGACTTTGTGGAGAGGTTACTCCACCGAGAAGGAGGAAATCTTTAGCCGGAATATATCCGGGGTGTGATCTACCGAAAGATCAAGGAATCGTCCACCTTACGAACACGCCGAGGAGTAGGGGCAAGTTATCCCCGAACCTCGTACATACTGGTGTTAGTGGTGCTTGTCTTTCTTTTTCGTGTATTACATTTTTGTTTGCATATTTCCGCTGCGCTAACGATTTATAGGAAGAAATTCCTTAAGCGTTTAGAGGAGGCTATTCACACCCCCCCCCCCTCTCTAGCCATCCGAAGATCCTAACAAGTGGTATCAGAGCAAGGTTCTCTTCATCCGGATTAACACCCTAAAAGAGCAAGAAGATGGCTATGAAGGAAGGGTTTAGCACCAATCGTCCACCCTACTTCGACGGAGCGGACTTTCAATATTGGAAGAGCCGCATGGAATATTATCTCAAGACCGACATCTCAATGTGGTTCTCCGTCAAGGAAGGGTTTACACCTCCGAAGGACGAAGAAGGTAAGGAACTAGACTCATCAAGGTGGTCCGCCGAGCAAACTCGCAAAGGACAAGCCGATGTCAAGGCAGTGGTCACTCTACAATGTGGGATAGCCAAGGACCAACTCATCAAGGTAGGTCCATTCATGAGTGCAAAAGACTTGTGGAACATGCTCATTGAGCTCCAAGAAGGAACTCGAGACTCTCGGATCGCCAAGAGAGATTTATTCTTAAATCAATTACAAAACCTCACCATGAAGGAGAACGAGACGGTAAGTGAACTACATGGAAGGTTCAAAGAAATTCTCAATGGTCTTCATTCTGTAGATGAACGCGTAGAGAATCGCGATCTCATAAGGTATGTTCTTAAAGCCTTTCCGAGGAATGCCTTGTGGTCATCTATGGTAGATGCCTACAAGGTCTCCAAGGACCTTTCAATTGTTAAATTAGATGAATTTTTTTATGAAATGGAACTCCATGAATTTGCTAACAAGGGTCAAAAAGAGAAAGGTATTGCCTTAGTTGCAGGAGAAAAGAGCAAAGATGGAAGAAGAAAGAAAGAAAAGAAGAAGGAAAAAGAGATTCCTTCATCTTCATCCTCTTCCGAGTCCGATGATGAAGGTGGATCATCATCAAGCGAGATGGCCAACTTTGTAAGGAGAATCATGAGAAGGAGCCGGAGATACAAAGGGAAAGGTAAATCTATCGATCAAAATGTTGATAAAACTAATGTCACTTGTTTTGAGTGTAGCAAGAAAGGACACTATCGGAGCGAGTGTCCAAAACTCAAGAAGAAGGAGGAAAGGGCCAAGAAAAAGAAAGCTCTCAAAGCTACTTGGGATGAATCCTCCTCAAGCTCATCGGAGGAAGAAAAGAAGGAGAAAAGCACACGTCAATTAGCGTTCATGGCAAGGGAGGAATCGGATTCCGGGAGTGATGGTGACACAAGTGATACCTCAGCCGCGGGTTCATCATCTTCGGATGATGAAGAGGTAATTTCTCGTCATTTAGAAAAATGTTATAAAACCATTGCACATTTATCTACTTTGCTTAAGAAATCAAAAACTCAAATTAAATCATTAAAAGATCAAGTAGAGCACTTGAGGGCCCTTAGGGAAGATGAGGTTGATGACCTATATCAAGAGGTCCTTGAGGATGAAAACAAAGCCTTAAAGGGTGAAGTTGAGAAACTCAAGCAAATGCTTGAAAAATTCTCAACTAGCTCTAAGACCTTAGATATGATTCTAAATGCCCAAAGGGCGGTCTACAACAAGGCTGGGTTAGGATATCAACCTAAGGAGTCTAGTTTCATTTCGCTAGTGTCTAGAACTCAATTTCATAGATCACATGCTTCTAGGGTTCATGAAACTAGGAAGGTTGTGACCAAGGCATGGGTTCCTAGGTCGTTTATGTTGGAGTGTATACTGAAAGCCTAAGCTTTGTAAACATTCATTATGAATAAAGAATCACATTTGGTCAAATTGTCTACATTTGTTTGTAGTTGTTCATTTAATTTATATTGTAGATAACATAGTATGTGGTGTCACATACAGAAGATGATGTTATCAGTACCTTATAAATTATAAACAGTAGCTCACGACTAAAATGGAAAGGAACAAACCATTAGAAGGTCGTAGTGTAATTAGGTATTAGTTTATCTTGACTATATAATTACACTAGTACACTCATAGTGTATTGAGTAGGACCATTAGAGGTCGTTTCTTTTATACTGACTTTATAAAGGAACAAAGACCTCAGTTATTATGGAAGTGTGTGCTCTTAATCCTTATATAATAACAAGCACATATGTTTGATATTTATTTCTTTAATTTATCAATGGGTGAGATTTAGTTCGATAAATCAATAAACTCGATAAGTTGGGAAATGGTATCACTTATAGTGTGTGTTGTTGATTATAGAAGGAAACGTGTCCTAGAGATACTAGGTTGATAATGTCCTCAAGAGGAGCTCATAAAGATTGTCATGTTAAACCCTGCAGGTGGACTTAGTCCGACATGATAATAAGGTTGGGTGGTACTACTCTTGGACTTAGATATTAATTAAATGAGTTGTCAGTAACTCACTTAATTAGTGGACATTCGATATCTTAAACACAGGGAGACTAACACACTCATAATAAGAAGGAGCCCAAAAATGTAATTTGGGATTGGTGCGGTAGTTCAATGATAGTTCTCTAGTGGAATGAATTATCATTGATAAAATTAAGTTGTGTGTTCGGGGCGAACACGGGATGCTTAATTTTATCGGGAGACCAAAACCAATTCCTCCTCTCGGTCCCTATTGTAGCCTCTTATTTATAGAGTTCTATACCCACCTATACCCACCCAATAGGGGTCGGCCAAGCTAGCTTGGGAACAAGCTAGGGCCGGCCTAGGTATAAAATTGGGTGGCCGGCCCTAGCTTGAACCCAAGCTAGTAGGGCCGGCCAAATTAAATTAAAAAAGAAATTTAATTTTAATTTTTATTATTATGTGGAAGATATAATTTAAAGAGAATTAAAATTAAAATATCTCTCTTATAAAAGATCTACAAAAGATTAAAGAAAGAGATTAGATCTCTTTCCTTATTTGTAGATTGGAGAGATGTTTTATTTTCTCTTTAAAAAGTATTCACATGTTGATAAAATTAAAATTATAGAAATTTCCTTTTATCAACCATGAAGAGATTTTAAAGAGAAATTTTATTTTTTAAAATTTCCGGAAACAAATTAGGAAGTTTTAATTGTTGATTAAAACTTGTCCAATTTGTTCTCCAATGATGTGGCCGGCCATGTGATTGTAATTGGGAAAATTTTATTTTATTTTTCTCAATTAAATCATATCAAGGAAATTGAGGAAATTTTATTGTAATTAAATTTCCTAATTTGCCTAGGCCAAGGAATATAAAAGAAGGGGTGAGGGTGCCTTCATGAGATACAACATCTATTATTTCTCTCCCTCTTTTGTTCCTTGGTGTGGCCGGCCAACCTCTCCCTCTCTTCCTCTTGTGGTGGCCGAATCTCCCTCTTCCATTGGAGCTCTTGTGGTGGCCGGATACTACTCGGAGAAGAAGAAGAAGAAGGAGAGAAAGCTAGCATCTCTTGGAGCTTGGTTAGTATTTTGGTTTTCCTCCTTGGTGAAGTTTTTCCTTTGTGGCCGAACCTTGCTTGGAGGAGAAGAAGGTGGTTGGTGTTTTCTCATCTTGGTAGATCGTTGCCCACACAACGTCCGAGGTTAGAAGAGGAATACGGTAGAAGATCAAGAGGTCTTTCTAGAAGGTATAACTAGTAGTTTTTCCTTTTCCGCATCATGCTAGTTATTTATGGAAATAATACCAAATACAAGAGGCTTACGATTCTAGTATTTCGAATATGTTTTCGATGTTGTGTTCTTTTGTTTTTCTTTTCCTTGTGATTTGATTGTTCTCTTTGGTTAACCTAAAGTTATTTTAGGAAATTAAATATTAGCTTTCTATTAAAGGTTTTGTCTAGTCGGTGGTGGTTGCTCCCATATCCAAGAAGGCCATGTGCCTCGCCACGTCAGTACTGGGAACCAATTATGGAAATTAATATTTAATGGAATTAATAACTTAAGGAGACTTGGGTCGAACGTGTTAAGTTTCGCAGGAGATCCAAGTCAAAACCTAAAAGAACAAATAGATTAAGTTTTGGATCAAACGTGTTAAGTTCCGCAGGCGATCCAAAATTTAATTTAAAAGAACACATGGTAGCTAGGAAAAGGTTCAGATCTTTGTACAAAATTTTTGTACAGTGGAACCTATAGGTTTTCCGAGTAGCAACCAACAATTGGTATCAGAGCTAGGGTTTTGCCTCTGTGTATTTGGTATTTAGTTTAATTATGCACATGTCATACATAATTTAGGCAGGTTAATAGTAGGATGTGCTAACTTTGTGGATGCAGGATCCAACTATTATGGCTTTTAGTTATTATGTGTGTGATTGGACCCTTGGACATGTCAAGGGCATTTATATGTGTGTGCATGATTGTATTAAAATACAGCAGGAGCTGTATTTAGTTTTAATTAGGATTTTATTTTTGATCTAGATACATGTGCATTCCTTTTATGGAATATAGGATCAAAAATGTAAAATTCTATTTATGTCGCGGATCGAATCTTGCAAAGCGTGGAACCTTCTAGGAACCAGAGGCGCAGCGGAACTAGGAGTAAGATGGATGCGACAGCTAGACCCGGTGGCGGTGGCCAAATATGGCAGCAGCTTGGGATGACAACACACGGAGAACAACTAGAGATAAAAGCCATAATAGTTGAAAATTAAATTTTCTATTTATTGCTTTTATATTGTGTTGTGTGTGCATGTTAGTTTACAAGTTTAGTAGGCTAGCATAGTTAAAATTCCTCATTTATAAATAACTAAGTGGGAGAGGGATTTTAAATAAATCCCATGGTCTCCATTACTGGTTTGTAAGTGATACAAACAAGCTTACGCGTTGGCTCTGAGTGCCTTCCTCCATAACGGATGAGCTTGTTTGCGGATCACTAGAACAGACTTCCATTTTTGGATGACTATAGGAAGTTAATTAAGAGCGTGTGATCTTCCCCAACGGAAGGGGCATAATCTTATTAATGGACTTAGTGTCAAGTAATGGGATACACTTAGACACATCTAATAGTATCCTCCCCAACGGAGTCACTGCTATTATTTGTGTGACCAAATAATACCAACTATTAATTTTATTTGTCAAAAAGTTAGGTTGACAAGATAATAAAATTAATGGGTTAAAACCCTCCTTTTACAAATGTTGAATTTGTATACGTCCACACTAACGTGGCATACAAAATTCACGGTGTTATGAGGTGTTGGTTAATTTAAAATAGTATTGTTTGAGGAATCAATATTATTCTAAATTTAGAGTTCTGACCAAAAGTTATTTGTGATTCTTAGGATGACTTTCAACCCACTGTCCATCATACTTCAACAAAATAGACTTTCTGGACCTAATTACATAGATTGGAAAAGGAACCTGGACATTGTTCTGACTGCTGAAAGCTATAAATTTGTACTGACTGAACCTTGTCCTGATGCACCCACTGGTGAATCTACCCAAGAGGAGATTGAATATCATAAGAGATGGGTAAAGGCAGATGAGATGGCGCGGTGTTACATTTTGGCTTCAATGTCAAATATATTGCAACATCAGCATCAAGATTTACCAACAGCTTATGATATTATGAACAATCTCAAGGAGCTCTTTGGTCATCAGGATAGGGCTTCTAGACAAGAAGCTATGAGAAAGATAATGACAGCCACCATGCAAGAGGGTACTCTGTAAGGGATCATATCCTAAAGATGATGGCTTATCTGAACTAAATGATCCTTGGAGGAGAAATTGATGGGGAAACCCAGATCGATATGATCCTCCAAACGCTACCTAGAAGTTTTGAGCGGCACTGAACTATAATATGAATAAGAGGATTTATTCATTAGGGAAACTACTGACAGAACTCAGAAGGATTATTTCGTCACAATTCTCAAATTCACTATGAAAATGGTTCTACTTCTAAACCGAGAGGAAAGAAGAAGAAGAAACAAGTTGGTTCAAGAAAGAAAGTGAATAAATCTCGAGTACGGGATTTAAAGTCGGAGTGAAGAAGCCAAGGGCAAGTGCTTCATCTGCAAGCAGGCTGATTGGAAGGCGGACTGTCCTCGTAAGAACCAAAACAAAGGTATATCTCATGCTCTAGTTGTTGAAACATGTTTAGCGGTGTTATCTACCAAGACCTGGTGTAGATACGGAGCCATCGATCATGTCTATTCCTTGCAGGGGTTCCAGAAACCCGACGACTATCTCAAGGGGAGATTACTGTCACATGGGCAATGCTACTAAGGTGGCAACTGTTACGGGAGACGTCTACTTATCTTTTAGTAGAAATAAAATTTGATTTTAAGAAATTGTCTTTATGTACCCGCTTTAGAAAGAATTTAATTTCAGTTTCTAAACTGCTTTTAGATGGATATTCAGTTTTCAAGAACGATGTAGTTATTAAAAGAAATAAAGTGATTATCTGTTCTGGTGCATTAGTTGGCAATTTGTATACTTTAAATCCAATTTCTTCCACAAAGCAAAACATGGAAATTTATAATTCATCTTCTAACTCAAATAAGAGAAAAGAACCTTCAGAAATGAACCAAGCATATCTTTGGCATCTAAGGCTTGGTCATATTAACTTAAGTAGGATTCAGAGGCTTATAGCCGATGGACTTTTGGGTTCATTAGAGTTGGAAAATTTTCCAACTTGTGAATCTTGCTTGGAAGGTAAAATGACCAAGAGGCCTTTTAAGGCCAAGGGGTATAGAGCCAAAGAAGTGTTAGAATTGGTTCACTCTGATTTGTGTGGTCCTATGTCTGTCCAGGCAAGAGGAGGTTTTGAATATTTTGTCTCTTTCATAGACGATTATTCAAGATACGGATACATTTACCTAATGCGCCGCAAGTCCGAGTGCTTTGATAAGTTCAAAGAGTACAAGGCTGATGTGGAGAAACGACTAGGTAAAAGTATCAAGACACTACGGTCTGATCGTGGTGGCGAATACCTCTTAGGAGAGTTTAGGAATTACTTATCAGAGGTCGGGATTCAATCCCAATTGTCTGCACCTGGAACACCCCAACAGAATGGTGTAGCAGAACGAAGGAATAGGACTCTTATGGAGATGGTTAGATCGATGATGAGTTATTCAGAATTACCAAATTCATTTTGGGGATATGCTCTGGAAACAGCAGTATACGTTCTGAACTTAGTACCTTCTAAATCAGTTTCTTCTACTTCCATAGAATTGTGGAATGGGCGAAAACCCAGTCTAAGACATATTCGGATTTGGGGTAGTCCAGCACATGTGCTGAAACCAGATGTTGATAAGTTAGAATCTCGTACAGAAGTTCGCGTGTTTGTAGGATATCCCAAAGGAATGAAAGGTGGTTTATTTTATAGTCCTAAAGACCAGAAGGTCATTGTTAGCACCAATGCCCAGTTTTTAGAAGAAGACTATATAATGAATCACAAGCCCAGTAGTAAAGTTGTTTTAGAAGAACTTAGAGAGGACATGTCTACTTCAGTACCGACAGTACAAGATGAAGTACCACAAGAGACTGCAACACGTGTCACACATGATACACAACCACAGACAGTGCCTCGTCGTAGTGGGAGGGTTGTAAGGCGACTGAAGATTCATGTTTTGGGAGAGTCTTGGACTTGATCCCGAGTAAACATGAACCTGATCCACGAACATATGAGAAGCACTCCAAGATATAGATGCAGATCTTGGCAAAAGGCAATGAATTCGAAATAGAGTCTATGTACTCTAATAAGGTCCGGGAGCTTGTAGAACCATCCGATGGTGTAAAAGCCGTTGGATGCAAGTGGATCTACAAAGGAAAAGAGGGACAGATGGGAAGGTAGAAACCTTCAAAGCTAGGCTTGTTGCGAAAGGGTACACTCGGAAAGAGGGAATCGATTATGAGGAAACCTTTTCACCGGTAGCCATGCTTAAGTCTATCCGGATACTCTTATCCATTGCTCATATGGATTATGAGATTTGGCAAATGGATGTCAAGATCTTTCCTTAATGGAAGTCTTGAAGAGAACATCCATATGAAGCAACCAGAAGGATTTATTGAAAAAGGCAAAGAGCATCTAGTGTGCAAGCTCAATCGGTCCATTTATGGATTAAAGCAAGCTTCAAGATCTTGGAACATCCGGTTTAATGAAGTAATCCAGTCATATAGATTTATTCAAAGTCCGGATGAGTCTTGTGTATATAAGAAGTGTAACGGAAACGTGGTGGTATTTCTTGTACTATACGTAGATGATATTTTGTTAATTGACAACAATGTCAAGGTATTATCAGACGTAAGGGTATGGTTGTCCAAACAATTTGATATGAAGGACTTAGGAGATTGTGCACACATTCTTGGGATCAAAGTTATAAGGGATCGTAAGAAAAGAATGTTATGTCTATCCCAAGCTTCATATATAGATACAATCCTTGCTCGTTTTAGCATGCAGGATTCCAAGAAAGGTTTCTTACCTTTTAGACATGGAGTAGCTCTATCTAAAGAGATGTCTCCAAAGACATCGAAAGAGATAGAGGACATGAAAGCAGTTCCTTATGCTTCAGCTGTAGGAAGCCTAATGTATGCAATGCTATGTACGAGACCTGATATCTGTTTTGCCGTGGGCATGGTCAGCAGATATCAGAGTAACCCTGGACAAGGACATTGGACTGCGGTAAAGCATATATTAAAGTACCTGAGAAGGACTAGAGATTATATGCTAGTTTACTAAGCAGACAATCTGCTCGTGGGTTACACGGATTCAGATTTCCAATCATATAGGGATAACAGTAAGTCTACATCAGGCTATGTATTTACTTTAGGAGGTGGAGCCATTTCATGGAGGAGTGTTAAGCAGAAATGCGTTTCGGACTCAACCATGGAAGCTGAGTATGTAGCAGCCTCTGAGGCAGCTAAAGAAGCAGTATGGCTCAGGAACTTTCTAATGGACTTAGATGTGATTCCTGGTTTGCCCAAAATCATCACAATTTATTGTGATAATAGCGGTGCAGTTGCAAACTCGAAGGAACCACGAGCCCATAAGGCAAGTAAACATATAGAGCGCAAGTACCACCTGATACGAGAAAGATTGTGGATGAAGTTGTGTTGAATGCTTAGTTGAATAGTCCTTTCACTAAGCTTAGGGTGCCTCTAAGCTCAATAAGGGTGAATCGAATAGTAGAAATAATGTCAAAAACTTTAGTATTATAAGTGGAGATTGTTGGAGTGTATACTGAAAGCCTAAGCTTTGTAAACATTCATTATGAATAAAGAATCACATTTGGTCAAATTGTCTACATTTGTTGTAGTTGTTCAGTTAATTTATATTGTAGATAACATAGTATGTGGTGTCACATACAGAAGATATCAGTACCTTATAAATTATAAACAGTAGCTCACGACTAAAATGGAAAGGAACAAACCATTAGAAGGTCGTAGTGTAATTAGGTATTAGTTTATCTTGACTATATAATTACACTAGTACACTCAGAGTGTATTGAGTAGGACCATTAGAGGTCGTTTCTTTTATACTGACTTTATAAAGGAACAAAGACCTCAGTTATTATGGAAGTGTGTGCTCTTAATCCTTATATAATAACAAGCACATATGTTTGATATTTATTTCTTTAATTTATCAATGGGTGAGATTTAGTTCGATAAATCAATAAACTCGATAAGTTGGGAAATGGTATCACTTATAGTGTGTGTTGTTGATTATAGAAGGAAACTGTGTCCTAGAGATACTAGGTTGATAATGTCCTCAAGAGGAGCTCATAAAGATTGTCATGTTAAACCCTACAGGTGGACTTAGTCCGACATGATAATAAGGTTGGGTGGTACTACTCTTGGACTTAGATATTAATTAAATGAGTTGTCAGTAACTCACTTAATTAGTGGACATTCGATATCTTAAACACAGGGAGACTAACACACTCATGATAAGAAGGAGCCCAAAATATAATTTGGGATTGGTGCGGTAGTTCAATGATAGTTCTCTAGTGGAATGAATTATCATTGATAAAATTAAGTTGTGTGTTCGGGGCGAACACGGGATGCTTAATTTTATCGGGAGACCAAAACCAATTCCTCCTCTCGGTCCCTATTGTAGCCTCTTATTTATAGAGTTCTATACCCACCTATACCCACCTTCTATACCCACCCAATATGAGCCGGCCAAGCTAGCTTGGGAACAAGCTAGGGCCGGCCTAGGTATAAAATTGGGTGGCCGGCCCTAGCTTGAACCCAAGCTAGTAGGGCCGGCCAAATTAAATTAAAAAAGAAATTTAATTTTAATTTTTATTATTATGTGGAAGATATAATTTAAAGAGAATTAAAATTAAAATATCTCTCTTATAAAAGATCTACAAAAGATTAAAGAAAGAGATTAGATCTCTTTCCTTATTTGTAGATTGGAGAGATGTTTTATTTTCTCTTTAAAAATTATTCACATGTTGATAAAATTAAAATTATAGAAATTTCCTTTTATCAACCATGAAGAGATTTTAAAGAGAAATTTTATTTTTTAAAACTTTCGGAAACAAATTAGGAAGTTTTAATTGTTGATTAAAACTTGTCCAATTTGTTCTCCAATGATGTGGCTGGCCATGTGATTGTAATTGGGAAAATTTTATTTTATTTTTCTCAATTAAATCATATCAAGGAAATTGAGGAAATTTTATTGTAATTAAATTTCCTAATTTGCCTAGGCCAAGGAATATAAAAGAAGGGGTGAGGGTGCCTTCATGAGATACAACATCTATTATTTCTCTCCCTCCTTTGTTCCTTGGTGTGGCCGGCCAACCTCTCCCTCTCTTCCTCTTGTGGTGGCCGAATCTCCCTCTTCCATTGGAGCTCTTGTGGTGGCCGGATACTACTCGGAGAAGAAGAAGAAGAAGGAGAGAAAGCTAGCATCTCTTGGAGCTTGGTTAGTATTTTGGTTTTCCTCCTTGGTGAAGTTTTTCCTTTGTGGCCGAACCTTGCTTGGAGGAGAAGAAGGTGGTTGGTGTTTTCTCATCTTGGTAGATCGTTGCCCACACAACGTCCGAGGTTAGAAGAGGAATACGGTAGAAGATCAAGAGGTCTTTCTAGAAGGTATAACTAGTAGTTTTTCCTTTTCCGCATCATGCTAGTTATTTATGGAAATAATACCAAATACAAGAGGCTTACGTTCTAGTATTTCGAATATGTTTTTCGATGTTGTGTTCTTTTGTTTCTTTCTTTTCCTTGTGATTTGATTGTTCTCTTTGGTTAACCTAAAGTTATTTTAGGAAATTAAATATTAGCTTTCTATTAAAGGTTTTGTCTAGTCGGTGGTGGTTGCTCCCATATCCAAGAAGGCCATGTGCCTCGCCACGTCAGTACTGGGAACCTTTTTTGGAAATTAATATTTAATGGAATTAATAACTTAAGGAGACTTGGGTCGAACGTGTTAAGTTTCGCAGGAGATCCAAGTCAAAACCTAAAAGAACAAATAGATTAAGTTTTGGATCAAACGTGTTAAGTTCCGCAGGCGATCCAAAATTTAATTTAAAAGAACACATGGTAGCTAGGAAAATGTTCAGATCTTTGTACAAAATTTTTGTACAGTGGAACCTATAGGTTTTCCGAGTAGCAACCAACAGTTTAGTGTAGATGCATTAGGTCCCAAGATTTGGGTGCCTAAAACGTCTATCTTTCGTGTCTTGTAGGCATTGGTCAAGGGGGAGCATATATCAACTTGGTTTGTTGATAGTGGATGCTCCAAGCACATGACCGGGGACAAGTCACTCTTTACTACCCTTCAAAACAAAAATAGAGGTAATGTGTCATTTGGTAATAATGGTAGCCTTAAGGTTATAGGCGTTGGAGATATTCATATATCCGAATATCTCCAAATCAAGAATGCCCTTCTAGTCAAGGGGATGACCTTTAATCTCCTAAGTGTCGGCCAATTGTGTGATACGGGTTACACAATTGAGTTTCATTCAAGTCAATGTCTGGTCAAACACATTAACACACTTGACACGGTACTAGTAGGCACAAGGGTAGATAACATTTATCAAGTATCTTTTAAAAGTGCTACTAATGCCTCTGCTAAGTGTTTCATGTCAAAAGAAGAAGAATCATGGCTTTGGCATAGGAGGTTGGCCCATGTGAACATGAAGAATATTCGAAAGCTAGCCAACAAAGGATTAGTGCGAGGCCTACCAAGCATCAAGTACCAAAAGACAAAATTATGTGATGCATGTCAAAAGGGTAAGCAAACAAAAGCATCTCATAAAGGTAAAAGCGCTGTAAGTACATCTACTGCTTTAGATTCATTGCATATGGATTTATTTGATTGCAGTAATGTCATTTCATTGAATGGAAGTAGATATTGCTTAGTGATCATTGATGATTTTACTAGATATACATGGACTTTCTTTTTGAAAAATAAGGATCAAACCATAGATATTTTTGTATCTTTTTGTAGAAGAACTGAAAATGAAAAATCAACAACAATTAAAACAATTAGAAGTAATCATGGTGGAGAATTTCAAAACCATATATTTTTAGAATTTTGTCAAGAAAAAGGATATAGGCATGAGTTCTCTACTCCAAGGGCCCCACAGCAAAATGGGATTGTGGAGAGAAAGAACCGAGTCTTGCAAGAGGCTGTACGAAGCATGCTCAATAAGTACTCACTACCGAGCTACTTATGGGCTGAAGCTGTAAATACAGCTTGCTATGTGCAAAACTGAGTCTTGATACATAGGTTTTTAGGAAAGACTCCCCATGAACTTTGGTTTGGGAAACCCCCTACAATTAAACATCTTAAGGTGTTTGGTTGTAAGGTGTTTATCTTGAACACCAAGATCATCTTGGAAAGTTCACGGCTAAGGCTGATGAAGGGATACTGGTCGGGTACTCTCTCATCAGCAAAGTCTATCGAGTCTACAACAATAGGACTAAATTGATTGAAGAGTCCTCGGATGTAACATTTGAAGAAATCCCTAAATCAAATGATCAATCGAGGGATGTAGGAGAAATTCAATTTGAACTTAGAAGTCTAAGTTTGAATGATCAAAACATAGAAAGAGTCGAAGTTAACTCCGATGATGATGAACAAAGGCAACAAAGGGCTCAGGCTGATCCTTTGCCTGATACTGAGTCCTTGCCTGTGTCCAGTGAGACCACTCATGAGACACCGCCAACACCAAGGCAATCTAGGATAGCGTCTAGTCATCTCCAAGACCAGATTGTTGGAGACATCCAACAAGGGGTTAGGACCAAATCATTCTTTATAAATGAGTCTAATGAGGTCGCATTGATCTCAGAAATCGAACCAAAATTAGTTGATGAGGCATTGCACAATCCTGACTGGATTATAGCTATGCAAGATGAGTTAGGTCAATTTGAAAGGAGCCAAGTGTGGGACTTAGTTCCTAGACCTAAGAAGACCACCATTATTGGAACCAAATGGGTTTTCAAAAATAAGTTAAACCAAAAGGGAGAAGTCGTAAGAAACAAGGCAAGACTTGTAGCCAAGGGCTATAGTCAAGTCGAAGGCCTCGATTACGATGAGACTTATGCTCCCGTGGCCCAATTAGAGTCCATTCGTTTAATGTTAGCTTTTGCTGCACATAGAGGCTTCAAGCTCTATCAAATGGACGTTAAATCGGCCTTCTTAAACGGTTTCATTAAAGAAGAGGTTTTTGTTGAACAACCACTGGGGTTTGTGAATACCGAAGCTCCAAACCACGTGTACAAGCTCAAAAAAGCTCTTTATGGGCTTAAACAAGCACCTCGAGCTTGGTACGAAAGGTTGTCAACTTACCTACTAGAGAAGGGCTTTGTAAGAGGTCAAATAGATCCAACACTATTTTTGCGTAGAGATGGTGAAAACATATTTGTAGCCCAGGTGTATGTCGATGACATAATTTGTGGCTCAAATAACAAGGGCTATTTGAATGAATTTATCACTCACATGGAAAGTGAGTTTGAGATGATTCTGGTGGGAGAATTGACATTCTTCCTTGGACTTGAAATCAAACAAACTCGAGATGGCATTTATGTCCATCAGACGAAATACACTCAAGAGATGCTCAAGAAGTTCAAAATGAATGACTCTAAGGAAGTATCCACTCCAATGGCGATAAACACTCGCCTTGACAATGATGAGAATGGAAAACCAGTTGATCTAACGCAATATAGAAGCATGATCGGTAGTCTTCTATATCTCACAGCTAGTCGACAGGACATACTTTTTGCTGTGGGCATGTGCGCTAAATATCAAGTCTGTGCCAAGGAATCTCATTTAATTGCAGTTAAGAGAATCCTGAGATACCTTAAGGGCACAATTAGAGTAGGTCTCTGGTACCCTTGTACTGAGTCTTTTGATTTGATAGGTTATACCGACTCCGATTATGCTGGGTGCAAATTAGATCGGAAAAGCACTAGTGGGGGTTGCCAATTTTTAGGTTCATCATTGGTTAGTTGGTCAAGTCGGAAGCAACATTGTGTTGCTCTCTCCACGACCGAGGCTGAATACATTGCCATGGGAGAGAGTGTATCACAATTGTTGTGGATGATCCACACCCTAGAAGATTATGGGCTTTCGTATAAGGGAGTGCAAGTGTTGTGTGACAACATTAGCACAATAAACCTAACGAAAAATCCAGTCCATCATTCAAGGACCAAACACATTGAAGTGCGTCATCACTTCATTAGAGATCACGTAGCTAGGGAGACAATCACTTACATATGTTGAGTCAAAGTCAAACCTAGCCGATATTTTCACCAAACCTCTTCCGGAAAATGAATTTAGTCATTTAAGAAGAGAATTGGGGATGTGTTTGGCTCACTAGGTCATTTGGACTTCATCATGATCAATAAGGACAATTAGCACGACAAGAGAAATTGGGAAATTAATTTGGACAACTTGGGGACATCTCACACAAACTATAAGGTTTAACAAATTATTTTTGTTTGCTAGAAATGGGGTGAGATGCTAGGATCAGCCAAATTATTCAAAATGTATCATGCATCCCTTGAATAATTAGGTTGAAGAGACATAAATTGAGTATGGGGAAGACCATTACATAATTCATGTGTATTTGGTTCCTAAATCTTACTCATATATTCCAACCAAGGAAACTTGGTTGGACCTTTACCTAGAATTTATCTAACTTTGGTTAATGTGTTGATTGATATTTTTGATCAATACCTTTCATGATTTTGATTGAAAATAAGACAAGCTATTGAGGTAATGATAGCAATTTGGATATATTTTGACAAACTTGAAACTGATCATAGCAAGGATGTGTTTTGAACCAGGTAATAAAAAGCATGAGTTTTGATTAATACCTTGGTTCACTATAGATCATAGTTTCAGAAGTTTCTCTGGTTTTGAAACCTTAAGGTTCAAAACGTCTGAACTCTATGCGTTTGGAGTTGGTCTGAGTTTTTAAATGTTTGGAACTTTCCGGTTCTAAACAATTTCAGACCGTAAGAGCTCATCTTTCGGAAATATTTATGTTTGCAGATTCTTCAGGTTCTAGGTTCTGAATTTGGAAGTTTCTGAACTTTTCAGTTCTGAATCTTCAGAATTTTTGATAGAAAATTTCTACGAAATTCAGTTACTGAAATTTCAATTTGTCAGACACTGATCGGTCCACAGCCCGATCAGGAGAGGCTAGATCGGTCTATCAACCGATCCAGAACTCTCTGTTTGTTTACTGATCGGTCCAGAGACCGATCAGGTTATTCTGGCACACAAGGAGGCTTCCTGATCGGTCCAGGGACCGATCAAGAGGTTTCCTGATCGATCCACCGACCGATCAAGGTATTCCCTGACCGATCAGGAGGTTCCCTGATTGGTCAGGATCTCTTATGATCGGACGGTTGTCCGATCATGATCACCCATCCCTTAACTATTCCCGATTCCTTCTCTTCCCATTACACGCCGAAGCTCTAGCCGACACCCTCCTACGACTCAACTCTTCTCTCTGTTCTTCGAAAGATACATAGATGGCACCAAGGTAACTTCATTCTCCCCAAGCTCTACTCATTTTGGCACTTCATTTTCATTTCTCACCAGATCTGTGTAATTTGTCTTGGTTCTCGGTTGTTGGTGGCTTCCGTGCTCACCTACTTACCCTCGTCCGTGTCCCATTTTTAACTTTTAGAAAGAAACAAGTTGGTGAGGGAACTTCTAAGTCATCAACTGAGAAATCTAAACCTAAGGCTCCCTCCCGACCTCAACCATCTGTTTCTGGAAGATTTCCAAACCATCACTTTGAACAAGCCTTTCAACAAAGAACCTTCAAACTGCTTCCGTGTAGGTCTGTGGATCAAAAATTCATGGATGAATTTTGTCCATCTGTGTCGAAAATACTTGCCTATTACAAACTTGATTCTCTAGTCTATTTAGAACGGGACATCAATTACGACTTAGTATCTGAGTTTTATAATAATCTTCATCAAACTAATGATGTTAATTATAAAACTAGAGTTGCTAAGCAGACTATTGATTTCAATTTCTCGACCTTCTTTGATTATCTAGCTTGCCGGAGGTGTTCAGGAAATGTCTTTTCCATATATCCTGATTTACTAGCCCCCTTACCTTCTCCCTTTGATGTCTTATCTGACTCCATTTATGAGTACTTCTTCGGCCATCCAAGACCGGGTGGACAAGATGAGTTAGATGTTGATTTTCTTACCTTTGCAGCCCTGAGATTATCTGCCCCAGATTACATTCTCTTTAAGATTGTCACAAATTATCTTCTGCCAATCACATCTAAACCCTTGTCAGAGATTCGACCATATCACTGCTTGATGCTTTATGGATTGCGTCGGCGTCTTGATTTTGATATCATGTCGAGCATTTATTCGTCTATCATCTCCTATAGTGAGCCTAACAGCTTCACCGTTTATATGCCTTATGGGCATATAATTACGGATTGGCTCGAGACCCTACAGATTGATGTTTCCAAGGGAAGGATAGTCAAGATGCTGAGGCAGGACTGCAGACTTGGAAAATGTGCATTTTCCAAGTCTGGCATCATAGGACAGTATGGGGAGGTTCGTTGGAAGGACGGGAGAGCACTGGTGAGTTACCACAGGCACCTCCACGACAGGTTGATGCTGCTCCTGTTGTTGCTCCTCCTCCTCCTGCTGCTGAGTATGGAGAGGCAGATCCTGATCTGCGCTGGCAGATCGTTGAGCTGGAGAGCCGCATCGATCAGCACGATGAGCTGCTGGCCGCTGAGCTCCATGGGCTGCGCGTTCGGATTGACCAGCGTTACGATGATCTACGCAGTCAGCAGTTGGCGACGCAGCAGGTGCTTCTGGGATGGATGGCCAGCTACCCACCTCCGCAGTATTTCTCGTGCTATCCACCTTCGAGCAGCAGCTTGCCGCCTCAGGGACTCATTCCTCCAGCTGATGATGATGATGCTCCTCATATTGAGGATGTTGATTGATACACTTTGTCTTATGTTGGTCATTTTGATTGTCTATGTTTCGGATACTGTTTGATAGATACATGTGTCTGACCTGGATATTAGCTGTTTTCATATATTTATGCTACTCGTTTTTCTTTTACTTGCTTCTCTTTATGTTTCAGTTCTTATTGACTATTTATATACTTTTCATATGTCATATCTTGATTGTACACTTAGAAAGAATTCTATGTGGATTAAGAAAGAGACAGTATGGGTTAAGGGGGAGTCCTTTAGGTCTTATTACCTAATTTGTACCTTTTCGGTGTTTGACAAAGGGGGAGAAGATAACTAAGTTTAGAGATGAATGAAGTTTTGATTTTAGGGGAGAGGATAACCTTGAGGATTATTGACTTCCTTACATAGTATTGTATCCGTCTTAGGGGGAGGATCTTGATTCCCCTAAAATTATGGAAGATGAGCATTTCTGATCTAAACTTAAATCGTGTTGTCAAACAACAAAAAGGGGGAGATTGTTGATACAGTCTGACCTGGCTGTTGTTTTGATGTTGACACTGATTTAAGTTTGTATCAAATATTAATTAAACTCAGATTGATTACTGATCAAGGTTGATCAGGTGGAAGGGAAAAGTCCAAGTATGGAAACTTGGCACGCGAAGTCGGAGAGGGCTCGGTAGCTCGTTCTCTGGACTAGGTCAGAGAGGGCTCGGTAGCTCGTTCTCTGGACCGGACGGAGTCGGAGAGGGCTCGGCAGCTCGTTCTCCGGACTAGGTCAGAGAGGGCTCGGCAGCTCGTTCTCCGGACTAGGTCAGAGAGGGCTCGGTAGCTCGTTCTCTGGACCGGACGTGGAAGTCGGAGAGGGCTCGGTAGCTCGTTCTCCGGACTAGGTCAGAGAGAGCTCGGTAGCTCGTTCTCTAGACCAGGAAGGCTTTAGGGTTTAGGGTTGGGAAGCTCTAAACCTACATAGGCATTGGATCAGTCTGTTGACCGATCCTGTGATACTATGGTTATCTGATCGGTCACCAGACCGATCAGTAACCAATCAGTAACTCTCTGTGAGAATTACTAATCGGTCTGGTGACCGATCAGTAACCAATCAGTAACTCTCTGTGAGAATTATTGATCGGTCTGGTGACCGATCAGGAGGCAACGGATTTCGGGAGAAAGGATAGGGGATCGGTCTGTGGACCGATCCACCTATAGCCTGATCGGTCCACAGACCGATTAGAGCCTTCCTGGACCGATCAGGCTATGGCCTGATCGGTCATAAAGGTTGTGGATCGGTCTGCTGACCGATCCACGATAATGTCTGTAGTTTCTGCTGTTTCTCTGCAACTTCTGATTCGTCTGATTTAACCATCTGCTGTGAGCTTTTTAATTTGCAGGTTGCAGGTATCATGCCAATGCTTAAATTCAAATTAAACTCCATCAGGAGAATAAAACAAAGGTTTCTTTCTACTGTATTTCGCTGCAAATGGTGCAATTGGAGCATCAACATTCACTGGCTGCGATCTGGCTGCGATCAGTTGACAGTCAGCTTGACTCTTGCTTATTGGTTCGAGCTCAGAGACACCTGTGAAGAACATGGGTTCTATTTGTGTGAGTTCAGAGAATCAGATGAGGAGGAAGAGTGATTGGCGACGCCTTAGCTTGCAGCAGTGATTCGATGCAGGTTGATAGTGATTCTGTACAGGTTGAACGCAGTGGAAAAACAGAGGCATAAGAAGAAGGAAGATGATAGAAGAACTAGAATCGATCAAGCAAGTGAAAAGGTTTTTTTTCGAGCTCTTGGCGGAGAAGCTGTTGTTTTCCTTCTTGCGCTCTGCTGTCGTCTTCGTGTGGCTGTGAGCGTATTCTTCATTCTTTCTAGCCACTGATTGCTGTAAGTCTTGTGCTTCATTTACATATCTCTGGAGACTTTGTGGAGAGGTTACTCCACCGAGAAGGAGGAAATCTTTAGCCGGAATATATCCGGGGTGTGATCTACCGAAAGATCAAGGAATCGTCCACCTTACGAACACGCCGAGGAGTAGGGGCAAGTTATCCCCGAACCTCGTACATACTGGTGTTAGTGGTGCTTGTCTTTCTTTTTCGTGTATTACATTTTTGTTTGCATATTTCCGCTGCGCTAACGATTTGTAGGAAGAAATTCCTTAAGCGTTTAGAGGAGGCTATTCACACCCCCCCCCTCTCTAGCCATCCGAAGATCCTAACAAGAAAGTCTCTCTCCATGCATTTGTTCACACCCTCAATGCATGTGAATCAATATAAACTAACCATCTTGCCATGAAACTCTCAATGTGGGACTAAAGTCTCATTCACAATGGAACCTCTTTCGTCTTCCACCTCTTCTCCATTCACTTTTATTCAATAATTAACTACAATCGCTCCCTGGATTCACCGTTCCTCAGGTTATAGTTTGGATCGGGACGGGTGGTCGAAGGTCGTCCGAAGGCCACCCCCGCTTAATGACCAGCAATCTAGTCACTTGCCCACCACCGGCGGCCTTCGGGTGGCCTCCAACCATTCACCCCAACCCAAAGTATAACCTGAGGGGACGATAAATCTAAAGAGAAATCACAATCAATTATGATCAAATTATCACCATGACCTAATTATAATTTCATATAATTCATCTTCTAATTAAAAAATATGAACCAAAGATCTGGTATAATTTCCTACTATACAATACTTTGATTTTATCAAACAGTGAAGTAATTCTCATATTATCTTTCCCGTCTATTTTAATTTTAAATTAAAATTAAAAAATTCAAATTTTGTTATTTAATCCGAATCAAATTAAAGCGAATCAAATTGGGTGGAAAAAAAAATAAAAACTTAATTAATTTATTAAAAAACTTTTATAAAAAAAGGCGGACTCTAAAGAGCTCATTTTTTCAAAATTTTTCTTTTTAAAATTTTTAAAATACACAATAGAATTTTCCTAGATTTTTATATTTTTAAAAATTTTGTAAAATTTTCATAAATGCTTTTAAAAAATTAAAAAGAAGGTTAACAAGCAAAAATTATAAAATCTTTAAAAACTATTTTTTATTTTTAATATCTAATTACAAAAAAAAATGAAATAAAATTAATAGAATTAATAAAATAAAAACTTAGTTATTTTATCAGGGACTTTAATATAAAAGTCATTGACAACTTTAAAATTTTAAAATTTATGTCATATTAACATTGTTTACTCCGAATAATATGCTTAATTTATTTATATAATTTTTTAAAACTTTTGAGTCTTTTAAGTCTATAGTTTTTTTACCAAAAGTAATTAATGACGCTCAAGAGCTAAATTTTATTCTAAATCAATGTTATGAATAGTAATCTTCTAAGTTTATCCATATTTGTATTTTCAATTTTTGAACCTTAATAAAAAAATATAAAATTACAAAAGAAGGTTAATAAAAGCAAAAAATAATAATAACAAATATTTATTTATGTTTTAATCCTTTTTAATAGCTAATTATAAGAGGAAAAATGTGAAACAAAACTAAAAATTAAAAAATTACTTTGGTGTTACTTTGGTTAAAGTATCTCCAACTTAGTGCAGCTTTGGTCAGAGCAACACCGCCTTAATATTGTTTTGGGTGGTAACCAAGCTAAATAGATCTAAGTTTTATGATATAAGCTTATTTGATAAAATAATCGATTTAAGCCCAACCAAACCTTAAATGAAACTAGTCATTAAAAATGATTGTTCAAATTTGACTTGATTTTTTTTTAATAAAGTTGGTTCAAGCTTGACTTGAATTCAGTTCACTTAGATGTTATCGAACACTTAATTCAAATTTATATGATTGTTTGAAAATTTTACATTTTAAATTTATTTTATTGATTATTGAGCTTAATAATATAAATTTATTTATTTATTTTAAAACTTTCTGTGTATATTTAGTATGTTGATAAAAGTTATATTAATAAATATTGTTTATGAACGTTGTTCTTGGACATTAATGATCTGACCATGTGTGCTCAAATTTATTTATTTAATTAATTTTATGTGTATTGAACAATCATAAATAAGTTCTTACCAAGCTAAACATTAAACTTATTCATGAACGTTTAATTTATTTACCATCCTAGTCAAAATATCATCATCTTACTGTTGTTTTAGGATTTCAAAAACATTTAAGTCATCAACACTCATTATGGACCTAAACAAATCAAATTCAGTCCAAACCAAATCTAATAGATACTTTCACTCTCATGAGTCTCATCATGTTCAAAAATTCTTAATTCATGACTCTTATCAAAATCCTCACGGTGTTAGTTGGTTAGAGGATGATAAATTTATTATAGTAGGATAGAGATTAATTTTCGATAGGCACATGCCCTCGAGAAGAAAACTTCTCCCACTTTCTAGCCACTTAGCGATCTACTATAAGTTGACCCCATAATTTATACCTTCTTTCACATAACTTGGGGACGAGCTGTGAAGGATGCCTAGAATAAGCATAATCACCTTTTTACTATAATTACCTCTATCAAAATTTAGAAAAAATATTTACAAAATTTTACTTTCATTTCTTTTGACACATATTCATATCTATACCTAGACATCTCTGATTTACTCTAAAACAATACTAATAACTTCCTTGTACTTTTTTTTTGATCTTGCTAATATTAAAATATCATGACTTCAAAAGTATTTAACTCGATCAGTGAATTTTAACTAAAACTTAAATCCACTGATCAACTTAAATAAATCAAATTCACTTCAAACTTGATCTAATAGATTCCTTCTATTCCCTTGAATCCGATCATGCCTCCAAAACTCTTAACTTATTAACTCTATCGATTTAGAGAAATTATTTTAAAAATTTATCCTTCTTTACATTTGAATTCTATTAATGAGTTTTTATCAAAATTCATTTATAGCTTAGATACTTCTAAAATTTTGAGATTTTAGCACGAACAAGATCAGAAAAGTACAAGGAAATTATTAGTGTTGTTCTAAAGTAAATTATAGATGTCTAAATCTACATATGAAATTATGTCAAAAGTTTTAAAAATATATATTTTAAATAATTTCTCTAAACTGATAGGCACTATAAATCAAGAGTTTTTTAGAATGGTAAAACTCAAGAGAGTGAATAGCTAAAGTTTGGATTGAAACTGATTTTTGTTGATTCAAAACTGCTTAGATGCTTATAAAATTTTAAAACTTTACCCAAAAAGGATTAGGAGAGCAAAAAGAAACTTTTGATGCTATTCTAAAGCAAATTATATATGTCTAAGTCTAGATATAAAAATGTGTCAAAATAAAGAACTTCCAATTTTTTAAAACAATTTCTCTAAATTGATAAGGGTTACGAATCAAGAGTTTTTAGCATAGTGAGGCTAGGAGAGTAAAAAAAATTTATTAAAGTTTAGACTAATTGTATCTCGGTTCATCAATAAATTTTAGGCAAAACTCATTGATTAGAAATCTTAAAACTTTAGATAAGATCAACAGATTGGAAAAAAAAATTATTAGTGTTATCCTAAAGTAAATTCCAAGGGTCTAACTTTATATATGAAACTGTGCCAAAAGTAAAAGGAAGTTATATTTTTAAATAAGTTTTCTAAAGAGATATGGATCATGAATTAAATTAAAAGTTTTTAAGCATGATAAAACTAGATTTGGTTTGGATTAAATTTGACTTATTTAGGTCTATTAATAACTTAAATATTTTTGAAATCCTAAAACAACACCAAGGTTGTGATGTTTTGAGAAAAGAGTATCAAATTGCGATGATACTTGCGACAAATTAATATGTCATCGCAAATTATGATGATTTACTTTAAAATTTAATTTCATCGTTAAAAATTCGTCGCTATTTTACTAATATTTTTTTTAGTAAAAATAATAATGTTTTGACCAATATAACAACAAAATGTAATGTTTTGATTAAAGCAGCACTAGCTTGCTAAAGCAGCACTAAGGTAGTAAGGCTTTGACCAAAGCAGCATCAAAGTATTTTAAAAAAAAATAATTAGTTTTATTTCATTTTTTGCATTTATAATTAGTTATTAAAATGATATAAAAAATTTCTTTTATTAACCTTCTTTTGTAAATTTTTATTGTTTTATTAAGGTTTCATATTTTAAAATAAAATTTAGATAAATTTAGAGAGTCACCGTGAATGTAAATAAGTAAATTTAGAATAAAATTGAGCTATTTATGGTCGTCAATAAATTTTTTACGTACTTAAAAAATGCAAAATTTTAAAAACTATATAAATAAATTAAAGAGGTTATTAGGAGTAAATAATATAATTTGATATAAATTTTGAATTTCAATGGATTTTATATTAAAGTTCTTGATAAAATAATTAATTTTTTACTTTTTTATTTTATTAATTTTATTTCACTTTTTCTTATTTTCATCTATATCTTTTGTATGAAACTCATTAATAGAGGTAGGGGTATAATCGAGCCGAGCCGAACTATTAAATTTTTGAATTTGGCTCATTTATAATTGAGTCGAGCTCGAGTTTTATTTAATAAATATATTCATTTCTCACAAGCTTATTCGAACTTTTATCGAGCCTAAACGAACTTAATAAATATAAATTATAAATTTAAATATTAATTAAAAACTAAATTATATATTAAAAAAATATAATATTCTTATTAAAATTTATAATTTTATTCCAATAAATAAATTTAATATATTTGTCTATGAAACAAGTTTAAAATCTATAAATTTAATATCAAAATTATTATATTTTTTATTTAAAAATTAATTAGTGTTTGAATATGTTCATGAGCTAACGAGTCGAATATTGTGAAGCTTGAATTTGGTTTATTTATCTTAACGAGTCTCAATAAATGAGCTTTTATCAAATCGAGATTCGAATAGCTCAAGAGCAGCTTGATTCATTTATAGTTGTATACCCCTAGATAGAGGTGCTCGTGTCGGAACCTTTTTGCCAAATTGATAAAAATTAAATAAAATTTATTTTGTTTTAGTTCAATTTAATTGAATTCGGTTTAAATCAGGAGGACTACAATAAGCTGACAAGGATATTTTAAAAATTAAGTGTACCTTTTGAACATTTTAAAAAATTAATCGTGCCTTTGAAAATATGCTAATGGTGCAAATAGATTAGCTACTCTAGATTCTTGAAGTGGTCTAGTCGGGATAGTGCGATTGTTGAATATGGAGTATTATGATATGAGATTTTAGGATTGAAATTTAATAAATTCGAGTATGTCTTCTCTTATATTTTAGCCACATGTATTTGATTTACCTCCTCCGTACTAATTTAAAGACTAACTGACTGGGGCACCGAGATGAGTAAATCGTCTTTTTATCACACTTGAAATAGCATTGCAACGAAGGACATTAAGTTGTCATCTTTTTATTTATAACTCGATCCTCAATTACGATACATTCATATAGACTTTTCCTTCAAATGAGATCTCAACCACGAGAACTTCACTCTAAAAAAGAAAGCAAGAAAGGGAACAGAGAAAGAACAGATAGAATCCAAAAACCCATTGTGACAAAATCTTATAGTCCCCACATCTCCCATGTGCTCAAAAAATTTATATTGAGCTGTCATTCAAAGTCAAAATGACTACGTGATATAAAATGAATCGGTCCCAGCCTAGATGAAATTTAAATTTGATCGAACTTACTCAGCACACTCATCCTGAATTAGAATTTACTTAGGCTCCGTTTAGTAGTGATGATAAGATTAGAATTGAGTTAGTAGGATAGGATTAGGGATAGGATTATTAATCATTCCTCATACCTAGGGATTGTGAATCTCACTCTTAATCAATCCTAATCTTACCCTAATCAATTCTACCAAACGACATATTAGTAACTTTTTGAAAACATAATCCTAATCTTATCACCCCTACCAAACGCAGCCTTAGAGATAAGATAACTACTAAGCATTTTTCCTGCCTCAGCATTAGTCGTCGACGTCGGCCTTAGAACTTGGCATCATCTCGATCTTGGCCCCAGATCTTGATATCCTCCTAGTCTGGGGCTCTAAACCGAGCATCGCTCTTGTCTTTGCCCCGGATCTAGACATCTTCCCTGCTTCAAATCCTGACCTCTCCCCAACTCGCCTCAGCCACCAACATTCTCCCTGCCTCGACCTCAGTTGTCGGCATCCTCCCTGCCTCAGTCGCCGACGTCCTCCCTGCCTCAGACGCAATCGGCGACATCCTCCTTGTCGTAGTCGCCGACGTCCTCCCTACCTTGGCCTTAGTTGTCGATGTCCTCTCAACCTCAAATCCTAACATCATTCATGCCTTAGCATCGAATTCTGACATCGCCCCAACTCGACCTCAGATCCCAGCATCACGTATGCCTCAGCATCCGATATCGGCATCACCCCTGGCTCGTCCTCAGATCTCGGCATCATCCATGCCTCAGCCATAGATCCCTACATCTCTCCTGACTCAACCTTGGTCATCGACATCGTCCCTGTCTCGGCCTCGGTCGTCGACTTCATCTATCCTCAAAGCCACTCAACATCAACATCATTTCCTCATCCATCCTCAGATTGGAACCACACTCTACGAGGAGTGGTGATCAAGTGGTTATCAAATCTGTCTTCCAAGATGTCCTCCTTTAAACATATGGCACTTGGTGGATGAAGATGTAGTTAGCAATTGTCAGATATAATCCCCTCACTAGCTCATACGAGATTGATGAAGGAGAATGCAGCATCTTAATTACATGAAAATACTTTTCTGACAGCTATATAAACTCTAGACAAGGTAAATACAAGGGGATTCTCTCTCACACTTTCTTCAGTATATCAAACTCTTGCACATTCTTCTTCTTCCTCCACTAGTTTCATATCTCAAGTAAAGCTTAACTTAAGCATCGGAGTGACCTGCTGATCTCTCCCTAGCACAAAGTGTGTTTCAAGTCATCATCTTCACCGACAATCTTCGAAAAAGCGCACGTCAACTCGTTCGTTGACTAATGAATTGACCATCCATGATATTAACAACTTCGATGGATGTCTATTTAAATAAACCAGCAAGAGGCTTTGTTGCAGCCCGTGGAAGGACTATGATCATTGCTAGGTGAAGGCTTTGAGAATTTTTCATAACATATTTCATAGATTTTAAGCGTTATAAAATTGTGTCGTTATTCATTTCTTTACCAGCGTAGTTAAAATAATTTATCTTATTATGTGATCATTTTGTATCATTTTCATTTATCACTACTAGAATACGAACTGTTTATCGTTTGGTATCGATTCATTTGTTATAAATTCTTCTTTTAGTTAACTTTGCTAGTTGGATTGTTTTTGTGATTTTTCATTGTGGGAAGTTTGAAAGTAAAAAATTGAAAAATTCTTAAATATTTTCCTATTTGAAATGGTTAGTTGGCCATGTATAAGTGTTGCAAGCGCATCATGTCTTGCCACACCTTAGTCGTGGAAACTCAGGGTGTTCAAACTTCGCTGGACTAATCCTAAAAGTAGACTGTCTTCCTCTAGTTCTCGCCTACTGAGTAAATCGAAAGCACAACTTATACACCCTAAAAAGCCAACCTTCAGAATGCACACATTTGATTAGATAACTGACGGTAAAAGGCTGGCAATATACAAGTTCCATGCTGATATCACTCTGAAATTGCAACACAACCTCAAAAGGCTTGTGCTCTTTCCTAATAAGCTTTTTTCAATGTAAGCTCGGATAAAAATATAATGCACCTAGGTTAAACAAAATATACATATAAACGCTAATGGAACTTCAATTGACTGAAAAATATCTATAGCTGATTAGATCGATCTTGTTGGCGGTGATGGAATGAAAACTGGCAGCAGCTTCATTGGCACTGCAAACAAACCAAATCAATATGATCTGTTAAACAAAATGCTACTTCAAGACAGATGTTTTTTGTAGATAAATGCGGAGATTTTTTTTTTCTTGACAAAATATGGGCATACAAGAACATTACTGTGGAAATTGAAAAGCACCTGATCCTCTGACAGGCAAAATTTGAAGGGGACCCTTTTTGACAAGTAGAATAGATACAATACACATCTCTCTTAGGAATATGCAATCATCTGGCTATTGGATACTAGACATATCAGAATGTAATGGTTGAGGTGACTGAGTCTTGATTAGAGGCTTCAAGGATTCCATGATACTAGAAAAAGAAGGCCTTTTCCATGGCTCGCTGAAGCTCAACATGTGATTTAAGTTAGTGTGTGGGGAAGCACGAGTGAAGAAGTATGTTAATATTTAATAACCATGCCTGCATCAGGCAATAGATATCTATACCTGGCCCAACAGGACTCAATTATGGCAGCCACATGTCTATTTACAGTACTTGGGATCTCAGGCCTTCTTGCCTTGAAGCCAACTGCAGCAACCACCTGCAAGGGCACAGCTTGTATTTTCTTATACAGTTAAAGGAACATATATCAATTAATGGGACCCAGCACTGTCAAAAGAAGTTACTTTTATTTGTAGCTAAAATAAACAAGATGTGGTTGTGCAACAAATCTAACCAACCCTAACGTTGTTGATGATAAGTAGGAATTAGGAAGTCACGCAAATGAATAAGAACAACTTAGATGACCTATAAAACATAGAATCATTAAAGATGGAAGTTAACAATGCACAAGCATAGGGTTAACAAAATGATGGCAATAACAACCAAACCTTATCCCACTAGGTGGGGTCGGCTATATGAATCCTTCTATGTCATTGGGCTCTATCCCCCTACCATATCATCATCTGTACTTAAATAAATTATATCTTGTTTTATTATTGCTAACTAAGTCTTTTTTAGTCTTCCTCGTTTGATGTGCATATTTATCATAATTTTATATCGCCTAACTGGAGCATTTATTCGTTATCTAAGTACATGTTCGTACCATCTCAAGCGTGTCTCTAGTTTCCCTCAATAGATGCAACTCCGACTCTCTCTAATGCTCTCATTTCTTATTCTGTCTATCCTCGTATGTTCACACATCCACATTAACATCTTCATCTCTACAACTCTCATCTTCTGCTTATGTGCTCAAGTCATAACCCAACATTTAGTGTCATATAATATAGCAGGTCTAATCACCATTTGTAAAAATTTCTCTTTAAGTTTTAGAGGTACTTGACGATCACATAAAACACCCGATGTTCTCCTCCATTTTAACCATCTTGTTTGCATTCTATATAAGACATCTTTTTCAATCCCTCCATCGTTTTGTTAAAAATAATAAATGACTAATGTCAAAAAAAAAAAATAACATGTATATATTAGTAACAAACTGAAGTTTTTCAACAGAACTCTCAAACTTGAAATCACTTGAATGTTCATAATCATACCTATCTACTAATCCTGAGAAGCTAAGCAAACCATAGCCAAAGAATGGAATGATTTCAGTTAGCATAGAACAAGTATTACAAAGTAACAATCACTGTCCTTGATGGAATAAACTACTAACCTGAGCAGGATTTAAGTTACTCCATGGTTGTTGCAACGTCATGAGCTCCCATAAAATCACACCAAAGCTGTAAATATCTGATTTCTCATTTGATGGTTCATCCCGAAGTACTTCAGGCGCCATCCACTCCGGCTAATGTGAAAATAATATAACCAAAGCTATCAGTAATATAGAGCACAAAACAAATCCAGTGAAATGAGTTGCACTAAGCAAGCAACTTACTGTTCCTGCAAGAGATTTGGATGAGAGAAATGTGTTTGCCTTCAATCTAGACAGACCGAAATCACAGACCTGGAGTTCAACAGAACAATTTACTGAGGTCGTGATTGATATTAATCACAATATTTTGATAGGAAAGGTTAGTGACAAAAATCATTGACAACAGTGCATAGAAGCATGATAAAGTATATTGTCTTCCCCTCGGATGGGTCCAGTGGCTAGCACATGAGGTGTTACCACAATGAGGTCTGGGGTTTGAATCTCGGCAAAGCCGAGATAAATACCTCCCTTATGTACTAGTCACTATTCCAAAGGCTAGTAACCGTCCGTGATTTACCTCCTTTGTGTTGGCCTTGGGACGGGTTAGCGGGGGCGCTGGAGGCGAACGTATTCGCCTTTTGCTACAATGATAAAATATATTGTCTTGCTCCAATAGGTCTTAGGGTCAATTCCCAACGGGTGCAAAATGCCTCATTGGGTGTCTGACCTCCCCAATGCAAAAGGCCGCTATGCTATGACAAAATACCCCACGTGATTTACCTGCCTGTATCTAACTAGGAGGCCGACAATACTGGGCCGCCTGGGTTGAGCGTTATCGCCTTTTGCTCCAATGATAAAATAAATTGTCACATGAGAGCAGGAATCGAATCCCCAGAGGAACAATCCCTTGGGGAATAAAATTCCTTCCACCTAGAGAGGTCGCTCGATCACCGTGATTAGTCTACTCCCTTCATCTCGTTGTGGGGCAGGCGGTGAGAGGCACTTGGGGTGAGCGAGTCACCCTTTGCCACATGATAAAGTAAAATGAACCTAAACTTTGCAAGATGAATGCACTCATGCAATTGTAATATAGGTACTCCACGAGAATCAAAACATGTGATAAAAGCATTGTATCTGGCAAAGTTATAGTTGTCTACTACTTTCTGTAAATGCTAAACTGCCAGATTATGCATATTCAAGTATTTTATCGACCATGAATAGGACATTTAAAGATTATGCATCCATTTGTGCAGATATCTTTTTATTGATGCCTTACAAAAGTTTGTACTGAAATAAACATTATCCCTTTACATGTTCATTTTTTCTTCTCTGACAGTTTTTCAAGAAAAAAACATTTGTTTGATTCATCGATATTTCGACAACAGATTAATTTCAGCAGACTGTGATGCTTTTTGTAGCTCCTTGGACGGGAAAGCCTGCCTATCCGCTTGTTCCAATAGTTAATGGAATATTGATACATTCATCAAGAGAAGAATCCGTGCATGATACAGAGCCAATTCCAATAAACTTATTAATTATTTCCATTGGCGTGCATCCAGAAGGAATTGGACTTGGGAATTTACCAAGTATGAGTTGGGCAGTTCAACCATTCAGCCATGGATGCTTAACACATCAAATATAGATGCATAACTTAGTAATCTGTTTCCTTAACAGGAGTACACCACATGTTGCAATAGTATGACCTAGCCAAAAAACTGATGCTTCATCTGAAGCGCTATTTTCCTCGTACTACTATTCAGCACAATCTATACCAAATTATCCAAACAATTTGCATATGAGCAAACTTTTCTTCCTCATTTAGGTCCAACTTTAACCTAAAATTTGAGCTGCAAGAAGTTGAACAATAAGCAAAGATACGATACCATGTTGGTGTGTTTGATTTATAACATAAGTTGTCGCGCATATGTATCATAAATAACAATGTCAAAATTGACCTTGTTAGTGATTTCATTTAGCAACAAATGTGAAGCAAGACACAGAAGTAACACAACTTACTCAAATCATACATGGCACATTATGGACTAGCAAACAAAATAAATTCATTAGAAGTTGCTAATTAAGAGTATCAATATCTATAGGAGACTAACAATCACATATAAACTTGAATGAGCCTATACCGTGCGAACAGCAAAATGGGCAGAGTCAGACTTTAACTGGAAGGCAGTAAGAGACTACTGTGCAGAAAGAGTACAAGCTACGAGGCATATCATGACTAGGAGTCTTACTTTCACAGTATATTTCTTATCAACAAGAAGATTTGGAGACTTCAAATCTCGATGCACAATTGGAGGATTACGTTTGTGAAGATAATTCATTCCCTTTGCCTGCAGAAGAAATTAGTTTAGTAAAACCATGCAGCCTAAAGGATTATGAAAAGTTGCTATATAAGAAGACACTGAAGTAGAAATGATCTTGGTCTTTGTAAGATAATAAGTTTCTGTCGTCTAGAAAAACACTTTAACAATTAAATATACCACATCAAATGCCATGCTTAATCTGCGCCTCTCTTCTATAGTTTCCTTTGCGCCATTTTTATGTAAAAGTCTATACAAACTTCCTCTGCAATAACACAAAATCTTCCATATATCAACCATATTGAGTATGGACTATAGTGGGTATGCTTTTATAAATAGACATGCTCTGGAAAAAGCAGAAAATTTAAGAAAGACTGCATACCTTGACAAATATTCAGTGACAATGGATAGATTAGGTGGTTCAGTAACAGCACCCATAAACAGAACAATATTAGGATGTCGTAGGCTTTTCATTATAGCAACCTAATGACAAAGGCAACAAGATGACAAAGCTTTCATGGCATACAGTAAAAGAAAAATATCTTCCTTCAAATCAGCAGCATCTTTCAGAAAATGCAGAAAATTTACTCATTTTTTGCAATTTCTATTTCAAAAATTGGCATTCTATGTAATATCACAATCTGACGTTTCCAATGGGTGCATTGAATATTTTGAAAAAATGAATTGGTTAGGTCAATGTGACTGAATCACTCCCTAATTCAGCCCTCATTAAACTATAAACTTAGAAAAATCCAGATAGTCAAACTCAGTGAAAACTCTGGTGTCAAATCCAACCAACCTCACTGATTAACCTAATTTTATAAATTTCTAAATTATTTATGTGTTTTCGCTAAGTTAAACTGGTTAGAGTAGTCGAATCATAGAATTAATTCTTGAGTCAATTGGGTGATAAATCAGAACTTAAAGTTATTTGGCGGAACACCATATTATAGAAGACACATGATTATATTACAAGAATAGTTAATTATTAAGCCAAAGTATTAATAATAATAAAATTACTAGCTAATCACCTCCCCTAGCCAGCCATTCAGTCCTACATTTTGCAGATAAACTTAGAAACATCTTTCAAATCACTTTAAATGTAAAAGTCATGCAAAATCACTTGAACAAACTCCTCATTATCATGTTCCTTACACTGTTCTTCCTTAGAGCCAATGAAGATTTAAATCTTGGAAGATGCTTCCACTCCACCCCTATTAGACATGTACATTCGGATACTGCAAGCTTGTACATTAATCTTACTATCCCTTGATCCTATGGTCGACTGATCCGCTTTAGCAATTTTGTTGTCATTTATAGGATTCACCATGGAGACCTAGGAGTCTATCAACAAGGTCATGATGATCGTGTTGGCGGACAAGGCAAGCCTAAGTGTTCCTACTGTGTGAAACCTGGCTATGGCTACGTAATGATGTCTCTAACTCTCTTCATAACTATCCATCTATCCATCCCTCACATAAATCATGTGGCCCGGTCAAATGCTACTTCCTACAAGAGTCCATTAACTCACACTCACCTTGGTTCTAGTTCCACTAATGAAGCTCCTATGGAGAGTATTAATAATTCCTCTAATTCGAAATTGCAATTGTTATATTATTTTTCTTTTTCTCATTTTCTTTTCTTTACTTCCCATCTGTGCCACCGGCATGGCCCTATATGAGCGCACACCCTTCTCTTCTCATGAAATCGTGGCACCAAGCATCATGACCATGTCCTCCACAAACACACTCCTCACTTAAATCGCAATAGCGCCCTCCCCTCCATTCTTGTGAAAACACAACACCTAGAACTGCGATTGCGAACCCTTTTTAGAATTTCTTTCGTGACAGCTCAGATTGCAACTGACTAACCTCATGACTCTTTGTGCAAATGCAGATGGAGTCTCCTCTCTCCACAGGACTCCTCACTCCACAACGTCGCCACCTTAATGTCGAGCCATATAACCCCAAGCCCTCTTGATTCCACCTAAAACCTTAGTCGTGCATCACCAAGATTCCCCTTTCATGTGCAATCTTTTTCCGCCAACACCTATTGCTCTAGTTTGTGGATTTTTCTTTGAGCTCCCTTTCTCTTTTGTTGTTTTTGACCTCCTCCCCCCAATGATTTTTTCTTCTAGTCATTAACCTCTTCTTTAGATTTTCATTAGTAGGAGGACACAATTACAACACCCCTGCCCCTTCTTTTCTTTTTGGGGTTTGTATGCTTTGCCAACAGAAATCATCATTAAGTTGTTGGTGAGTTCTACTCCCTCAAACCCTTTTTAGATTATAAATTCAGAGTAATAACCCTATTGCTTGATCCAGACAACAGCAGGCATTCTCAACCTCTCAGTCAGTCATGATCTGTTACTATGTAGAGGTAAAAGATTGGCATCCTTGCTTAGTACCATTATTTATTGTCTATTAGGGTGGCATTTTGTGCATCTTATTTTAGTTTGGGGATTACTAGTGTTTTGCTCTTTGTGTTGCATTATGAATGCATATTATTATCTTTGAGAGTTGGCATTGTTGTAACCTAATACATTGCAGTGTTTTAGCTTATTATTTCCTTCTAACGGTAGATATTGTGTTTCAAGTGAGTAATTTGTGTTCTTTGGTGTATCCTTGTAGATCCATCAATCAAAGGAGCTTAAAGTTTTCTTGGGACAAATTGGTAGGATATGAGTTCTTGTTTAAATGGATGGATGTTTTCTACTTGTTTCTTTAAATTTATCTTGCATGATAATTATATGATAACGATGGTATGAGATAACTATGATACGTATGACAAGTTTTTTTTTTTTTTTTTGCCCCCGAGGCAATGGTGCGGCAATAGACATCTAAGGATCGACTCCCAACTTCGGCAAATTAACTGATGAATTTCTTTAATGGGCACCTAAGAATACTGAGCTGAGTCGCCCGCTGTGAGTGCTTCCCTATTTACCTTAGTGACCGGTAGGAAATGTCTATGGTGCCGGGTAATCATCCCCAAGAGTAGTCGGTGTAAGCTAGATACATTGTGCCAACTAAAAAAACTATGATAATATTTTCAAAAGGGATTATCAAATGTGCTGCTTAATTATGAAATGTGAAATCCATAAAAATGTTGTGAGGTTAAACTAGAGAACTTAAAAAAAAAAATGCTTCACATGATTTTGTTTAGCGGGAATTGACCAAAGGGTGCACATAGATTTGGGAAATTCTCAAACCACGCACCATACTTTGAGAATGACCAAGGGGAGCGCACTGATTTGGATGACCTTCATTCTAGCCTTCCTGCCAAAGCTGACTTTTTAGTCTATTTCCTCTCTCCTTTGCATGCAACTTTCCTCTCTTCTCTTTCATTCAATTAAACTTTTTTTTCTCTCCTTTACATGCAACACCACGATGGTAGGGAGACCAAGCTTAACTTGGTCCTGGTATGCTCTCAGATCACGCCCAACGTGATCTTAACATAATACTGGAGTATCTCTGGGGAGCTCGAAATAAATAATGGAGGACACCTTTGGACTCTTTGCAACCTCAAAAATCCACAAGATCTGAAATGGATGCAATATAAACTCTCTAGGTCAATTAGTGGATTTTGACCAAAATTCATTGATGGACTTAGGCTATTTGGATTTCTACAAACTTGCACCCATCTAGTAGGGTTGAGTAAGAGTAAGGTAGACCGTAGATATAGTATCAAACCTTGATTATGATCAAGGAAAATTGTAGGCCTAGTGTGGGGAGACCAGGACCACTTTAGACCTTATCTGAGAGCATATTAAGCCTAACTTGGTCCTGGTCTCGCCTACTGTGTGCATGATTTGAGACCAAACCAGGTCCAAGTCTTGGGGACCAAGTTGAGCCTGATCTGCTCTCAAATCAGGCCCAAAGTGGTCCTGGTCTTCCCACACCAAGCCCTTTTTTCTTGATCACAACTAAGGTTTGACATCATATCTACCTTTCTCTCACTCAACCTACGAATGGGTGCAAATTTACAAAAATCCAAATAACTTGGGTCCATCGGGTTTCGGTCAAAACCACTAATCGACCTAGATAGCTCATATTGAGCTCATTTCAGATCCTATGGGTTTCTGAGGTTGCATGGAGTCTAAACATGTCCTCCATTACTTATTTGGGCTCCTAGAGATGCTTTAGTATTATGTTAACTTTCAGCTCAAACGCTTGGGTTTGATCTCCTAAAGACCTGGACCAAGTTGGTCTTGTTGGACCGCTGGACCGGCTAGAAGAAGGGGTTGAATAACCTGCCAAAAAACAAAAGCACATCCCTTTCTCGAACTTTTAACAGAACGCTTGCATAAAATGGAAAAGCAATAAATTAAAACAAAAAGGAAAGAGGCACTAGATGTTACTTGGTTACAATCGGGGAGGTTGTTAATTCAAGGAGTGGAATGCACTAGAATATCTCCTTCAGGCGGAGAAGCCTCTTATAGCAATGAAAGCGCAAAAAGAAAGAAGCTAATCTAGAGATTGAGCATACAAGTGTTGGAGTTACAATTTATGAGTTGTTGAAAAGCTTCTGGACCAAGGCTGTATTTATAACCTTGGTCGGGCCGCCCAGAAGGGATTTCGAGCGCCCTGGGGGATAAAACTTTATCCCTCAACGTTCAGATCGCGATTAACGCGATCTGGTCAAAAAGTCAACTCTAGGCGCCCCGGACTGTTCCGAGCACCCCGGACAATTCCGGGCACCCCGGCTGGGAAAGTCAACCCTATTGACTTTTTTTAGCCCGGGTCTTCTGCTCCGGCTCCGTTCGCCTCAGACCGAGTCTTCCGACCACTTGGGTGATCTCTGCCATCCGGAATATGGCTCACCCGAACCCAACTTCCGGTCTTCTCGAGCAGGCTTCCACTCCGGCTTCTCGTCCCTCGGAATCGCCGCGTACTTCCTTCTCGTCCGCCAACGTACTCATCCGCAGTCTTCGTCCCTCGGTCGCACCCCGTGCCGACCTTCTCGCTAGCTGCGTCTCTTGCTCCTCAAGCAGTCTTCCGCTCCGGCTTCTCGTCCCTCGGAACCACCGCACGCTTCCTTCTCGTCCGCTATTGTACTCTTCCGCAGCGCCTCGTCCCTTGGACGCACCGCGTGTCTTCCTTCTCGCTAGCTGTGTCTTCCGCTCGACTACATGTGCTGCTAAGCTCCTGCACACTTAGACACAAGGTTAAAAACACACAGGACCTAACTTAACTTGTTGATCACACCAAAACAACCTTGGGGTTCCAACAGGTCCTAGTCTCCCCACCACCTGCGATGCTAATTTTTAGAAATCAACACCACCACGATGCTAGTGTAATTAAGTAGTGGTGTGCTGGTTTTTAAAAACCAACATAGATTGTTGCATGAATGCATGCAAAGGAGAGAGAGAGAAGAAAATTTTAATAGGAGGAAAGAGAATTGAGGAATGTTACATGCAAAGGAGAGAGGAAAGCAATTAAAAAGTCAGCTTTAGTGTGGGAGTAAAACGGGAAGGTCACCCAAATCAGTGCGCCCTTTAGTCATTTTCAAAGTATGGTGCATGATGTGGGAATCTCCCAAATCTGCATGCGTCCTTTGGTCAATTCCTGTTTATTTTGCCATACTTAGGTATATATTTGGGTGATTCACACAGGAAGAATTGTTTTCCAAAGCTACTATTCCTCTATCTAGCTTACTTATCTTTCAATTTTGTTGCTCCCTATATTTATATTGTTTAATATTTTATAACCTTTCCATAAGGAATATTGAATAATAATATATTGTGTAATTACAGTAATTAAAAAGTATGAGAGTGCAACATGATACTTAGAGATAACATGAAACTGAAATTTGATGAAATTAATGTGTAGCTACTTATATCCAAATAAAATAACAAATGGTGATATACTTATATTATTGAGCCTCGACTCTGCCTTGGATCCATTCATGCATTATGTGGGTTTCTATCATTCTTTACAGGGTCAGTCATTCACCCATCTAAATGGGATGCATTTATGTGGGCTTTGACCATTCTTTATTGAGTAGATTATGGATTGGTCGATAGATTGTGGGTTGTTTGCCTTGAAAACGTAGTCCTTTTCATCAAGATTGGTTTCTTGATATTTATAACAAGCACAAGAATTATTCATGTAATATTACTAAGTTGATAACAGAGGCTACTGATAAGTACAAAGGTTAATTTCAGTTAGACATGGATAGTCCAACTTGAATTTGAGAGGTTGTGATTTTGTGACAGTTTATAAACTTGCAGCACATGCATGTGCAAAATACTTTGATCTAACTATCTTCAACCCCAATACTAACTACAGAACCAAGAGAGCACTTGTGAAAAAATTCATTTCCACACAAAGCGTGTTACCATAGAAGAAATCATCACCTGATGACTTCTTCCAACTAAATTATGTTTCAGTTGAGCACGTATATATCAGTACAATGGACCAAAAATAACCAAAATGACAGAACTATTGTTTAATTTGGATAGTAGTGGCACCTTTTACCCAATTTCTAGGAATCAGTAATTATACACATCAATTGGAAAGATACTAAGAAAAAGCACAAGATTATCCAACGCAATTACAGCTGAATTATTCATTTTAAATACCTCTCTTAGGAACTCCCTTAAGCGCCCAGGATGGAAATCTTGTTCCATAAGAATCTTGACAGCAACTTCCTGCAGGTTAAAAAAAAAACAGTTTTAAAAGGTTGTGCTGTGCTTAAAACTTGTCTAGCGAAACGGCTTCACAATTTAAATGTAGCATGGTCTATACAAATTGAATTAAAAAGAAAAAACGTAAGTAGCTAACTATATGCCAAGATCAGCTTCTAGGTCCACAATTGGTTATTTGACTCGAGACAAAGATTAGGGTTTTCAATAATGAGATCAACACTCTGATTTATATAGAGCCCAAACCTATCAATAAAGTATTTCTAACACCACCCTAAGCTTATATATAAATATCTATGATGTCTTGAACTTTTTGCATAAAACATAAGAGTAGCACTACGCAGTATAATAAAAATACTGGCAATCTAGTCTTGAGAGAAACTGTACTGTGTTAATCATCTTTGACAAAACTACATCTACAATAAAGTGATAGTCTACTTCAATGTGGTTAGCATGCTCATGAAACAGTAGATTGCTTGTAATATAAATGGTCATTTGATTATTACAGTGCACATACAATAATTGCTTATAAACCAGGAATCTTGTCCCCGGGGCCATGGTGCCGCGGTAGGACATCCAGATTGTCACCCAAGCATCCGCGGTTCGAACTCCAACTACGGCGTATTTGCAGGAATTTTTTCTCCAAATGGAGGGTGTAACCAAAAGATGTTGGGCTTTGGGACTGGCCGCCGCGTGTGTTTCCCGATTTACCCTGGTGGCCGGTAGGAAACTTCCATGGGACCGAGCCGGTCACTCCAAGAGATAGTCAATGAAGCTAACTGGGATTATCATTTTTTTTTTATAAACCAGGAATCTTCAAATAAGAGCTTGATCCGCATCATATTATGAATCTTAGAATACAAGATGTAAAATCTAGAGAGAGACAAACAAAAATATTAATCATCGTAATAAAAATAATTTAAGTGATTGTATCATTAGCAACATATCATTGCATAGAGATCAATGAAGCGATAATATTCATGTAACCGATCCTAAATAGTTGGTAAAAAATAGCCTGATGTTGATAATTAGTGTGTTACACACTTTGTTTCTTGTTATTCCGCATTACTAAATTGCCTCCAACAGAGGTGAAGGATCAAAGTGAACATTCTATCAATGGCAGATCAAACTTGAAGAAAGTTTCATTATTATGATGTTCATGCTTCTTCAAAGCAAGCAATTCTTTGGGCCTCTTTAATATAGTGGTAAATTATTGCATTGCTTCTTGATAACACTTCATAGACTTTCCTATTGGCTTACATTGACATAGGTAAATAATAATTTAGGTGAGGTCGACAAGCTAAACACTAAGAAGTTTAGCGTGAATACAAAGTAGTGACAAAATATAGAAAGGAAGATGAGATGAAATAAAGCTCAGAACACTTGGAAATACAATATGGCCAATTGACTCACTAATCAATAAGAAAATGTCAGAATTCTAAAAAGTTTTGTTTATTTTTTAAAGTATCTAATTTGTTATATGAGAAACATGATTCAATCACCAATATCCTAGCCTAACATCATTACTCAATTAGAAATGAATTTGAGATAAGCTACAAAGGAAGAGGTTGACAACAGCAACTTAAGGGCAATGTTGATATTCAATGAGGCAGGCGACATATAGTGGTGGGCAAGGATTGATGAGATCATGATGTCATGAAAGCGAGCTGAGCAACAAGCAATGAGTGGAACTATGAATGAATGTAAAATCCATAGGGCAAAGGATAGAAGCGATACATCAATGTTGACAAGGTTGCGACCTTGATGAGGAACCACCGTAGAAGTCACAAGTAACATGTGCTAATCCTGCGCCCAAATGGACCCAGGAGTATGAACAGTTAGCTGTAGCTTTTGACTGTCACTTTGTGGCATCAAGGATAAGCTAGCGCACTTTCCCAGTAGAGAATCCACATCTTGCACATTGTCTCGTCAAACCATTGCAACTCCATAACCAATAAGCATCACAAAGAGGAAGAAGGGGTCCCACACAAAAGACAGGAGGAGCCACACACCCAACCTACCAAACCAAGCAAAGGAAGGTCCTCGCACCTTGAATGAGTCCATGACCTTGTCCTCCACCTTCATGACCTCGTCCAGTAGTATGAGCCACAGTTTTAGGTGAAGGGATGGTAGGGCGTGCTAGGGTTGCATGAAGGACTCAAGCCAAGGAGTTTAACAAGGATGGTATAGTGGCATTGATTAATAACTATGAGCAGATTGCACTCAAGGAATCATCTAAGACCAGATAGGAATTTTTCCATTTGAAATTCTTAGTGTCAATGCTTTAAAATTTTGGGATGCAGAAATAGTAATAGTATAATATATGGTTAGTTCATCCCACTTGCCTTGGAAAGCAATGAACTATTCCTCCTCTACTGAACAATCATCTTGTTATAAATTAAAAATATGATCCTGTTCCTGATATATGCAGAAGATATGTTGATCATGTGAGTACATATGCTGAAAATTATTTGATATCTCTTTAGAGAAAAACATTATGGATGAGGCTATTTTTGGTTCTATACCGTTGAGCAATCATGCACAAACAATAAATTCCATGCTCCATCACACTAAAAAGGTCGCATTCTTCTCTTCTTGTGGTGGAGACATGTGATAGCTATCCTTTCCATAAGAACCTACAAGAACTTCAATTGTCTCAACCCAAAGGAGACAGTTAAAACCATTGAGTTGGTTCCTATAGCACTATTGGTGTCAAGATGGTTGGTGGAGAAGGATGTCATCATGGATGAGAAGATAACGAAAACAATGTTTGTAATTTATTAAGAAGCATAGAATGCAGATCAAGGTTCAAAATGTCAATCCGTGTTGGTGTTTCAATTTTTTACTAGAACAATATTGTTTCAATATTGCAACAATGTTCCAATATATGGTACTGGTGGCAAATTGGAGGTGGAAGGAGGAAGAAGATGCAGAAGAAAACATAAATCTATATACATAAGTTCAAACTTCCATTTCCATCTATAATGATATGATTTTAATATTATCTTGTATAGAGACAAACTAAAAAAAGAAATTTACAACATTATCTCAGTTGATCTCGACCTGAGTTTTAGCATGTAAAGGGGTGTCGAGTGTTAGCATATAAAGATACTCATCGACATGATTAATATAATAGCACAGGAGACAGTCTCAGTCAAATAGTATTCAGTTTCATTAACATTTTGGAGCAATATGTTCCAACTGTTTCGCGCGGCACATGCAAGATTTCAAATCATGATGCACATAGGATTAAGATTTAGTTTTACATGAAAGAGAAATAAATTTGGATTTACTAGAAAAGTCTAATGATTGAACTTAATTTGTAAGGGAGGGGGGAGAGAGAGTGTCTGTGATAGGAACATGTGTCCTATCTCCTAGGGAAATAGAGAAAAGGATGAAAGGAAAGGGATGGGATGATCACTTCGAGGATATCAACCTCCAATAGCCAAAGTAGCTGATTATTTAATTGAATAACTTTATTGTTTCTCTCTAAAGGTTACATAACGTCTCTTTAAATAGGCCAAGCATACTTTTCAAAAGAAAAAGTCTAATAACCTAACTAATATTTTAAAAAGATATATAATAATAAATCTAATGACCTTATCTAAATTAATATCATATTCCAAAGGATGATATTTTGGGGTTATTTGAATAAGTCTATATGGGGATCGTATTATTATATTATTTCACCGTCCTTCAAAACAAACTTGTCCTCAAGGTTGATCTTTTTCTTCTTTTTCTTTCAATGATTTGCATAAAATAGCATCTTAGGCGACGTTTGGTAAGAGGTAATCAGCGTTCTTTGTTTGGCATAGTTTTAAAGTTGTAATATAATATAATGTAATCTGGATTACAAAAGATAATAAAGTTTTATAATCTGGATTACAAGGCCAACAACATGTAATCCAATTACATTCCAAGCTCAATATTTAACTAAAATTTAAATATCAAATATACCCCTAGTCCATTTCCTGCACCAACCAGCCGCCAACGTCACTTCACTGCCGGCCACTACCGTCGACTGTCACCGCCGCCCGCCACCGGTCGCCGACAACCGCCAACAAAAGTCGGAGGATATTTTTATCATTTTATAATAATATGAATTATATTCATTATAAAAAAATAATAGACACCAAACAAAAGAACGTAATCATCCTTGTAATCAAATATTACATGTATAGTATACAATTCTTTCACCAAACGTAGTAATGTACATTACAAGCTTCATTACATTACCCCTAACCAAACGCAGTCTTATTATGCACCAATTGAAATCTCCTTTTGACGAAGACAAATGACCTTTTATGATTTTTTCTTGAGTCTGAAAAATTCCTTTGGGTCTTCGTCTAAAATTTATGATCATGCTAATACTTTCTTTTTCTTTACTTAGCTTTGCATTGAGTCTGTTGGTGCAGTTTGCACTAATAATCAAACTCAGATTTTGATGTATGACAAAAGTTAAAAGTTAGATTATGTATAATCTAATGTACTTACCAAGTGTGCAGGACTAAAAAATTTGATGGGACCTAAAACCAGACTGAAGTCCAGTTAGGTCTGGAAGACCTGATAACTAGTACGAAGTCCAGATAGGTTGATATCTGGCAAGAAGTCCAGTTAGGTCAGCGGGACACAACTGACTAAAGTTCAGATGGGGCATCTGGCAAGAAGACCTGGTGAAGTTCAAATGGGTCAATGAGATCAGAGCCAATTAAGTCTACAAATGCTAAGTGAAGTAAGCACTTGAGGAGAGAGATCCAGTGAGGACGAGCTCCAGTGAGACTGTAGGCGCTGATTCAACTTAAATCTATTTTAGATGTCTAAGTTGACACCAAGAGTAAATTTTGGTCTTGGTTAGACATGATCTAATTAATAATATTATATTATTTTTAATATGCTAACTCTATTTTGCAGGTTCCCCTTTGTTATTTGGATTAATGTGTCTTGCAGAAGCAAAGTGCAATAGTTAGCATCAGATGAATAGTGCTCAAAACGCCTCGGAGCTGACTAGAGGCGCCTTGGATGGTTGAAGGCACCTCCATTAACTGTCACGGATGAAGTTTGGAGGCGCCTCAGAGTAGATTGTGTTGGATCGAAAGCGCTAGAGAGGGGGGGTTGAATAGCGCTCATGGCTTTCACAATCGATTTCGGAATCGTAAAAGTAAATGCAGCGGAAAAGAAATAACACAAACACAGAAGACACGAGAAGTTACTTTGTTCGGAGCCTATCTCGACTCCTACTCGAAGGCCCGCGGTCGTTGACCGCTTTCGGTGGGCAACAACTATATAGCGCAAATCTTTACAAGTAGATGAGAACAAGTATAAGCTTAAAAAGAAAGATTATACCGACAAAATACAATATATTAAGAGTGGTTGTTGATTGTCGGAGCAACAGGGCGTTGTTGAAGCGTACGGAGTAGCACACTAGAGCACAGGAGATCTTCTGTTCGAGAGTTGTGTACTCAAGCTGCACCTCGAGCCCTCCTTTTATAGCTCTGCAAAGTCTGATCCAGATCCCCAATCTTCGGGATCAAGTTTGACCCGACGCGGATCGGTCGACCGATCCCAAGGTTCGGTCGACCGATCAGGCGATCCCTCCTATCTGATCCGCCCGATCTTCTCGCTCCGCTTCGATCCGGTCAAACTCCATCCGATGTTCGGTCGACCGATAAAAGGTCCGGTCGACGGATAAACTCTTCTGACTCAGCCCAGTCAGCCTGATCCAGTCGACACCCAACCTAGGTTCGATCGACCGATCCCAAGGTTCGGTCGACCGATCCCCTGGTCGAGCCCGGTCCAACCTCTGGAAATCTGATCTGCTGATTTGTGGGTTCGGTCGACTGATCCCAAGGTTCGGTCGACCGATCCCGGTCACTTCTAACTCTGCATAAAAAATGTTAGTTACCTGCAAAACAGAGTTAGAACACAATGGAATATATAAACGAATAAACTGACAGCCTTCGGACTGTCCGGGTCTGACTTCGGGGAGATTTACCTGTTGCCAGTGCGATCCTCCAGATCGACTGGACTTTTGCTCGGTGCTCGTTGCCTCCGGACTTTCTGCTGGACGCCCGCTTCCCGACCCGTCCAGTCTTCCACCTGGTTCGCGACACCAGGACTTTCCACCTAGGGTTACCACCCCCTAGGACTTTCGCCTGAAGCACCCGACCCGCCAAGACTTTCCGCATAGGATTACCACCCCCTATACCTAGGGTTACCACCCCCTAGGGTTTTTCCCTTGCGTAACCACAACTAGGAGTCTAGGACACACATTAGCTAACAATTAAACTTAACTTTGAATCCCTTTGCCATTATCAAAACTTGAGTTCGATCGTCGGATGCTTCCCGCACCAACAGATTGGAGGCGCCTCGCATGGAACTGGAGATGCCTTATATAAGATTGAAGGTGCCTTTAAGAAGATAAAATGTGACAGTTATGCATCTGATCGAAATTGAGGTTGTAGGCACCTTGGTTGAGATTAGAGGCGCCCTCAACATCCTTTATAAGGAGGATTCGGCCATGAGCTTAATACAACTTTCTACGAGCTTCCTCAATCATTCTGTTATGTTGTCTTCATGCTATCGCTCTGATGCGACCCTACTACGCCCAACTACTACAGTCAAAGCAACACCAACCTCGAGCTACAACCTTCAACCACTACTAAGTGTCGATATAATTTAAATATTGTTTGTACTTATCATTGCATAAAGAAAGTGTAGGTTGTTATGCTTTCTTCTTTTGTGTAATTGAAATTCGAGTTTTAGTGAATTGCCCAATTTAATACAGTTCGAAGGATCGTGGGTCTTATAATAGGAATCGTCGAAGGCTCCGAACCAAGTAAAACCGATCGCGTACTGTGTTCTTCTATTGTTTTATTCATTTTTATCTTCCATTACGTACTTGTTTTAAAAACTGAAAAAGAGAGTTTAAAATAACGTGATTCCCCCTCCCCCCCTCACGTTCTATATGATCCTATAGAGTCCTCATCGAGTTATGATGAAAAAAGACTCCATGATTTGTTGAATGTTGTTGGAGATGACAAGGCATTACTTCTTTGTTCACTTGAATGATGGAAGTAGACATTGGTGTAAGTGCAATGACTTCAATTATGGGTGTTGCAAGGTTTAGCTCCTCATGTAAATTATCTCTGCAACTATCTTCTTGTTGTTTAGTGAATCCTTTTACCCATATTGTTTGTGGAGGTTGTAACCTTAAGGCATGAATTGATTCTATGTGACATCTTGTATTTCATCGGCACTTTCTTCAATGATATCATTTTTTTCCTTTGAATCTTCTACTTGTTCATCCATCAATATTGTCTTTTGTGTACATTGATGACTTCGGTGCCATTTATTATTTCTCCGCGCTTCCTCATTGATTTTCTCTTCTTGCAACCGTGCAAAGGACAATGCAGCCTTTATAGTGTGAGGATAGTAAATCTTCACCTCGTTTTGGATGTTAAGATGAAGTCCTTCGATAAAAGTATTCAATAATTTTCATTCTAACCAATCATGAGTTTGGTTAAAGAGTCGAAGAAAGCAACTATGATATCTACTACCGTTGTGATATGTTGAATTTTTGATAACTCCTCATCTGCATTATCATACTCTTGAGATGTGAACCAAGTGAGAAGACCATCTACAAACTCCTTCCATGTTGCAGATCCATGCCATGATACCATTGGAAAGCCTTTCCATCCAGATGTAAAGAAACTATCTCCACCTTCGAATCATCTGATGTGTCGTGTAAAAGAAAATATCTTTCTGCTTTAGAAATAAATCTGGTAGAATCTCTTCTTGGCCAACAAGGGAATTCATCTTCATTGGATCTCCAATTTGTCATATTATGAAATTAACCTTGCTCTAATACTAAGTTGATAGGAACCCGCGTCCTATCTCGTAGGGAAATAGAAAAAAGGATGAAAGGAAAGGGATGGGATGATCACTTCGAGTGGATCAACCTCCAATAACCAAAGTAGTTGATTATTTAATTAAATAACTTCATTGCTTCTCTCTAAAGGTTACATAACGTCTCTTTATATAAGCACGCAAGGATACCTTTTCAAGAGAAAAAGTCTAATAACCTATCTAATATTTTAAAAAGATAAATAATAATAAATCTAATGACCTTACCTAAATTAATATCAAATCAAATATCATATTCTAAAGGATAATATTTTCAAGGGGTTATTTGAATAAGTCTATCTGGGATCGTATCTATCAGTATGGACATATTCGACAAGGACTAGATCTTGACCTAGTTTGGAAGGGGAGGAAGGTATTTTAGAGGAGGGAGGGAAGCGATGTCGACTAGACCTTAGGAGGAAAGAAATCCCTTTGCTTTTCAACAAAGACAAGAGGTAGCCTTATTGGAAAGGTCATTGTAATAGGATAAACTCTAATACCTAGTTAAAATAAAAAATTGATGTATCATTATCAAATAGGACTACAATCTGGGTGCTTATAGAGTCAAAATAATTACAAAACTATGATCTGGGAAACTAGACAAGGTAAAAATATAAGAGTTATTTGTACCTAATATGTCCAACAGTTACAGAAATAAGAGGGATGAGAAATAAAACATACTGAACCATGCCATTCAGCACGATGAACTGTCCCAAATGAACCTGGAAAAATAAGAAACCAAGTAATTTACAAACCCCATATAGATTAATGATGCATCTGGAATGCCATAAACAAATATTATCTGAATTATGAAATATATAATCTCATAATATTTACCTGCTCCAATTCTCTCCTTCAGGATCAGTTCACGCCATGGAATATTTAAATCATCTTCAGCAAGTCTTATATCATTGCTAGGTCTGTTTCCAATATGTTTAGAATCCTCCGTCAATTTAAAATCCTTCATATCTGCATTTGGCTCACATGGAGCAGTGTTGCCACACCCATCTTGTGCTGTAAGCTTCATTGGTCCCAATTCTCGTTCAACAAGATCTGGGTTTCTTGCATTCCTCAGAGGATTGAACATTTTATTTGCATTGACAATATTACCATCTGGCCAAGTAACCTTTTGGATACAAGGCTGAAGTGACTCAGTTCCACCATCAGATGGCTTAGAGGAGGATGGATCAATAGCATCTCCTTCAGCAATAGAAGTACCTTTGATAATTGGACATGCATAATTAGTTGAAGTCGATTGTGCTATTGCATCAGAAGAATTTAATGGTTAAGAAAAAATTGTCCTTCAGAGACAAGCAGCACAAAAGTGATGTTTATCAGAGCTGGATATTAAGCATATAATCTAGACGATATCAATAAGTATACAATTAAAATAATAAAAGTAGGGGAAAACAAAACCAACCATTGCATTTGTAGCTTAAGATATTGATGCAATAGTACTTTCAAAATTTGACATTCAAATTTAGCAATTAATTCTGTTGAATTTGAGGTATATTAAGCAGATCAATGTGGCCATCTTTGTTGCTTGTAAATAAACTTAGTCTAGAACTTGCTTGAGTCCTAGTCAAGTTTCTAGCAGTATAGCAACTATAGAGCAATAGTGAACCACATAACATAAAAATTGGGTGTCAAATAATGGTGACTTGGATGCTGCATCCAATGATGCAATAAAAGGAGTAAAGTGTAACTTGAGAGGGTGCATAGTGATGCAATTACATCAACAATATATTTATGATTATTGACCTGATGGACCTTGCATGAATGGAAATTCTTGGCAAGAAATTTTTCTTGAAAATGAAAATGAAAAAGAAAGAGAAATTAAGACTCATCATGTGAAGAAATAAAGATAATCTTGGAGAAGGTTTAATATTATACTTGCAACTCCCAATCATCATAAAAATCTCAAATTCTTGAGTTGAAGAATTTCCAAGAGATGCAGTATCAAAATCTGATTCCCATACTATTAACAAGACTTGTGTGATGATCATGCCATTAGATCCGGGACAGGAAATTAGTACCCCAATACAAACAAAATGAACCAATATCAGAAGTATAAATGTGTATTATTTGTAAGAGTTACCTGCTGAAGCATCTTTGAAGATAAGATTCAGTGATTGACAGTCCTGAAAATATTGTTTGGCCAAGATTCGGAAGTTCACATTTATCTCAGATGATTTGACTTTTGGAGGGCGCAAAGGTGAAGCAATTGAAACAGAATAGGGTCCATTCAGCAAGGAATCAGGTTCACATAAATTTCCTGGGTTCTTAATCAGATCAACTAAGTATTCCCTGGTAAAATAATGTAGTATTCAATTAATCTAATGATAATAAACAATAGCCCTAAATACCACAGGCTTAAAGAATACAGATGCCCCCAAAACAATGGTGCAGCATGAATGCAGTGTGATATCTCATGTATTAGTATTACAAACAATATACCACAGCAAAGAAGATTGTGGAAAGTTGGATATAACTACGTCAAAGAGAAGTATAAACACAAACACCGATTACATTAACATGAAGTACAGAAAGAGGGATCAGAAATAACAGTCAGAACAAGGTACACTAGTCCATTTAGCAACATACAGTCCCATTGCTCCTCTAATTTTTTACAATACAAATTGATTATAGTCTACTACCGTTATGCCAATTACAATTTGTTAGTGATTATTGAATACTTCCGAAGATTCTCTTGATTGCAGGGATTATGATTGATTTGGATTCCCTTGATTATTGGATTGAGATTGATCTTGATTATACTCCCTTTACCGTAGGGATTGAGATTGATTTTTCTTTTCTCTCCTTATGTATATAAATACCTACATATAAACATATTAATATAACATAGAGAGATTTTCTCTTCTCCACATGGTATCAACGCGAGGTTGAAAGGCAAACCCTGTTTTTTTTTTCTGCGCCGTCGAGATCCTTTCGCCGCAACATCGCGCACGCCTCTTCGCACGCATATCGCAGCCCCTCTTCGACAACTACCTGACGCTGCCGCCCTCCTCGTCGCGAACTGACGCCAGCGTTTTCCTACATCATGAGCACACCGTCCTTCGTCCTCTCCTGCAGTCCGGCGACGGAGAGAGGCTCGGGAGATCAACAGTTTGGCGACGGCAGGGATTATTCTTCCTGCAATTCCACCGTCCTCACCTATCTTCTTGCATCGCTTGAGCCTTTCTTCGCAGTGTGCCCTCTTTCACCGAGCTGATCAATGGCTTTCTCCGGCACTCCAAAGCCGGATATTTCAATCTTTACCAACCACATCACTGCACCACTCTCTTCTAAGCAGTTGGATGGTAAGAACTACTCTTCTTGGGCCTCTCACATTGAGCTTTGCCTTGTTGGACAGGGTTATGAGACACATCTCACTCACTCCGAAGAGGATGTCCAAGTCGCCAATCGTCTTCTATGGAAAAAGGTTGACGCCCGGTTGTGTTGCATTATCCGAGCCACCATCCATCCATCTCTTAGGGGTGTCTTCCGCACTCACAAAACCTCAAAACCTGTAACTCTGTTTGGACACAGGTTCAATAACTCTTTACAAGCACCTCTCGACAACTCTATTAGGTTTGTGAAAATTTCATGACCATCCTCAATGCCCATCAGGTTAAGGATTCAATGTCAACCTATCTAGGTTCAGTTTCTAGTTTTCTTTGTGACTTCAATGAACTACTTCCACCTGCGGCCACTCCTGTTGCAGAGCTTAAATATTGGAAAAAAAAATTTATGTCTCTGGCTTTATATGGTCCGCCCACAGATTATTCTCATGTTCGCGATCAGATCCGGGGCAGTCCCACAAAAGCTACCATGAACAATATCTGGGCAACTCTCGTCCGTGTCCCTGCCAAAGTCTTAACGTTGCCTCCTCCGTTCCTGTTGACTCGTCATCTTTGGTCTCTTGAAACAACAACAGACCTCCACCTCGTAAGGGTGCCAGAGGACGTCCTTGGTGTGATCACTACCATCGACCAGGGCACACGATTGATAAGTGTTGGAGTCTCCATGGTCGACCTCACCGTCTGAAATGGTATGAGGATCGTCAAGCTTCAGATTCCACTGCTGCTGTCGCACACGTTGGCAATTCCTTTATTGGCATATCTCGCTCTTCGAGTCCTTGGGTTCTTGACTCTGGGGCCACCAATCATATCACTGGTAATAAATCCCTTTTTCTTCTCTATCTACTTCCGATTATTTACCATTTGTCACCATGGCCAATGGTTCCCAGACTCAGCCCCAGGGTGTTGGTATTGTTCATCCTTCCCTCTCTCTTTCTATCCATAATGTTCTTTATGTCCCCGGAGCTCCCTTTAATTTATTATCCGTAAGCCAACTTACTCAAGTCTTTGATTGTGTCATCTCTTTTACTAAAACTTCTGTTTCCTTACAGGACCGGAGTACGGAGAGAATGATTGACTTCGAATGTGAGTCTCGTGGCCTATACAGGCTTCAACAACCCTCTCTTGTTGGTTCGGTGGCAACATCTCCACTTCTTATTCATGCTCAATTGGGGCATTTAGGGCTAGATAAGTTGAAACAATTACATCCTAGTCTTTCTCACTTAGAGTCTTTGTCTTGTGAGTCATGTCAATTAGGAAAGCATGTTCGCAGTTCTTTTTCTCCTCGTATGTGAGTCGAGCTACGTCACCTTTTGCTTTGGTTCATTCTGATGTTTGGGGTCCGAGTAGTATTTCTTCTACATTGGGATCACGATATTTTGTTACTTTTATAGACGATTTTCACGTTGTACTTGGTTATATCTGATGAAGGATCGTTCAGAATTGTTTCCTATTTTTCAATCTTTTTTCCATGAAATCAAAACTCAATTTGGTATTTCTCTTCAAACTTTACAAAGTGATAATGCACGCGAGTATCTATCTACTCAGTTTCATACCTTCTTGACATCTCACGGTGTGTTGCATCGCACGTCTTGCCCTCATACCTCTCAACAAAATGGGGTTGCAAAATGTAAGAATCGTCATCTCCTCGAAACCCGGACTCTTCTTCTCCACTCTCACGTTCCTCATCAGTTTTGGGACGACGCTATACTTACCGCGTGTTATCTCATCAATCGCATGTCTTCCTCAACTCTCCAGAGTAAAATACCTCATAATGTAATTTATCCTCATCAGTCTCTTCATCCTTTACCACCTAGGGTCTTTGGTCCTATAAGTTTTGCTCATGCTCTTGATCCTGGCATTGAGAAACTCTCTCCCCAGTCTCATAAGTGTCTTCCTTGGATACCCCCGATCTCAGAAACAGTATAAGTGTTATTCTCCTACTCTCTATCGGTGCTTTATCTTTGTTGATGTCACGTTCTTTGATTCGGTTCCCTTTTCTGGGCTTCACGCATCTCCATCCGAGTTCTCTCCTTCTCCGCCAGTACCATGATTGTCTTTTATCCTCCGGGGGCGTCTCTATCACCTCCAGTCTCATTTCCTCCTTTGTAGGTTTAACGGCGTCGTCCTCGCCTTGCTTTGTCGCCCATCACTGACATTGCTATAGACACATCTTTAGAGTCGAGTCCTTCGCCTCTTCCTCCGGTCCAGTCCCCTGAGTATGATATTCCCATTGCATTTCAGAAAGGTATGCGTTCCACTCGGAATCCTTCTCCTCATTATATTTCCTTGAGTTATTATCGTCTTTCTCCTCCCTACTTTTCTTGTCTTTCTTCCTTGTCGTATGTCTCTCTTCCAAAGACTGCAGGTGATGTCTTTGCCCATCTAGGATGGAAACGAGCTATGCTCGATGAAATGCGTGCCTTACAGTGCAGTGGGACTTGGGACCTCATTCTTCTACCACCTGGGAAGTCAGTTGTTGGTTGTCGATGGGTGTATACGGTGAAAGTTGGTCCCGATGGTAGAGTTGATCGGCTTAAGGCTCGCCTCATCGCTAAAGGCTATACCCATATCTTCGGCCTGAATTATGGGGACATTTTTTCTCCGATTGCCAAGATATCTTCTGTGCGCCTTTTCCTGTCCATTGTTGCGATTTGGCATTGGCCTCTTTATCAGTTGGACATCAAAAATGTATTCTTACATGGTGACCTGCTCAAGGCGTTCTACATAGAGCAACCTCCGTGTTTTGTTGCTCAGGGGGGTTTTCTGGTCTTGTATGTCGCATGCGGAAATCTTTACATGACCTCAAGCAGTCACTCAGGGCATGTTTCGGTAGATGTAGTACTGTAATTCAACAGTTTGCCATGACTCGGAGCGAGGCTTACCATTCTGTCTTTTATCTCCGCTCATCTACTGGTTGCATCTACTTAGCGGTTTATGTTGATGATATTGTCATCATATGTAGTGATCATCTCGGGATTTCACAAGTAAAACAGCATCCTTTCTAACATTTCCAGACAAAGGATCTCGGCAAACTCAAATATTTCTTAGGGATAGAAGTAGCACAGTCTAAAGATGGGATCATCATATCCCAAAGGAAGTATGTAATGGATATTCTGGAAGAAACGGGAATGTTAAACTTAAAGACAGTCAACAACCCTATGGATCCTAATGTCAAGGTCCTGCCAAATCAAGGGAACCTCTTCCAGATCTTGAACAGTACAGATGATTAGTAGGGAAACTAAGGCACCTTACTGTTACTCGTCCGGATATCTCATTTACAGTAAGTGTAGTAAGTCAGTTTCTCAACTCTCCATGAAAGGAACATTGGGATGTTATAACTCGCATTATTCGATATATCAGAGGTGCACCAGGAAAGGGTCTTTTGTATGAAGACAAAGGACATACTCGAGTTGTAGGATATTTTGATGCAGATTGGGCAGGATCTCCCACTGATAGAAGATCCACTTCTGGGTTTTGTATATTTATCGAAGATAACCTTGTTTCTTGGAAAAGCAAAAAGTAGAATGTTGTGACAAGATCCATTGCAGAGGCAAAATATAGAGCTATGGTCATAGCCAGTCAAGAGCTTATATGGCTAAAACAGTTGCTTCAGGAACTAAGGTTTGGAGAGGTTACACAAGTATCACTTATGTGACAACCAGGTCACCATACATATCTCCTCGAACCTAGTTTTTCATGAGAGGACAAAGCATATTGAGGTTGATTGTCACTTTGTCAGAGAGTCATATCTGGAGAAATATCTACTAGCTTTGTCAATTCACATGATCAACTAGCAAATATATTTACTAAGTCACTGAGAGATCCCAAATTGACTACATATGTAACAAACTTGGTGCATATGATCTATATTCTCCAGCTTAAGAGAGAGTGTTGAATACTTCCGAAAATTTCCTTGATTGTAGGGATTATGATTGGTTTGGATTCCCTTGATTATTGGGATTGAGATTAATCTTGATTGTATTCCCTTGACGGTAGGGATTGAGATTGATTTTTCTTTTCTCTCCTTATGTATATAAATACCTACATGTAAACATATTAATATAACATAGAGAGATTTTCTCTTCTTCTCAGGTTCACATAAATTTCCTGGGTTCTTAATCAGATCAACTAAGTATTCCCTGGTAAAATAATGTAGTATTCAATTAATCTAATGATAATAAACAATAGCCCTAAATACCACAGACATAAAGAATACAGATGTCCCCAAAACAATTGTGCAGCATGAATGCAGTGTGCTATCTCATGTATAAGTATTACAAACAATGATACCATAGCAAAGAAGATTGTGGAAAGTTGGATATAACTACCTCAAAGAGAAGTATAAACACAAACACTGATTACATTAACATGAAGTATAGAAATAGGGATCAGAAATAACAGTCAGAACAAGGTACACTAGTCCATTTAGCAACATACAGTCCCATGGCTCCTCTGAATTTTTACAATACAAATTGATTATAGTCTACTACCGTTATGCCAATTACAATTTGTTAGTGATCTTCTCAATTGAAGCCCAAGTGTTGGAACACATGGACCGAGATGGCCGGATGCTCTCATATAAAATCCTAAACAAATGCTTTCAATATCATACCAAGATCGATTAGCATGACTTATACTTTCTTGGTATAGAGATGACTCACCTAGGGTGGAGAGATTTAAATCTCCAAATGAAAATGCTTCAAGAATGGAATACTAGGGACTAAGTTAGCTGATACTTCTAGGGATCAAAATGTCAAACTAATGTTAGCACAGGAAGAGTCATTAATTGATTCAAGAAGATACAAAATACTTGTTGGGAAACTAAATCACCTCATGGTTATAACACTAGACCTCATTTGTAGCGAGCACAATCACTCAATTCCTTGATACTTCATATTATGGCCACATCTTTAAGAATTCTTTTGTACCTAAAAAATGCTTTGAGCAAAGATCTCCTATATTAAAAGTAAAGTCACCTTCGAACTAGATAGATTCTCCTACAAACAGGAGATCCACAGTGTTACTACAACCACATGGGAAGTAATCTAATTTTCTAGAAGAACATGAAGTAGTTGACGTAGCCAAAGTGTACAAAGATGAACCTAGGATTATGACTTTAGCTACATGTGAGCTTATCTGGGTTAAGTAATTGGTGAGCAAGTTAGGACATATCTCTAAAAAGCTAACAAAGTTGTATTATGACGATTAAGCTACCATGCATATAACTTTTGGCATGCTATTCTACAAGAGGACAAAACACAAAGATTATCGCTCTATAATAGAGGAGCAATTCAAAGAAATTGACCAATCTTTTGTCTTACTTCAATCAGCTAGTGGGATTTATTATGCTCTTAAAAGGTTGTAAGTTCAAGTAGATAAAAACAAGCAACGCTTGCATGATATCTTTAGGCTAGCTGAGTATTGGGGATCCATGTGTGAATAACCGATATTGCAAGAATTAAAACGGTATATTATGATTGAATTTTATATATATATATAGCGATAAGGGATTATTAGAGGTAATTAGCCTTAACCCTTAACATAAATGATCATCAAGTTGTGTTTGTCCTACATGATTTTTATCCATTTATTTAATCTCCATACAAGGCAATATAATATTCAAATTGACTATATTATTTTTTTATTGTATTGACTAATATTTTATTTTAGTCTTTCTTTACTCCTAACTCCTTCACTCTAATAAGTTCCTTCCTCTCTAATAAGTTCAACTATTCTAGTTGTGGAATTTAGCAATCCATCTTTGAAGACATCTATATTATCTTAACCTATTTTTTCACCTTTATCATTTATTAAAACGCCTAATTTCTTTAAAAATTAGTATCTTTTATAAACCTGCATCTTAGCATTTTTCATGCCCCTGGGCTAAGGTGTAGGGGCCTTCCAAGCGGTTAGCCAAACATCTAAGATTCAAATCTTAACTGCAGCACACTGCAGGAATTTTCTTCCAATGGGACAACAAATCTAAGAACGTTGGCTGCTTGGATGTGGCCGGTGGAAAATTTCCGTGGGGTCGGGCCAGTCACCTCTCTTTCTTTTTTTTTTATCTTAGCATTTTTCATATTTATCATATTAACTTTTTGTACATGTTGTTTCCTAAGATCTCAACGCACTACTTTGATCCATAAAGTATTGCAGGTTATACTCAAAATTTTCATTTAAGCCTGAGCAGGATACAAGAATTACACCAGCTCCAGATATCTCTCTGTTTCAAGTGTTCATTTTTATCCTATTCAACATATACTCATAAATATTCTATTATTGAATAGCAATACCATGTGATCCATCTTAACAATCTATCAATTCTTGCTTGTTACTGAAACAAGATTTATCATACTTAATTTGTTATTGCTCATCTTAAGACTTTTAATTTCCAACTCTTTTTAACACAATTCAAACTTTGAATCAAATCTAGTTACACTTTCATCACTTAATACAATATTGTCTACAAAGAATATAGCACCAAGGAGGTTTATGATGAATATGATTGGTTACTTCATCTAATACTAATGTAAAAAAGATAAACATAGACCTAAACTACCGTTGATGTAAACCTAAAGCTAAAACAAAATTATCATTTATATTTTTTATCACTTCAAATTAATTACTAGACATTCCTTTCTTCTTCAAAACCACCACAATGGTTATCCAGGGACTCCATTAATTTCAAATGATCTCACAAATATTATGGACTGGACTAGGACAATAATATCAAGCCTTGATTCAAAAGATACTGATTATAGTTTGATAGATATGTGGCCTTTTGATTAGTAATCTCAAGAGAAAAGTTCAAGTAAAATATAGAAGACACATTGAAACACAGTATTTTAACCTCTCTTTGTCCCTCGTTCAGCGAAACAATAGTAGCATAAAGCTACAAGGATTATTCAGCGTGAGAATTAATATGTGAATTTCAATTCTTCAAAACTCAATGATGTAATAGAAGCATCAGGTCTTGAAATCTCAAATCAGTAGTCAGATACAAGTGGATCTTACCAGTCCTTTGTCCTGGTACTAAATATAGTGCTCAGTACATGTTTATTTTAGTTTGTTCTATAGTGCCTGTAGTCTATCACCATACAAGTTCAAGCCTACGGCAAGGTGTTAAATCTATATAAGGTCTCAACACATGATATAATTTTTACGCAACATAAGCCATATTAATCACCACCACAGGAGACAACAAGAATCACTCTTCACTATCCAAAAGTGCATTAGATTGTATTAAATGATATATTGTAAATTTTTTATTCTCAATATGATCCCTTTCATTAAGAAATCACAGTGCTCTAACCTATATCCGTGCAAGGCACTCTAAAGCATTATTGCATGATCAGAATACGAATTTGGATTGCAATCTTTACCTTTCAAGACCAAAGCGCACCAAACAAGAAGAGGCATCATCTGTTTTGCAATATTTGCATCCCTTGGCAACCCGGCAAGGCAAATTAATTGTGTCTGCCAACATCTGTGGGAACAGAACAAGCAAAAAATCTAAATTAGATACATCCTGACTCCTAAGAATCATGATGCACTAGGAACAATATCACACAGAGAAGACAAAATTTCACATATAGAAAAGTGAAATTTTATTAAAACCATAGAATATCCTTACATGCGGGATTGAGAATCCTTTTCATAAAAGGAAATAAGGGATAATTCTCCTAAGACTGAGTTAAATTTTATCCAGTAATGCTCTGCAAAAATCTTGACGCCTTTCAAAACTTAAGATGAATTCTCATACTACTAATTAGTCAAGACACATGAGCATGAAACAAACAAACGCATGAAAAAGCTAATAAAGCAAATAGCACTCATTAAGATAGCATACTTCCAAACATTCTTGCCTGGAAAATTTAGCTTAGAGTGGCAACAGAATTAGAATCATCAATTAGAATGACTCATTAAGTAAAATTAGAGCAAACGTGTACACTAAAATCACCTTAAAAAGCAATGCTCGATGCCTGCAAAGACCAAACGATAGTTTTCCCATTGGAAGTACAATAGAGCATGAACTAGCCTTGATAGTCTCACCACACTCCTTCCAGCAATGTAGAAGAGCATCTTCTCCATTAAAAGCAATACCCCTTGTGATGCAAATGGATAATTAATTACTAAAGAAATAAAACCACACACTTAATCAACAGACTTAGTCTCCAAAGATTTACCCCATTCGAGTGCAAACAAGCTTTGCTAGCTGCTCCACCACATCTTTTGCTGTAGCACAACTACATGAAAGGCCAGTTACAATTGTTTCCAAATGCCTTAGGTCTGGATCGTGCTGTCTATCTATAAGAACTACTTCAATGGATGAGTCATTGGGGTGAACAGTCTTCAATGACTCAATTGATGGAATTCGGTTCTCTTCTTCCACATCTGTACATAGGGTCCACACAAATGGATCCATTCCCTGAATTAGGTAAAATCCGTCTGGAATCTTATCATGGTAAGACAAACATCCATTTACCTGTTGGAGTAAATGACTGTTGTTTATTTTTGCCAAATATCAACATGTACAAAATCAATGCTTCCATTAGAAACATAATGGTCAAGTACAATAAATAAAAGAAAGAAAGGTTTTAAAGATTAAAACATGTGAGGACACAATTTCATAAAAAGGAATAAAAGCAAATCTGCAATGTATCGGCAAATGCAGAACCACGATCTTAGATGAGTCAGAGTGACAACTTCCATACGTAATACATTCTTTACTAAGATTTCATGTGAAAAAAAAAACAAAGACATAATTAAAGATTTGATTTTTTGTGAAAATATATTGCTCATCTTTTCACTCAAAGTTCAAGGGAAAGAGAAAAGATAATGTTATATGCTTAGGTAGTTTAGTTGTATTTCAACTTGAAAAACCCCTTTATGTCACTATAAAAACCCTTCCTAGCCATCTCTATTCTCCCTCAAGCTCTTTATCTTCTCCATAGCAACTCTTTCAATCTCTATGTTTCAGGGCTTGATGCATGAAAGCTACTGGGTTAAGCTTTCTTTCGGAGGAATTCCTGCAATTGAACAATTACATATTTTAGTTCACTCTTCTACGTTGATTTTCGCATTTTATTAGTTAGTTTTGATAACTCCGCTCATGACGACCGGTCATGGCCAGTCTCAAGCCCGGATAAAGGAGGAGAGTTGTGTTAGGTTGCCAGCCAGCGTCAAACTATGGCAAATATTTAATGAATGGATCCATTAAACTATTGTGCTAATGCTAGGTTGTTCCCCGGAAGGAACACGTTGCAGGGTCCGACTGTAACGTCTCAGCAAGGACCGCTACATCTTCATAACTCGGATGTAGTGATAAATATGCAAGAGTTCACGTTACAGGGTTCGACTGTAACATCTCAGCAAAGATCGCTACATCTCCATGAGAACTTGGGTGTAGTGCTAAATAGGCAAGAATTCTCACACCATAGATTGGATAAGAACAAATATGATAGGAAAACTAATAATCTAAGATTTGGAACATGGAACATAGGAACTCTCACTCGTAAATCAATCGAAGTGGTAGATATGGTTAGGAGAAAAATTAGTATTTTGTGTGTACAAGAGACAAAATGGACAGGCGAGAAGGCAAAGATGATAGAGAACTCGGGTTTTAAGTTATGGTACACTGGAAAGAGTAAAGCAAGAAATGGAGTGGGTATTATTGTAGATAGTTTGTTAAAGGATGAAGTTGTAGGAGTAGTTAGAAAAGGGGATAGAATTATAGCCCTTAAGATAATAATAGCAAAAGAAACTATGAACATAATTAGCGTATATGCACCACAAGTAGAATTAGATGAAGCTACCAAATCAAGGTTTTGGGAGGACTTAGATGAAATATTACAAAATATTCCACCAAATGAAATGATTTTAATAGGAGATAATCTAAATGGGCATGTTGGAGTGAAAAATGAGGAATATGAGAGAGTACATGGGAGTTATGGGTTTGGAATAAGGAATGAGGAAGGGAAAACTATATTAGATTTTGCGATAGTATATGACCTTATATTAGCTAATACGTTTTTTAAGAAAAGAGAAGAACACTTAGTCATATTCAAAAGTGGGAATAATAAATCGCAAATTGACTTTCTTATGGTTAGGAAGAAGGATAGAAAGATTTGTAAAGATTGTAAAGTCATCCCTGGAGAAAGCTTAACTACCCAACATAGGGTAGTAGTGTTGGATATACGCCTCAAACATAGTATCAATAGAAAGAAAATATATATAATTCCTAGAATTAAGTGGTGGAAGTTAAAGGATGGGAAGCAAAATATATTTAAGGAGAAGGTAGAAGTACAAGCATTAGGTGAAATATACGATGACTCTAATATAACATGAGATAAGATGGTATCAAAGTTGAAAATAGTAGCTAAGAGTGTACTCAGTGAGTCAAAGGGACATGCACCACTAAGTAAAGAATCTTGGTGGTGGAATGAGAAAGTACAAGAGAAAGTGAAGGAAAAACGAATAGCTTATAAGGAATTATATATTTGTAAGAACGAGGAAAACTTAAAAAAATATACAATAGTCAAGAAAGAAGCTAAGAAAGTAGTGAGTGAAGCAAAAAATAAAACTTTTGAACGGTTATATCAAAAATTGGATACAAAAGAAGGGGAAAGAGACATTTATAGAATAGCTAAAGTGAGAGAAAGGAAAACAAGAGATCTTAGCCAAATAAAATGTATTAAAGATGAATGTAATAGGGTATTAGTAAACGATGGTGAAATAAAAAAGCGGTGGAAGAGGTATCTTCATCAACTTTTTAATGAAGGTTTAGGTGACCAACTTAACTTAGATAATTTAATTAGGTCAAATGAGCATAGAAATTTTAATTTTTATCATAGAATTCAAACTTCAGAAGTAAAACAAACTTTAAATAAGATGCACAATGGAAAAGCCGTTGGACCAAATGATATTCCGATAGAGATATGGAAGTGCTTAGGGAAATAAGGTATTGAATGGTTTACAAAATTATTTAACATGATATTGAAAACGAAAAAAATGTCTGATCAATGGAGGATAAGTACTCTAGTTCCCTTATATAAGAACAAGGGAGACGTACAAAATTGTGCAAACTATAGGGGTATTAAACTAATGAGTCATACTATGAAATTTGAGAAAAAATAATAGAGAAAAGATTAAGGAAGGAGACCACAGTGACAGAAAATCAATTTGGGTTCATGCTTGGAAGGTCGACAATAGAAGTTATACATCTTCTTAGACAATTAATTGAAAAGGAGCAAAAACAAGATCTACACATGATATTCATTAACTTAGAAAAATCTTATGATAGAGTCCCAAGAGAAATTATATGGAGAATTTTAAAAAAGAGAGGTGTTAACGTAACATATATTGAACTAACTAAGGATATGTACGAGGATGTAACGACCAGAGTAAAGACTCCAGGCGGAGTAACTAAAGCATTTCCAATAAAGATAGGGTTACATCAAGGATCAGCTCCAAGTCCCTATCTTTTTACACTAATTATGAACGAACTCACTGCGTGCATTCAAGACACAGTACCGTGGTGCATGTTGTTTGCAGATGATATTATTTTCGTAGATGAGACACGTGAAGGAGTAAATGCTAAACTAGAATCTTGGAGGGAAACACTAGAAGGGAAATGTTTTAAGCTTAGTAGATTAAAGACAGAATATATTGAATTTAAGTTTAGCAATATTAGAAGTAATGAAACAATTGTTAAGATAGGAGAGGACGAGTTGCCCGGAACCGAGAGATTTAAATATTTAGGATCATTTTTACAAAATGATGGAGGGATTGAGAAAGATGTTTTACATAGAATACAAGCAAGATGGGTGAAATGGAGGGAGCGTCAAGTGTTTTATGTGGCCGTAAAGTACCTCTTAAACTTAAAGGTAAGTTCTATAAAACCGTAGTTAGACCTTTTATGTTATATGGAGCTGAATGTATGACTCAAGCACATGAGCAGAAGATGAGAGTTGCAGAGATGAGGATGTTAAGGTGGATGTGTGGGCATACGAAGATGGACAAAATAAGAAATGAGAGCATTAGAGAGAAAGTCGGAGTTGCATCTATTGAGGAAAAACTCCGAGAGACACGTTTAAGATGGTACGGACATGTACTTAGACGACCAATAAATACTCCAGTTAGGCGATGTGAAACTATGATAAACATGTATATCAAACGAGGAAGAGGAAGATCAAAAAAGATTTGATTAGCAACAATAAAACAAGATAAAATTTATTTAAATATAGATGATATAATAGGAGATAGAGCTCAATGGTGTAAAAGGATTCATACAGCCGACCCCACCTAATGGGAAAAGGCTTTGTTGTTGTTGTTGTTGTTGTTGTTGTTGTTGTATTAGTTAGTTTTGATTTGTTTGATCATCAAAGCAAACATGGAAACAAAGCAACAAACTAGTGATTGTGCTAGACAGCATACCATCAATGGATGGATAATTTTCAACATTAGAATTGTATTCGCTATGATCACATCAGTCACAATGGAGGGGTAAAAAACTGTGAAATAGAAAGCTATAACATTCAGATCAAGTTTTTGTAAGTGGATAGGATTGAATCTTAGGGGGGGTTAAGATGGTCTAAAACAAGATTGGGATGTAATAGTGCAGTATGATCCCCCATTCAATGCTTGGAAATGTTATAGGACCGTGATTTTGACTTTCAGATTTTGTTGGTTAAAATGACCATTGAACAATTGTTACATGTTCTCTATCAAGCGTTAAGGAAGAGACCAGATACTATACACAAGACAAGTTTGATAGCTGGAATAAATTCTGGACTATGATATGTCAATAAGTTAAATGGTTAAGAGGGTTTTAGAGTTTCATGTAGTTGTCATGTTGCCCTAAAGATATAAGGAAAGATTTATAGATTTATGGTACAACCCATCATACTTATAGGCTAGAGTGTAGAATTGATAGAAATTAACAAATACAAAGAAAATGCAGCATGAGGCAGAGAATGTTAAAAATGAATATAATTACTAAAGAAGATAAAAAAAATTTATTGTTGTTAGGGAGCAATTAGATATAACTATCAATGATAAAATGAGAGAATGTAAGTTTAGATGATATGAGCATATTAAAGAAATGACAATTTTATAATTAGACAAGTTGAATCAATTAAAGTGTGAGAATAGGAGACTAAACGAAATTCTAATTAATGAAAAGAATTAAAAAATCTGAAACATTCTAGTAATATAGTGTCAATAGAAGGAAAAGATACATGTAGTTGAGGCCTCATAGTAGGACTAACAAAATAATAGATAGGATATGTTGATAGCGATGAAGTAGATAGGTTCAGATTGGTGTAACAAAATAATAATAATCCAATTCAATCATACACTTGAAAGCTCTATGGGTGTTGACAATGCATGAGCCTACTATAAAAATAAAAAGGACAATCTGGTGCATAAAACTCCCGCCGATGAGGGATCCTGGAGAAAAGTTGGACCATATGGGATCTATTATACATAGTCTTATCCTACATTGTAAGAGGTTGTTTCCGCAACTCTAACCCATGACCTCCAAGTCACACGGTAGCAACTTTACCATTGTCCAAAGCTCATGAGCCTACCAAGCAGCATTATATTTCAATAAAGAAGAACTTGACTCTAATTTATATTCTATGAAGGACTTAACTATAAGATTCATTATTAATTTAAAAAGATAATCTAGAGTAGAGGATGAGGTGTTGAGAACTATTTCACTCTTCTTCTATTTGTTTACAATCTCTATCTCATTTCTCAGATCATGGAATCAAATCATTCATACCTTCACTACTTAGGAATTCGGACACCACTCATCATCTTCACCTTTGTACCTCTTTTTCTTTATAATCCCTACAATAGACGATAGGGAGAAGGAAAACTCTAATGTTGTGCTCTCAGCAAACTAATAGTGAGCGCCTTCCCTCATGCTCCTTTAAAGCCTCAGATACCAATGCCAACATTGTTGCCTCTCCTGCCATACTTGGTGCATGGATCCAAGGAGACATCTCCAGGTGTTGAAGTGGTGGCAACACTTTTATCCAACAACTACTGAAAGCAATGCCTCACATAACCCACTATCTCAGCTCTTTTCTCAGTATTTTAGTCTCTGCACCTGCATTGGCAGAAGATTAAGCAATTGCATCTTTATAGATTTCAAGGATGAAGTGTTGGACACTCAAGCACAAACCTAGTTGAGCACATAGAGATTTCATGGAAAAGTATTTAGGGTAGAGAGAGGGCAGACAAAGCTAATTCAAAGACTGTAGGTCAGAAAATTGGTCCTCGATCAAAGGAGGATTCAACTTTGAAAATCTATGGCATCTCAAGGACACTTTTTTAAACCAAAATAACTTGGCTACAGTTTCTAAACTGTAAAAGGCTGAAATTAGAAGAGAAACTTAGGATCATAGTTCTGCAGAGGAGGAAACATATGATTAATGATTCATCTAGTGTAATTAAATCAACCTCATGCTCATGAACATCATCAAATGAAAACGCAACAGCTTCCCTATCAATTTATAAGTCCTCCTTTATTGTAACATTTATTCCGGCTTCCACTATTCAATCTTAACATCACGATAGTGCATCCCCTTATAAGGGCCCTTCAATTTCCCCTCGGATTATAAGTTCATGAGCATAAACATATGACATGTTTATCAGAATTTTTATTTCATATTTTTCTTTTCAAGTAAAAACAAAGTTTGTACTATTGGTGCCATGAAAGGATGGCCCTTTTACCGCTTTATCCAATAAAAATAATACAAATGTAGATTTGTCCCTGCAGCTTTCTTTTGCTTTGCAACACATTGTGCTAGCATAGCAGAGATGTTGTAAGTAACCATGAAATGTTAGAAACAGTACCCAACATAAACTGGCTGTCTAAACATCAAAACATTTCCAATCTAATTACGCTGCTTGTTCCAATCACAAGTGAAAAACTGTGTTGTTCGTTTTAGCAAAGATAAAGAAATAACTTTGAGAAAATGATAATTTGGCATTAACAAAATAAGATTAATAGCAGCAAAAATTAAAAATTAAACAGATAACAGAGAGGATGAAACTGTCTCCGAACCCAGAATCGATGGGACAAGGAAGTAGGAGCAGCACGTTCCGGCAGCACCATCTGATCTGCGGCGTCCAAGAAATTAGGGTCCTCCGCGCAGGCCGCCTCGGAGCAGAGCCGAAGCGCCAGAGCTAGCTGGAGCTGGTACGTCTCCTCAGCCTGCTGCGCCCAGCTCTTGGCCGACGACGACGACAGACCGGCAGCGGCGCCGTCCTGCCCCCGCCCCTCTCCTCCCGCCAAGGGATTAAATCCTTCCGAATCGACGTTCGAGGAAGAGATCGTAGCGGGAAGGTAGTAGTCTCCCGAGAAGGAGCTCCCCCCGTAGCTGCTCCCGCTGGACTGCCGCTGCAGCGGGGGCGGCGCCGCCACGGACGAGGCGTTGATCGGCCACTCAAAGCGAGCGGCGCGGGCCTTGTCGGAGGGAGGAGTATCGAACAAGGGAGGCGTAGCCTCATCAGGGTTCTGGCCGAGGAGGGAGTAGCTCGATCGCCTCCCGGGCATTTCCATTACCCAAAGAAGGGGAGAAACGCACAACAAATTAGGGATCAGGCAAAATCGAGGTAAGTTAAAGAAGGAAACAATCGTCGGCGAAATTAGGTCGGTCGCCGGCGTTGAGAGAGTCGATTTGGATGGAGGAAGAGGAAGAGAGGAACGATCGAAGTAGAGCCTCAGCAGGCACCATTAGTATTTTTTATGTTTTTTTTTTCTTATATATCCGTAAATTATAGTCGCTCCCAGTCGATTGTCAACGCTGGACAGCTAGTTTTGTTTGCAGGTAATTTTACTCAAAACCGTCAAAATCTGCTCTCACTCCCTCGCTGCCCGACGCTGTGGGGAATTATATTTTAAAATTATCCAAACTATATGTAAAATCTAATGTTACTCTGTTGTGTTATATTTTGTAATATAAATTACGAAAATCATATTCCAAAATCTGAATATGTTTCCCTAGTTTAAAGTAATCAACCAGCCGAGTTTTATGCTAGTTTGATGGTGTTTAAATTTATTTAATAAAATAATTAAACTAAGTCCAACTTAAAATGAATTAAATTATTTTAAAATGATGTTTTAAATTTGATTTGATTTCTTTTTTTTAAGAGTTTATATTTGATTCATTCAGATTGATTATTTAAAATGTTTACTATTTTAAACTTATTTGATTTGTTATTAAGTTTAATAATACATAAGTTTATTTGTTTATTTTAAATATATATATATATTTATTTATCATGTTGATAATAATTTGATTGATGAACAAACTTTTACCATTTTTGTTGAGTTGTTCAAATTGAGTTTATATAATATCTTATTAAGTCGAATGCTAAATTGGTTGATAAATGTTTGATTCATTTTACAATTTTAGCATTGTTCTTAGTCAATGAGGATTCAAATGTCATCTAAAAAATATTAAGTAATTTAAAAACTTATGATTCCTTGTGCCAGAATCTATTTACACTTCTCGATTTACTATGATTTCTTATGAGAAATTTTTATGGGACAAAATTGATCTTCTCTAAAATTAATCTAATAGTAAGAATTATCAAAAAAAATAAAGGAGGATAGGAATCATCCTATTAATGTTTGTGGAGGAAAGAATAGTGTATGAGAGTTGCTAAAAAGTGAATAAGATGTATCTCATTAAGGCTGTAAATGAATTGTACATTAGTAAATAAGTTTGATATTCGACTTAGTAAAAGTTTATTTATATTCATTCAATACATATGTGATTGATTAAATTAATAAGTTTAAATAGCTCGTTAAATTAAACAAACAAACTTGAACAAATATATATTCAACTCATTAAGATTTGCGAACAACGTTTATAAATAACATTCATGAATCGTGTTCATTAATAAAACTCTTATAAAAATGTTAAATAAAAATAATTAAATAAATAAATAAATTTGAATTATCAAACTCAATAATCAATCAAACGAGTAAAAGTTTAAAAAAATCAAACTTATTTGAATTTAGAGCTCGATACATCTAAACAAACTAAGCTCAAATCAAGATTAAATTAAAAATTTGAAAACATCTAAATCAATTAAACTCAAACCAAACAGATAAAAAATAATCTAAGTCAAACTTCAATAATCAATTCAAATACTTAGTTTATTTTAAATTCGACTTGATTTCGATTATTTTATAAAACAAATTTAAACATCTTAAAATTCAAGTCGGCTTAATTTGTTTATCGTCCGATATCTGGGAAAGAAAGGCAGAGTTTCACTTTTGTTTAATTATTATTTCTGTAATATTAGACTGTTTACTAGGGGAAGAAAACAAATAAACAATATTTAGGAGAAAGGTGAGAAAATCACTTTAAACCATATTATTTAAGTGAAAAAAGAAAATTAAGATGGATAAACAACATTAGAAAGGGTCATTTTTTTATCCTTCTCAATTTTTTTTAATCAGCATAGAAACAACAATTAGAGTATTACATTAGTATAAAATTATTAAAACAACGTTCTATTTATAATTTTGTATTTAAATATCTTTTTTTACTTCATTTTAAAACGGATTTGTATAAAGTAGTTCTACGTGTTGGCTATATTTTTTAAAAAATATTAATAATAAGCATTATTATTATTATTATAATAAATCAAGCTCGACTAGTTTTTAGGCTGATTGACAATTTACTTATTTTTAGAAAATAAAAATTATTTTAAACTTTTATGACAATTTAAAATATTTGAAATAGAGTTTAGTATTTTAAATTATTTTAATTTTGTTCAACAATTCGCATGACGCATTTCCAGCAAATATTTTAATTTTATATTAAATATTGATTTTTAGTGAAGAAAGTATTTTGGTAGAAAATTAATATAGGAAGTCCTTTTATCCATTTAGAAAGTATTCTGTAGGAAGTAATTCTAGGACATATTCAAGATAAAAGAATTATAAATGAGGTTTTATTTTAATAATTTGTAAAAGGATGCTTTCTTTTGGTGAATATATATATATATATATATATATATATATATAAATTAATATAGGAAGTCCTTTTATCCATTTAGAAAGTATTCTGTAGGAAGTAATTCTACGACATATTCAAGATAAAAGAATTATAAATGAGATTTTATTTTAATAATTTGTAAAAGGATGCTTTCTTTTGGTGAAAAAAAATATATATATATATATATATATATATCAAATAAAATTGAAATAATTTATACATCACTTAGAAGTCTTTAATTCTTACCCAATCTTTTTATATTACTCTAAGTAATTTACTAGTATTTTGTAAGCAGATTATATATATATTACTACTCTTACAGGATTAGATATTATGTTTCTGAAAATCATCATATCCCCTGGCTTGAATAGAAATTTTAATATGGTCAATAAAGTCTAGAATGGTCATATTAAAATTAGGACAAAAATACGTAATTCCTAGATTACTATTCATATCTACTTCTATAAGTCCAATAACCGTTTTGTCATTGTCAGAGAACCTTGAGTCATATAGTACTAAGAAAACTTTACCTCCTATGCTTTTTCGAGTAAGTCCTCTGAGGCCAAACACAATAAGTCCTAGGTGAATATAATTATGTTTTCTTTGTAAGAGTAGTCTAGCAGATTCTTCATTCATAATGTTAAATCTTTCTTCTCCCTCATCGGGTAGGTGTAATGGTTGGGTTCTATGATGTCTATAAAGTGAAGTGGAAAAAGATAACAACCCCTGATGATATAATCGTTTTGGGTTTAGTGTATTTAATTGTTCATTAGAGAAGGTGTCTAAGTTTTGGTCAATATCTATAAGTTCTTCTAATTGATAGGTAGTCTGAGTACTTGTAGATTTTCTGGATATCATGGAGAGATTCGTTTGAGGTCTTAGTGTATGTGAGGTGCCAGAAAAAACTTTCAACTTGTGTTTTTGTTTATAGAGCCATTAGAAGGTGAATCTTGTATTTTTAAGAATTTATACGTGGTAGGTGGGTGTTTAGTAATAGTTTTTCCTAGGGAAAGTTTACTAAGATCTTTATTTATATTTTATAATGTTTGCTTTAGATCCTGTGTATGAGTGTTTTTATGTATGTGATTTTCCAAAGTAAGAATTTGATTTTCTAAGACTGTAAGTCTGTAATGCAAAGAAGTAAGTAAGGCTAGGATTGTGTTATTCTGTTGTACTAGAATTTGGTCTCCTTGGCTTACTAAAGCAGAATTGCTATAGCCTATGTCTTTGGATTTAGCAAATTGTTTGGAATAGTCTAAAGCTTCCTCGTAATGAGAATTAGAAAATTGGAGCTTGTTCATAAACTGGTCCGAAGAGAATTTTAAGGCTCTGATACTAAAATTTTTTTTTTCAGTACAGATAGTAAATAGTAGCAAAAGTAAACAGACAGTAGATAGTAAACAGTAAAAGTTAAATAGTAACAAAAGTAAACAGACAGTAAAAAATTAATAATAGTAAAAAGTAAACAGTAAATAGTAGATAGTAAACAGTAAATAGTAAAAAGAAAATACAGTAGTAGTAGATTATAGAAATTAAGTGGATCACCACAGTAATGTAATGTTGCAGGTAAATATAATGATGTTGTAATTTTTACTCTTTTTTTTTTTTTACTCTGCTTTCTTTTCTTGTTTGTTTTCCAGTGAGCCTCACCTGTTCAGGATCTCACCTTCAATCAGTGCCCCGGCTTATGCGTAAGACTTTGGGTCTATACCCTTCTTACTTAGCCAACACATGTCTTATATGATTTTGGTTATTCCTGATACAGTTTCTGTTCACCTGTTGGTTACTAAGATAAGGACTGAGAAAAAGAACCAAGACAGAACGTAATTCATTATAAAACAAGCATAGATTTATGTAGTGGAGAAATTTTGCAGGGGATTACACTCAGCAAACTAATAATTACATAGTTTTTACATACTGAGACCGAAATTTTTAAAATACATTACAGACATATTTTACATACTTATAGGGAGAAAAGAAGGGTTTTGAAAGAGAGTTGGAAGGGGAGTTGCAAGAGCTTGAGGAGGTAAAGAGTGAGAGAAGGTTGTGCTTCGGGGGATGCCTTGGGAGGCAGAGGAAGATGGCCTTTTATAGGCAAGAATGGAGAGATGTCTTCGGTGTTGGGGTTGCAAGGTTGCAAACATAGTCCCATATTGAAAACACATGGAAAAGATCATGGGTTTATAAGAAAAAGATATCTCCATTGGCATGAGGCCTTTTGGGTAGAGCCCAAGAGCAAAACCATGAGGGCTTAGGCCCAAAGTGGACAATATCATGTCATTGTGGAGATATCTAAATTCTTTTCGATTCTACATTCGGGAGGAAGGAAACATTTGCTTAGGAGGGAAGGAAAGCATTTTGGAAAGTAAGACAGATGGAAGGAAGGTGTTGTTTAGGATGAAAGGAAGGCATCTGCAAAAGAGACAGGTGGAAAGTAGTATTGGTTTTAGTGGAGACATTGGTGAGTGGTGGCACTGTTGAGTAGTGGTGGCACTGTTTGAGTATGGTGGTTGTCATTCTTAGTTGTCCATCATATAGCTGTTGAGTAGTGGTGGCGTTGTTGAGTACGGTGGTTGTCATTCTTAGTTGTCCATCATATTATCAATGTTGTCTTCTCCGGTTGAGTCTAAAGATGGTGCTTGTGAGCTGGAAGCTTGATTTGGTGCTCTGTGTCTAGCTAAGGCAGCTCGATAGGCTCTAGCTGAAAGGGCAGAACTTGCTAACCTCTTGTTACTCATTCTCTCTGTCTTCTTCTGGTAATGTTGAAACAGGGTAGTATGCTGTGTAGTAAAGTGAAAAGGGAAAAATCTGGTACCCATATCTTTTGGGCAATAAAATTTTTCAGTGAATGATTCGCCAACCAGGAGATAGGTATCAGGATCTTCAAGTCTGTCCCAGCCCCAATGCGTCCCTTGGACTGAAACTCTCCAGTGTTTGAGTTGGTCTGAAAAGGAGGGAGGAGCTTCCCAATCGCAGTCTGGGTCTGTAGGATAGTTATGTAACTCGACTTGGTAACCTCCAACTTCATTTACGTCAATTTTTACTAAATGTCGGGCTGGCTCTATCTTGAGATCCAACCACTCTGGAGGATATTCTGCAAGACGGTTGGAATGAGCTTATCGAGCGATTGGAGGATGTCACTGATCGAGTTCCTCTGATCGGGCACTACATCATCCGACCGAGAGGAAGCTCGGTTGTTAAAAAGGAAGGTTGGATGGTTCACCCTAATTAAAGATCACTTATACAAGAGAGCTTTTTCAAGACCGCTACTCAAGTGCATCAAATTGAATGACATTCAATATATATTACAAGAGGTGCACTAAGGCTCCTGTGGTAGTTATCTGGGTGGCCAGTCATTTGCCCGCAAGATCCTGCTGACCGGGTATTTCTGGCCAACACTGTAGGCCAACATCGCTCGGTGGCCACATAAATGTCATGCAAAAAATATCAAAATATATTGCACCAACCTATTGAAGAGCTAAAGGCGTCCATAGTGTCCTGTCTATTCAATTAGTGAGGCATGAACATCGTTGGACTATATCTCATGGCGATCGGGCAAAGAAGATTTTTACTTATAGTGGTCAATTATTTCTCAAAATGGGTGGAGGCCAAGTCGCTCACCAAGATAACCGAACATATGATTATTAAATTTATATGACAAAATATCTTGTGTCGATTTAGCATCCCTCGCAAGCTCGTCTCAGACAATGGGAGGCAGTTTATAGGGTGGAGACTCAGAGAATAGTGTACTGGTTATGACATCTTACAAGCCTTCACGTCAATGGTGGCTTATGGAGCTCTACGATGAGGTAAAGATCAATCGGCGGCTTATGAAACTCGACTTGATAGACGAAGTTAGAGATAAGGTCGTCATCCGGCTAATGACCTATTGGTAGAGGATAAAGCAAAGCTACAATCGGAGGGTGATCCCAGATCATTCTAAGTCGATAACCTAGTGTAGAAGAGAGTGAAGCCGGTCAACGATGTTACCAAATTAGAGGCACCATGGGGAGACCCATATGTTGGTGCAACCTTAGGTCAAGGTTGACCTGGTTGACCTGACTCGAGTTGACCTGACTCGAGTTGTATTTTGATGTTTGACGAGAATAGAAAAGTTCTATTCTGATGTTTGACGAGAATAGAAGAGTTGTATCTTAATGTTTGACAAGAATATTGGAAAACTTGGGAGGTTGTGGGTGCAACCCTTGGTCAAGGTTGACCTGATTGACCCGACTTGAGTTGATCTATTTCGAGAAGTCCAAACAGGGAGCTTGGCACGGGAAAAGTCCAGGTATGGAGACTTAGCACGGAAAAGTCCAAGCAGGGAGCTTGGCATGAGAAAAGTCCAAGCAAGGACTTGGCACGGAGAAGTCCAAGTATGGAAGCTTAGCATATGGAAGTCGGAGAGGGCTTGGTAGCTCGTTCTCCGGACTGTGGTCAGAGAGGGCTCGGTAGCTCGTTCTCTGGACCTGATGGAGTCGGAGAGGGCTCGGTAGCTCGTTCTCTGGACTATGGTCAGAGAGGGCTCGGTAGCTCGTTCTCTAGACCGGATGTGGAAGTCGGAGAGGGCTCGGTAGCTCGTTCTCCGGACTATGTCAGAGAGGGCTTGGTAGCTCGTTCTCTGGACCGGACGAAGTCGGAGAGGGCTCGGTAGCTCGTTCTCCGGACTAGGTCAGAGAGGGCTCGGTAGCTCGTTCTCTAGACCAGGAAGGCAGATAGAAAATCCTGGTGAGTGAAGCCAGGTGAAAGTCCTGGTGAGTGAAGCCAGGCAGACGGAGAAATCCTGGTGAGTGAAGCCAGGTAAAAGTCCTAGTGAGTGAAGCTAGGCAGTTTGGAAGTCCTGGTGAGTGAAGCCAGACAGATTGGAAATCCTGGTGAGTGAAGCCAGGTGAAAACCCTAGTGAGTGAAGCTAGGTAAAAGTCCTGGTAAGTGAAGCCGGGCAAGGAAAAATCCAGATGAATCAAGGATGATCGGACATCTGGTGTTGAGAAGGTCAAGTAGGTCAAGGGAGTGACTAGATGCTAGGCATGATGTACCAACAGGTCAAGGTTGACCGGATGTTGGTTTGGGAAACTTGGGACTTGGTTTGGGAAAAACCAAGAGCTGGATCGATCAGTGGATCGATCCAGTGATACACTGGGTTATCTGATCGGTCTGGTGACCGATCAGTAACCACACAGTGAGCTTCTGTGTGTTATCTGATCGGTCTGGAGACCGATCAGGAAGCAGCAGAAGAGAAGAACAGAGGTCGGAGAAAGGGAAGGGGATCGGTGTGTGGACCGATCCACCTGAAACCTGATCGATCCACAGACCGATCAGGCCTCGAAGCCAACTCTCACAGAGAGTTGGCTGATCGGTCTGGGGACCGATCAGTATAGGGCCTGATCGGTCCACAGACCGATCAGGGACCTCCTGGACCGATCAGGATGAAGCCTGATCGGTCCAGGCTTAGCCGTTGTGACACAACGGCTAGATTCCTTTCTGTGTCTTCTTTGTCTTCTTCGCAGGTTCATATAAGAAGGCTACTACAGTGAAGGCTAAATAACTTCTTGCTGAACGGTTCTTGCTCCTGCGATCTGAGCTTTGTTGAGCTCTCTATTGCTGAAGCTTCGCGTGAGCTTTCCTGCTAGTTTTCTAGCTGTTGTTGTTGGATCCGAGAAGTTGCTGCTTCATCAGGATTCCAGTCGACAACGAGAAGGCAAGCAAAGGGTTTTACATTTCGATTGTTCTTGTTTGCTTTCTCTACTGTTGTACTCCTTATTGCTGTTGCAAAGAGTTTGTGGCGAGGTTTCTCCACCCAGAAGGAGTTCATATTAGCCGGTTATCCGGGGTTTCATCCACCGACGGATTGATAGGCTTCGTCCACCTTACGGACACGCCGAGGAGTAGGAGTATCATCTCCGAACCTCGTTACATCGCTGCGTCTAAGGTTTGATCTTCTCGTTCTCGTTTCTGTTGTTATTTTTCCGCTGCGCTAACTTGATTTGTAGAAAAGAAACGCGAAATTGGGGTCGGCTATTCACACCCCCCCTCTCTAGCTGCATCTGAAGGTCCTAACAATGACATCTTACAAGCCTTCACGTCAATGGTGGCTTATGGAGCTCTACGATGAGGTAAAGATCAATCGGCGGCTTATGGAACTCGACTTGATAGACGAAGTTAGAGATAAGGTCGTCATCCGGCTAATGACCTATTGGTAGAGGATAAAGCAAAGCTACAATCGGAGGGTGATCCCAGATCATTCTAAGTCGATGACCTAGTGTAGAAGAGAGTGAAGCCGGTCAACGATGTTACCAAATTAGAGGCACCATGGGGAGACCCATACAAAGTCATTCGAAAGCTCAGCTCGAGATCCTACTATTTAGAAGATGAGAATGGGTGGAATCTAGAGCGGCCTTGGAGCGCTAACCATCTCCAACCTTATTAAATGGGGTAAAAGGCTTTATGTGCACATTCATGTAAACTGGCAAAGTATCTGTTTCAGCAATGCAAGGAATAATGAATGAAAAATCAATTGTATCCCAGACTCTTACTCCGATCGGCCAAGTTAAAACTGTTGGACCAGGTGAGCCGACAAGAGGAGGTGAATTATCTGTTAAAAAAAATGAACATTTCCCAACTTTCAACTCAGATTAGTAGCAACAGTATAATTATAACAAGTAAATTAAACAACTACAAAATGCAATAAGAGGCAAAGAAATTTACTTGGCTATAACCTAGGTGGTTATTAATCCAAAACAAATGAAAAACACTAAAAGTCTCCTTTGATGAAGGCGGAGAAACCTCTTAGACTCGTTGAATGCTCAAATAGTTGCTAGGAAATGAATACAAGAGTTGATCATTAATTACTAGCTCCAGAGATCTTTTTATAGTCCCTGGAAAATCTTATTCGAAGCTAGAAGACGTCTTTAATAGAGTGGAAGGCGCCTCTAGCATGGCAAATCCTATCCGTGTGAAGATAAAGTTTATCTTCGCAACGGTCACTGTTTAAAGGTGCCTTGAAGGGATTGAAGACGCCTTCTATAGAGGCTCGAAGGCGCCTTCAAGGGTTGAAGGTGCCTTCCTCCCAAAAGGCGCAAGGGCCCCTCCAGCAGCTGCTACCGAGCTCCAAACTTTTCCTTTGCCTCTTCCACTGCTCCGTTCGCTTGGGTGATTTCGGTCATCCGGAATAAGGCTCACCCGAACTTATTTTTTGGCATTCTCCTCGAGCAGGCTTCCTCCCCGGCTTCTTATCCCTCGAACGTCATGCACGTTCTTCTTATTCACCGGTGTACTCTTCCATAGCATCTCGTCTCTCGGACGCACCGAGCCCGTTGGCTCTTTCCCATGCTGTCCTTCTCGTTAGTTATGTCTTCTGCTCGACTTTGTTCACATCTTTCTCCTGCACACTTAGACACAAGGATCAAATACATAAGACCAACATGAATCAACAGCCGAGTGATAACTATAAACTCTAGCCTGATAGAAATCAATAGTCGAGCCACCACTATAAACCTTGGGCTAACAAGAAATTAATAGCTGAGCGGTGGCTATAAAATCGGGAGGCCGCGAAAAGCATGAGTCAAGCGGTGACTATAAACCCTTGTTAAGGACCTTAAAGTTGAGAGACGATTATAAACCCTTGTTAAGGATTCCAAAGCTAAACGGTGGCTATGAACTCTAGCGTGCAAGAATAACAGTTGAGTGACGGCTTTAAACCCGAGAACAATGGAAGTAGACAGTCAAGCGACGACTATAAATCATAAATTCAAGGCGAAAGTTTCATAAGACAAGCGGCGACTATAAACCCTTGAACATGGATAATTAAGCAACCAAGTGACGGCTATAAACCCAGGCGTAAGCTAAGAGAAAATTGTAAATAACCAAGCGATGACTATAAACTCGAGCATGATAGCGATTCGACAGTCAGCAACGACTATAAACCCTTGGACTGTAAGCTATAAACAATCGAGTGGTGACTTTAAACTCATGCACGACTGTGAATCAGCAGCCAAACAACGGCTTTAAAATCGAAAGTCTTCGCCCACAACAACCGAACGATAACTATGACACTGAAAGTCTTCATGATCAACAGCCGAGCGATGACTATAAACCTAAGCACAAGGGGGAATCTACAGTCAAGCAGCGACTTTAAACCCCGGTTCAATGACGAGCAGTGGCTACAAATCCTAAATTCTAAGTGCGAAGAAAATATTGAAAGTCGAGTGACAGCTATAAAACCTAACGGTCGTCATCGAGACTTTCGAATAAAAACTCAAGTGTCAAAGACTCCCAACTTGATCGAGTGAATCATAACTATTAACTACGCAGAGAGGAATCTTTGCATGAAAATGCTAAGTGTGGGAGATACTCAACCTGATCAAGCCAAGCGCCCGTTCTTATTTTCTACAACGGGATGTCGCTCGACTGCAGTTCACGGGAGATTCAAACTATTGCACAGGATGATTAAGTAATATAGAAAGAATAAAGAGAATACAAAGCAAGCAAATTTTAAAACACCGAATGGGGGCGCATTGATTAGTACTTGGGTTTACAATGGTTGCTCCCCATTACAAAATGCTGGTAGAGTAAAATTATGCTAGATTGGCAACAACATCCTCGGGGAGCGAGCCACAAGCTCATCGTTCCGAACAGATGTAATGGAGACATCGACGGATAAGTGGTCGTGATCCTTCAGTTGTTGGATAGTCCTGTCTATGTCAAGATCAAAGAGCCATAGGATTCAATCGGAGAAGATTTGGTTGGAGCCTTCCGAGCGGAGATATTTAACTCAGAAATCCTCTAGCCGAGTGGACTTGTCCTCTTGAAACTTAGCCAGCTGGGCCTTGGACGCCTTCAGCTCGGCCTTCAGAGACTTCAGCTTGGTGTATTGATGGGTGATTTTCTATTGCTCTGTCGATCGACTTGATTGTTCTTCGAATAAAGCTGTCTCAGTCTCCTTAAGCTTCTTGTCCAAGGCCCGAGCCTCCAGGTTTTTCTTCTCCAGGTCCTCTATGGCGCGAAGTTTCCGAGTGTTCTCTGATTTGACCTTAGAGTCAAAATCCCGGGCCTGCTTGTTGAGTCACTCGAGCTGTTGGGCTTGCTCCTGACTCTTACTCTTTTCTATCGACAGTACCAACTCAGAGCCAACCAACTATTCAGAAGACTTTTCTAAATCCTCCTTCAAATGAGCAACCTCATCGGTGAGCACTTCAACAGTAGCTCGGGATGCACTTGTCGATTAGATTGGGGCCCGCAGTTGCTTATTTTCGTGCTCGAGGAAGGTCAACCTCTGACACATAGTCAAACTCTCCACCCAGAACTGTAAAAAGAAAGAATCAGAACAACGTAGTAAAGGCAAATATAAATTTTTGAGGAATGTAACTTACCATTGTGGATTTTTGAGTGAAGCTGTCAGCCATCTCCTCAAGCGGGATGGTCATCGCCCTGCCCTTGGCATCCGCCTAGGTCTGGGCCATAGGACCTTGGATGCAGATCATGTGCTCGGGCGATCGGGGTATATCATCGCTTGGAGAGGACCAAGTGTTAGTGGACAGGTGGATTAAAGCCGATATGTGTCTACGATCGATCAGATCAGAGGGCTCCAAAGTCGCCTGACCCTTGGATTTGGACTTTGAGGAGTGCATCATGGAAATTGAGGCCACCAAATCAACCGACAACAAGAGGAAGGAAATTGGCTACTCTAGAATCCTGTTGGCCGACAACTCAAGCACTGATGGAGTCTAATAGGAAGAAGGCGACATCGGCAAAGTAACCATCCTCATGGGGATGGAAGAAGACAAATTCTTATTCCGCTCGGATGGGGGTCGAGAAGTAGGCACTTCCATAGGTATCGTTGTTGAGGCTCTCGAGTAGGAGGTACCCTTCGAGCGGAGTCTCTTCCTCCTCTGGTGCTGAAGTAGCGGCTTGCTAGAGCCTACTAACTTGGTCAACATCGACTTAGACGGTGTGGCTATCGAGACCATGGTGGGCCGCATGGGAGGAAGCTTCCAGTGGTAGCAGCGACATTGCCCCTTATCGCTCGGCTTGCCTTACAGGTCTAATCAGCCGAGTTGTCGATTGGCAGAAGTCCGCGGTCTTCCAGCTCGGTCGCACCGCGAGCATTGATCTCGGTATCAGAGAGCTTACTCTTACTGCTCAGTAAGGACTTCAACATGACTTCGGCTGTAAAAATGAAAGTGAAATCAGTTAGATTCTAAGGTGATATAGAGAGAAAAAGTTTACCTAATGAGCTGGGTAGCCGTGAGCCTGGGGGGGGGGGGGGCTTAGTCCAAAAATATATAGAACGCCTTCGTGCATCAACTTATGTATGTGGTACTGGCCAGATGAGCGGGCACCTTAAGGTAGGTCGACTCCTAATGATACTTGTGTAATACGGGAGGCTTCATCAACTCCATTTGCCAGCCGATTGGGAATAATGACCGTTTAGGAAGGAAAACAAAAAAGTAATATTCCTTCCAATGTTGTTGGAAGAGGACATTTTATCAAAGAATACAAAGCCCACTCGGGCTTGTATAAGAAAGTTCCTACCTCAGAGAGCTTGGGATAGTAAAAGTAATGGAAAATGTAGGGGACGAGCGGGGTGCCATATAAGTGATAAAAACCTAAAGGAGTTCGACACTAATTGATACAAAGGAATATGAAAATATCTACAAACTGCAGAAAAGAATGGGTGGATCGGGAATCATAAATCGACCAAAATTGGTCTTTGAAAAAAGTAAGGAAGTCGTCCAGTAGCTTGTGTGGGCGCGCATACGCAATGGGGATGGCTATTTGGTAGTCATCAGGGATGCCATAAGTTATTTGCATATGAGTGATTTGGTCGCCATTGAAGTCGGATTTCATGAAAGTGTACCACTGTTCGATGACGGGTGGAGGAGGAGGAGAGGAACAGGCCATAGAGAAACGATGAAAATCAAAGATCGACACAAGAGAGGGTGTTGGAACAATCCAATTGTCCGTGCGACCATGTGTTTTGGTATTTGGGCAAAGAGTTTAAGTTAGGTTTACCCTTATTATTTGATATGTGTATGTGAGTATACAGGGTTGCAGGATACACATATAACTCAGCTTGATGGATTCGGGCCCGGTAAAGGATGGAGCATTCGAGGGACCATGGACAAAGCAGCAAGGACAAGGGCCGAGGGAAGCGACTTCGAGGCATACGCGAAGGATGATATTGGGAACAAGTCGCGGGCTTGGATACATCTAAGGGATGAGAGCCAAAGGAAGTAGGCTTGAAGGTTAAAGGTCAAGGCTGCAATGAAGGGCCAAGTAAGTCGTGAGGGTACGAGTGTATGAGAGATTGTACTCAGGGTAAAATCCTAAATTTAGGGTTTTACTGTAGCAGTTACTATAACAGCACTGTAACAATACTGTAGTAGTCGATTGGTGTTTTCATCAGTCGACTGGGAGCGAATAGAATGCTTCTGTTCACTCGACCAATGTGGAGCAGTCGACTGGTATCGAGCCGTTGGGATGTAACGGTCGAATCTCCACAGAGGACAGTCGACTGATGGTTTTGACAGTCGATTGGTAGGAGGAGTTTTCCAACCCGCGGTCTATATAACCAAGGCTTAAGAGTTTGGTTATAGTTGACGAAATAGAGGTGGTTAACCCCTATTAGTAGTCTACCAGTGCCCTATCTTGTAAAGAGTTTTTTTAAGAGTTGTTGTGAAGTTTCTCCACCCACAAGGAGCTACGTGAGCTAGCCGGAGGTCTTCTGGGGAATAATCCACCGACGGATATGGATCGTCCACCTTACGGACAGCCGTGGAGTAGAAGCCTTATCTCCAAACCACGTAAATCGATGTGTCGATTTGTTTGCATTCTTTCCTTTAGTATTTAGCTTTCGTATTTGTGTTTGTATTATTGTATTTCCGCTTGCGCAACTAACAAATACGTAGGAAGCGATTATTTAGGGGTGCCGTCTATCAACCCCTCTTCTAGCCGACCACCGATCCCCTATAGAGGGAATACAATCTTACTAAGGAAGAGGATCGGTGATGAGAAGCAAAGGAGATGAAAATCAACAGGAGACGGGTGTGAGAACAAAGACACCGCAGAGTATCAAAAACAAAAAGGAGTTAAGGGTTTAAAAACCCTTGGGGACGACCGCTCTGGGCCGTCTGATTGAGGGATTTAGAAAATGAAGTCTCAATCTGGCAGTTGAATTCGAAAAGATGCCTGTCACATCAATAGATATCTGCCTGTCACATCAAACGTGTGGCGGAAGAAAGTTGGACACGTGGTGTTTTATAATGAGGAGCATTAATGAGGTTTAATTAAAGAGCATGGCAACATGCTCGACATTAATGATCGAAGATTTGCATAATCTTCAAGAAATCGGGATGATGTTAACGACAATCACAAGGCACTCACTCGCCAAAGGAAGTGATAGGAAGTTGAAAAATCATAAAGTGTTGCCCACGAGCATCCAAAGTGGATTGTGCGGATTGAGAAGCTGTTGAGTAAAGGTATAGTCATAAAGCGGCTCACCGAAGATTAATCATTTCGTCTCATAGCTGAGCGACGACTCTAAACACATGGCAGTAAGCAACTATAGTATTTACTATAGCTGAGTAGTGACTCTAAATCTGAGTAAAGTCGAGCGGCGACTATAAACCCTTAATTGATGGGTCAAAGGTGGGAAAAAATAGCTAACGTGGATGTCAAAGTCAAGGCATGGAATCGTCAGATTACTAAAGTTGGTCGAGCGAGTGACAACAGGCCAATTGGGCATGCCCACCTACTCGGCAAAAGGAGGGCCTAGGAACAGTGTGCCACTCGAAGGCTTGTCCGACCAGATCGCTCGTCCGGATGGGCAATAAGCAGCGCCCCAATAGCCGAATGACTAAAGAGAAGGATAGTTGTTCGCAACTGTGACGACTCTATAAGAGCTAGTTCGACCAGACCGCCTGTCCGGCCGTACGAGGAACAACATACCGAGCCGAACGACCGTGAAGAAGAACAACCTTAAGCAACCAGATGGGGAATCCCGGGCGAGTGGCTCACCCACTCGGCTAGCAGTGTGACTCCTTGCTTAGCTCATCGTATCCTTCTGGGAGTTGGTGTCATTGACAATAGGGCATGGTTAGTTAGCAAATTGTACGACATAAGCTTCCACTATCACATCAGTGATTTGCACGTCCCGTTAAGGAATGATGTCAGAGATACTTTTCTGACTTGTCTTTTTATAAGAAAAATGGGAAAATGTGCACGCGTTTTAAGAAGCGAGCACGTATGCTACAAGACCACTATATAACTAGGGCTCTATGCACTGGAGAAGATATGCATTATTAGTGATTACACTCTTATTGTTGCTATAGTTTTCTTTGTTCTTTACTATTATCGGTGACTGACTTGAGCATTGGAGGGCCAATGCTGGGGACCTCTTCCCAGGTCTAACACTGACGTTCTTGGTTTTTGCAGAGGGGAGCGAAGTCTTCACAAGTTCAACCGCAGAGCCACTTCCCCAGCCAACCGTCTTCACCGCTTTTGGACATGATCAATCATGTTGTGCAAAATAATATGGATAATGATGTCTTTTAAATTATTCTTGTAGCAAAATTGTTCTGGACCTCTTATCATTGCACATCGCGATTGGAGCACCCCAAATGCCATCTCGACATTCTTTTTCGTGGCCTCCTATCGTTCCTTAAATATTTTTCTCTTGGGATCCTGGGGATATGAAACGCTCTTGACAAAAATAACTTATATAGATAGATTCCATTGGTTAGATAATATCCTTTTAAATATTATGTATTATTAATCATAAAATTAATCTTAGGTGCATTTTCTTCTATTGAAAATATTCTGAAAGATTTTTCATGATATCAACTATACGAAGGAATATCTCTTTTTGCATTGAGAATCGTTATTGGAATATGTCATCAGGATATACCAGATAATCAGAGAAGTAATTATTGAAAAGACGAGCATACCCAACTCCATGATCCTGATTCAAATACCTTCTCCTTTGTGTTATATCAGAAGAACTTTGAGCTCTTTGATGTACCGTTTGTCGCTGCTCATATAGCCAGAGCATTTTTTGTTTATCTATATCCTCCGCATCTTTTGCCAATTCATTTCTCTAGAATTTATGGAGCATAGATCAATATGGATTTTAAGTCATTTAAAATAAATTAAGATATTTTTGTGATTGAAATAAATAAAAAGTTGAGGAATAAGAAGTAGAAAGTGAAGATAACGATAAGAGGGATAAAAAAAATGGATCATATATTTATAATTTTTTTAAATTAAAAAAATTAAATTTAACCGTTAAACGACTTTTTAACCGTTGTTTAACGGTATACCACATACAACAGCTAATAAAAATTAGCCATTATTTGTTTTTTTAATAATTTTTTTTAAAAAAAATCAATATTAAAAAATAAAAAAAATTAAAGAAGTGACTCCGTAAATCATTAAAACGAAAAACCTCCCTCGATGGTGGCAGCTCGGTGAATACTCTCAGGAACGCCTTTATCGTGTGCGCCAGCCGGGAGGCTTGCTGCAAAATGAGCTCCAGTAAATTTGCATGATTTGACCGCCATACCATAAAATTTGGGACAATAGTTAGGTAGGTCTCCTCCCATCCTCTAATTATTTGGTTAGAAATTAATTTCGTAATTTATTTTCCGCCCAGATAAATCACCTTTTCTTCATTGGGCCAACACTTAGGACTAATTACAAAATAACTACAATCGTAGGAACAACGTCACGACTCGCTGGGTAATAACACAGATTTCGTTGTAACAGTCGTCGCCCAGGTCGGAGGGGGGAGAGGGTTCCGTCGAACTCGGGAAACAGAGATAAGGAGAGAATGATGCACTGGGTTAGAGCTGAAGCCTCCGATTTTGGCGGTAATCCTCCGCTCGCTCGAAGGTGATCGATCGCCTCTCACTCTCAGCCTCTTTCGTTTTTGTTCTTTTTTTTTTTCCGCTATTTATCTCTGGTTGCGAGAGGATCTCTGATGGTGTCCGTGGCCGCAGCGGCCACACAGCCGTCAACGTCGGGAAATCGAAGGTCGTCGTGTTTGGAGGCTTCGCTGACAGGAAATTCTCGAACGATATCGCGGTGTATGACATAGGTATCTCCGCCGTCAAATTTTTATATTTATCATGATCGTGTATTTTTTCATAATCAGTCGGAAGGGATTTCCTCTTTCTCAAATGTTATGGCTTTGGTTTCTGTTTAACAAAAAATGGCAATTCATCAATTACAATTATGTTTTTCTTTCTTCTGTGGCACTAGAAGTGTTTTCTAGTATCATAAGGAATTTTTCAGACGAGAATGTGATTCGAACTAAGTAATGACTAATTGTTCGTGATTGCAATCACTAAGTCAATGAATAAAGTCAATCGTTACCATCAACCAGATTGCAATCACTAATTTTCTGATTTGGATGACCATGCAAGTTATAGATGTTATCTTGTCATAAGTTTTCATCTAATGGTACTTTATGTTTGAATGCTTCAATTGACTTGCTCCTTCCCTCTTAACTCTAAAGTAAAGCTTGCTCAACACCTTTGTTTTGCCCTCTCTATAGTTTTATCTTCTATATTGAATAGGAGCTGCTCATAGCCTGATTTTGTCCTTATGTTATGGGTAGGCACATGAGACAGTGTAATGCCCATGTGGTTCCACTATAATCAGATCTCTCTGAATGCTGTTAACTATAGATATCATGCTAATCACATTGCACCCTCAACCTGGTATAGATTTGTTGGTAATACCATCTTACTAGGTTGCATACAACCGGCCTCACTTATTTTCTGCAAAATGGACCACCATCCTTACAATTCACAACACTTTTTGTTTTTATTCAACGATTCCACTTACAAGGTTACAAGTTATTGCAGAGTTATAAACCAAGGTACATTGTAAGTTGACATACTTTGTACTCTTTTTGATTGAAATATTATTTAAATTAATTATGTCTACCTTCTTGCATACATTAGGAAAGCTCTCATTAACATAAATTGCAACACTAATCAGATCATGTCTATGAAATAAAAGCATGATAAATTAAATAACACATGGGTGAAACAAAAATTGAGTTAATGGAGCTCCCACAGGTATGGTGCGGTGGTAAAACACTCAACAGAACAAATAAGAGGACTGGGATTTGAATCCCAAATGGGATGAAATTCTTGGAGGTCGGCCTCTGACTATGCATAAGCTATGCTTTGGATTTACTTGGTAGGCAAATCAGGGGTAACGGTTGTTTGCTTCCAGGATTACTCCAGCAAAGCCCGGACACCTTGATTATCAAAAAAAAAAAAGTTAATAGAGCATGCAATATCTTCATTGGAAGTAGAAAAATGAGAACATGATGTATTCTTTGCCTATGCCTGCACATATGCAACACACAGATAAAATAAAGTTGAGAAGTAACTGCAGTGACAAATCTCTCTAGTGGGCTTTTTCTGCAATGGTTGCATTGACATGCTATAGAAGAAAAGGGAGAAGCAATGCACTCGACAAGATCCTAAGTTGACATGTGCATCAGCAACATGAAGAAGCAGGAGAATTTGGAGGGATAAGAAGATATTGCTGTGAAGAAAATGAAGAATCTGATTTGTGTAGAAGAAAAGAAAAAAATGGAAGATTGGAGTCCATGAAAACTCAAATAAATGAAGGTTTGAGGTTTGTTGGATTTTGTTGGCTATAAATTTGAAGAAGTCATTGCAGAGATTTGATACCATAGGCGTTGATGTTGACCTTGAGATGATTCCTGTAACATGGATATTGGAAGGAAATCTATGCTGCAGTAGAACAACGAAGAAGAATGGTGCTACAAATGGTAGATGGAATGAGTTTGCTTGAACTACTGAAGGTCAAGATTTGGAGGTGCAAATTGGTAATGGACATGAGGCAGCCTAGTCACAGTAAAACAGAAGATCGGAGGAGATGCGGACAGTTTTTGCTGCAGTGGATCTGTGATGCTGCTTGTTTACGTAGAGGTGGATGCATGATGGAGTCTTGTTGGTAGAGGGATTGTTGAGGACTCCTCGTTGGAAGAGGAATCTATTGGATTTGGTTGGACGAGTTATGAGAAGGGATTTGCTAGATCTTATCAATGGCAGATATTATGGCCTATCAAATATGAAATTTACTTTGCCATAATTGTGCTATCAATGGCAGATATTATGGCCTATCAAATATGGAATTTACTTTGCCATAATTGTGCTAATTAGCTGTGTATATATTATTACCTAGAGTAGATTATTTGTAATTAGTACATACTTAAATTAGATTATCAGTAATTAATATGGTAGCTATATTTACTTTGTTACTAAAGATAAATTGTAAAGCAATTCTATTTAATGAGAAAGCTCCAGAGAAGAAAGGGACACTTTTTTCTGGAATTTCAAAGCTGTTTTGTCATGGTATCAGAGCCAAAGGAAGGCTGAAATTTCTTCTGCCCTTAAAGCTCTCTGGTTTGTTTCTTTTGGGTTGATTTCCAATCAACAAATTTTTTTTCTCTCGGTTGATTGACTTGTGATTGAGAGTTTGGATTAAGATTTCTGTTTTTTTTTTTTCAGATGGCTAATGAGAATTTTTCTGGAAGAATACCTACGGAGACTTTGACAATCAAATTTACCGGAAAGAATTATGCAACATGGGAATTTCAGTTCTGGATGTTTCTGAAAGGGAAGGAGCTTTGGGGTCACATTGATGGGTCTTTAATGGCTCCTGAAAACGCTAAGGACCTTGGTCAATGGGAGACAAAGGATGCCCGAATTATCTCTTGGCTTCTCGGATCCATCGAAGCTCATATGGTGAACAATTTACGTCCTTTTAATACGGCTAAGGAGATGTGGGATTACCTGAAACGAATATATCATCAAGATAATACTGCAAGGCGATTCCAACTAGAGCTTGAGATTGGTAATCTCAGTCAAGGTGATCTTTCTATTGAGCAATATTATTCTGGATTTCTTAATCTTTGGGGTGAATATTCTAATATTATATATTCAAAAGTACCAAAGGAGGCCTTAGCTAGTATTCAGGCAACTCATGAAGTTAGTAAACGCGATCAATTTTTAATGAAATTGAGATCAGACTTTGATGTTGCTCGGGCTGGATTGCTAAATAGAAATCCAGTTCCTTCTTTGGATATATGTCTTGGAGAATTGTTGCGTGAAGAACAAAGATTGGCTACCCAAGCTGTTCTAGGTGCATCACTAGAAAAATCTACAGTTATCAATGTTGCTTATGCTGCTCAAGGGAGGAACCGTGGTAAGGATCAACTGCAGTGCTATAGTTGTAAGGAGTTTGGGCATACTGCTCGCAATTGCAGTAAGAAATTCTGCAACTATTGTAAGCAACATGGGCACATTATCAAGGAGTGTCCTACACGTCCGGAAAATCGACAAACCCAAGCTTTTCAAGCTACTATTCCAAATCTGAATGTTATTGGTCCTACATCTACAGTCACTGGCACCAATCAATCTGTTCTTACGCCAGAGATTGTCCAACAGATGATTCTCACAGCCTTTTCTACTCTTACTCTTCAGGGCCAAGGTATGAATATTTCTTCTTCATGGATTGTTGGTTCTGGGGCGTCCAATCATATGACTGGGTCACCTGATCTGTTGCATAATGTACGACAGTATAATGGCTCACAAAATATTCAGATTGCTAATGGCAGTAATCTTCCAATTACAGCCATTGGTGATATAGGGTCTTCTTTTAGTCATGTATTTATCTCTCCTGGGTTGTCTACAAATCTAATTTCTGTTGGGTTGATAATCACTGTGATGTACATTTCTCTCGTGATGGTTGTATTGTACAGGATTAGGTGTCGGGTCAGGTGATCGCGAAGGGGCCTAAAGTGGGAAGATTATTTCCGTTGCAGTTTTCTGTTCCTAGAAATTTGTCCTTCTCTTCTATTGTTACTGCAAATAAGGCTGATATTTGGCATAAACGATTGGGCCATCCGAATAATGTGATTTTATCCAATTTAATGAAGAATGGCTTTCTTGGTGACAATATACAGTCTTTTAAACATCTATTACCTCTTGCCTGCACTACTTGTAAACTTGGGAAAAGTAAAGTTCTACCTTTTCCTACTCATGGTGGTCGTGCTAAAACATGCTTTGAGATAATACATAGTGATGTTTGGGGCATTACTCTAGTTACTTCCCATGCACAATATAGATATTTTGTGACATTTATTGATGACTATAGTCGATTCACGTGGATATATTTTCTACGTAGTAAAGCTGATGTGTTCACTGTTTTTCAAAAATTTCTGGCTTTTATTGAGACACAATTCTCTACGTGCATTAAGATTTTACGGTCTGATAATGGTGGTGAATATCTATCACATGAATTTCAAGCCCTTTTGCAAAACAAAGGTATTTTATCACAACGGTCATGTCCTTATACTCCCCAGCAAAATGGGGTGGCTGAACGAAAACATCGTCACTTATTGGATATGGTACGCACGCTCCTCCTAGAGTCCTCAGTTCCGCCTACATTTTGGGTGGAAGCCTTGTCTGTATTTGATTAATCGGTTGCCCTCTCAACAACTGAATTTTGATTCTCCTTAATATCGTCTTTTCGGTATGCATCCTGATTATCACATGTTGCACACATTTGGGTGTGTTTGTTTTGTCCACTTGCCGTCTCATGAGCGTCACAAGCTTACAGCTCAATCTGTACGGTGTGCTTTTATGGGTTACAACAATGTTCAAAAAGGTTTTCTATGTTATGATGCAATTGCTAATCGTTTGCGTATTTCCCGAAATGTGATTTTCTTTGAGCATGAGTATTATTTTCCGCAACATGTTTCTCCTTCTGGAAGTATTCTTCTTCCTCATTTTGAGAATACCTCTCCATCAACTGATCGTTTTATACCTGGCGTTATATATCAACGACGAAAAACTTCACCATCACAAACTCTTCCCGATCCTAATCCAATGGTTCTTCGAAAATCCTCTCGCACTCGTCATCCTCCTGATAAATATGGTTTTTCTGCCACTTTAGCTGATACTACAGTTCCTACCTCTTATTCGCATGCGACTAAGCAGACATGTTGGGTTAAAGCTATGCAGGATGAACTTCAGGCTCTTCAGGAGAATCACACTTGGGATATTGTTCCTTGCCCAAGTGGTGTTAAGCCCATTGGTTGTAAATGGGTATATTCTATTAAGCTACGATCTGATGGCTCAATTGATAGATATAAAGCAAGGCTGGTGGCACTTGGTAATTGCCAGGAGTATGAAGTGGATTATGAGGAGACATTTGCTCCTGTAGCTAAGATGACGACAGTGCGACTTATCCTTGCTATTGCTGCTTCCAAGGGATGGTCATTACGACAAATGGATGTGAAAAATGCCTTTTTGCATGGAGATCTTAAGGAAGAAATTTATATGACTCCACCATCAGGATTATTTTCTACACCCTCTTCTGATGTTTGCAAACTAAAACGTTCACTCTATGGTTTAAAGCAGGCTCCACGTGCTTGGTTTGATAAGTTCCGCTCTACGCTTATTAACTTCTCTTTTGTCCAAAGTCAGTATGATTCTTCTTTATTCCTGTGCAAAACTGCAAAAGGAATCGTCTTGCTCCTGGTATATGTTGATGATATTGTTATTACAGGGTCCGACTCTGTCTTAATTTCTCAGCTTCAAGAGCATCTTCAGGGGTCTTTCCATATGAAAGACTTGGGATCTTTACACTATTTTTTGGGGCTTGAAGTACACTCTACTCCAGCTGGAATTTTCTTACACCAACATAAATATCTTCAGGGGATAGTGGCTTTGGCTGGTCTACAGGATGGTCGTTCTGTTGATCATCCTTTAGAGGTGAACGTTAAATATCACCGTGATGAGGGTGATTTTCTCCCAGATCCATCTTTATATAGACAACTAGTGGGGAGCTTGAACTATCTGACTATTACCCGGCCTGATATTGCCTTTTCTGTTCAACAAGTTAGTCAATTTCTACAAGTACCTACACATCTTCATTTGGCTGCAGTTCGACGCATTGTTCGCTATTTGCATGGCACTTCTTCCCGGGGACTTTTCTTCTCTGCGGGCTCTCCTATTCGTTTGGTTGCATATAGTGATGCTGATTGGGCTGGTTGTTCTGATACTCGACGCTCAGTTACAGGTTGGTGCATGTTTTTGGGTACCTCTCTTATTGCGTGGAAAAGTAAGAAGCAAGATCGGGTGTCTAAGTCTTCCACAGAATCAGAGTATCGCGCTATGTCCTCTGCTTGTTCTGAAATAGTTTGGCTTCGGGGACTGTTGGGTGAACTTGGGTTTTCCCAACTTGAACCTACTCCACTTCATGCAGATAATACTAGTGCTATTCAAATTGCTGCTAATCCAGTATTTCACGAACGCACCAAACACATCGAAGTAGATTGTCATTCTATTCGTGAGGCATATGATGCTTGTGTCATCACTCTTCCACATATAACCACTGAATTCCAAATTGCTGATGTGTTTACTAAAGCTCTCTCCCGACATCGTCATCACTTTCTTATTGACAAATTGATGCTTGTTGATCATCCAACATCAATTTGAGGGGGGATATCAATGGCAGATATTATGGCCTATCAAATATGGAATTTACTTTGCCATAATTGTGCTATCAATGGCAGATATTATGGCCTATCAAATATGGAATTTACTTTGCCATAATTGTGCTAATTAGCTGTGTATATATTATTACCTAGAGTAGATTATTTGTAATTAGTACATACTTAAATTAGATTATCAGTAATTAATATGGTAGCTATATTTACTTTGTTACTAAAGATAAATTGTAAAGCAATTCTATTTAATGAGAAAGCTCCGGAGAAGAAAGGGACACTTTTTTCTGGAATTTCAAAGCTGTTTTGTCAGATCTGGCCATTTTGAGTTGTCTCCATGTCGCTGCAAAGATAGGAGCCATCAGTGAGTTGGGATAAAGAACAGGATCTTGCTGTTGCGGCCTTCTTTTGGAAAACAGGAGGTGGTGAAGCTGGGCTGGTTGAGAGCTATGTGGTATCCTTGCTGAGGCAGGGTGAAATGTGGGTCATGCTAACAATGAAGCCCCTGGAGAAGCTTGCTGCACGAACAGTGAGGGCATGGGTCTGTGAGTGATGAGGGTGTTGAAGAAGCACATGGGCATGGTGAGGACAGTGTTGAGGAATCACTACTTGAGCGAGGAGAGAAGTGGTGGAGAAGGAAGGTTGACAGTGGTCCCTAAGGGAATAGCACTTTGGAAAACCTTTGCCTAGAAAGGGTGATTCTGATACATAAAATTTGGGTAGAAAAGTATTATATTACCTTAATAAAATTACCATCAATCAAATACCTCTAACAATGATAATGATGATGACTATGTACAAGTGGGATCTCCTCCTAGAGCTTTCTTTTTTCACTTTGTTGCTCTCTGTAAATTGTTCTTTTTATTGTTTTCTTACATCCCTCAACTTTGCTTTGCATGTAAATTTGTCCAAGATAACTATTAGTTGTTCTACTCGTAGAAAATAAGTTATGGTATACTCCGGAGTGCACTGGTGTCGGTTCAGATGGACAAGTAGGGCCTAGTGCTAGAGCATTTCATGTTGCTATTGCTATCGACTGTAACATGTTTATCTTTGGGGGGCGTTCTGGTAGCAAAAGGTATGCATTTTTCTTTTGTTTCTTTTAAGATAATGCGACACAAATATAGATTTTCTAATTCTTTTATTATTTTCTATTCAGAGTAGGTGACTTTTGGATGCTAGATACAGGTATAATTTATTTGTTTCTTGTCATAGCTTGTAAGCTCTTTAAGAAGTCTCATTATTCAATACTTAAGCTTAATCTATCATAAATTGGTAGGATCATTCTGCATTGAGCCTCTTTTTTCTTTTTCTTTTTTTTTTTGTTATGAAATTTAATTGGGTTTTCTTCCCATTAGCATTTCTGAAGGTAAATCTTAAATCAATAATTTCTTTGAGTTTTAGTAGTTTTTAATTGCTGCTGATCTAAATTTTCAGTTGATTTTCTATCATTTCTGTGCCAGCACAATTTTTCTGTGCTCAACATCTCACTCAGTAGGTTCTACTGTTTCTTAGGTTTTCGTAAATTTTATCTCTTTGCAAATTCTGGAAAGTATTCCAAGAATAAAAGTACATGCTTCATACTTTGTGATATAGCACTAAATCGAACACTTAAATTTCATAGAAAATTATGACAAAATTGATGAAATGCATAACTATATCATAAAGAGTAAAAGAACCCCACACAAAAATTATCCATAGGAAAATTTTATTAATTGAAACTGAAAAATACATTGTAGCAAGAACACTTCTATAGACTTGAGTACAACCAAACTAAGAGAGAATTACACTAATTGGCAAATATAATCACTCAATCAAATCCCTACTAAATTAAAATATACCTATTGAAATTATTACCAAATTAGAAGATACCTATTAAACTTCTACCAAACTAAAAGATACTAACTTTTTGACACCCTAATAACACCAAACTTACAACTTCATTAAAATGTCACTTCTTCTAAATTGTAGATCTTACCCAACTCAACTTTTAGAAAATCTAAAAACTTTTAAAATCCATCCATCCCTAATTTAAATTAATCTATCCACCTCTACATATTCACTACTAATTAGTACCTACTCTAATTAATAACTTCTTGACACCATAATAAACAATTATCAAAATTACAACTTTATTAAAAAACTAATTCTCCTAAATTGGTGATCTTACACAACTCAACTTTTAGAAAATCTAGAAATTTTTAAAATTTATCAATCTATAATTTAACTTAATCTATCCACCTCCATGAAGGAGAGCCTTGGTGTAACGATAAAATTGTTGTCGTGTGACTTTGTAGTCATGGGTTTGAGTCGCAAAAATAACTTCTTGCAATACAAGATAAGACTGTGTGCAATAGATCCAATATGACCTTACCCTTCCCCAAACTTGCATTGGCAGGTGTGCACCGAGCTGCCCTTTTATCCACTCCACCTATTGACGGCTAATTAATGCCTTCTCAAAATTAATATCCAGCCTTTGTTTCTAACAAATCCACCCCATTTCCTCCTAGTTCACAAACTCGTATGCAATTTATCTTGATGACAATAGCAAAGGACATATTGAGAAAGACCTCTAGCCTTATGTCGTACACAAATATGAGAACACTAATTACTCAGGGAATCAACATCTAAATGCAAATTTAGTAAAGAAAATCCCAAAGAAAGGTGTTTATTCAAATAATACTTCTTCAACATATATATATAAAAGGTGGGACAATAAAATAAAATGATTACTTATAAAATATATATATAAAAGAATAAAGTTAAGAAGGACAAGTAGGGTTGGGAGGGACATAAAATTATATCCTTTACCCACTTTCCCCCTACATATGCGGGACATCTTTTTGTTTTTATCCTTGCCTTATTTACTTGAGAGGGTGGGGCGAGGCAACCTCAATTGAGTTGAGGCGGGTTGTGATTATGATGCAAAAAATTCCCATCCCGACCCTTGTGACTACATCCTTTCCCTTTTACTTGATCAAAGTGCCTTGCCTTTTCTCTTCTCGTTTTCTATGATTTCTTTCCCTCACCCTTGATGGACAAATGGAATCTTGTGGAAATTCATGGGGAGGACTAATTCATGGGTCAGCACATACTGATACGGGAGGAGACTAGGTGAATCTCATCTAATATAGTCGGCATAAGCGGCGCATTAGAAGATTACCTATGCCATCTAATTCTTCATATGGAATGACAAATTTTAGTGGCACAACATGAAATTTCAATGGTCACATTGTGTAATCTCAAACTTGTTTGCCTGTTGTTTATAGATTATCAAATATTATGTTAGGCATTTCTTTCTACTGCATATTTAATCCATGCTCTTCTGAGTTGGCAACTGATATTTTGAAAACACAAATAGCTTTTTTCCAAATAAGTTGCAATTTTAGTGTATCTTCCAGATATATGGCAATGGTCGGAACTAACCAGCTTTGGTGATTTGCCATCTCCAAGAGAGTTTGCTGCTGTTTCAGCAATAGGAAACCGGAAAATTGTTATGTATGCATAATGATATACGCTATTTCAATTCTTGCTAGATGCCTTAGGTGCCATGTTCAACTCTTACTCTAAATGTAGGTATGGCGGATGGGATGGTAAAAAATGGCTTTCAGATGTGTACATCATGGATACAAGTAACTACATTCTCTTGAGTGTTGTTTGATTCTGGAACCTGCAATTATTATTATTATTTTTTGAATGAACCATAACTCTTGGTTGATGGTTAAAACAATTAAGTGTCACTTGAGTGGATGGAATTATCTATTACTGGCTCAGCGCCACCACCAAGGTGTGGACACTCTGCAACAATGGTTGAGAAGCGATTGCTAATTTTTGGTGGAAGAGGTAAAGTATTCTTTCTTTCTTGAATCAGAGAAGCCCATTGAAATTGCTGCAAACTTTTGAGATTTTCCTTTGGCTGCTAAATTCAGTCCATGCCTTATTCAGAATGAGAGTAATTCTTTTCTACTGATTCACCTGTGTTGGAACTTTAATGTAATATTGGGTAATTCATGCGCAGAACTTGCTCTAATACCCAACTCATTGAAATCTCAGCATTATGCTAGTTGTATAAATGTCTCTCCTGTTCTTTTGAGGAGGTCCAATTAACTAACATTTGTCAGTCATTTAATTTGTGCATATGATTACTGACAGTTCTTAGCTCATATTTGACAGGAGGCAGTGGGCCTATTATGGGTGATTTATGGGCCTTAAAGGGTATTATTGATGAAGGTAATTTATCACAAGATAGTCATTTAGTTTCCACCAAACACTTTGTGAAATGCATTATAATACTCAGTGTCATCATATCTAGACTTGCCTTGTCTGGTGAAATATCAATGTTCCACTAATGAATATGCTTGCAATTTTGATTTATTTCTGTATTTTTTTTTGTCTGATCTTCCTCTAACCTTGACTGTTTTGCTTGTCGAAGAGAATGAGACACCAGGCTGGACCCAGTTGAAGCTTCCTGGACAAACTCCCTCTCCAAGATGTGGTCATACAATAACATCTGGAGGGCATTATGTATGTATAATTTGATGATAACTAATTCATTCTTGTTTCACTCTCTTATAGTGACAAGAGATAGATGAATACTATGCGTGTGATAGCTTGAATGAGCTCCCACAAATATTTTGCACATTCGATGTGTGTACTTAAGTTTCATAAATAATGATGAGAATTGAGTAGTAGCTGCCAACATGTTAACTAGTGTCTTCAATTTATGTAGTCATTGGATGTGAACTTGCTAATTTTAAAGTTTTCTATTTTGACTTCGTATTGTTTAATTTACTTCTGTTAGTTTCTTTTCAAGAACATGGCTGAGACCAGTAATTCATTTTGTGAGGGTTGAAATGAAAATAAGTGGGGAAAATACCCTAAGACCAAAAAAAAAAGGTAGAGAAAAGCGAAGGATAAATAGTTAGAAACAGCTAAGAGAGTAGTAGCAACTCAGAATTTGTTGCTGCAGTATGTCCTATATGCTGGTTGCTAAAAGATAGCCTTCTTATGAACCAGATAGACACTCCACTATAATAAGATAGCAGCAACAAGTTGGGGGCATTTGAGCCTGAAGTACTCACAATCCTCCAACATGCGAACTGAGTTTGAGAAAACGGGAGACCTACCAATTACCAAAATATGTATTCAGTTTGTGCAGTGTAGTCAACTTGTGAAAAGATGATAAGCACCTTTATCCTTGAAATGCAGAAGCAATACCAGTTTGAAATATAAGGCTGCTTGATAGTAGGTGGCCCTGCTTAGAAGGTCAACCTAAATGTAATAACCATGCAAAAATTCTCATTCTAAGTGGAGCCGTACACTCCGTATCCATTTTACCCCGCCCTCTTTCTGAAAAGAACAAGTGTATCATCTTGATAAAAAAGAGACCAGATGATTCACATCACCATTTCAGATAATTTGGTCCGATAAACCAGTATGGAGCACACCAATACGGGATCAGAGAGCTTTCACTTGCTTGAGATGAAATACTCAAGACACTAGGAAGTAGGAAACCTTGAAGAGGCAATTGTGTTAATTAGTTTTCCAGCTGAGCAAGTTTGTGTGATTGTTCCTGTTTCTAAATTGTTTATACCTAAAGTAGAACAATACTTTCAACAATGCTTTCTGAATGATGCCCATTGTTTACTTTATTGTGTATGCTAACAATCTTGATTTTCAACAAAGGAGAATTATGTAACTTTGTTAAGATCTTTTTATTAACCTAAATGCTTACAAAGGTTGTTCATATTTCCAATGTTTACTGTAGTATATGGTATTTCTTTATCTTTTGGCCTTTAGTTTTCTTTGGTATACAAATAAGAAAATGAAGCAAAGAAAAAATATAGTCCCTTGCATATATTCTTGCCTTTAGCTTGTAAAATTTCTAGAGACACCATATTGTAATTTGTATCCTTCTTCCCTCTTATGCATGCGTGGTTGAATGGCCAAATTTGTTGCATTTATTAAATTGTATATTCCATTGACACGTTTTGTCTGCTATTTGCACAGTACTGCTCATTTCTAACCAGCATCATATCCAACTTATCTTTCTAAACACTATACAAACATGTGTTCAGCTGTTGCTGTTTGGTGGACATGGTACTGGAGGCTGGTTGAGTCGATATGATGTCTATCACAATGACTGCATCATTCTTGACAGAGGTAAAAGTTTATAATGAATCAATTATTATTTGTATGCAACAATGGCGGAAAAGGTATCACTAATGCTTTATTAGGTAGATTCTTGGTTGCATTATCTGTCACATGGAGTATTATGATTTTGTGTTCTCTTGCATATTTCTTAAGACTTGACATATAGAAGAATTGAAATTTGTTTCATTGTGAATTCTTTCATATTGTTTCTTTTTCCTTTTTTTTTTCAAACCATGTTCTGTATTTATTTGCCATCCGACGAAAAAGATCCTTGCGAGGGGTTTCAATTTGTTGCTAGAACATACATAAAGTACAACTTTTGACCCACGTAATGATGCTATGCCTTAATTTTAAAAAGTTGTTACTTTATTTTCTGCTTTAAGCTTTTATAATTTTGCATCTTTGTGCAAGCATGACTAGTGCCTCAGTCCAGGTCAGCAAACATGGTCACTCAGATTTAGAGGTGTAGTGAGCGAGACTACATGCTTTGACCACACTTTGTATTTTATATTGTTGGGAGACTTATTGAACTTAAGGCAGTTTTATCTGTGCACTTGCATAGTACCATCTCTGGTGTTTAGATGAAGTTTTGATGTACAAGTGCTCACTTCCACTGTTACAGTGTCTGTTCAATGGAAACGGTTAGCTACTAGCAATGATCCTCCTGCACCTCGGGCATATCATTCCATGACTTCTATTGGTTCTCGATATCTTTTATTTGGTGGGTTTGATGGGAAAACCACGTTTGGCGACATATGGTGGCTTGTTCCAGAAGGTATTTCATGCCGCTCTTTAAAATTCTACTATGCCGCGACAGTTTTTTATCCATGATATTTTTCATAGGAAGATATTTGTATGTGTGGACTTACGTTTGCTGCTTTCCTATTCCTTCTTTGACAGATGATCCTATAGCAAAAAGGTTGCAGTCTGCTCCAAACCCTCCACCTGAAATCAAGCCCGTTGAAATGATGGATGGGTTAGCAGAGTCCTTGCCAAAGGTAAATAAACATTGCAACATGAACTAACAATTTCTGTCTCATAGATCATTTGTTAGGCTTTTGGTTGACAACGCAGAACTTTTTATGTTTATTTTGAAGGAAGTCCAGAATGAGCCATCACCCGTAGTTGAATTGCAAAAGAAGTTAGGGATTATGCTTTCTTCTTCTACTTCTCAGGTTCCTGTTGATGTACTAGTAAACGTTTCATTATTTGTGCTGGTGGAGAGTGACATTCTATTGTTTTCTATGATAGACAAATATTGTGGAAGAAGTGAACGACGAAGAACTAATTGAATTATCATCAAAGTTAGCTGGAGAAGCATTGAGTACTCCAGGTCATTACATGTCCATTCAGGTAGGTGTGGTTTATTGGATGAGGTTCTATGCCATTTGTCTTATATGTGGAATAAAATTATTGGTCTGTAATTAGATACTACGCGAATATTGGAAAAATGCAAGTGCAAGTTCGATCCAGTTGCAAGAGCTTGGACCACTTTTGCGAGATTATCAGCGTCTCATAGTTAATCAGCTGTATGTTTTCTTTTCTCAATGAGTCACCTTTCTGATTGTCTTTGCAGTGTACTATTGTTCTTTCTCATTAGAATGCTATACTTGGGAACAATGAATCATAAAATATAACTTATATTCTCTATCCCAATTAGCAATGTCTTGAAATTAAGTCCATCTTGTTTCCTACATGATGTAACAACAATAGACAAACCTTGCCCCCAGAGCAATGGTGCAGCGGTTGGATGTCTTCTCAGTTTCCCATACATTTAAGAATCGAGTCCCAGTCCTAGTTTCGATGAATTATTAGATGAATTTTCCTTAATAGACAATTGGCCTAAGAACGCTCTCAACTAAAAAAAAAATTGAAAAAAAACGGTAGACAAACCTTGAGTTAACAGAGTATCGGTACAGGATCAAGACTGGAACTATGTAGGGATTACAATAGTATATCCTTGAGTCTAGTAAAGATGATTAACATGAAGCCTATAAAATATAAAGTTAATATGTTGTGTCCGCTAATTTCTTCTCTTACAAAATTGGAGGCCAAGTCAAGAATCTATTTTCGACGACTCGGCCTATCTGATTAATTTCCTTCATTTACGTTTTTCAAGCGATCTTTTGAATATTGTTGGACTGAAATTTTACAGGGAATATCTTATATCTGATATACCGTCAATCACAACGAACCTTACTAGACAACACCGTTTTTTCCATTTGAAAAGTGCTTCCCAGGTACAGTTCCCAGTGTTCTTTACTCATTTTGAGTAGTGTCATTTACTTGTCTTTATTTCTTTCTCGAGTTTGTTTTCTCAAGCATCCCAGTTGAACGGATGGTAGCTTCGCTTGGGATCAATGTATGCAGTAATTTGCAGATTCAGATGTTACATTTCCGAGACTTGCTAATTTGGTGTATAGAATATTGCAGTTGCGTATGGATGACATACCTAAGCTTCTGGACGAGTACAGACAATTGGTCTCTTAATTTTGGAAGGTGGCTTGTATTTGTCATAAAATCAAGGTGATTGTTGTTTACTGGAGGATTATTTTATTAATAAAATAAATGCCAACTATAAATAAAAACTTTAATTAATAATTCTCCTGCCATTCGTGCTACTGCATCTAGGCTTCTGTGGGCACAGTGTCCTTCATGGAGTTGTTCTTCAAAGTAGAAAAACGGTGTCTCTGGAGCTACTCAATCAGAATTTGCAAGCTAGCAGTCAGCAATAGTTCCCTGGGCGATCCGTGATAAAATTTACTCTCAATAACTCAATGCCTTTAAGCAGCAGTTAATGAGATGGGAGGCATTCTTCATGTTCAACTTTCACACTTTTAATTACTCCCATTTGTGGACTTGGTCATGGTGATTTCTGTTTTAAATTGAATTCGATAAATATTAGGACAAAAAGTGTCATGTAACTGATTAAAACATTTTGTTCATTTCAACGCGCTACTTCTTGTGGTGGACTGCACTAGACACCATTCTTTTTCATCATTTGTTGCTAAAATCCAGTTGTTTTTTTAGCTTATGTAGGGATTTACTCATCAGCCTCTGTTGTAGCTAACCCTTCAAGTCTCAATTCTTCCTTCATCCGCTGAAGCGTTGCATTCTCTGAGAGGTCTCCCATTTTTCTGGTTGATATGCAAGCTCGTGGGATAAAGATAAAGAGATACCAGATGGAATCCCAATGCTCCTCCTATGCATGAACAGGTCCACAGTTCAAATAATCTCTATTTTTTTTCCCTAGCAAATGCATAGTAGCTAACTGTAACATCTTCTGTTCCAACAAGTTCAAATGGTCTTTATGTTTTCTGGCAAATGCATAGTAGCTAATTGTAACATTTTCTGTTCCAACAAGTTCTCAGTGAAAATTTTTAACCCAAACTTATGCTTCTAAAAACAGTGTACGCCGTGGTGAATAATTCCACGTACCAATTAGCATGTTGTTCGTATGACATTTCATATTCCTTAAAGCAATATAGTGGTTTTCATTAAAATTCTGAATTACTTGACCTCGTTGAACTTGAACTAACACTGCATGCAGAAATTGTCTTCGTACCACCAAGCGACTGCAGCAGAGATGGTGAAAAATCACACATCAATCGAGTGGACCTGCCATCCTCCAGAGGGGACCCTGAAGCAAAGCTGGTGCCAGTTCCCTCCCACAGGACTCTGTCCCTCCGGAAAGCAGCAGGTAGAGATGCAAAAGTCTAAAAGCACACTAGAGGCAATAGAGAAAAAGGGAGCGGAGCAAGTGAAATGTCAAATCGATGATCAGCTGTAAACACAGACAATGGTTACTATGAGGCCGGGCTTCTCCACCGACCAGTACCACCACCTCAACAGATTTGATGGATCTCCCCAGAGCTGATTGTGGGGGCGCAGCAGAGAGAGAAGTCCCCTCCAACACGACAGTGCCAACTGCCAACCAAGGAGCTCCCCGGAGCGCTCACTCTCTCGAGCAACATTATTGATGGAGCGGAAAGGGAGCGTGCGAGGGCCCCCACGAAAGAAGAGAGTCCCTGCTTCACAGGCCTGTCGGTTAGTATGACATCCTCACTCCCTTTCTTCGGTATCAATCCACATCGATTGATGCCTTCCTTGCATTTTCACCAAATGACTGTTTGTTTATCTCCTGCTGTCAAAAGCTTACTCGTAAGGACCACACTCACTCACTCACTGCTGCAAACGCGGACAAATAGTACAGATAGTACTGCCATGCCCACACACCACCACCAATCGCTTTCACTGTCAGTGCCTACTAATTACACTGGTTACAAACATACCAATTATCTTGATCGCCATTCCATGTGTCTGAAAAACATATTGTCTAGATTGACTTAGGACTACGCCACTGCACGAGGGGTCACGTGGTCTTCAGCTCTCCATGGTCTCTTTGCTGTCAGGAGGACCCTCCTTTCCTTGCCTGCTAGTTTGTTGTTATTATTATCTTCTCCTCTTTTTCAAGCTGGATGGAAGATGGAGGTTGAGTTGTAGGAAATGGCAGTGGCTGAACACTAATCATTGCATATTTCGTTGACAAAATAGTTGCAGTTTCAGGATTTGAAGTGGCACGGTGGTTGGATCCAGGTAGATTTCTGATCAGAAATGATTGATGCTTATTTATACATATTTGGTTCGGATGACTACTACTTGATTGGGTGGAAAATTTAAAAAGTGCACCTTTTTTTTTTAAAACATCAACGAGGATATTTTTATTTTATTTATCATTTAAAATACACCCTTGTAATGTTAGGATCTCAACATCCAATGAAATCAAGAATTCTAGTGTGGTCCTAGCATAGGTGGGACACCGTATTCGTCCCATTGCACTTTATTTATCATCCAATTCACATCATCCTTAACGACTAAAATCTTCATAGCATGAATATCTATGTACCTTGTGGGTGCAATTTTATGTTTAACAAGGATAACAATTCGTGCCTTAAGAACATTGTCACGAAAAATAGTACTGTAAGGATTGTTACCCTTGTCGCGTGCTTTATCTAAAACCTTCTCTTTTCCTTTTTCTTTGGAGGGCGAAACTTCTTCTTTCCTCGATCTTTTCATCCTTGCTTTGAATTGGAATGAAGAACACGCCTTTGAGGGCAAGACAGACATATATTCTAGCAAAGCAATGAAGGGTTTGGGACTTGAGGAAGTGGATCTAAGGTTTGTAGAGGAGATTCGAGGTTGGAGATGAAGGATTTAAGGCTTCTCGTGTTGGCATAGGCAATAGAGTATTGAGCACGAGTCATGGATTTAAACAAGCGGTGCACGACACGGCCATGTTGGGGAACATGGGTGCCTGTGTTTTCCAACAGAAAGGAACATGGGTCGTGCCATTGGGCACGGGCACCTGCATTTCTCCAACAGAAAGGAACACGGGTCGTGCCATTAGACATGAGCCCTGTGTTTCTTCAATAGAAAGGAACACAGGTCGTACCACTGTGTTTAGTTCCCAATTGGGATTGTCATTTCCAAATTTCATTTGATGACCGACAAATTGGAATGACTAGATTGAAACTACTTCAAAACAAGATTGCACACTTGAAAATGGTAAAAATCTAGGAAATGAAAAGCTTGGGTTGTCTCCCAAGAAGCGTTTGTTTAAGATCATTAGCTCAACTCCTTTCTCAAAACTCAACTTGGAGCCTTAGCTTTGAGGGGTTCCTCTACCACCTCCAAGTGTTCCAAATTTGAAAGCTTATTCTCTTGGTGGAGCTTTTGCTGGAATAATGTATTTGTTGAACTTTAGAGGTTCTATACTCGGCTACGTATCTAGAGGCTTTTCGACACGCCCCTCCAATTGATCAGAATTTTCTTCTTCTCCCTTGCATTCTTCATGTAAATCACTTGACAATTTAGAGAGGTCAAATTCAAACTTGTTGGTTTCCATCGCAAAGGAAAATTTGTGATTTTTTACATCGATGATCACTCCTGCGGTTGCTAGGAATGACCTTCCAAGTATGATTGGAGATCTTCCTCCATTTCTAGTACCACAAAATTAATTGACACCACAATTCCTCTAATTTATATCGGGACACCCTCTAAAATTCTCAAGGGATGCCGACAAAAGTGGTCTGCCAACTATAAAGTCATGGAGAAAGACATTAGATTAACACTTGCTCCCAAATCGTAAAAAGTTTTACTTATCTTTTTGTCCTTGATAAAGCATGGAATAGAGAAATGTCTTGGATCTTTTAATTTCGAAAGGTGCTCGTTTTGAATTATGACACTACATTCTTGCAAAGGTTTCATGATTCTCCTTCCTCCTCTTATGAGACATGATTTATTTCATAAATTTGGCAAATTGTGGAATTTGGTGCATAATTTCTAGTAGAGACATCTCTATACAAATTTTCTTCATCATTTCTAAAAATTTGCCAAATTCTTCATCTTACTTTACTTTAGCCAATTTTTGAGGGAAATGGTATTGGTGGTTGATAAGTCTGAATTAGAGGCTTCAACAAAGGATCTTCTTTTGGTTCCTTAGTCTTACCTAAGTCCTCCGCCACCTTGGGAATTATCGTTCTCTTTAGAATAACTTTTTGGTCTATCTTTCATCATCCCCTTTAAATCTTGTAGCACCTTCCCACTCCATAGATTTACTACACTGCAATGTTCAACAGAATTTACTTCTAGCTGCCTTGGAAATTTACCGGGGGTCCTTGCCACTGAATTTGCCACTTGGGTCACTTGAGTATCTAATATCTTTGTGCGATTTGCTAATATGTCAACGGAAACCTTCAACTCTTTGATCATCACTTCATGATTAGAGCCTTGTTGGCAAAATTTATCATTAGCTTCGGATTGAGTTGCAATACATTGCGTCATCATTTTCTCCATGCTTAATTTTTGTGGTTGAGCTTTTGAATTTTGCCTGTACCTTTCTTGGCTTGGGAATTGCCCTTGATTCGTTTGATAAGATAAGTTGGGGTGATTCCTCCATCCTGGGTTATATGTATTAGAATAGGGATTATTTGTCCTTTGATTGAAATTGTTGATTGCATTAACATGCTCCACTTGATTGCTCTGCATGGATGCCAATATTGAACAATTGTCTCATTATGCCCAAATTTCCCATAGACTTCACAAGAAACAACAATAACATTTGAAGGATTCATATTCATCATATCTAACTACTTGCTCATTGCATCTAAATGGGGTGTCATCAAATCCACTTTGTTCAATTGCATCAACATGCTCCACTTGATTGCTCTGCATGGATGTCAATACTGAACAATTATCTCATTATGCCCAAATTTTCCATAGACTTCACAAGAAACAACAATAGCATTTGAAGGATTCATATTCATCATATCTAACTACTTGCTCATTGCATCTAAATGGGGTGTCATCAAATCCACTTTGTTCACTTGATGTATCCTTGGGGGTTGACTGAAAGACTCTTCTCATTGGCCCATTGATGATGATTAAAGGCTACACTCTTTATAATCTTCTCAGCCTATTCAAGTATCTTGTTCATTATAGCTCCTCCAGTAGTTGAATCCAAAGACACTTTTGTAGACTAGGAGATTCCATTGTAAAATGTATGTATAATCAACCATCTTACAAGCCCATGGTGAGGGCATTACTGTAAAAAAACTCTTGTAACGATCTCATTATTCAAATAGAAATTCTCCATCCTTTTGCATGAAATTAGTGATTAAGTGTTTTATATGGGTTATCTTGCTTGGCGGATAGAATTTACTCAAAAATCTTAGTTCACACTGTTCCCATGTGGTTATGTACTCTAGAGGAAGTGATGAGAGCCACAACTTGACTTTGTCCCTCAATGAGAACAGGAACAACATAAGTCGAATTACATCAGCAAAAGCTCCATTTTACTTTAGAGTGCCACATATCTCCAAAAAAAATTCTAGATGCAAATTGGGATCTTCCATTGGGGTTCCATTGAATTGGCATTGTTGAACCATACAAATTAGAGTTGGCTTGAGTTCAAAATTATTTAGCTCTATAGTGGGTCTAGCAATGCTTAATCTAACACCCTTACACTTGGTAATACATAGTCACCAAGAGGCTTGTTGTTGTTAGCCCTGAGTAGATTAGGAATATCTAGATCTTCGTTATGCTCCATTGCTTGATTCTTCCTCAATGTTTGATGGTATGTATGGTCGATCTTTGGATCAAAAGGTTGTAAATCTATTGACCTTGAAGTTCTGTGCATGAATAAGAGTGATTCCTGAAAAGATAAAGCAAAGAAGCAAAGGAAAGACAAGTCCAAGCAAATGTAAACAGTAAAGAAACAGTTTATGTAAGTATCCCGTGGTAGTTTTGATGTGATCAAATCAAGTTAAGTTAGGTCTTGTTATGTTTTGATGCCCTGTGTTTAAGTGAGCAAGAACTTAGGAACACAGGAAGTTGAGCGAAAGATGCAACTAGCCAAAAGGACGATACTGGAGAGAGTCGACGAGCTCGGTGCGTTCGAGGGATGAGGTGCTGCGGAAGAGTACGCTGGCGGATAAGAAGGAGGCGCGCAGCGTTTCCGAGGGACGAGAAGTCGGAGCGGAAGGTTGTCCGATAAGGTCAAAAAATGGGTTCGGATGAGCCTTATTCCGAATGACTGAAATCACCCAAGCGAGTGGAGCTAGAGCGGAAGACCCGGAGGAAAAGTCAATCAGAGGTTGTCTGTGCTCCTGGCGCCCGGACCTAGGGTGACCCAGGCATGCGCCCTGGTCGAGCTGGAACAGCTCAGTCCGGGCGCCTAAACCAGTAAATTTATCAAAACGCGTGCTGTTGTGATCTGGTGCAACGAGGATAAAATTCTATCCACGTCCAGGCGCCTAGAACCCTTCCAGGTGGCTATAAATACAACCCTAATCCCAGAAGCTAAACAACACTAAAAAATACAGAGAAGAATACTTGTAAACGTTCTACCTTGAGTTTAACTTTGTAATTGTGAGCTTTGATTACTGTAAAAGGCTTCTCCGCTTGAAGGAGATTTTAGTGGATTTTTCAATGTCTTGAATTAACAATCACCTGATTACAAACTAGGTAAAAGATCTGTGCCTCTTTCTATTTCTAATTTCTTAATTAGTTTCTTTTATGCAAATGTTTATGTTAATTAAGCTATAAAAGTTTGAGAAAGATATTGATTTTATTTCAGACAATTCACCCTCTCTCGCCAGTCTCCAAGGGACCAACAGTCTAATCTAATCAATCTAAATTTCAACTAATATCAATCAAATTTAGTTCCCGACAATGACGCCAAAAACTTGATGTGAGTAAACTACAAGTGCACGGTCGGGCTGTCAAGTAAAAAATATCGAATCCATAGAGACTGGTGACTGAATACTAGCTTATTAAATAGATTTAATTATTCAAACCTAATCAGAGATGTAGTGTATCATAAACACAGAAATCAACCGTTAAAGCAAAAGAGAAAACAGATAGAAAAGGTAGCTAGCTCATAAGGATAATAAAGGCAGTAATGTCCAATCAGAGGGGACCCACTCAAACAGTAGCAATGCAACAGAAAAACAGTAGCAAGACATAAATTGATGCTAACAATCGGAGAAAGAGCGATTATAGGACTTCGGTTTTACTTCTATGCAAGTAAACACTTGATCTACAGTTGAATTCCTATCCTAAATGTTGATTTATGTAGATAGACTATCCTATGTAATTAGTGCAAACTTTTGGAACTATATCGATGCACTAATCTTAATTATCGACTACTTTCGGGGTGGACCAAATTAAGGATCGTAACCTAAGTAGGGCCCTGTCATAAGATCCCACAATCCCTAAATGACCGTTCTCTTACTATGTGACGATGAATTAAGATTAATCCATTAAACTCTATGATAATCTAGGGTTCCTCACGGTATACCGATCTATTTTCGTAGCTGACTCTCCACGTCTCGATTTTCTGAGGGTCGGAGGATCGGATTTTCCTTTCGATTCATCTCCGAATTCCTTGTGATATACAAATCTCATGCTTTTGGCATCGAAATAGTGCAAATATAGTAGATCCGGATCACAAATCACATATCATATAACAAGAAAATTTCAAACATGCTTAGATCAAAAGATATAGTGTTTACATTGCATGAAGTTGCTCCCTAATCCTAGAATCTAGACTTTACCCTATAAATGTGGGGTTACAATCCCAAATCATGATCATAATTTAGAAATCTAATTATAAATTCAGAGAATTAGAGAAATGAGAGAAGTGGCTTAGGCTTGATCGAAGAATCCTCTTCCTAGATGTTCTGGGTCTTCCTCCTTTGCCCAGATGACATGGATGGTCCTTGGATCTCCTCCTCAAGCCTCGGAATCCTTAGATGGTCCCTAGATTAGATCCCCAATCTAAATGGAGGGATCTCCTTAAATAGTGGTTGGAGCTGAAGCCAGACACGGGTCTTGACCGGTGGCACGGGCTCGTGTCGGGTGTTGTTGCTTTAGAGCGCTGATTAGCGCAGGCCGTGTCACTGGGCACGGGCGCCCGTGCTCGCTGCTGGTCATTGAGCACATCCCATGTTATTGGGCACAGGTACTCCGGATTTGAAGTTGAACTGAACACGAGTCGTGTCGCTGGGCACGGGCGCTCGTACTCAGTGCTGGAAACTCGCAACTTGGTCTTCAATATTTTTTTTTTTTCATTTCATTCCGCATCCTAACGCAAATAATGCACAAGAGTAGTATCCCAACATAGAAATATATTGACATAAAGTATAAAGAGATGAAATCATAAAATATTTGTATGCAAAGGAGGTCAAAAGATGCATTGAAACATATCAAAATACCTATATAAAATAGACGCATCATTAGCCACACCCTAAATTAGTTACACCATAGTTTTTCAATAAGTAGGTTAAATATATAATTTCTTAAAATAACTTTGTCTAAGGAAATAGTCATTGCTTAATATCAAAGAAGGTCTTTGTGTCTCACCACGACCTGAAAGTCAATTTTTGAAATGTGTATTTTACTGACTTACGGTTAAAAGTAAATCTAACACAAGGTCAAATTAGCTCCAAAATTCAAACTAATTCTAATCAAGTAAAATTGATAATCATTTCACTAAATCTATAAGGTTAACTTGATTGATAATTTAAAAAGCCTACCTTTTTAGATGATGTCATCTAACCTTCTCTAGGCGCCTCAAAACGTCGCTACATGGCAACCTGACAAGACGGTTCAGGTGCTCGGACCATCTCTGGGCACTCGGATAGGCTTTATAAAAGGTTGCCCGATGCTTCAACTCCAAGCACCTTCAAAGCTTGTTTCTGAGCCATTTCTCTCCTGTTTTTGATTTCGGACTAGTCTCAAGCGGCCTAGGTCGTTAGTTCTTATATTAGTTATCAAAAAAATGCCTAGGTAATATTCTAAACTCAACCTATCATTATTATTGCAGAAATAAATTATTTATTTATATTGGTAGGATTAAGAGAAGTTACTGAGGCTAGTACCTCTAGCAACCCTAGCACTGACATTAGATTCTCTACAAAGGAACTTATGATTAAGTTTTTATCTACATCATTCATACCTCTGCATACGAGATATCTCAGTAGGTCATTTTTTTATGAGATCATGTATATCTATTATAGAAGTGATGACTATTATGTATTAGGTAACCTGATTTATTGTGCTAGCTCGGTTAATACAGGATTGTGTGCTAAGTTGTATAATAACCTAGTTAAGATTGATGACATCACCTACACTACTAGAGTTGCAGGAAGAGACTTTATACTTTCTCCTGCTGTCATTAGGGATCATCTAGGACATAGACATTCATCATCCACAATTTTGTGTTATCCTCCTAAAGATCCTACTCTTATATTATATTAAATACGATATACTTGTATCGTTTTAGGAAGAGAGGTACCAACAGTGAACCAATTCAACTATGTTAGACTTAGGATACAGGACTGTGTCTTGTATATAGTCTTAGTGACTTGCATTTTCCCCTTAATCACTCGGGATGTCGTAATAATGCTACCATTTCATTCATTTTTGTTGTATGCATTATGTCATATGTTAGATATAGATATCAATCTACATATGTTTCATGTCATCATTCACTCATCTAGCATCAGTACTAACAAAAGGGTTGATCCGGCGATAAGAACAGGGGACCCTCGTTGTAAGGGGTCAACGCCACGTGGAAGTCAAAGAGCCGGGCGGTCCATCGAAGAAGGTCGGACCAGCTAGGCCGACCGGAGAAAGGGGGCTGGCCGACCGGGCGGCCTCCCGGTGTTTAGCTGAGGGCAAAAGGCACCCTTATGGAAGTCGAGGTTCCGGCGCTCATTGGGCAAGATCGTAGGGCCGAGCGGACAGCACGCTCGGCCGAAGACATGAAGCATACTGCTAACAGTCGCCACAAAACACATTACCGATAATTTCCCAAGTGTACCATCATACATGACCGGTCGGACGTAAGGCGGTCGTGGGCCGGTCGGATGCACGGCAGGAGTTCGGGGAAAAAGACAAGGGACATCTTCTGACAGCTGGCGGACTTCGTGATATGGTCATACTCCAAATCACGCGACGTGGGGCTCCGTTGTCCCATCGAGGACATGCTTGGACTGTAGCAGTATGGGTCAGGTAAGCTCACTGACAAGCCCTTACTGGGGTATGGGCCACGGACACGTGTACACCTCGATATGTGTGCACTCGCTTCTCCGCTGCCCTATATAAAGGCCCTCATCCGTCGCCGGAGGTACGCGTTCTAATTCTTCGAGAGCCACTTTTCACTGCTTGCTTGCCTGACTTGAGCGTCGGAGGGTCGCCGCCGGGAACTCCTTCCCGGCCCGACTTCTGTGCAGGTTCGCCGGAGCTTCGTGTAGCCAGTCGAAGATCCACACCAGTAGCCGGGGAGCGCCACGTGCCCAACGTCCGTTGGTTCAGCATTCGGACAGGATCAAATTGGCGTGGAGCTTCGTGTAGCCAGTCGAAGATCCACACCAGTAGCCGGGGAGCGCCACGTGCCCAGCGTCCGTTGGTTCAGCATTCGGACAGGATCAAGGGTTTATATGTCCTACTGTCATATTCTGACATCATTACTAGCCTCATTAGGGATTGATGTCACTATAGGTGATGTCATATCTATGCATGAGTTTGATACGATAGGTGCTAGTAAGTTTTCATTAGCTAAAATACACATATATAGTAAAAATGCCATGTCATGGAGAAAGGGAGACTAGCCTCAGCTTAGACCAGTATAGTAGAGGAGGAAAAGCTTGATTTTGACATCACAGACTTTTCTCAACTTACTTCACCTCCAACTACCTTTACTTTAGAAGAAAGGATGATCAAACTCGAGTGGTCAATCACTAGTCTTCAGGTGTTAGTCACCCGTCTTCATCAGACTATAGTTAGTGAGTTGTAGATACTAGAAGAGCAACAGTAGATCCAACATCTTTAGATAATGGTGATGTTCCGATCTTGGAGCTCGAATCACCCTCTTCCACTTACCTTAGTAGACTAGCAGTCCTCAATATACAGATTGACACTTCTATTGTATCGAGCATTGTATTTGACTACGACTTGACTTGATTTTTCTATACTTTGACTAATATTGACTTTTATTGACTCACATTGACCTTTCTCAACTTAACCATAACTTAGGAATATTCTTAGGAATGTGCTCAACAGGTTTTACTTATGTTTTTTTAAAAAATTTATTTTTTCAGAACTTATTTTCAAAACCTATGTTTTTAAAACTTATAGGGTTTTTACTTGCAATTTAGATTTATCCTAGGTCCTACTATAGAAAACATGAATCATATTATGGTTACCTTGCTTATATACTGACCCACTTAGAAAGGCATGAATACTTAGGTCTAACCTTAGATTTTAAATGTTTATATCAGTATATCATCATAAATCTGGATAAAAAATTTAAAATCAATCAAGTTGAATGATTCTTCATAATAAATGACTTGTTAGAAATTTATACTTAACTTACTAACTTAATGATAGCTGCTATCTTATAAAAGTCAACTAGAAATAAAAGTTAGATATATGATAAGGATCATTTAATATGTGATTTGTTTTCAAATATTATATTTTCTAAAATCATGCTCTTAAACTTATCTAAATAAAAAAATAGTTATATCAAGTCTCGTTGATAGAATAACTCTAATTGTCTTCGTCTGAGATGTATTGAAGTTGAACAAAGTCTTTGTCTAATTTTAGTTACTTAAATTAATAAAATCATCTACTACATCTATTAATGATAATATTAGTATTTCAATAAATTTTGGGATCAATTTTTTAGTAGATACAGAATATTTTATTAGGTGCATGATCTCTCTCGTACAAATGGTAGCTATAGTAGGACAAAATATCCCCGTGATCTACCTGAATATATCTTATCATGGGACCTACAATATTGGGTTGTTTAGATGAGTGATATCACATATTTTTCTATGAATAGGAATCGGAATGAGAATCATTGTATTATGGAATGAGAATGAGTATGAGCATGAATATCATTGTTAAAAGCAATGTTTGGTTACTTGCATATTTTCTATCGGAATAAATCAAAATTTCTTTTTTTACCCTTAAAGGAAAATAAGAGAAAAAATTAGATGTGAGAGAAAGATGAATGTGAGAGAAAAATATGATGAAAGAGAATGATGTGAGAGAAAGTGTGATGAGAAAGAATGAAGAGAGAGAAAGTGTGATGAGAGAAAATGAGAAAAGAGAGTGTGATAGGAGAGAGCATGATGAGAGAAGATGAGAGAGAAAATATGATGTGAGAGAAAGTATGATGGGAGAGGATGAAGAGAGAGAAAATGTAATGAGAAAAAAGAGGAGAGAGTGTGTGATGAGAGAGAAAGTATGGTGAGAGAAAAAGTATGATGAGAGAGAAAGTGTGATGAGAAAAAAAGAGAACAGTGAGTGTGATGAGAGAGATTGAGGAGAGAGAAAGTATCATGAGAGAGAAACTATGATGAAAGAGAAAGTGTGTTGAGAAAAAAAAGAGGGAGTGTGTCAAGAGAGATTGAGGAGAGAGAAAGTGTGATGAGAGCGAAAATGTGATGAGAAAAAAAGAAAAAAGAGTGTGATGGGAGAGAGTGAGGAGAGAGAAAGTATGATAAGAAAAAAAGAAGGAAGAGAGTGCGATGGAAGAGATTGAGGAGAGATAAAGTATGATGAGAGAGAAAGTGTAATGAGAAAAAAGAGAAAAGAGAGTGTGATAAGAGAGATTAAGGAGAGAGAAAGTGTGTGATAAAATGATGAGAGAGAAAATATGATGAGAGGGAACAAGGAGAGAGAAGTGATATGAAAGAAAAAATAAATAAATATATTTTGATATTTGATATTAATGAAGAAAATTTTAGTTTTAGGTCAAGGGTATTTTTGGAATAAGAAAATATTTTGATTGATGAAAATAGGGTAATGACTCATTGAAGGGGAGGTACATGGGAATGAGTCATTACCCAATTTCAAGGATTCATTCCCTTATTTGTATTCCTATTCCTATAATCCAAATATTAACAATGACAATCAATGATTATTATTCTCATTCCCCACTCCTATTCCCCTAAACCAAACGCTCCCTTAGTATTCTAGCCCAAGGGCAATGGTGCAACGATAGGATACTCAATTTCTCATATATTTAAGGATCGAGTCTCAGTTTCGGTGAATTAACGGATGAATTTAGACGGTTGACTTAAAAAAGTTGAGTTGATGGGTCACCCATGCGAGTGCTTTTTCATTTACATTGGTGGTCGGTGGAAAATTTTTATGAGATTTGACCAATCATCCTTGCAGTCAATTTATTCCTAGACTAATATGAAGGAGGTAAATTACGGATGATTATTAACTATTAGTATAATGACTAAGACATAAGGAAAAATATACTCGGACAAGTCAAATTTTGATCCCATAATTTAATATGACAACCTTTTATATCTCAATCATCATCGTACAGTCTTGAGAGTACGTTGCGAAATTATCGTAGCTTTGCTTTTAGCTTGTTTCTGGAACATTATTTATGTTTATATGTACTTAAACTTGGTAAAATTAAGAAAAAAAAAATAAAAGCATAAAATGACCTTAGAGACTTTAGAAATACAACATATTGGCCACTTTTTAATTTTGAGTAAGGTTCATATATTATTTTTTAGTCAATATTGCTATACGAATCTAAATTAATCAAAAATAAAAGTAAACACAGAGGACAATGATGTGGTGATGGTAAAGAGTCTCACCCCGCTACCATGATGAGGACAATGATGTGGTGATGGTAAAGAGTCTCACCCCGCTACCATGATGAAAGTCAAAAGTTAAGATGATCAATATGTAGATGGTATCGATTGATCGGGTGACTCATATCACGATCGAGTAAAGGGCCCCGACCTGCCATCGCCTCGACACGGGGAACAATCAAACAATCAACGCTTAGGGGAGACAATGTGCAGGAACCAAGCCGAGCGGCTACCTCTCTCGGCCTGACAATAGAGGTGCAGAGTTCAACACTGGCCGAGTGGCTACCCCGCTCGGTCTGGCGACATGTTTCGACCGAGCGGCTATCCCGCTCGGTCTGGCAACAAGCTTCGGCAATAACCGAGTGGACCTCGGGTCGAGCAGACACATGGAGGAACAGTCAGGTCCGGGCCGACCAGACGGGACATCAGGGCGGCGGGATTCCGGTCGAGTGGCCAACCTGCCCGGCCTAGTAGTACACTCCTGATATCCATTGATATTCTTTTGGGAGTTGGTGCTGCCAACACCGGGCATGAGCTGCCAGAAGATTGTACGACGGAAGGTTCCACTGTCACTTCAGAGATATACTCGGCCTGTTAAGGTACTATGTTAGGGACACTTTACTGACAAGTCTTTTCATGGAAAACTTTGAGATACGTGCTTGCCTTGGGAAGCGTGCACACGCGCTACCGGAGCTCTATATAAAGGGGGGTCCAAGCATTGGCGGAGGTAGCAATACACGTGATATTCACTATTTGTGCAATAGTTCTTATTGCTCCGCTTCATTCCTCATCGCCAGTAACTGACTTGAGTGTCGGAGGGCCAATGTCGGGGACCCCTTCCCTAGCTCGGCACTGATGTAGTCTGTGTTGCAGGTCCACGCGAAGTCCGCAGGATGTCAGCGTGAGCGCCACATCCCTAGCTTTCCGTCTCTTCGACTTTCGAACAGGATCATATATGGCGTCGTTTGTGGGAACGTCACTTGCATCCGAACCGAGAAGATGGAGGACGCTAGATGACTCACCACCGTGACACTCACCCAAGAGGAGCTTGAGATGCTCATTCAAGCCCGAGCATAAAAAATGATCGAGCAACAATAATAGCAGGCGCTAGTTGATCGGCAAGTGCCGCAGCCTGCAACATTGACAGCTGACAATCGAGCGAGACAGGAAGACCGAGCGGAGCAACTCTCTGTTTGGGGGCAGAATAGAAGGCCGATTGGCACACTGGGGGAGGCGCTCCGCGCCAATCCCCTTTCATCGCGCCTTGTTCCAGACTCCCTCGGAAATAACCCAGGCGCATCAAGAGCGGGGATCGTCTTCGGAGGATGCTCTCGTTCAGGACGTGCGAAAGGGCAAGGTGCCCCGAGGTAATGCGTCACCCGAACGGATCAACCGATAATTCTCAGAGGAGATCTTAGAAGACCCTCTGCCCAGACACTACACCCCGCTGGTGATCGGGACGTACAACGGATCGACCGATCCGGACAATCATCTAAATCGGTTCGACAATGAGGCAACGCTGCACCAGTATACAGACGGAGTGAAGTGTAGAGTCTTTCTCACTACGCTATTCGGATCGGCGCAACGCTGGTTCCGAAGACTGCTAGACGACTCGATACGAAGCTTCAAAGATTTCCGAGAAACTTTCCAGTCGCCAGCAGCCGATGCTACCAGAAGACGAGCATCAACCTCTTTGCCCTGAAGCAAGGGCCCAAGGAAGCGCTCCGATCCTACATCCAGCGCTTCAACCAAGTGGCCATGGACATCCCCTCGGTCTCGTCCGAGATAATGATGAATGCCTTCACTCAGGGACTCGCCGAGGGAGATTTCTTTTTGTCGCTTATTAGAAAGCCGCCCAAGGACTTTGACCACATGCTTAAGAAGGTCAACGAGTATATAAATGTGGAAGAAGCTCAAGCGACCAGAAGGAAAGAGGCGTCGATCGAACATTCGGCGCCGACCGAGCCTCGACCATCAAGCGATCATCAGTCGCCCAAGGGACCGAGGGTCGAAGGAGCGCGGTCGCACCAGGAGACTAGGGCACATGCCGTACAGCATGTGGCGTTCGGTCAGCCGAAGCTGTCGAAGGGAAAGGTATGGGCGCCGATGTTTTGTTCGTTCCACCAGTCAACGACTCACAACATGCGGGACTACCGCGAACTGACATCAATCGTCATCCGACCGACCCCAAGAGGATATCGCCGTTGATCGCCTTCTCCCGATCGGCGATAGAGACATCGGTCTGCGAAGCAGTGAGAGGACGACAGAAGGACGCCCGAGCGGCACCACCAACATCTGCGGAGGGATGACATCGACCCCTTTCGAGCCCCGGCCGAGCGAAATAGACCATCCGCTCGGGAAGAGGAAAATGAGAATAATGCTTCCCGAGGAGAGATAGGCATGATAGTCGGAGGACCGATCGGCGGTGACTCCAACAGAGCCAGAAAGTCGTACTCTCGGCAGTTGGAAATCCATGTCGTAGGATACAGCAAGGAGAAGGCCGAAGGACCCTAGATTAGCTTCGGTCCCAGTGACTTGGAGGGAGTGGAGATCCCTTACGATGACGCACTAATCATCTGAGCGGTAATCGCTAACTACACAATTCACCAAACTTTTATTGATACAGGGAGTTCGGTGAATATTATTGTCAAGAAGGCATTCGATCAGTTACAAATTGATCGAAGCGAGCTGCTGCCCATGACGACCCCGCTGTACGACTTTACGGGGAACGAAGTATTGCCGCTCGGATAGACCTGACTGGCCATCTCGCTCGGAGAGGAGCCTCTGAGGAGAACCAGAGCCACCAACTTCATCGTGGTGGATGCGCTGTCAGCCTACAACGTCATATTGGGTCGGTCGGCCCTCAATGAGTTTTGGCCGGTAATATCTACTTACTGTCAAAAAATCAAGTTCCCGGTAGACGACCGGGTGGGCAAAGTCAAGGGTGATCAGCTGGTCGCTCGGTGATGTTACGTCGAGATGGTCAAGTCTGAGGCTAGGAGCGCTCGAAAGACTCCGCGACTGGAGGTAAATGCGATCACTAAAAAAACCCCTACCTTGGTATACGAAGAAAAGGAGGTCCAGATCCACCCCAGCCGAGCGGAGGCAACATCCTTCATCGCCGCCGACCTGGAGGAGGAGAAGAAGGAAAAGCTGGTAACCTGCCTTAAACAAAATCACGATGTGTTCGCCTGGTCGACACATGAGCTTCCCGGCATCTCCCCAAGCGTGGCTCAGCATGAGCTTCATGTTCGACCGGACGCTCGGCCAGCGAAGCAAAGAAAAAGGGATTTCAGCATGGAGCAGAATGTGATCATCCGGGCGAAGATAGAGAAACTACTAGAGGCCAACCACATTAGGGAAGTTCAATTCCCGATCTGGCTAGCCAATGTTGTGTTAGTCTCCAAGCCAGACAACAAATGACTGCTCTGCATTGACTTCCGTGATCTGAACAAGGTGTGCCCGAAGGACTTCTATCCCCTACCCAGGATAGACCAAATGGTGGACTTGACGGTGGGCAACACGTTGATCTGCATGCTCGACGCATATCAAGGGTACCTGATGTGCGTAGATTGTATACACTTATTTAGCATGTTTTGACGCACATTCACATGTTTTGAGCATGTTTTATCTATGCATTTTCATACTTCCAACTTTGCTTTTAGCATATTTACTCTTTTTGTTCGGAGATCTGCTTTTGTGCATTTTCTATACACAGGAGTCGTATTTGATGAAGGATTTATGATCGTGACCAGATCTGCAAGCAAACCAAAGGAGGAAGGCACCATCTTTGTGTGCCACACGACCCTGCCATGGGGGGTTGCCTAGGCCGTGTGGTGATCACCACCCGTGTGGCTGCAGCAGAGGAGGAAGTGGCCATGGTCGTGTGAGCATCACATGGCTGTGCTAAGTTTTGAAGCCAACAGGAGCCAGTCCGTGTACACCACACGACCGTGCAAGCCCTCTAGAGCTGCAGCAGTGCACGACCGTGTAGATCTACACGGTCGTGCAACATTTCCAGAGGCTAAGAACGCCCTGGCCGTGTGCACCACACGGCCGTGCAGGAGCTCCAGAGCCAGAGGCAGTGCAAGTCGTGTAGATCTACACGGTCGTGCAAGGGGAGCAGTGGCAGAGTGGTGTGCCACACGACCTTGCCATGGGGGGTTGCCTAGGCCGTGTGGTGATCACCACTTATGTGGCTGCAGCAGAGGAGGAAGTGGCCATGGTCGTGTGAGCATCACACGGCCGTTCCAAGTTTTGAAGCCAACAGGAGCCCGACCGTGTACACCACACGGTCGTGCAAGCCCTCCAGAGCTGAAGCAGTGCACGACCGTGTAGATCTACATGGTCGTGCAACATTTCTAGAGGCTAAGAACGCCCTGGCCGTGTGCACCACACGGCCGTGCATGAGCTCCAGAGCCGGAGGCAGTGCAGACCATGTAGATCTACACGGCCGTGCAAGGGGAGTAGTGGTAGAGCAAGCCACGGCCGTGTCTCACACACGGCTGTGTGAGATAGACAGAGAAGGGAGTAGCACAGGCCGTGTGAGCTTCACACGGCCGTGTCTCAAGGCCGTGTGGCGCTCAAACCCCTCTTCTATATAAAGCCTTCTTCATGATTTGAAATGGGATCTTCTCCCTTTTGGGAGAGAGCAAGATTTGGACGATTTCTCTCCATCTTGGAGGGATTTTTCGGTGATTAAAGGGCAGATTCTTCAACATATCGATTCCGGAATTGAGGATTGGATCTGAAGACCGTTCTTTATCGTAGATAAGCTTTCTTTCTCTCATTTCTTGGATTTGGGGATCAAGAATGCTTGTAATCTTCATTTATTTGGTTTTCCTTCCTCGTTCTATGGATTAGATCTCTATGTTCTAGGATGGAGGGAATATTTGTAAGATGAATTGATTTAAAACTCTTATGGATTTGCCAATTTCCTATTTCTATGATTTTATCCTGTTTGTATCTATTCAATCTTGGTGGATTGTTGTGATTTGGACCTAATTCCCATTCTTGATTGAATGTTTGAATACCTTGTGGATCTTGTAGAGATAATCTCTCATCCGATTTTTCGAGGGGCGTTCGTGACAGACAAGCCCGTGTAAGGACGTTTGAGGGATGATCTTAAGGGTGAAATAGAGTTATTCAAGGGGGTAGGATAGATTGTATGCGTTCATATCTTATATCTTGATGCGGTTGAGGAGTGATGAATTCTTATGTTGGTTGGTCCTAGAAGGATCGTACTAGTTCCACTGCACAAAAAATTTGTACAAGTGTCGAACCTTTTCCTAAACAACCTATTGTATTCTTTAGAAATTAAAACGGAACTTAACATTATTAATTTCAAATTTAACTTATCTGTTCTTAATGGTTTAGACTTGGATCGCAAGCGGAACTTAACACTATTGATCCAAATCAACCTATGTTATAAATTTAATTAAATATTAATTTTCAAAATTGGCTTCCATGACTGCATGGTGAGACACATGACCTTCTTGGGTATGGGAGCATCCACCATCGCCTAGACAAAGCCTTTTAAGGAAAGCTAATATTTAATTTCCTTATATAACTCTAGGTCTAACCAAAAAGAACAATCGAATCACAAATTCGAAAAACAAAGAAAAACACAAACTCGAATTACAATTCGAAAAATTAGAATCTAATGCCTCTTGTGTTTGGAATTCATACAAAAAAAAAACTAGTATGATGCGGAAAATAATTACTAGTTATACCTTCCTTTGTATGCAACGACCTCTTGATTTTCTACCGTATTCCTCTTCTTATCCCGGACGTTGTGTGGGCAACGATCTACCGAGATGAGAACCACCCAAAGCCTTCTTCTCCTTGCAAGGTTCGGCCACCATAAGTACTCCAAGAATAGATGAGGTTCGACCACCACCACCAAGCTCCAAAGGGATGTTTCCTTTCTCTCCTTCTTCTCCAAGCTAGAACCCGGCCACCTTCAAGCTCCAAGAGATGATGAGGTTCGGCCAATGAAGAAGAAAGAAAAGGAAGAGGGAAAAGCAAAAGGGCCGGCCACCACCAAGGAGGAAAAGAGAGGAAAAAATAGAATAGAGGCGTTACCCATGAAGGCACCTCTACCCCCTCTTTTATAATCCTTGGTCTTGGCAAATAAGGAAATTTAAATAAAAACATCCTTAATTCCTTTTCCATGAAAAGGAAAATTTATTTAATTAAAAAAAATAATTTCCTTTTCATTATTAACATGGCCGGCCACCTATTAGCTCCAATCAAGGAAAGTTTAATTCACACCAGAATTAAAACTTCCTAATTTGTTTCCGGAAATTTATTAAAAAAAATTTCTAATAATTTTTCCTTTCATGGTGGGTTATAAAAATAAATTTTATAAATTAAAATCTTTCTTTTAAACATGTGGATGATTTCAAAAAAGAAAAGTTTTCTCTAAAATTAAAATCTCCTTTCAATCTACAAATAAGGAAAGATATCAAATCTTTTCTTAATCTTTTGTAGAAACTTATAAAAGGAAATATTTAATTTTAAAACTCTCTTTTAAAATCATGAACATTGTTACAAAAATGGAAAGTTTTATCAAAATTAAAATCTTTCTATCAATCTACAAATAAGGAAAGATATCAAAACTTTTCTTAATCTTTCGTAGAAAACTATAAAAGGAAAGATTTAAATTTTAAACTCTCTTTTAAAAAAACATGAACATGGTTATAAAAAATAAAATTTTTGTCAAAATTAAAATCTTCCTATCAATCTACAAATAAGGAAAGATATCAAATCTTTTCTTAATCCTTTGTAGAAAGCTATAAAAGGAAAGATTTAAATTTTAAACTCTCTTTTAAAATCATGGAATCCACATAAGAAAAATTTTAAAAATAAAATCCTTTTAATTAATTATGGCCGACCACACTAAGCTTGGACTCAAGCTAGGGCCGGCCACCTCACACCTTGGTTTGGCCGGCCCTAGCTTGGGCTCCAAGCTAGACTTGGTCGACCACCTTAAGGTGGGTAAGAATGTGAGTATGAGTGGGTATAAATCTCTATATATAAGAGGCTACAATAGGGACCGAGAGGAGGAATTGGTTTTGGTCTCCCGATGAAATTAAGCTTCCCGTGTTCGCCCCGAACACTCAACTTAATTTCATCAATAATAATTCATACCACTAAAGAATTATTATTGAACTACCGCACCAAACCCAAATTACGTTTTGGGCTCCTTCTTATTATGAGTGTGTTAGTCTCCCTGTGTTTAAGATGTCGAATGCCCACTAATTAAATGAGTTACTAACAACTCACTTAATTAATATCTTAGTCCAAGAGTAGTACCACTCAACCTCATCGTTATGTCGGACTAAGTCCACCTGCAGGGTTTAACATGACAATCCTTATGAGCTCCTCTTGGGGGCATTCTCAACCTAGATTACTAGGACACAGTTTCCTTCTATAATCAATAACACACCCTATAAGTAATATCATTTCCCAACTTATTGGGTTTATTGATTTATTGAGCTAAATCTCACCCATTGATAAGTCAAATAAATAAATACTAAATATATGTGCTTGTTATTATATTAGGATTAAGAGCACACACTTTCATAATAACTAAGGTCTTGTTCTTTTATTAAATCAGTATAAAAAGAACTTACCTTAAATGATCCTACTTAATACACTTGGAGTGTACTTAGTATAATTTATTAGTCAAGATAAACTAATACCTAATTACACTACGACTATTCCAATGGTTTGTTCCTTTCCATCTTAGTTGTGAGCTACTATTTATAATTTACAAAGAACCGATAACACGATCTTATGTATGTGACACCACACACCATGTTATCTACAATATAAATTAATTGAACAACTACACTTAGCAATAAATGTAGATAATTTGACCAATGTGATTCTTAAATGTTTATAACAAAAGCTAGACTTTTAGTATACACTCTAACAAGGTAAGCCCGTGTAAGAACAACATAAATTCATTTCTAATTGATCACATTTAGGTATAGATTTCAGTCCTAGGTCGGTTGTCTATTGCAAGAGAGAACCGACGACCTTCTACAAATGATGGACAATTGAGGAATAAGATTTGGTAGATCATTTACATTGATTAACCTTACAAAGAAACCAAAACTCCTAGAACATCCATTTATCATAGCCCTTATTTTTGTTTCTATTTCTTTTATTTCTATGTTTTCTTTTCATTAGTTGCACTTAGTTTCTAAAAACCAATTGATAAGTTGTTTAGCTAATTCGCGTTGAGAAATCTTTAGTGGTTATTCTAGTCCTTGTGGATACGATATCTTTTATTATTACTTACGACATTTCCGTACACTTACGGAACGTCAATAGTACCACCAAGTGTCGCTCGCCCGAGAAGACCAAGAGAAGGTCAGCTTCATTACGACCGACAGAACGTATTGCTACAATGTTATGTCATTCGGACTCAAGAACGCTGAAGCCACCTACTAGAGGCTGATGAACAAGGTGTTCCGACGACAGATCGACCGTAATATGGAGGTATACGTCGATGACATATTAATTAAATCCCTCCGAGCTGTTGACCTATGCACAGTTATTAATGAGACTTGTCGGACACTGACGACCTATGGGATAAAATTGAATCCTGGCAAGTGTCTGTTCGGCGCGAAGAGTGGCCACTTCCTGGGCTACATTGTCATCGAGCGGGGCATTGAAGCCAATCTGAGCAAGGTCAAAGCTTTGCAAGAGATGTCGCCACCTCGAAACTTGAAGGAAGCTCAAAGGCTGATCGGTCGGATCACGACGTTGTCCAGGTTTATATCCAAGTCGTCTGATCGGAGTTTGCCATCCTTCAAAATACTTCGCTGAGCCACGAATCCAATGGGACGCCGAATGCGACCGGACACTGGAAGAGCTGAAGGAATATCTAAACTCCCTGCCTGTATTAGCCAAGCCAATTGTCGGTGCCACTGTGATTTTATCTATCATCCAATGAACATGTCGTTGGATCGGCTCTGGTTAGGCAGAACGACCAAGAGCAGCAGCCTGTATATTTTTTGAACTATATATTAAAGGATGTTGAATCTCGCTACACCGATCTCGAAAAACTAGCGTATACTTTGATTCTCGCCGCTCGGAGGCTTCGTCTATACTTCCTGGTGTTAGTAATTGGCCCTAAGAACCAATCATGAGATGATTAAACCTTTTAGTTACTAATTGAGTTAGACTCAAATGAACCCACTCATTGGATTGAGTTCAATCCGAATTAGACAAATTGGATTGATGGGTTACACTCAATGTGTTAAACTTATTGGGTTATTGAATTAATGGTTAATCTAATATAATAATCCAACCCATTAAGAGGAATATAAAGAGACAAAAACCCCTTCATATTCATTGGATGAATATAAATAGGTTTTTGGTGAGATTTTTCATTAGATGAGATGGGTATCTCTTGATCTTCCTCCTCCTTCTTCCATGGCCGAATTTTCTTCCATGGTCGAACCATACTTCTTGCTAGCACAAGAAGATGGTTCTTCTCCGAAGGCTTCGTTCGTGGGACGAACGAAGGATATGTTCGTGTGAATACCATAGAGGCGCGGACACTTGAACGCGCTGAGATCTGGATCCAAAGAAAAGGTTGCTGTCGGGATTGCGAAGGGCATGCAACAAAGGTATAATCCTATCATGTAGCTTAGCATAGATTATTTGTCATGAAAATTATTTTCTTCCCTTCGCATGGATTCGCTGGATAAGAGGATCTAGTATTTTTCCGCTGCGCTTTCATGTGTTTAGCGCGCTAGATCCCAACACTTGACCCACACAATCATCGTGCTAACTAATAGTGCCCTGAGATGAGTCCTTCTCAACTCGGAAGCATCAGGAAGGCTAATCGAATGGACGACCGAACTGAGCGAGTTCGACATTCAATATCAACCCCGAGCGGCAATCAAGGCTCAAGTCTTAGAGGATTTCGTCATAGAAGTCCGGAGTAAGGAGCCGGTGGCAACATGGAAAATATATGTGGATGACTCGTCTACTCGGCAAGGCAGCGGAATCGGCATACTGCTTATCTTGCCACGGGAAGACCGAATACAACTCTCCATCTGGCTGGACTACAGAGCCACTAATAATGAAGCAGAGTATGAGGCGCTGATAGCTGGTCTGCAGGCATCTCGACATATGGGAGTAGTTAAAGTCCTCATCCACTCGGACTCCCAGCTTGCTGCCCAGCAGCTATCCGAGACATTCGAGATAGACAACGCTCGACTAAGGCTCTATGTAGAGGCTTTCGAGAAGCTGAAGGCCAACTTCCAGGAGGTCATTATACAGAAGATCCCCCGATCTGAGTGTTGGGACCGAAATGTAACTAGAGGGGGGGGGGTGAATAGCTCGGCGCGATCTCGTGCTCTTCGTTGCTTGTTTCTTCAATGATATGCAGCAGAAATACAAGAAACAATACATACAACGCTAACACAAAGGATTTACTTGGTATCCACCTCAAGATGAGGTGACTAATCCAAGGATCCACACACACGAGCACTCTCCACTATGAAAACGCTCCTTTACGGTAACTGCCGAAGGTGGAGAAGCCCTACAACACTCTCAATACAACAAGAAACAAAAAGAAGCAAATACAAGGGAAGCTTACACGGTTTACATAAGAAACCCTAACCCTAGCTTCTTCTTCTTGCTGTAGATCCGCCTCTTGACTTGGAAATGCCTCCAAGAACCTTCAAGATCTGGCGGTGAGAACTCTGTGGAGAAGCTCTGGAATCGCTGTGATGATCGGAGCTTAATAGTGCAAGCGTTAGCGGAGAAAGAGCTCGACAACGACTTTATTCTACGCCAATGGTCGAATCCCAATCGATTGGATTGCTCCCAATTGATTGGGGAGGCTTTGGATCGATCGACCGATCGATCCAGAGTGCCTCTGTGCTCCTGGGAATTGCTTGGATCGATCGGATGATCGATCCAGGGCTTATTGGGCAAAATCGCAACTCCCAATCGATCGGCCGATCGATTAGAGGCTCCCAATCGATCGGTCGATCGATTGGGAGGCTTTCTGTGCGATCGGCAATTCTCCCAATCGATCCACTGATCGATTGGGAGGAGGCTTGTCGCAAGGACTCACCCAATCGATCATCCGATCGATTGGGCATGAGCCAATCGATCGGTCGATCGATCCAGCTCATGATTTTGTCCAAAATCAAGTCCAAATTCCATAAACCAACATCCGGTCAACCATAACCTGTTGGTACATCATATCTAGCATCCGACCACCCTTGACCTACTAGGACTCTCTCACCAAGTGTTCGGTCAATCCCTTTGACCCACTTGGACTTTTCTCCTCGTGCCAAGTGTTCGGTCCTCCATGACCCACTTGGACTTCCACCAGATGTCTAGTCATCCTTGACTCATCTGGATTTCCTGTGCCTGGCTTCACTCACCAGGACTTCCCTTCTGCCTAGCTTTACTCACTAGGACTTCTCCTCTGCCTGACTTCACTCACCAGGACTTTCCTTACTACCTAGCTTCACTCACTAGGACTTTCACCTGGCTTCACTCACCAGGATTTTCAACTCTGCCTAACCTCCCAGTAAGGACTTTCACCTGGCTTCACTCACCAAGATTTCCTTTCTGCCTAGCTTCACTCACTAGGACTTCTCCTCTGCCTAGCTTCACTCACCAGGACTTTCCTTACTGCCTAGCTTCACTCACTAGGACTTTCACCTGACTTCACTCACCAGGATTTTCATCTCTGCCTAACCTCCTAGTTAGGACTTTCACCTGGCTTCACTCACCAGGATTTTCCAGTCAAGTATCCAGTCAACCTTGACCTACTTGACTCTCCTTCACAATCTCCCCGCATGAACAATTGCACCTGCAATCTCCATGTCTTGTCTCCATGTATTGTCAAATATCGAAATCCAAACATCAAGACTCGAGCTTGACCCAATTCAAGCTCAGTCAACCAGGTCAACCTTGACCTAGGGAATATTGCACCAACACTGAGAATCAGGCGGCGAATGAGTGAGTAAAACTAGCTAGTTCGTTGACGCCGATCATCATAGATCAGCTAGTCGAACAAATCTCGCTTGTGGTGCATATCGACCGAATGGAGGGAATAACCTTCCTGAATGATTGGAGGACAACTCTGATGGAGTTTCTGCGTTCAGGAGCTACACCTTTCGATCCAGAAGAAGTCCGCCTATTGAAGAAGAGGGTCGGGTAGTTCACCTTGATCAAAGAGCAGCTTTACAAGAGAGCCTTCTCTAGGTCCCTTATTAAGTGCGTCGGATCGGAGGACATCGAGTACATTCTGCGGGAGGTACATCAAGGCTCTTGCGGAGGTCATCCGGGCGACCGTGCATTAGCCCGTAAGATACTCTTGGCCGGATATTTCTGGCTGACCCTCCAAGAGGATGCTGCTCGGACGGTGACCACCTGCTTGTCCTGCCAGAAGTATCACAACCTGCCGCACCGACCGACCGACCGACCGACCGACCGAGGAAATGAAGGCGTCCACGATATAATGCTCGTTCGACCAATGGAGCATGGATATCATTGGGTCATTCCCAATGGAAATCGGTCAGCGGAAATTTTACTCGTCGTAGTGGACTACTTCTCGAAGTGGGTGGAAGCCGAGCCGCTTGCCAGAATCATCGAACAAATGATCATCAAATTTGTTTGGCAGAGCATCATTTGCTGGTTCGACATCCCACGCCGACTTGTATCTGACAATGAAAGATAGTTTGTCGGTCAGAGGCTCAGAGAGTGGTGCGAGGGCTATGGCATCCAACAAGCCTTCACCTCTGTGGCCTACCCCGAGGGCAACGGGCAAGCCGAAGTCGTCAATCGGGAGATCCTCAGAGTTTTGCATGCTCGGCTCGACCATGTCGGAGGCAGCTGGGTCGATGAACTCCCCAGCGTATTATGGGCCCTTCGCACGATCCCGAAGGAGGCGACTGGCATGCCCCCTTCCATTTGGTATACGGCGGTGAGGCAGTCGTTCCCATGGAGGTCGGAGTAGAATCCGATCGGGTGCAGCACTACGACGAAGGAAACGCCGAACGGAGGCTCATGGAGCTCGACTTGGTGGACGAAACGCGGGCAAAAGCAGCAGTTCGGCTAACGGCGTACCGGCAATGGATGAAATAGAACTACAACCGGAGAGTAATCCCGAGGTCCTTCCAGGTCGGCGACCTCGTCTGGAAGAAAGTGAAGCCAGTCAGTGACGTCACCAAGATCGAGGCCCTATGGGTAGGTGCTTTCAAGGTTGTGAAGAAGCTACGTTCGGACGCTTACTATCTGGAGGATGAAGAGGGAAGACAGCTCGAAAGACCATGGAGTGCGAATCATCTTCAACCCTACAGGGCTGGATGAGAGGTGCGTGAGTGAATACTGTACCTTATATTTTTTGTATATCTCCTGAACACAGGGCAAAATTTGAATAAAAAGCGAAGGCCTCTTAAGCACATCTCCCTCAACGGTTGAGCGTCGACCTTAAACCCGAGATTATGTCAACGGTCGAGCGACGACCTTAAACCCGAGATTATGTCAATGGTCGAGTGACGACCTTAAACTCGAGATTATGTCAATGGTTGAGCGGCGACTTTAAACCCGAGTTCATATCAACGGTCGAGCGATGACTTTAAATGAGTGTCTCTATCAACGGTCGAGTGGCGACCTTAAACGCGTGTCTCCATCAACGGTCGAGCGGCGACCTTAAACGCGTGTCTCCATCAACGGTCGAGCGACGACCTTAAACGCGTGTCTCCACCAACGGTCGAGCGACGACGTTAAACTCTTGTCTCCATCAACGGTCAAGCAACGACCTTAAACTCTTATCTTTCCCAACGGTGGAGCGGCGAACTTAAATGTATGTCTCCATCAACGGTCGAGCGACGACCTTAAACGCGTGTCTTCACCAACGGCCGAGCGGCGGCTTTAAACCCTTGTCTCCATCAACGGTCTAGCGGCGACCTTAAAAGTGTCTTCCCCAACGGTCGAGCGGAGACCTTAAACGTGTGTCTCCATCAACGGTCGAACGGTGACCTTAAACGCGTGTCTCCATCAACGGTCGAGAGGCGACCTTAAACTCCAGTGATCGTCTAATCTCCCTCAATGGTCCAACGACGAACTTAAACCCGGGAGCACATCAACGGTTGAGCGGCGACCTTAAAACATGGTATTACCTAACCTTCCTCAACGGTCGAGCGACGACCTTAAAACCCTGACTCAATGAAAGGGCAAGCGTCGGCTACGTAAATGCTTAAGTCTTCAAGATGTGGTGGTCGTTCGGTGCTACTCTTCGAAATACTCCAAGACCGATCGGAGGTTCGCAAAATCATAAGGGGACTCTGAATAACAAAAAGATCGGTTGGCGAGATAGACTGATTACAGACGATCGGAGTGACCAGGCCACGAGTTCGTACAACGCTTAGAAAAGGGGAGTCAAAAAATCATTCATAAAACTTGTCCGAACGGATGAGCATTCATTATGACTTCAAAAATTTGACATTTTACAGAACTCTCGGCCTCACTCAAGATAGTCCAGGACATCGTCAGGCAGCGCGACAGTAAGTTTATCCCGGCTGATGCTGCTGCTGGACAAAGCTGCTGGTAGATGGCCACCCTCTCTGAGTTGGTCGATCGTCCCATCGATGGCCAAATCAAAAAGGCGCAGAGCCCAATCGGTGACCTGCTCATTAAAAGCATCCGAGCAGATGTAATTCTTCTTCAGGGCCTCAAAACAGCTCTGCTCGGCATCTTGGTAGGTCTTCAAGGCCGCTCGGGAGGACTCCAGCTCATCCTTCTCAGTGGCCAACGCAGTATCCTTGGAGGCGAGTTGACCGCGAATGGTCGTTTCCTCGGTTGACCGGCTGTGCCGCTCGGCGACTAAGAAGTCCTCAACTTCCTTGAGCTTTTGGGCGAGGGCCCGGGCTTAGGGGTGAGCATTCGGTTAATTTGGTCCATAAATTAACCAAAATAACCGAAAACCGATTTAGTGTTGGCTAACCGAATCAAATCAAAGTTTTACTAAAACTGAATTAACCGAATTAGTTATTTCAATTAACACTGAATTAACTAAATTTGTTTAAAATAACAATAAAAAGAATTTATACAAAATTAATATCAAATTAACCGAATTAACTGAATGCTCACCCCTACCCGGGCTTCTTTATTCTTCTCGTCGAGGTCAGCGATGGCCCAGTTCTTCCGCGCGTTGGCCGATTCGATTTTATTATCGAATGTGGCGACCTGTTTATTAAGCATCTCTAGCATCGTGGCCTACCCAACGCTCTTGGCCCGTTCGGTCTTGAGCAGTTTGTTACTCTTCTCCAGAGCGACTCGAAGTATGGCCACCTCAGCGTCTGTTTGTTCCTGAGTGGCAGAGGATTGGTCGTTCGACGCCTTCAATTGCTTCACTTCCTCCTCCAAAAAAGCGAGTCTTTGGCACATGGCCAGACTCTCTACCCAATACTGCAAACAAAGCAAATATAAGCACTAATCGGAAGTGAACTATGCAAATGTATAGGTAAAACTTACCCCAGTGGGCATCTGGGTGTGGCTATCCATGAGTGCCCCTGGAGGCATCATCGCCGCACGGGCCCGAGTGCCCTCCCATATCTTGGCGAGTAGCCCCTGGATGATGATCTGGTGCTCCGGAGCTCGGGACTCGACGCTGGATTCGCGTCACTCCTCGATCGGGAGGTGCAAAATCACCGTAATAAGGCGTTGGTCGCTCGGGGCCGACTGTGCAGAAGTGGCCCTCCCAGACGACCATGATGAAGAAGCCGGTCGGATGCCCGACTTCTTGATCTTCGACTTTGGTGGCAGGAAGGCCACCGACGGCGCGTAGACTGTCCCTTGAGGCAGACTGGACAGAGAGGGTGTCCGATCCGACGACTCAGGGGCAGTGGGCTCTTGGACATAAGCGAGGGTCGACGTCTCCACCCATTTGGCGGAGCGTACCTTGGAAGTGGTGGAGCGTGATAAAGGCTTTGCCTGGTGCCTCTTACGCCTGATCAGCGACTTAGCTGAGGAGGCTGAGCTTGAAGCCCCCTCAACTTCGACAACCAGCTGCCATTCAGAAGGTTGGGAGCCATCGGTCGCTCCGACACCTACCCGAGCGGGAGCCGCCTCACTCTCGTATTGCGGCTCCCCTTGCGAGTCGATTGGCTGGAGGCCTCGACTCCCTAGTTCTTCAACATCGGCCGCATTGATCGCGACATCCTTGAGCTTCACCTTGCCGGCCAGACGTGCGCGTAGCATGACTTCGGCTATACGAAAAGAAGAAAAATCAAATAGAATCAACGAAAGGAGCATAAGTGATTGCATACCTAGGTTGGTCGACAGTTGGGTGCGGACCGGACTTAAGCCGAAGATATACAGGACACCTTCCAGCAGCAACTTGTGGATGTCATATTTCTGACCGGCCAATATCGAAGCTACGTTGAGGTAGTCCGATCGGCTCTTGTACTTCTTCAATGGAGGATGAGGTGCCACTTCAAGCTGCCAGTGGGACGGGAAGTCTGGCCGCTAGGGAAGGCGCATACAAAAGAAATATTCTCTCTAATGCTTATTGGAGAGCGACATTTTGTCGAAGAAAATCAAGCTCACTTGGGCTTGGAAAAGGAAAGTCCTCGGCTCGAACAATTTTGGATAGTAAAAATAGTGGAAGACTCGAGGAGTAAGGGGAATGTCGTGCAGACGGAAGAGAACGATGACCCCGCACAGCAGCCGAAAGGAGTTCGACACTAGTTGGTGGAGGGAGATGCGAAAATATATACAAACAGCAGGGAAGAAGGGATGGATAGGATGTGATGAACTTGCCATTGCAACACAAGAAAAAAGGAGGAATGGAGTGGTGGAATGGTTGCGGGAACACTGAGACGATGAAAAACTCGAGAACTGGGAAGAACAGACGCTGGAAGGCGAAAAAACTCGGAGGTCAGTACTATAGGGAGGAAGCTTAAGAGCAAAAGGTCGACGGAGAAGGGCTGCGAAGAGGAGGTCGCCGGAGGAACAATAGGAGAACGTCGTCGGAGCACGAAGCAGGCAGCACTAAAGAGCACGAAGGCGAAATGCGCAAAGGTGGCGACACACGCGGGCTTATAAGCCTGGGGGTCGACCGACCGGAGTCGTCCGATCTAGCTCGCAGAAACCCAGGCAAAGATCGGACCGTTGAATTCAAACCGCCAAACGTACATCAATACCCTGTCACGTCAGGCGTGCGGCGGCAACGAACGTGACACATGGCGCATCGCCACGAGTCGACATTTAATGAAGGCGTGGGAGCGTGTTCAGCCTTAATAAGCGGAGATTTGCGTGATTTCTTAGAAATCTGGGTGATGTAAGCCATGCTCACACTTGCTTAAGACAATTCAAGAAGAGATTTTACAAGTACAAACATTTAACGCGCCGATCGGATTGAGGAGTATACCTACGGTCGAACGACAAGCTTCAACAGGTCGACCGATGGAGAGCCGTCTTAGCCAAGATGACGAAGGCCGATTGGGAAGAAGTCTGCTCAGACAATTGTTCAGTCAGTCGGACTTGCAGTCTTCTTCGACTAGACTGAGGGGGAGACTTGTGATGCTGTAATTGTAAAGGGCCCCACCCCGCTGCCACGGTGGAGGTCAAAGTCAAGGCGGTTAATGCGTAGACGGTATCGGCCGGTCGGGCGACTCATGCCCCGACCAGGTAAAGGGCTCCGACCCGCCATCGCCTCCGACACGGGGAACAATCAAACAACTGATGCTCAAGGGAGACAATGTGCAGAAACCAAGTCGAGCGGCTACTCCTCTCGGCCTGACAATAGAGGTGCAGAGTTCAACACTGGCCGAGCGGCTACCCCGCTCGGTCTGGCGACATGTTTCGGCCGAGCGGCTACCCCGCTCGGCCTGGCAACAAGCTTCGGCAATAACCGAGTGGACCTTGGGTCAAGCAGACACACGGAGGAACAGCGAGGTCCGGGCCGACCAGACGGGACACCAGGGCGGCGGGATTCCGGTCGAGCGGCCAACCTGCCCGGCCTAGTAGTGCACTCCTGATATCCATTGATATTCTTTTGGGAGTTGGTGCCGCTGACATCGGGCATGGGCTGCCAAAAGATCGTACGACGGAAGGTTCTACTGTCACTTCAGAGATATGTTCGGCTCGTTAAGGCACCGTGTCAGGGACACTTTACTGACAAGTCTTTTCAGGGAAAACTTTGAGATGCGTGCTCGCCTTAGGAAGCGTGTGCACGTGCTACCGAGCTCTATATAAAAGGGGGGGGTCCAAGCATCGACGGATGTACGCAATACACGCGATATTCACTGTTTGTGCTATAGTTCTTGTTACTTCGCTTCGTTCCTTATTACCGGTGACTGACTTGAGCGTCGGAGGGCCAACGCCGGGATCCCTTCCCCGGTTCGGCACTGACATAGTCTGTATTACATGTCCATGCGGAGTCCACAAGAGATCAACATGAGCATCATATCCCTAACTTTCCGTCTCTTCGACTTCATAATAGGATCAGACAACTTTATAAGCTCTAGGAAATTTTAGATTTATTAATTAGTTAAAATTGCTATATAGATTTAAACTAATTAAAAATGAAAAATAAAGACGTAGAACGACTCAGGAGGTTTGGAGGAACATGGCAGACTGATTTCTGTGAAGTTTAATAGTAAACTTGATGTAATTTTTTTTTTTTGGACTAAAGACGCTATATGGTTCTAAAAATAGATAAAAAAATAAAAAATCATAATGAGTATCAAGAGGGTCCAGAATTATTATATATTAAGAATTTTAGAACTCTAACAACACAATGACTTTGCAAGCCTCAAAGTATATATATAGTTAAACATGTCGAACTCTAAACCCTATAAAACCATAAAACTTCTAGACAATTCATATTAACATTTGATAGATTGTTCGTAATTGTGGCAAAGTGTCTCCCTACACATTGCAACTTAAACTCACCGAGAGCATAAGAAAAGCTCGCCATGCAACGATTGAGAAAGAAAGTATTTAGGCAAAACGTGAAGTGTTCAAGAAAAAAATACGCCCTTTTAGTTTTTGCTCTAATCTATTCACATAACAAATAGGTATAAATATAATCAGCAAGGCTTCAATAGCAATCTTTCATAATGTGGTGGTTGATTATATTCATGGCGGCTGCTGAAGAATGTTTGTCATGATTTTGTTGCAGGACTTGGTTTGATCTTTAAAGACATCTATTATAGATAAACAGACTGTCCTACGCCTGCACATTTCCCTCATTATTATCTCTCTGAGATTTCACCCAGACAGAGAGCAGCTGCATCCTTCCTCCTTCCTCCTTCCTCCTTCCTCCTTCCTCCTTCATCATCTGCTTGGTAAAGGTGAAAGGTGAAAGGTGAAAGTAAAGTGAAATTGTTCCTACAGAAGAAAAAAGTTAAAAAGGGAGAATTCTGAATTCCACTTGTGAGCTGCGTGGCCAGATTAATTTTTTATGTATCAGCCCCTGAACTTTTGTTTACTGCACCATGAATAGACTGTTCTTTACTGCCTTTACTGCACCATAAATGATTAACTCACCATTTTTATTCATTTTGTTGGTTTCGGGAGAAGCCCCGCCGTCTTGGCTCCGCCTCGGTCCCCGTCGCCGGCTCTGCCACAGCCACAGTCGCAAGATTCCAATCTCCAAGAAGCAAAATAGCTAGGAAACAACCTGTTCAGGTATTACATTTTATAAATTTAAATTTCTGTAGAAAATTAAAAAAGTGTTATTATTATTATTATTATAGCATACTATTTTTTAAAAAATATAAAACAACATTTCATTTCACTTATATTTTTTTTATTTAAAATACCTCTATGTACTTTACCTATTTTAATTTTATCTTAATCAAATTAGCATTCCTTTAGAGCTCTAAAGTGATATTATTTTATATAAATCGGACTATTTTATTTAAAATAGCTCTAACAAACAGAATAATAGAATATTTTTTATTATATATATTTTTAAATACCATTTAAAAAATACCAATAAAAAGGGGTAAAAATAAAAAAGAAATATCAAATGACCGTTTTTTTTTAAAAAAAAAATCAAATAGGCATCCATTAATCATTTTATTTCAAAAATATATTTGATTAGTATTGTTATATCATATCAGCTAAATGCTATAACATAGAGAATCTATCAGATAGTTTATATACCATATAGAAGTTATCTAATAATTATTATAAATTTAAAATTTGATATTATGATTATAACAACCATATAATAGTTTTTATAATTGTTTTAAAATTATTTTGGTAAAGAAAATTTTGATAAATCATAAATCTTAAACTTTAAATTCATATTTAATATGTTGTAATAGTTATTGGATAGTTTTTACATGTTACGGTAACTACTTATAGCTTCTATATGTTATAACATTTATTGACTTAGGTAACGTCGAATATGGAACGATCGGTACGATCTTACGGAAATTTCTTATTAGTCGTTTGGATAAATCGAGAAATGCTTATGGTCGATGGTACAGAAGTCTATTTAGAAAAAAAAAATCTCTACAAATATACTATATTTGAGAATTGAACTGTGAGTATCTAGGTGATAACTGAATATCCTTCCACTGTATCATAATTCGAGGACAACTTTTACATGTTACAATAGTTATCGGTAATTACTATAATAATGTCAACTCAAAGGCATTTTGAAATAAAATTATTAATTGAATGCCTTTTGATTTTTTTTTTAAAAAATGTTTATTTCATGTTTTTTTATTAATTTGGACGTCCTTTATGATTTGTACCTAACAACCAAAAAAAAAAAAAAAAAAAAACACTATTTTGATATTGATAAACTTTTCTCTTTCTCGCCTTGAAATCCATTATCCTGACATCTCCAAGTAGGCTGAGGCCTCGTTGAGGATGTGCATGAGCCACCGTGCCTCTACACTGACTTCACGTATGTTACATCAAAACGAGTACAGATACTAAAGCACTTCAACTACCCCTGCTGCAGGTCTAAGAAGAGCTCGCATACACATGTACAGGGACCAGACCAATCCTGCTCCTGGCTTACCACCCATTTGGAGTTCTGTCTCACCCCGCTTGCCAGTAGAGGCACTGCACCGAGGCATCAGCAGCAGCAAGGATCAGCTAAAGGTGGCCCAACCTACTTCTTCGACTACCCAGGCGCTTGCCATTGCAATAAAGGCAGGCAGCCATCTATCTTCTTCTTCTTCTCACCTCACATTATTACCATCGTCAGTTATCACCCCGCCAGCCCCCTCTTCTGAATCTCCTTCTTCGACTCCCCAGGCTCTTGGCATTGCAATAAAGGCAGGCAGCCATCTACCTTCTTCTTTAACTTCTTCTTCTCACCTCGATCGCATTATTACCATCATCAGTAATCACCCCCCTGCCAAGGCAGCTACAAGTGTCAGAACTCCCTCCGGAGAGAACTATCCACCTTCACCTCTATCTCTATCCCATGCACATATCTGTCTATCTGCCTGCCTACCTGCCCCCTGCCTACCTTAATTCCAAGTGAGGCACTTATTTAAAGGACCGAGAGCTGTATGTTTTGCATTGTAAGTCTGGTTTCCGAGAAAGAGGAAGCAGATCTCCATCAGAACTCCTCTGAAGAGACAGGCCCTCCTCCCCTTCTTCATTCTCGCAGCAAATCAGAAAGGGGCTGTATAAAGGGCCGACCTTGGAAGAATACAGAGGGAAAGCGTAGCCGTTTGCGTTGCCTTCCTCCTCCTCACCTGTGCGTGTCTCCATGGACTCCCATCTATGGAGAGACCGGCAGCAGCAGTCAGAGCACCAGCCCCCTGCGCTTGCTCTGCTCGCGCCTGAGCCCAGCAACAGCAGCATCAACAAGGCCGCTGTCGCGGCCGCCCATACTCCCCTCTTTACTCTCCCAAGTAATTATGCTCCTCTCCTCTTTTCGCTTTCCTATCGCCTGCCGGTTACTACTTGTTTACGTTGGTCTTCTGTGCATCGCCGTGAGAATGCAGGCGTAGGCTATTTCACTTTGGCGCAGTGGCAGGAGCTCGAGTTGCAAGCTCTGATCTACAAGTACATGCTAGCTGGTGTTTCTGTTCCTGTGGAACTTATTCTGCCCGTCAGAAGGAGCCTTCTCAGTGCATCCCCATACTTCCACTACCCTGAGCTCTATCACCATTTCCAGCCATCCTGTAACTACCCAGTCTTTCTCCTAGTTCTGCATTGCTTATTTATTTCTTTATCTTCCTTTTTGTGGTATGTTGCCTGTGTAAAGGACTTGCTTTGTTGCCCATTCAACCAACAATCCTTCTCCCTCTCAGCTTCTAACATGTTGTCAATGTCTTTGCAACTCGGAGTTTCACTCCTCAATGATGATGGTTTTTCGAACCTGAGTAACCCAGATGATGTCTTTTGGACTCCAGTCATTTCCCTTCCTCATGTTCAAGTTAGTTTGGGTATCGAATGAATGTTTCAAAGAAGTGATTTTTAATTTGTACTTTAAAAATGACATCTTTTGGGTAGTTCTCTGCATTCACTATGTTTTACAGCATAGCCAATAGCTCTTTGCATCCCTTTTTTGCTTCATAACCATTCTATTCTATTTCACTTTAGATTTCTCATGATGCATTGTGATCGATTTAGTTCTGATGTGAGCATTCAATCAGGCTTGACGATCTTGTTCTAAGTGTATTGCCTTGCAATCTCAGTGTTGCAAACGAGCTACTGGGGGAAATGCGGCATCGATCCGGAGCCAGGAAGGTGCAGGAGGACGGACGGGAAGAAGTGGAGATGCTCAAGAGAGGTTGTGGTAGGCCAAAAGTATTGCGAGCGTCATGTTCACCGAGGCCGAAACCGTTCAAGAAAGCATGTGGAAGCCCCCACAACATCTTCCATCTCAGTGTTGAAAACTGGCCTTTCCACACCTTCAGTGTTGCTGGCTCAAGAGAACCATCTCAACCTTCCTAGACCTTTGGCCACACCGAATACGCATTCTCTGGACCGGAGGTAGCACTTGAAACTCCACTAGAATTTTTTCATGGCATGCCAGAACAAGTATATGCCTTGTAGATTTTGTTATTCAGACAACTAGTGTTTCAATCCTGTCCTAAGAATTGACAAACCTTTGCGAGCTCTGCTTTTAGATTGTTTGAAATTAGGTAAGAGTTACACAAACTTAAGGATGTTTCAGGATTAAGCAATTGCTTAGTACATTTTACTATCACATTTTACAATCCAACTTCTGATTCTCCAATTTATGTTCAACTGCTGTATATGCTTAGCATTTCTTTTTTTTTCCAAGACTGGTCAGCATGTTAGATCCTTAGATAAGTTGCGGATATGAACACAATTCTCATCTTTGTATGCCATTATAATCTTTTGCATGCAGACAATCAGGCATACAAACTGTTGAAAAGAATCTTCAAGGCAATTGTCCAAACTTCTACCTCGACGATCTTCCAGACAATAAACCTGAAGGCTATGTGCTCCAGAGGTTCTTGGACGAATGGCCAAAGTCTCAGCGAGAGAACGATGACAGCATCAACTACGCCATCCATCCTGCTTCAACTACTCACCTCTCTATTTCAGTCCCTGGGAATCATTCATCGGATTTCTCTCTGAAACTGTCCACTGGAAATCCTGAGCAACCAAGAGAAAATAACAACAATGGCCTTGAAGTACAACAGTTACCCCAACCTAGCAACAAGGGATCTGGATGGGTTAGCCATGGAGAGGCAACTATGGGTGGTCCACTAGCTGAAGCACTCCGTTCCTCAACCTCAACTCACTCGCCAACTAGTGTTCTGCACAAACCTAATGGATCGATATATGAGATCAGTATCATTAGCTCTTGAGAAGCTTCTCTTAGTTGCTTTAATTTGCTAACTCTATGGCTATACATTTCATGATTTGGTAACTTATCCTATTTCTATTCATTGTAACATATGCCATTCACTCTCAAGTATTCTCATTTGTGTGCATCATTAAAGTTGGTTTAGCTGAGGCACCCGGTTCTTCAACCTCAATTCACTCGCCAACTAGGATTCAGTAGTGTTCTGCACAAGACAAATGGATCGATATATGAGATCAGTAGCATTAGCCCTTGAGAAGATTCTCTTAGTCGCTTTAGTTTGCTAAATCTATGGTTACGCATTTCTTGTTTGTGACTCATTAAAGTTGGTTATCAGGAATATCTCAAGTGATATCTGCCTCGACGAAAGGAAAAATGTTTTTTCTAACTGTTAAATTGCCTTACTGATGCCATGCTTCTTAGGTAAATTGAGAACACATGTACATTCAAAAATCAAATTTCAGCCCAATTTAATCATCAGTTTTTTCTTTTTATTTAAGGATTGAGTCTCAATTTTGAATCTCCTGTTGGCATATCCTTAAAAATATTGGATTCGCAGTTTTGAATCCATATCCTTAAAATTATTGCATTGATTGGTCATCCGTTACAGAGTGCCAAGTTTTCTAGAACATAAGAAGTGCTAATTTCCCATGTTCCTTCAAAACTATAACAAGGTGCCAACTTTAGCAAGTAATTTAGCTTACATTACTAGCTATCGAGCTCAAATTTACACGTTGATTCCATATCTCGATATCAATTTAGAGTAAAACCACAAAACACAAAGAAAATAATATTATTAACTTTTGAGTTAATTTGGTACCAACGCAAGCAAAAAAAAAAAAAAAAAACCTGTACACGCTATCGCGAGTCAAGGAACTTGATAAGTAAAGGCAAGAAGAAACAACTACGTGAAAGTGAAACTATGGAAGGCCACCAATAACATCAAGAATAGTGGGTTTCCAGTGGAAGGCCACCAACAGCAAGAATAGTGGGAACTGGAAACCTTGTTTATAAATTTTCTTACGTTGATCGGATGGAACGAAGCTAGATTTCATCAAACATACAATCTTAGATATCCCTAGAATGGGAATAAACTGTTTTAACATGTAGCTGCGCACTAAGTTTAAGCTCACACAAGTAGAATCCATAATTCAGACCACGTTAACATCAGATTACTTGACACGAGAACATGAGTAGTTAAACAAAGGTCCCTGTAACCATAAGGGACACATTCTCTCACTTTTTTCCCCTCAAGTTTTAGTCTCCACTTGCACAACCCCTGCAACCACAGTGGACGCATTCTATCACTTTTTCTTCCCTCAGGTGTTTTGGAACCCTGCAAACGCATGTCGTTGCGAAATTGTGATCCCGTGTTTGTATGCATCGGAGGCAGCAAAGCCGCTCATAGCCAGGCTGCATACAACTCAAAAGAGCACAAGTTAGTGAATGTACACAAGAATATGCCAACAGAAGATGTTCAAGAAATGAAAACAATTCAAAACAACAAACAGATTAATCAGCATATGGTGAGTCTCTTGTAGATCCAAAGAAAAAAACAGATTGATCAGTAAAAGCAACATTTGCCTTTTAGGATGAAAAGTAAAGATCATAGAATAAAAACATCAGATTGATTAAATACTTATCTGTACCATCACAATCAGTATATTTGCCAACCTAGATAGTTGGGACCAATGTTTAAAGGACTGTTCCATGCCAAATTTTCAATCCACACCATATTATGCCGAGACATAACAGCAGACATCAAAATATGCCAAGATGAATTTAGATGAGTTTGTTTACTTCAATGAATGACAAAATAAATTTATATAACTTTTACTCCAATAATCTTCTTCTACTTAGCTATTTTACTTTTATATTAAAAAAAAAGACTACAACAAATTAAATAATCAATTTTAGAGAAACAAACTACAAAAAAAAAAAACTTGAATTCATATTCTTCTTAACACGTATTGAAGTAGGTAACACTGGAGAGGAGAGATTGTCTATGCCAATTAATATATAGTAGAACAGTATGTTTTGACCATGCCATCAAGCACAAAACGAGATTTTAAACTATAGTTGTGACAAATATGACTTGATGACAATAATTCATCAATCACAATACTTCAGCCATGTAAGTGTACCGGTTTTTCAAGCCTAATACAAATATCATGTAAGTGTTGCTCCCTCATCAGATGAAAATAAAGTACAACCAAATACACTGACCTTTGCACCAAGTTTAACTAACAATCAGGCTTGACAAAGCACAATCTAAGAAAACCGTATCAGAATTCATCAATAGATGAAGGTAGCATGAGTGTTATGGCAATTGATGCAAATTAACAATAATCACTTCCCACTGAGTCAAAATGCTCCAATGTGGTCCAACTTCAACATGGGAGATCAAAATTGATTGGGGTGGATTTGGAGAGAACCTAGTCTGATCAGTCATTAAGATTTAGTTATATCTTGTGCAAAATTTTGTCATAAACGATTATTGATATTAGCCATCCATTATTCAAGTCGAAAAGGTAAGGCATCTATAAAAGCAGTGGAACAAATCAGTTGCTGCCTAATAATCTCATTGCTGTAGATTATTTCTCTAGCATATACAGATAGCCTAGCTAATCCTCTGTACAGAAAGCCAAAGAACAAATAATATACCTTTTCAATTTTAAATGGCAAAAACTAGTATTGAAAAATTATAAAGAGAGGAATGACAAAAACTAGTATTGAACAAATGACAAAGAGAGGAGTATTTAAAAGTGGCCAAAATAGTGCACATAGTTATAGTAACTTATAAGGCTTCAAAATTTCTAACTAATAAACAAGAAAAAGGAGCATTACTGCATGAAATTTAATAAACTACGTATGTTAGACACCATGAGAATTCGGAGAAATGATAAATCTTTGACTTTAGTTGCAAAAACCTTTTTTTAAAAAAATGCAAATGGAATAATAAAAGATACACGGACCTTTTTCCACTTTGCAATTAGATTTCTGTCAGCATAGCCTTGATCCAAGCAGAATTCATATAACTCTTTTGAAATTTCCTTTCTTCGGTGATAAAGGTCATAAATGTAACGACTCTTTTGATGAGAAATTGTAAAAATAGGCCAAAGTGCCTCACACTTTCTCTTCCCATCATGTGGGTCATTCTCAGCTGCAAGTAAAAAGAAAATCAAATGGAGATAAATTGTAGGTTGCATATTCATTCAATAAATGCCAAACAAAAGAGTATAAATAACAAAGAGAACCAACCTTCCCTCATCTTTGCATCAAGTTCACGAAGAGTGGGCTCAATAAGCTCCCACCCTTCAGGATATCTAACGCGACTAGTCTTTATTTTAGGCATTTTTTCTCTCCTGAAAATATGGAGATTAATATCTTTAAGAGCCAATTAGCAAAGGGCAAATCTGAAATGACAAACAAAAACTGTAATCAGTAAAACAAATTATCATTATTATTATTTAAATAAAACCATGCTCTATCACAAAGTCATCACCACACTATAACCAATAACAAAGTCCATTACCTTATGTCCATTACATAATACAAAGATAAAGTACTTTGCAGGCAGGAATTAAAAATTACAACAAAATGTGATTGTCCTACATCAAGACCTTATGCTAATGTTTCTTAAAAATTCAAAGATCTTGAGCCAAGCACATGCAACCCCCTGGAGCAATTAGTGAAATTTTTATCTCATTGTTAAAAAGATAGATTCTTCTTTTTTATTGTAAAATAAAGATCCAGCATATGATTTCTTAATTAAGAAAATGTCATAAGAGATCAATTTGCCATTTAACAAGTATAAATGAAACATAGACATGGATCCAATATTTACTAAATTAGAATAACACAAAAACAGACTTTGGTCCTTTCTATTTCTCAGCAAACAAACAATGAGAGCATATTCATTGAACCTAGAATGGTAATTGGAAAAAAAAAAAGGGGAGAATTCAACATAGAATTCCTGTTCCTATGCCAAACAAGGTCATCATTCTTGATACGCCTATAAAGTAATGTAAAAAAAAAACAAAACATAGAATGCCCTAAAATCATACTCAGTGTCAATGTTGTTTCTCTTCAAGAAGGGAGATATAAGTTGGCAAATAATAGGGATGTCCTTTTTCTTCTTCACTATTTGTGACAACCTTCCCTAATGAAATAAGTTCAACTTTACAGTCAATCTTGTCAATGTAAATCTAGCCAGTGTAGGATGTAACTGTGTATGCACAAGCTAGTGAAAAAAAGTAACCTCAAAATTACAAAACATGTTAAACATTAATTAACACCGCTTACAATTTCAGTCAATCTAATCCCAAAACAGCTTACACAACATCATTTGGGGGAAAAAAATCATTTTTTAATCAAGACATAAATGCAGATGATTGCGCCAGTTTTCTTTATAACACTGCCTAGCGTACAAGCATGAAACAAAAGTTCAACCTTACAACGAGAGTGTCTAATTTCCTATTTCATGCAACCTCTTCTTATCGTTGAAGATTCACTCAAGTTGAAACAGCATGGACAGCTCTAGTAAAGTTAAATCCACAACACTCAAACATCAGTTTATCATGTCAGATCACATCAAAAATCGTCCTTATTCATCCTATTCCAAAATCCACCAGTTTTACACGCTATGTACCATGAATAATTTGTCAAAAGGCACTAATCTGATTCTGATATATCCGCTATCGAACAACATGAAGAGAAGGGGAAAAAAAAAAGAGACAACTATGATATCCAAATAGATCAAGAATGTTCCAATACGACTGAGTGAACACTAAGCTAGCATGAATTGCTCATGTCTAAACATAGGTTAAAAAAGAGAAAACTAGGGTTTGGGCAAAGTTATTGGCTGTATCGTGAGAAGCAAGATCGAGAAGAGTGAGAAAGGCTACGAGGAAGAGGATGCATACCTTCGAGATCGCTCTTGCAGCCGGCTACCGTAGACGAGATGATAGACCGAGCCGATCTGTGGATGCTGCGCAGTGGAGGAACGGTTGTTCTTCTTTTGTAGAGAGACGGTCTGATTGGCAATCGCGATGAAGTCGGTAACGACGACTCACGAGGCACAACCGTAGCCGCGACCCGACCGGGGCTCGGTCCGGATCGCGGCTCTATCTGTTTGGTTCACGTGTCCAGCGCGGTAAGGACCCAAGGCAGGGTGTGGTCCGTACGCCAGGAAAATAAATCAGAGGCAATAATAACAAATAAAAATTGAGAAAACAAATTAAATTACTTAAAATTCTAAAAATAAAATTTCCTTATAAACCTCTCGATCTGTTTTTTTCCCTCTTCTTTTCTTCTTTACTCTTCATTATTTTGCCTTTTATGCTTTCTTTTTTTTTCCTTATTAACGTCATTTTATTTTTATTTTAGATAATTATTTTCATTATAATTTTAAAATTACATATTTATCATGATTAAATAGTGTTACCATTATAGTGGTGAATATTATAAAATGTCAATATTTACCATAAATAAAATTTAAGAGAACAATATTCAGTCACTAGGAACAAATATTCTAAAGAATTTCTGAGTATGTTTTACATTCGGTTCATGAATCAAAGAAGAAAGAAAATATCTATTATAAAAAATAATAATAAGTATGCTTGTGATGTAGTTATTTTGTGATTATAATACAGAAGAAAAAAAATAATTATGTGGATCCGAAATAATGCATGCAATACATATAAATGAAATAAACATGTATATTTCTCCGATTCAATTTTATTGATATCAATATTTTCAATTTAAAGTTTCAAATCCAAACCGAATGTTAAATTAAATAGCGTTTGTTCTTGTTTTGCTAATTTTATTAGTTTGATTTTTTTCAAATTCTTAAATAAATCCATATTTTAAATTTTATTTAAAATTATCTAAAAGATTAATTTTTATAATTTACTATATATATATTTTAAAGTTTACTGTTTTGTATTGTAAAAATAAGTGGATATCTTTTAAAAATGTTATTTAGTTAAAAAAACTCTTAATATTTTTATTAGGATAATCATAGTTTTTATTAGAAAATTTTGATATTTTATAAAGAACCAATGACATTATGAATATAAAAAATGATTAAGAATTCTTAACTTTATACAATAATTTTTAATATAATATTTTTTATTCATCTCACCGTTATTATTTCTTTTATCATTGTCACCCTAGACTCAATTATTCTAGAAAGTGGGTAATATTTCCCTATTCACTCACTAGTAAATTCAAGCACAACAATTTCTCGTCTAATAGTCAATGCCCCAAAATTTTTCTGTTATTATTTATTCTACCTTACATACCCAATTAATCTTAGAAATGGAAGGCCCTGAAAGTGCAAACAACTCCTCTCCTCGCTCAGCAATCAACGTCTTAGATTTTTCGTCATATAATGCACCATGATCTTGTCTAAAATTGTTAAGGTTTGGAATATTGGTGAGTTAGTTGGAATGTTGATCAAGTTGCCATGATTAAGAGGAAGGAGAGAGTGAGCTGTCTTCAATATCAACCAGATAATGGAGTCTCCTAATAAAAGGTGAGTTGTTCTCGTCATCGGATGAGCCTCCAAGAAGTAAAAGAGCAAAGGAGTGGATTAGAATGAAGACCAGGTTGTCTCGACCTGCCACTCCGATGGTGAGTTGGTTAGAATGTTGGCCAAGTCGCCATGACCAGGAGGAAGGAGAGGGTGAGCTGTCTTCGATATCAACCAGATAATGAAATCTCCTAATAAAAGGTGAATTGTTCTCGTCATCGGACGAGCCTATGAGAAGTAAAAGAGCGAAGGAGTAGATTAGAATGAAGACCAAGCTGTCTCAGCCTACCACTCCGATGCTATTTTCAGGAACATAATGTGAAGAAGATAAACAATAGTTGAGCATGAAAAATGAGTGCGTGCAACAATAAGCATAAGCCAAATCTTGGCCCATGGAAGCGATATTTAAGATGTCACATCTATAATAAAGAATATGTCATGTCATAAATGTGAGAGGGTCGTCGTCCATGTCTTCAACCATGTCTTATATTATTGAGATCTTGTGGGGATCATAATGTCACCTGTACCACTCCACTTATTTGAACAATCCATATATTCTGACAACTCATGTATTCTACTAGCTCGCATATTCTGATAGCCCACATGGGAGCCCACGTATTAATAGTCAGTTGGGATGACTAGATTCTAAAATTTGACTTGTCGATTTTTATTGGGAAGACTAGTAGGTCGGCTTGGCTGAAAAAATTGACGGGTCAACTTTGGAAGACTTGTAGATCGGCTTGACTCAGAACATTGACGGATTAGCCTTGGAAAATTAACAGGTCAACCTTGGAAGACTCGCTAGTCGACTTGGCTGAGAAGACTGGCGGATCCACCTTAAAAGACTGACAAGTCGACTCGGTTGAAAAGACTGATAGGTCAACTCGGCTAAAAAGATTGGCAGGTCGACCTTAAAAAATTGACAAGTTGATTTGGCTGAGAAGATTGATAGGTTGACCTTAGAAAACTGAGAGGTCGGCTTAGCTAAGAAGAGATGATCAATATACCAAATGCCCTTCTTTGCAGCATGCCAATTAACCTTCTTTACACACATGATAACTATTTACACACATGATAACTAGAAGAGTTATGATACACATAAAGAAAATTCTTAAGGATAGATACATAAATGATGGAACCCATCATTTCATTTTTTTATGAGTCTCTTAAGGATAGATACATAAATGATGGGACCCATCATTTTATTTTTTTATGAGTCCCATCATTTATGTATCTATCCTTAAGAATTTTCTTTAAGAATATCATTTCTCTAACTACTAGAATAGCTTTTCACCCCGTGTCCCACCGTAACTAGAATTCGAACATCTTGCCACTTCACTCCACCCTTCCCGAGAGGGCATTATTATTTCATCTATTGTTATTATTTACCCTACTTTTTTTTTTCTCTCTACACAATCGAGCAATACTACATATTTGCATCACCTCCCAATGTATTTTCTCCCAATTATCATTGCATCATCCTTGTTCCTTCGCGTCAACCAGCCGAGATCGCAAAAACAAAGAGGTCAAATTTGCAAAAGCTTGCACTTCTTGAAAATTAACTTTTATTTATTTAGTGATATACAAACTGTTAACTATGAAATCAGCACATCAGCTAGGGTTATTTTGAATAAATAACTCGGGCTAATTATGCGAATCCTTAATCAGACAAATGGCTTTCAGCATCCAATTAATATTGGTTTCAAAAGATCGTAATTCCGCCATAAACAATAAAATTATGGTAAACTTTGGAAGAAATACGGTTGGCACATCATCCAAACGTCTAATTTCTAGTCAAGATTCAAGAATATCAAGCAAAACTAGTAACTGAACTTGTGTACTACTCACAATAATCCCCACGGATTTTCCTTTGATCTCAGAGCTTCAACAATCCCACCAACCACTACAAATGCTCTAGTATATCACTGGCATTACAGGAGTAGGACTAAAACCAATCACGGGTTAATTTACTTCCTTGTCTCGTCCCTGTGAAACTGAAGCATGACTGCTCTCGGCAGCGATGCTCTGGAGTAATGATTCACAAGCATCTTCCAGCAAATCTAGGACCTGAATAGAGAGCAAGCCACAGCGTAAGTGGATCAATGAGGATCACGAAGATGGCACTTCTTCAATTAAAATTTTTCACATAAAACCACATTCAAAATTTTAGTTCAGACCAATCACTAAAACAATAGTGCAGGCCTAAGTCCAAACCCGGAGTTAAAAGAGGATTGTCTCAACTTAGCTCACGAATTAAAACCAGTATTCCATAGGTCAATCAAACTAGGAAAAAAAAAAGCTCTATGTAAGATCATAGATATTCTTAGTTCTATTTTGCTCTCCCATCCTTAATTCTAATAAGTCATCAGAACTGTAACATGCATCAGTTTTTATTGAGAATGTCTGTACCATTTAAGTATATTTTTTCTAATCTTATCACCTATTATCACCTATCATCTCTACTCTCTAGGCTGAGTTAATCTTATTGCAAATATTATTATTTATTTTTGTCTCTCTTAATAATTCCGCTCATCTTTCACATTAACAAATAACATGCAATGTTTCTTATAACAAAAGCGCTTAAACCTAATCAAATGGTTGTATGTGCCCCTACACCAAGGTATTCGTCTATCCCTACCAATGTGGGAAATGGAATACCACAAATCACAACTATGAACCGAGAAAAAAGGCACAACTTCATGAGCAAAGAAAGATATGGCATAGCCTTGCTTTTTCCCTTTTCCATTCCTATTGGCATGTTTAGCATGAGATTATAGTCACTATTGGGCAGTGTTTTCTATGCTTACCTTTTCAAACCCTTGTGAGCCTCCATAATAAGGATCTGGAACTTCAGATTCACTGTGTTTCTTACAATAGGAGCACATAAGCTTAACCTGAAAAGCGAAGAGCAAAAGGATACAAAACCGTTGCAAGTATTTTTTTTTGATACAGAAAGAGACAATGGAAAACACCCAAAGACTGTACAGAACAGATACATATAAATAATCAGCTACGACGCAAACAAGTCAACAAACAATCAGACAAATAAATTTTATTTACTGTTAAAATTAATTTCTGGGGTTTCCTAATTTAGTAACCAATTTCCAAACAACAAACTAGATGAGAAATTCATACGAGAATAAGTGGGTTAAAGATACATGTTGTGCTAATTTAACATGTACAAAATGTGGGGAAAAAATCATTATGGAAGAAGAAAGAGACATTGCAGTCAACGGCGGAGCCAGAAATTTTATAGCCCCCGGGCTGATCTCGGGTGAGCCCCCCTGCAAATCTGAGTTGCAGCTCCTCTTCAATGTCATTAGGCCCCCGGGCTAAACCCCGGGTAGGGCAAAATGTGGCTCTGCCCTTGATTGCAGTTGCTAGGTTATGCTCCTTAAAAAGTTATAAATTATAAAAGACTAGGGAACCAATTTTTGGAATTTCGGTGGGCTCTAAAAATTATCCCATCTCATTACTTCACAAGTGTTTAAATGATTAGATGCCTCTATGGGGAGTAAAATTCTCTGTCCCTCTCACTACACTTCCTGCTTACCTTCAGTTGGAGTTTAAGTGTAATGGAGTCCTAGTGAGTGGAGAATGGACCGGCAGTTGGATTTCCTCAACGTAGTCACACACACGCACAAAGAAAGGAGGTGCAAAGTGTTAGAGCCTGAAAGCATTACTCAGTGAATAGTTATCTCTCACCTCATCTACTTCTTTATAATCGGTAAATAATTCAACACATTCCCCTTCTCAAATGGCGGAGAACTGATTGGTTGTTGGTTGTCCTATAACAGCAAATGGGAGGCCAAGTTTTCTCAAGAGATCAATAGTCATTTATGCTCTACTAGCCATTTATCTCTTACCTCATCTACTTCTTTATAATCAGTAAATAATTCAACACATTCCCCTTCTCAAATGGCAGAGAACTGATTGGTTGTTGGTTGTCCTATAACAGCAAATGGGAGGCCAAGTTTTCTCAAGAGATGAATAGCCATTTATGCTCTACTAACCTGCTTGATCGTTAAAGAGTTGAGAGATTGTACTAGGAACTAAGATTACATAGAAAAACTAACAAACAATTTGATACGAAGGTTTACAAGCATGTCATATCTCTTCATTTGGTTTTTCATCTTTGCATTTTTTCAACAATTACAAACTGATCTAGATAAAGTAAAACCAGGTCCAATCAAATACATTTCATGCGCCAACTAACGAAATTATATTCAAAACCATAACAAATATTAATGCACAAAGAAGAAATCACCTTCTTAGGGGCATCTTCTGGAAGAGGCTCCTTAAATCTCCATCTCTCATATGCATGCAGTATATCCTCTATAAAATTGATAACGAATTAGTTTCAGAACTATCAGGATACTTGATTTTACCCAAAAAAAAACCATCGTTTTAATGATCAAAGGCAAAAGGCCATGAACCTCTATTTTGCATGTCCATGGCCAATATGAGATCAAACTCCCTGAAATCGGAGGGGCGTATTGGCCGTGACATGGAGGTGACTTCGATTCCCCTTCTCTTCGCAGCGGCCCTCATCCGCGAGTCCGCTGGATTCCCCTTTCAACAGAGAAACAAAGAAAAGATGAGCATTAATTCAAAAAAAAAAAAATCCTCTACAATTTGAAGACGGAAAACAACTTCATGATAGCCGATGGTTCCGGCGGAGTCGATCATAAACTTGGACTCCGCTCCCCGCTTCCGCACGAGATCGGTGAACACGGCCTCCGCAGCGGGGCTACGGCAGATGTTCCCTGCCAAGAGACCATCCAAGAGTGAGATCTCTCCAATACTTGAAAAAAGAAAACAAAAAACCAAAAAAGATCTTCCTTCAACTGGAGAGGAAGCAGGAGGAAATTACCGAGGCAAACGAAGAGGACGGCGAAGGGCTTCGCTTGCGCTTCCTCGGCCATGGATGCGACTACCGACCGTAGCCGAAGGCGCCGGAGGGAGTGGGGAAGAGGAGACGAGGGCGATCGGGTCAGAGGGCAAATGATGGGGTTTCGTCGCAGCAGACGAAGATTAAGTTTAACGGCAGGAACAGGAGGAGGGCACAGGGCTGCATGGCAAAATGGTAAATTTGGTGATATTGCATCGAAGCGGAGTAGGTGAGTCATCGCGAAGAAGACGAGACGCTACACACGAAGATGATATTGGGAAAACAAAAAACAAAAGGCTGAGAAAATAAATGAATATATATATTAAAAATAACGATCTATCTTATTTTTTATTTTATAAATATTTTTATTTCAATAATCTAAATGTATCAATTTTATTTAAAACTAAATAGATTTAAAATAATTTAACCAAAATTATTAAAAAAAAATTTAAGTTGTACAAACTTTAAATAGATCTATTACAAATAATAATAATTTTAAATAAAATTGTTGCAATAATATTGAAGTGAATTTGATTAAATTAGAGATTTTATTTTAAGGATATTTTTGAGATAAAAAGGGAACAAGATTCCACTTTAATATTTGTAAAAATTAATTTTGAAAATAATAAATATTTATATTGTTTTTAAAATTTAAAATTAGAGAGAGGATTGTGCTATCTTAGTATAAGTGTTTTGTCATATATTGATTTTATTATCGGTTAATGTCTCTTTCTCCAGTGATATTAGAAAATGAGATTAAGATAATATTCCTTTGTAATTCTATAAAATAGTTGATTTTCTCTTACACTAGTTAAGAAGTTTAAAATTTTAAGGATATATCGTTAGTTTTGACGAATAGAAATTCTTTGGTCTATATTTAACGGGCTAGATCCTGATCCATTATAATAATTGAAAGGATTTAATGATCCTCATCTACTAAACAAATGGAGATAATTCAATCCTTTCAATCATTGTCCTTGATCTAAAAATAGATCAGACGTGATGAGACTAGAAAATCCCGTCTGAATTTTTACATAGTCAAAATATTTTTAAATCATATCAAGAAGGATATTGAATTTTTAAAAGAAACACTTTTTTTGTTTTTTATAAAAGAAACAGAAAAGTCAATCGGAGCTATGTTCCATAGACCAGAAAGTCAAGATTCCACTTTAATTTTTGTAAAAATTAATTTTGAAAATAATAAATATTTATATTGTTTTTAAAATTGTAACTAGTGTAAGAGAGGATTGTGCTATCTTTAGTATAAGTGTTTTGTCCTATATTGATTTTATTATCGGTTAATGTCTCTTTCTCTAGTGATATTAGAAAATGAGATTGAGATAATATTCCTTTGTAATTCTATAAAATGGTTGATTTTCTCTTACACTAGTTAAGAAGTTTAAAATTTTAAGGATATATCGTTAGTTTTGACGAATAGAAATTCTTTGGTCTACATTTAACAGGCTAAATCCTAATCCATTATAATAATTGAAAGGATTTAATGATCCTCATCTACTAAACAAATGGAGACCATTCAATCCTTTCAATCATTGTTCTTGATCTAAAAATAGATCAGACGTGATGAGACTAGAAAATCCCATTTGAATTTTCACATAGTCAAAATATTTTTAAACCATATCAAGAAGGATATTGAATTTTTAAAAGAAACATTTTTTTTTAAATTTGTATCTTTCATTTTATAAGATATTTTATAAAAAGAAATAGAAAAGTCAATCGGAGCTAGGTTCCATAGAGCATGACCCATCATTTTTTTAATATAAGTATTTAGTTTTTATAATCCGACTCATTCCAAAGACAATCAATTTGACTCAACAAAAGGTCAATTACGAAGTATAGATGGGTCATGATGAACCGCTAACATCATAAGTACTTAGAACTCTTAAAGTATAATATGTTCTGAATGAAATTCAAACTCTCGTTGCTTAAGGAATCCATTCTATCGCTTGTCATTGTAGCATAGCCTCAGGGGCAAGGATCAAAGTTATCCTTGAGCCTCAACTAGTCCTTGAGCCTTTATTAGTTGGATAGATCCAAACTTTCTAAGGTTGACTCAAGCATAACACAAACTCAAAGCCATCTTAGAAAAGAGTTGGTCATTCTTAGACGCAATTGTTAACATTCCTACTTGCTATTTAATGGTACCCGAGTGTTTTTCCCAAGAGGTGTCTCGATCGGTCAGACTTAATTCCTGAGCCTCCTAATTATTGGACAATTTATTATCGAAGATATTGGAGAAAATTACTGAATTAAAATTATACAAAATCAATTCTAATTTATCTGTTGAGATGACCTGAGTGGATAATCACAGGCTGTCAGTGGGGCTGGTTCTGCCAAACTTCCGGTGGTCCGAGTTGTGGAGGTGATACGGTGCATAGCAGAATCGGGAATTGATTACTAAATCGGGAAGAGAATTCACTTACTAAGATACTGAGACATGCGTTTAACGCAGTTTCCTTGGAACAAATTCGTTTCACCTCCAGTTGTGCTTCAAGGTTCTCTTGGGTCGTTTGTTTCCCATGATACAACGACAAAACCACACACGCAAGCAAGCATAGGTTGTCCAGGACAAACTGAGAATGTACCCAAGTGGTATCACGAGTAGTTCAGCCGAATGAATGTATGGCTGAAAGAGTTTTGTGGGAGAACACGAGTGGACAGAGGTTTACTTTCTTCTCTTCCTCTCGCTTTCTCTTTCGCTTATCTTCCGCTACTTTCTATTCTTTGCTCAAGATCCAGCCTCCTTATATAAGAGTCCTCACATTGCTTACAATGAATGATCAAATTATGATCATTTAATGCTGGATTTAATATCATAATTAATGTGTTTAATGTCTTCATTAATATCGAGACATTACAGAATCATTATTAATAGTTTTAATGTCACAATTAATCCGAGACGTTACGAAGTCACCATTAACAAGTTTAATATCGTCATTAATGTCGAGACGTTACGGAATCACCATTAATTTCATATTAATGCTTTCGTTACCCTCTTGAGCAAGTAGTAAAAAGAGATTTGGTGGCAAAATATTGGTTTAGTCACTTGGGCAAGCCCTAGATTTACACTCATCCCTACGCACCCATGCGTGAGAGAGTCTCTCCCCATATATATGTTTACAACATCAATGCATGTGTCATAATTTAAGCAAACAATAAGTCAAGAAACTTCTAATGTGGGACTAACAATCTATGCATAATAGAGTCTCTTCGTCTCCATCTCTTTATTCTATTCACATTCCAACAATCCCCTACATGAATGGAATACATGGTATGTGATAACATTTAGTAGTTGAGTCAAGTATAACATAGATAGATTTTACCCTTTGAATCTTCTTTTGTAAAGATTTGTTTGCATACTAGCTGACAGTAGATATGATGTCTTTAAACTGTTCTACCATCTATGTAAGTATTGACAAATCTCACTCAAGACTCTCCTGTTATGCAACCGCAAGTGCATGATTTCATCGTCAGTAATAAAACGATATCGTATCCACAGGGACTGGTTATAACCACTAAAGATATCTTAAAGCGAATTAGCTAAACAATCAACTAGGAATTACACGTACTAAGAAGCAACTAGAAAATAGAAATAGAAAAGTAATGCAGAAACTAGGTTTTATGGAAGTTCTAGGAGATTTGGTATCTTTGTGATACTTATCAATGTAATATGATTTATCAATTATATCCTCAATTGTCATGCATTTGTAAGAAGTCGTCGATTATCTCCTGCAGAAAATACCGACAAGAGACTTATATCTACACCTTAAGCAATTAAATAGTCATGATCCCTATGAAGTCCGTTAGCGGGGCAGCCCTGTCACGACGCCCCTCGGTCATACAACATAGAAACACATCACTAATCAATTCACATCAAGATATAGGGAACAACTCATCTATCTATCCCACTTCTTTGTAGATTCTTGCTTCACCCTTCAAGGCGATCCCCAAGATGTCCGTTAACGAGACAACTCTGTCACGACGTCCCCCGGTCATACAATCTAGAGAATTCATCTACAAGATCCACAAGTAATACAAACATCCAATCAAGAATGGTAATTAGATCCAAACACAACAATCCATACAAGATTGAATTGATACAAAACATAATGACATCATTGAAATAAGAAGTTGGCAAATCCTTGAAATCTTACATCAATTCACATCACAAATACTCCCTACATCCTAGAACAAGAAGATCTACTCCATGAAACAAAGGAAAAGATCCAAAGATAAGAAGATCGTAAATATTTCGATCCAAATCAAGAAGATAGAAAAGAAATGTTTATCTAGAGACGACGAGTAATCTTTGGAACCAATCCTTACTACCGGAGAAGAATCGGGAATGGAAACGTCTTTAGATCACTGGATCGACACCCAAAAGATGGAGAAAAGACTTCAGATTGGATCTCCCCAAAGGGAGAGCCTCCCCCTTTCCAAAGAGGGAGAAACCCTTTATATAGACTAGGGGATTTGGGAGCCACACGACCCGTGTCACGACCGTGTGGACCTCACACAGCCTCGGCTGCTTAGCTCTTGGCCAGAGTCACACGACCGTGTGAGATTCACACGGTCGTGCCATGCTTCATCTCTGGACGGCTCACATGGCCGTGTGACACACACGACCATGCCAGTCTTGGCCTTTGGAAATGTTGCACGGTTGTGTGACACACACGACCTGACATTGCTTGGCATATGGAAAGGTTGCACAGTCGTGTAGATCTACACGACCGTGTTCTGATTCTGCTTCATAAGCGACACGACCGTGTGAAACCACACGACTATGTCATCCCCCTCTTTTGCTGATGCTGCACACCCGATCTGTTCCACACAGCCAAGATCATTTTCCTTCTTGTTCCTTTGGCATGGTCGTGTGGCACACATGGTTGGCGTTGACTTCCTTCATTTATTGATTAGATTCGCCATGAACATTATTTCCTCTCCAAATTTGACTCTTGTAGACAGAAAATACACAAGAGCAGATCTCCGAACAAAGAAGAGTAAATATGCTAAAAGTAAAACAAGAAGTATGAAAATGCATAGATAAAGAATGCATAAAATATAGGAATGTGCGTTAAAACATGCTAAATAAGTGTATAAAACCTACGCACATCATCTCCCTAATACAACTCAATTCTCATAAGTGTATTCGTTCTTGGCCATGAACACATTTGATTTTGTAAGAAGTTCTAAGAATTGTGCTTCAAATTCTCTTCGAAGCGCCCCCACTTCTTTTTCACATAGGTGATCCCTTGAGAGTAGTCATCTATTCTTCTTGATCATTAAAATCCCATCGGTATCCTGATCCGGTCACTATTTTATTGGATTATGCCTCACAGTGTGTCTAGTCCCTTTGAACCTAGTTCTTGGGATCTCCAGTCAGCATAGGTTAGTTGTCCTTTGCTCTGATCATTGACAACGACATCAAATCTATTGCTTGTGATGAGCTTACAACTAACTCTCGATTTAACCCTTTGGTTAGCAGATCTGCTAGGTTATTCTTTGACTTCGCATAGTCAACAGTGATAACTCCCATTGAGAGTAGTTATCTAATGATATTATATCTACGACGTATATGCCTAGACTTACCATTATACAGATAGTTCTGTGCCCAACTAATTGCTGATAGATTATCGCAATGTATGCAAATTGTCGGCACCGATTTCGACTATCTCAGAATATCTTTTAAGAATTGTCGTAGCCATTCAGCATCTTTACCACATTTGTCAAGAGCTACAAATTCAGATCCCATCGTGGATCTAGTTATTATGGTTTGCTTAGAAGATTTTTAGGAAATGACTGTACGTCTCAAAGTGAATGCATATCCACTCATAGACTTAGAATCTTTTATGTAAGATATCCAATTCACATTACCGTATCCTTCGATCATAGTAGGATATTTTGTATAGTGTAGTCCATATTCACGAGTATACTTCAAGTACCTTAGTACTCTTGTTATTCATTTCCAGTGCTCAACACCGGGATTACTCGTGTATCTACTCAGTTTACTTATTGTGTAGGCTAAGTTTGGCCGTGTACAACTCATCAGGTACATCAGACTTCCAATCACTCGAGAGTATTCTATCTGAGAGATACTTTCACCTCAATTTTTTGATAGATGTTGACTCATATCTATCGGCGTTCGTGCCAATGCAGTATCACTCTTAGTGAATTTCTCAAGAACCTCGTCCACGTAATGAGATTAACTAAGAATAAGTCCTTCTGTTGTTCTAAGAATTTTGATTCCTAGAATCATATCAGCTAGACCCATGTCTTTCATATCAAATCTTGAGTTTAACATATCTTTAGTGGATTTGATTATCTTATTATTACTTCCAATGATAAGTATGCCATCTACATATAGGCACAAGATGACATAGTCATTTTTTGTGGCTTTCATATAGATACATTTATTACATTTATTAATCTTGAATCCACATTACTTCATAACATTATCAAATTTCTCATGTCACTACTTTGATGCTTGTTTCAAGGCATATAATGACTTCACCAATCTATAAACCTTATTTTTTCTATTCTAGTATAGAAAACTCCTCAAGTTGCTCCATGTAGATTTCCTCTTTTAAATCTCCATTTAAAAAGACTGTCTTTACATCCATCTGATGTATTTCAAGATTCCATAGAGCTGTAATAACCAACAACACTTTAATAGAATTTATTCTTGACACTGGATAATATATATTAAAGTAATCAATGTCTTTTCATTGTTAGTATCCTTTGATTACCAATCTAATCTTATACTTATCAATTGTGTCATCTGACTTTATTTTCTTTTTAAGATCCACTTACAACCTAGTGGTTTATTTTTCGAAGGAAGATCCACAAGTTTCCAAATGTGATTTTACAAGATAGATTCTATCTCAGATGTTCTTCAGTGAGGTCCATCAGTAGAGCTTACTGCTTCTGAGTAAATTCGGGGCTCACTTTCTAATATAAAAGTGATAAAATCTGATTCGTAGGATTTTTCTACTCGAGATTTTTTTGCTTCGTCTAACTTCAACCTCGACTGGTTCCTCATTATCATCTTCACCTTGTGTTTCATATATTTATTTTAAGGAGCTAGCTTCCTCTCGGGTCTTATATGAAAATACATGCTCAAAGAACAAGGCATTACTCGATTTTATTATCGAGTTTTTGTGTATATCCAGTATTTGTGACTTATACACAAAAAATTGATACGCATTGCTGTTATATGCATATTTTATAAATATACAATCAACTGTCTTTGATTCTATCTTAATCCTTTTCGGATCAGGCACCAAAACTTTGACAAGACATCCCCATATTTGTAAATGTTTGTAGGATGATTATCTTCCATTACACAACTTAAAAGGGCTCTTATCTATTTTTTTGGGGCACCTTATTTAAAAACTAATTAGCTATTAACACATCTTTCCCCCATATGAATTTTGGCAATCTAGAATTTAATAGGAGAGTGTTCATCATCTCATTCCGCTTGTGCTTCAAGTAGTTTTTAAAGCCCTTCCAACTGGGAGGAAGTTTCTCAATGATAGCAGCCGCCTGGAAGATTTCACTCAAAACCATCCCTTCTGAGTATATCTCATGCAAGATCACTTGAAGCTCTTAGACTTGGCTGATCACCGTCTTAGAGTCAACCATCTTGTAGTCCAGGAATCGGCCAATGATGAACTTCTTGGCCTCTGCACCCTCTGTCTTCTACTTCTTGTTCAGGGACTCCCATAGCTCCTTAGTCGTTCTCTTCGTGCTATACTCAGCGTACAGCGAGTTGGTAAGGTAGTTGAGGATGTAGTTTCAGCAAAAGAACTCAGAATGAGTTCATGCCTCCATTGTACTGATGGTCTGTGCATCAACATCCTCAGTATGCTTGGGAGGGTCCTCAATCAAGAACCGAGCCAGATTGAGCGTGATTAAGTAGAAGAGCATCTTCTGCTGCAACCTTTTGAAGTTCAATCCAGTGAACTTTTCTGGCATTTCCCCATGGTTAATTAACACAGTTTCAATCAGGGTAGAGGGGACCTTCATGTGTTGAGTCTATTGCACCTCAACATTTTGTTCTGTAGCCATCTCAATAGAAAGAAATCTATTTCAAGATTGTTGGACAATCTGCTATTGGATATATTGGGGAAAATTACTGAATTGAAATTACACAAAATCAATTCTAACTTATCTGTTGAGATGATCTGAGCGAATAATCTCAAGCTGTCAACGGGGCTAGTTCTGCCAAGATTCTGGTGGTCCGAGTTAGGGAGTTGATATTGTGCGTAGCAAAATCGGAAGTCGATTGCTGAATCAAGAAGAGAATTCGCTGTCTAAGATATCGAGACTTGCGTTTAACACAGTTTTCTTGAAAAGATTTGTCCCACCTCTGGTTGTACTTTGAGGTTCTCTCGGGTCGTTTGTTTCCCAGAATACAACGGTAAAACCACACATGCAACCAAGCACTGATTCTTCGTGGCGAACTGAGAATGTACCCGAGTGCTATCACGAGTAGTTCAGCCGAATGAATGCACGACTGAGAGAGTTTTATGGGAGAACACAAGTGGACAGAGGTTTGCTTCCTGCTCTTCCTCTCACTTTCTCTTTCGCTTATCTTCCACTACTCTATATTCTTTGCTCAAGATCCAGCCTCCTTATATAGGTGTCCTCACCTTGCCTGCAATAAATGACCAAATTATGGTCATTTAATACTGGGTTTAATGTCGCCATTAATGAGTTTAATGTCTTCATTAATGTTGAGATGTTACAGAATCATTATTAATGGATTTAATGCCATCATTAATGTAAAGATGTTACGAAGTCACCATTAATGAATTTAATGTTGTCATTAATGTCGAGACGTTACGAAATAACTATTAATTTCATATTAATACTTCTTTACCCTCTTGAACAAGTAGCAAAAAGAGATTAGGTAGTAAAATGTTAGTTTATTCACTTAGGCAAATCTTGCCTCGACTAGTTGAGCATTCGAAGTGCGCATGTTGTGCTCACACACGAGACAACCTTGGTTCAGTACAATCTGGGCCTTGAATTTGCACCCACCCCTGTGCACCCATACGTGAGAGAGTCTTTCCCCATACATATGTTTACAACATTAATGTATGTGCCATAATTTAAACCAACAATAAGCTAAAAGAGTTCTAATGTGAGATTAACAACTCATACATATAATAGAGTTTCTTCGTCTCCACCTCTTTATTCCATTCACATTTCCAACACTAACATCCCTGAGCATGTGACATTCCCGAGCACCAAATGTCATATGCATGTTGGTATCCTTGAGCACCAAATGCCTTCTTCAGGTTGGTATCATCCCCATCACCAAGTATCATCTTCAGATCAATATGCCCTTCTCCAAGTACTTAACGCTCATCCAATAATATTTCATTCGGGTTGGGAAGTCGCATTCGCCCTTCCCCATACGTTATTCAACTACCAAAAGATAGTAGTCACATGTGATTTATTTTTTTCATGTTAGTCCACAATAGTATGATATTGTCCACTTTGTTACTAAACTTTCATGGATTTATTTTTAACTTCTACCTAAAATATCTTATACCAATTGAGATATCTTTTATCTTTTAAACACATGATCTTTTTTCATATATTTTAAATGTGAGACTTTAATTGTATTCCTAACCTAAAGAAGCTAAGATAGAAATATGCTTTTTTTTCTTATACATGGAGGCAACTATTTTCCACAAAGCTTTCTTTCTACATTCTTCTTTCTCTCGCATCCTAACGAGCCTCTCATCCTCCACTCGGTAGTGACTTGAGCATCAATTGGCAATGCCGGTAGAGCCGATCAAACTTAACATTCTTTGTTCTTAGGCCATCAGATCTTGGATCCTTAGAAGGTGATCGTAGCTTCAGGCGAAAAGAAGTCCGAGCAAACGAAAAGGACACCATCACTATCCATCATCGATAAGTTTATGGAGGTCAGTTTTGATGATCCACACAAACTAAGTTGGGCCCGTGCAACATCTCAACCTAACTTGATTTGGATTGGATTTGACACGACCCAAGTCTGATCGACCCATGCATGATACAATCATATTACCAAAATGTGTTGGGTGTGAATTACTCATGCCTAAGACAATGACTACTAGCACAAAACCGAGCCATTCCAGGCGAAGTGTCACCACCCATTGGCACCTCTACCTTGGATTTACCTTCTTCCGGCAGTAAGATTTCTCTTGCATTGCCCAAGTACAAAACTGTTTCAGTGGCCAAATAAGTTTAAACAAGCACAAAATTCATGTTTTCCAAGCGTAGTTTTAGTAACAACAATCCGGCTAAATCTTCAAATTCATTTGAATATATGTTTAAACAGATAACCGATAATTTGATTACGGAATCTGAACTAGCGATGGAACGAATTCTTCTTCATTCTTTAAATTTGTTTGTTGTTCTCGTAGGCTTGGATTGTCTGCTCAAGCTGCACAGAAATAGGTCAATTAGTTCAATCTTAACGATGGTCGAATCAGGAGTTTAGTAAGGTGATGTTATCTGGAACATCTTACGAATACTGTTGTCGACGCAAAAGCATATTAACTTCAGAAAGGAAGAGACAGGCAAGAAACAATTGATTAGAGAAAAACTCAGCATCAAGTCAAGGATACACAACTAATGCTGAACCGACAAATCTACTTCACATGTAGGCTAAGGATTAGTTCATGCTGATTTCTAAGGAAAATCAGGATTTTCACAAATGATGATATTTTTTTAACCATATCTGGCACGATATATTAGTCAGAATCAGTTATGTAGTTCTCCAATCATCTTCCCGTGTAGTTTATTTAACTAGATATAAATGTGAAAAAACCTAGTAAACCACAACTAAGCAGACAAGCTATGCAGAAATCTAAAACTAGAAACACTGGACGAGGGGGTAAAGCAGACAAGGAAAAAAATACCTGCAACATAACGGCAAGTTTGTCCTTCAAACGAAAATATTCACACTCCACGACATTCAAGGCACTGAGACACCTGGAATAGGAAAGTTTGTCATGCGATATATAGTCGAATAAAGGACATAGAAAAACGCTAATGCTGTTCAAGAAGAACGACAGAAAAACCACCATGAGTTGGATATCTTATTAAAAGTGTAACAGTTAACCATAAAGCAAAGGCTTCATTGGTGCTCCATTGTATTTATTTATGAATTGGATACTAAAATTTCATACTGACAAACAAGGTAACTTGTAAATTGTTTATAATTTACACAATTTGATATGCTAAGCAACAATGCCTACCCTTCTTTATTATTCTCGTCATAGAACTGACGGAAGTGAATGCAGGCCAATTTTACATTATTCGCGCCCACGCTGCAAAAGAAATCACAGCCAAAGGGAAAAATTAGACACTATAAATGCATGTATAATGAGCACTAGAAAAAAAATGAGCTACTAGATCCAGAGTAAACAAGATTTGATATCTCCTAATAGGCAATCAGGAAGTCAAAGTGGTAAAAGTCATTCAACCTATGATTGCTGTAATTATTTAGGATCCGCTACAAGGATCTTACCCTTCCTTGAGTCCACACTCGTATGGATTTAGAATTTTTTATGTTAACTATGCAAACCCACAGCAACCCTCAATTTTTTTCATCCAGAATTCAAGTATGACATTGGTGGAAACCATTTGTGATGCATATTTGAATAGTTGCACAATTTAATTAAAAGTAATATATTCATATGATAATTCTCGGAGAAAAAAACATTTATCTAATGATTATGCAATAAGAACATGCGTACATGACAGAACATAAAAGGTACCTATGCATGTGGTTTCACCAAAGAAGACTTTCTTAATGCAATTTAGACAGTTCATCCTTATTATAAATATAAGTTATGAGATGAGTTATGAATTTACCAGAACTTAGCAACCAAATTGAAGCATTATATTATATATTGGTATCAATCTTATACACGAACATGATTATAGTCACACAGCATTTTTTGTCCACATAGAGCTTCAGCTAAACTAAGATTTTTTTTCTCTCACAATATTGTGGACTTACCCATCAATAAAAGAAAACATTTGAGAATTTAGTTGCGAACAAGATGAAAGTTGACTAAACTGGAAGATGATCAATCATCTTAAAGAACAACACTATCTAAACCTTTTTCCAAATATTAAAATCATGTTATTGAATTTGCAATTTTGATTGCAAATACAAGGACATTTTGTTCAATGTTGGAGAAAAGGATAAGCCAATAAGCCATACAGCTTCCTTTGATTTGAAGGTATCTCCTTTCAGTTTCTGGGAATATGGGTAGGAGACCGTTAGCATTTTAAGGTCCATTATGCATGTACTCGCTAGTGTGAGGCAAGATTATTGCATGCTAATGGTGCATTAACGGTGCACAGTTTAGCACTTTGTTCACAGCATCACAAGTCAGAGTAGGATTATTAGGTTTATATTATTTGACGAAGTAGCTTGGTGCACGAAATTACCGCCAATGTGAAGTCTCGGAGAAGGGTCGAACCACTTTGGGTTATTGTACACAACCTAACCCTGGGTTATTTTACACAATCTAACTTTGCATTGCAAGAGGCTATTTCAACGACTCGAACCCATGACCACTGGATCACACGACAATCACTTTACCATTGCGGCAAAGCTCCCCTTCGCATTTCATAATCCATAATTAATTTCAAAGTTCCAAACATTCCGTATGTAACCATTTATATTGACATTTACAACCACAAAAAAAACTGCTAAAAGTCACTACTGACATGAGACACTCTGAAAAATAAAACAAACTAGCCAACTAAAAATCTCTAAGAACTTCTAAAATGTCCAAGTTCATTCCTCTCACATTTTGCATCATGCTCATGCTGTATAATTGTATTAGAAATAAAAAAAAATGAAAACCATGAAATATGATTGTGGGCTTTGCCTCTGTCAATGCAACTCTGCTTTATCTTGGACGATATTTACCAAAAGCCTTCTAGTATATATCTGTGGGTAAATACAAGCTCAAGCTAGTAAAGAAAATTGCTTTTTGATGCAACAGAAAAATGTGAAATGACTAATGAAGCAAGATAAGCTTAATGCAGATGGATGCTTAGTGCACAAGGTCCTCGCCAAAGTGAACTATATATCACAATGTGCTGTGTATCACACATCTTTGGTAGGTATACTGTTGATTCTTTAACTTCTGTTCCATTTTTATCATTTCATCATCAATAAGCAAAACAGCAGCTCATAGACCTCTCCACATTGTGAGAGATAGAACTACAAGTCCAACCAAGATACGTTCAACTCACCAGGTAAATGGTAATACCCAACAACTTTCTTTGGATTTAGTTTGTGAACTAATACAAACATACAAATTATTACGTTAATAATACAACTTAGTTTGCTAATGTACGACATGAATCAACATTATGTATAGGTCTGGCCAATCATTGGTTCCCACTTGTCAAACATCCTAAAAATAAAACTCATTGTGATAGTTATTACACCCCATCACTTATAATTATGGTACAATAAATGGAAAGGCTTAGCAATTTTTCCGTGCTAATACATGCCAAAAAAGACACATCTATTGTCCACATCCACTTACACCAAGCTTTGTTGATGACCTGTGTCAATGACATGGGTTGGTAGCGCATGGGACATGGGCACTGGTAGGAGCTAGCATAGATGCATACAAGGCCTCCTATAGAGGAAAAAGAAAAGCTGCGCATGAGCTCCAACCAGAATGAGAGTGAGAGAGTAATGGCCTTGGTGTTTGTATTGTCATTCAAGAACTTTGAGTAGAGTACTATGATTTCATCATCAATTAGCACATGTTGAAGAGGGAGATGACTATGAGAAGATGAACTACGTGTTTCCCACTTTATAGCTCATCAAAATGGTTCACCATCATTGCTTGTAATGCTTTCAAGCTTGATCAAGCAATAAAGCATCTATAAGATGTTTGGTGAGAAGGAGAGAACTCTGAGCTTGGTGTTATAGGAGGCGAAATTGCATCTCCTTGATCTTCCTCACGGTTTCCTTGCCTACCTTCTCACTAAATCACATTGACACTAGAAAGTAAAATGCGGTGATCCAACAACTCTCCACCACGATCTAGGTACGAAGGTGCTTGGCAAGGACATTGATGATCCATATGCGCCATAGTGCTTGACGTGAGAGGGGTGGAGGATATAAACGATAAGGTTACAAAATAGAAGGCGCCAAAGAAAGTCATAGCTTCAAATGGGCCAAACTCTCCTCCAATACCACTCGACCCTCCTCGTTCTTTATAGCTTAATAAAAAGTAAAAAAGAAAACTTGGAATTGTAAAGGATACACACAATAATTCCAAATTAATAATCTACCATTAAAATCTCATGTCAAAGTCTTGCCCTATAAATTTTGGCTTCTCCTAAACTGAAACTTTTTGAGCTCATTTTATTAACCTAGAAACTAATCACTAAAATATCTTACCTACCAAAAGAGTGATTTAAGATCATGTTGTGTGATGCAAGTAGCATCATGTGTGTTACATTAACTTCATATGGTAAGAAGTATGACTTCGATGTTGAGGGATTAGACACTTAGGATTTGTCGAGCCCCATCTATGTGGAATATTGTGTGTCGATTCTATGGGGTCAAATTAAATTGATTAGGAATTTTAACTTTTTGACTTGCTACCTTCAAATCTATAATCTGTGGTGAATAGGAATCTTCATGAACAGGCCACCCCTTTAAATAGGTAAAAAATAAAGAAAAAATGAGATGGATTCATGAGGCTTCAAGAAAATAGGGGTGTAAACGAACTGAGCCAAACTTAATTGTGTTCCAACTTGTTTATTTACTTATCGAGCTTGTTCAAGCTTGTTTATTAAAAATCTTATCAAGCTCAAGCCAAACTCAAGCTTGTTCATGAACGTCCTTGAACATTTTCATGAACATTATTCAAGCTATTAATCGATCTCAACTATCAACATTGTTATAATTTACATTAAATTGTTATCTATTCATGAAATTTATACTATGCCATTATTTTTAAAATATTATGAATACTAGGTTTGGAAAGAACACAAAAAAAATCTACAAAATATACTATTTTTGATAATTAAATTTTATACAAATTAATAAATAAGTTTATTTGTAAATTGTTTCATGAATATTGTTCATGAACATTAATGAACCAAGCTCACTAGTGTTCAAGCTTCTTTATTTTATATATTCATTTACAATTGAACGAACATAAATAAGTTTTTATTGAACCAAACCCAAGCTCATTCACAAATGTTTGGTTCATTGACAACTCTACAAAAAAAAGTCATGCGCTTTTAAAGTAATTAATTTATACCACCACCTCTTATGCTATGTTAATCCTTCTCCCCTATCCCTCTTCCCACAAACTTGACAAGTTGATTCTAATTTAAATGCCAGGGTGAGATAAGATCAAGTATATTACTAGAATTTTCCTTTCTAAGTTCATAGCATTGCTTGGATTCCCTAACCTGGATGCCAACAATTCCATCCGACCCACAAAGCAGGGTAGGTCAAACAGCCTCCCTCATAACTAACTGAAAATATGATCATCTCTAAATGTGCAAATGACAACATTTTAATAAGAAAATGCGAGAAGAACTGAAATAGAAAACATAAGCAGAGAAGAGAATCAAAGAAACCTCGAGCTACTTCCTTTAAGTTGGTGAACATAAGCATCCACCTTTTGAAAGTCAACAACAGGTTGATTCCTGCAGAATCAAGTTCGCAGTTAAACAAGTGAACATAAAGATATAGTCTAATACAACCTTCGAAGGACATCCCAATGGCTAGAACATACAGCAATTTTGTCAACTCAGCTAAGATAATCTCTGAATCTTTGCAGAACAAGGTGATCACCTCCGCAACAAAATTGGGATTGCTGGCATCCTGCAGCATCTGGAGTTGTTGGAATTGCTGGTCCAACAAACCCTGCAAGAAAATTTTTCAACCAGATTAGAGCAGCCTTGCTTATCATTCCATCAAAACTCAAAGTCCACAGAATGTTGATACAAAAGAGAAGATCACAGTCCACCAAGTTAGTGTCATTATGTTCAAAACCTGGAATCAAAAAGAAAAAAAGGAATGATACGATCAAACACGGAAGTCAACTCCAAGTCAGTTAAGAGATCCAAAAATGACGACGACTGTAATATTAGCCGAGAATAACATCACATCAGTAAATATCTGGGAGCACTGTTCGCAGCTCAAAGTAGGAGTAGAGCGCTCCATAAAACTGAAAAGAAAAGGTTTTTTTTTTTTTTTTTCCTTTTTACAGAAAACAGCCAGTCAATTTACAGTTGGATTAACACACACAGAAAAAAAAAATTTAGTTTCAAAATTATATTAATTTCAACTGATGATAGAAACTGGAAGGAAGTATGAGTTACTCAGCGTACCTCCGAGAACATCCAATGCATCAAACTATTGAGCTCCTCCGCCGGCGTCATCGCAACGATAAGAAGCTAATTTGGTGGTTGTGATTCGGCCCCAAAACCAAACCCTTCCTCAAAGAAAGGGCAAGATGGGGCGAGGCTGAGCTATCCGATCAACGTTGCAGGCAGCGCGATCCACAAAGTTGAGAAAAAAAAGAGGAGAGGTTCTGATTCCTGCGGCCTGCTTTAAGCGATTCTGTTTCGATGGGGCGACAGAGACCAAAGCCCTGTCTTTCCGTGCTGCAGTCCGGTCGGGCAGTGGGGCGGGGAGATGCCTACTTATCTGTTCGCCATTGAAGGAGGGAACCGACAAGGGTGATCAGGTGATGATTTGAGGAAGCAAGCGTGCTGCGAGGCTGGCAAGGAAGTCTAAGCTTGCGGCGAGCATCTTGCGGCAGACTGCTTTTTTGACTCGGTTTGGCAGATTGCGATCACAACGCAGATCGTCGTGGGGGGCTCGGGATTTCAGGGGTTTACGTTTAGAGAGAAACACAGGAAAGTTGTTTCCTTTGTGTTTTTTTTTTCTTTTGTAGAATTGTTGTTATTTCTTGTATATTTTTTACTTTAGTTTTTTTCCCCGTAACTCCTTATAGTTCGGATCCTCTGTCCCGAAATTCCTCTGTCCCCGTGTCCCACTGTCGATCGGACGATCCAGATCATATCTCAAGGCATCATGACATCTTTAAGATGTGTGCAGTATCTTTGTGATGTGCCATGATGCCTTGAGATGTGATCTGGACCGTCCGATCGACAGTGGGACATGGGGACAGAGAAATTTCGGGACAGAGGATCCGGACTGAACTCCTTAGCAGTTCCGACGAAGACGTTGAAAAATAAAATAAAATAGAAAACGGCTTCTTATCTTAACCAATAAATTTTTAAAAATATCAAATTATGTAGGATAATTTTAAAATTGTTAAATTATATATATATATATATATATATATATATATATATATAATTAATCGAATTAATTTTAGTCTGTATTAAAATATTAAAATTTGGAACAAAGTCGATTAATTTTTTAAATCAATTGATTGATTTTCATCTTAAATCGATTTTAAGTAAAATTGATTAATAGACTATGTAATCTTAGATTAATATGAAAATAGTTTCTATGTGTTTAACTATCTCTTTTTATTATATCTATGTCTTCAAATGCCAATTTGATATTGGTACATCAGTTGATTTTATCCAAAATCGAATGATAGATCAAACGATATCAGGTTGACATAAAATTAGTTCTTATGTGTTTGTCTACCTCTCCTGATTATATTTATACTCTCAAACGTCAATTTAACTCAATACATGTAATGATTTTTTAAACACGAATTAAAAATTTTCAAATATATTCGTGTCCAGAAAATAATTACTCTCAATATACTGAGTCAATTGACGTTTGAAGGCGTAGATATAATTAGGAGAGATGGAATATTAGTTTCATATCAATCGAGGTCATTTGATTCATCAGCCGATTATACCTAAACCTAGCTGATAGATCACACGACCTCAGATTTACACGAAACTAATTCCTAAAGATCTCTTACGGTTGACAAGAGGGGGGTGAATTGTCTTGCACAATAAAATAAACCAATACCTTTCTCAAACAATCGAGTTTAACACAATTACACACTTAATTAAACAGAATAATAGAATCAAAATAAGTACCAAAATAAGTACGAGACAAGTAAGGTTTTTACTTGGTTGGCAATCAGAGGATTGCTACTTCAAAGAAAGTAGGCTCCATAAGAAAATCTCCTTCTCGAACAAAATGTTGGAGGCGGAGAAGCCTCGTACACGAAAGTGAAGATCTCAATTAAACTTGAAGTACAGAGTGTGTTATTTGAAAAAGAGAAGACCATGACTTTATTTAATGCCCACTGGTTGAAAAGGACTATTTACTGACATGACACGGTCCGGCCGCCCCCAACGTGGCAAATCTTATCGTCTTGCAAACGGCTACGCTATAGGTGTGGGATACAATTTTATCCAGGTCTGGGCGCCCGGATATGCTTCGGACGCTCGGAAACCCTTCCTCGAGGAGGTGGGCGTCGAGGCACCCCTGTAGGTTGTTCGGGCGTCCGGACTTGGTCCAGGCATCCAGCCTTGGCCCAGGCGCCTGGACTTGGCCCAGGCGCCCGGACAGTCAACATCTGGTTGATTGTTCAATTATGCTCTAATCCGGCTCCGCTCACTTAGGTGATCTTGGCCATCCGGAATAGGGCTCACCCGAACTCATTTTTCGGCCTTTTCGAGCAACCTTCCGCTCTGACTTCTCATCCCGTAGAAATATTGCGCGCTTTCTTCTCGTTCACCAGCGTACTCTTCCATAGTGCCTCGTCCCTCAGATGCACCGAGCTCGTCGACTCTCTCTCATGTCATCATTCTCGCTACGTCTTTCGCTAGACTTCCCGTACTCCTAATTTCTTGCACACTTACACACAAGACATCAAAAGACAACAGGACCTAATTTAACTTAGTTGATCATATCAAAACTATCACAGGGTACTTACAATTTCTCCATTTTTGATGTAAGCAACCGAAGTTCAATTAGGGCAAATAAAAAAAATAATAGTGAAATAGCAAGCACTTAATATGCAATTAATAATATTTAATGTAAAAAGATTTACCCTCCCCTAGACTTAATTTCTAACTCTCCTCCTTTGATCACATAAACAATAGGGGAAATGTTGGAAAACAATTTAGAAATAAATCTGAATTAATCTCTAAGGGTAAAAAAATGATGAATATTAAAAAAAATGAACTTTAAAGTTTGAAAATATGAACTTTTGTGATTTATAAAGTAGTTTTGGAAAAACAATTTTAATTTATTTTTAATTCTTAAAAATTCTTAAAATTTTTATAACAGGTAAGCTGATATGTCTAAAGCTGTGATAAAATTTTCATGAAAAAATAAAATTGATTTAACCAATAATAAATTATTTTCTATTGAAGGTTGTATTTTCTATAAAAAAATGTTTAAAAATAGTTTCTAATCTCAAAAAATTGTGAAAATTTTTCTGAGAATGTAATAGAGCAATTATTTTTTATAGAAAAATTAACTTTTAAAAATTGAATCTTTGAGAATTTTTAATATTAAAAATTAGCATTTGGATAAATAATTCATAGAAAATTTAATAATGGCTAAAAAATTTTAAAATATTTTCTTAGATAAAAAATAAATAAAATTTCATAGAAAAATAAAGTTGACCAACATAACACTATAAAATATTTTTAAATTAAAAAAATATGATTTTTGTTAAAAGTTTTCATAAAAAATAATTCAACAGTCAAACAATTTTAAATTTTTTTATACTGATAAGTAATGAAATCCTCTTTCTCATAAAAATTAATATAAAATTAATTTCAAAGAGAAATCATACGAAAAAAAATGTTAGACAATTTTAAGCAAAAAGTTATGAATTCAAATTAAAAATAAAGCATGTATAATGTTTTTTTAATTTAAACATGATTTTGGAACCCAATATAGGTTCCTACATGCTGGATTAATTAGAATTTTTTAAAATATATTTTATTGATAATTTTTTAATTTGACCCTTATGATATCTAAAATGCCAATTAAGTCCTTGATAATTTCTAATTTGTTGAACATGTGAGCATGCATAATTCTTCAAATTTCCTATTTCTACATTCAATTTTTTATTTTCAATTTTTATCTTGTAGAAATCTTCTAATCGACAAGATGTTGCTAAGGTTATTTTAAATTCCTCTTTTTTATTTTTAAAATTTTTATTTTTAATTTCTAATTTACAAGAATTTTTTGACAGTTTTTTTATAAATTTAAATAACTTATTAGGAGGTAGAGATCGTACCTGATTTACCTTATTGATCTTATTATTTGATGCTCTTCCTGTAGTGCTGCTTTCTTATAACATTCCTCCCCTTTCATCGATGCTCTCGATGCTAATCTCGGATGAGCTTGCTTCTTCATCTTCTTTGTGATTTGCCATTAGCCAAGTCCAGCGTAGGCTTCAATTTCTGACTTTGACGTTTTGTCTCATGTCGCTTTTAGGTTCTTATGCATCTTCAGGGTCAGTCTTTTGTCCTTGTCCTTATCTTTGTTCTTCAGTCTTGGGCAATTATCTTTGACGTACCTTTCTTTATTGCAGTAATAACATCTCACTCTCTTTTTTTCCTTTTGGCCTGCACTTGATTGAATTTATTAGCTTTAAAGAATTTTTTAAACTTCATTACTATAAATGTTGTTTCATCATCATCAAGAGAAGTTTCAGACTCTAGTTCATCCATTTTTATTTTTAAAGTTATATTCTATTTGGATTCCTTCTTTAGATATGCACATCTAGTTTCATGTATTTCAAATGTAGAAAATAATTCCTCTAAATTACTTACCTCTAGGTCCCTAGAGATGTAATATGTATCTACTAGGGTTGACCATTCAGGTGTTCTAGGGAAAGCATTAAGCGTAGACCTTAGCGAATCTCGGTTGGTTACATTTTCTCCGAGATTCGTGAGTTTGGTGACTAGCTCCTTTAGCTTGATGTGAAGTTAAGGAACTGTTTCACCTTCTTTTAATCGTAGATTCGTCAGTTGGTTCTGAAGTAGATCTCTCCTTGCAAGCTTGACTTCGAATGATCCTTCGTATAGCTCTAGGAATTTTTTCCAGAGGTCTTTTGTAGATTTGTAGACTCTGATTTGATTTACCTCTTGTGGTGGTAGCGCACTTAGCAGATGGAATTCTACTTTTCTATTTGCCACAAATTCAGTTTGTTCCTTCTTCGTCCAGTGTTCTTTTTTTTTTCAACTCGCTGTTGTTGTCGGTAGGTACTGTAAAATCATTTTTCAAAATTTTAAATATATCAAAATCAGTTTTTAAAATATAACTCCATTTTTTCTTCTAGTGCGCGAAGTCTCCTTCGAACTTCGGTAGGTGGATGCTTATTTCAGCCATCGTCTTTACTTCAGTTGACGGTTAGTTCTTCTGAGGTGACATTGCTTTAATACCAATTGTAGGTCTCTTGTGGAAGCAAGAGGGGGGGGGGTGAATTGCCCTACACAATAAAACAAACTAATACCTTTCTCAAACAATCGGGCTACACACTTAATTAAACAGAATAATAGAATCAAAATAAGTACGAGATAGACAAGCAAGGTTTTTTACTTGGTTGACAATCAGAGGATTGTTACTCCAAGGAAAGTAGGCTCAATAAGAAAATCTCCTTCTCGAACAAAACGTCGGAGGTGGAGAAGCCTCATACACGAAAATGAAGCTAGAAAGTATAGAACTGAATAGCACTTAGAGTACAGAGTGTGTTATTCGAAAAGGAGAAGACCAGGACTCTATTTATAGTCTACTGGTCGAAAAGGACCGTTTGTTGACGTGACACGATCTGGGCACCCGGACCCTCTCCGGGCACCCCCAGTGTGGTCAATCTTATCATCTCGTAAATGATTACATAACGGGCGCGGGATAAAATTTTATTCTGGCCCAGGCGTTAGGAGTAGGTCTAGGCGTCGGAACACCCTTCCTCGAAAAGGCGGGCGTCGAGGCACCCCTGGGATGACCCAGGGGGTCCAGGTACTCGGAGCATCCAGGCGCTCGGATAGTCAACATCTCGTTGACTGTCTGGTTTTTCTCGGATCTAACTCTGCTCACTTGGGTGATCTTATCCATCCGGAATAGGGCTCACTCGAACCTATTTTTTGGTCTTCTCGAGCAACCTTCCGCTCTGGCTTCTCATCCCTTGGAAACGCATTGCGCTTCCTTCTCCTCCGCTAGCACACTCTTTCACAGCACCTCGTCCCTCGGAAGCACCGAGCTCGTCGACTCTTTTCTATGTCGTCCTTCTCGCTAGCTGCGTCTTTTGCTTGACTTCCTGTGCTCCTAGGTTTATGCACACTTAGCAAGGCATCAAAAGACAACACGACCTAACTTGAGTTGGTTGATCACATCAAAACTATCACAGGGTACTTACGGTTCCTATATATTCGTTTAGCTCTCCTGACTATATTCATATCCTTAAAAATCAACTCGATTCAATATATTAAAAGTAATAATTTTTTTAACACAAAATTATTTAAAAAATTTAATTCGTGTTCAAAAAGTTTGGCTGATGAACCAAATGACATCGGGTTGACATGAAATTAGATCTTATGTTTTCGGCTAGTTCTCTTAATTATATCCATGCTCTCAAATATCAATTTAACCTAATATATTGAGGGCAATAATTTTTTGAACACGAATTAAAATTTTCAAACATATTTGTATTTAAAAAATTATTGCTCTTAATATATTGAGTCAAATTGACTTTTGAGGGTATGAATATAATTAAGAGAGGTAGACGAACACATTGAAACTATTTTCATATCAACTTGAGGTCGTTTGTGTTGGTGCAATATTCCTTAGGTCAAGGTTGACCTGGTTGGCTGAGCTTGAATTGGTTCAAGTTCGAGTCTTGATGTTTGAGTTTCGATGTTTGATAATACATGGAGACAAGACATGGAGATTGCATGTGCAATTGTTCATGTGATGAGATTGTGAAGAAGAGTCAAGTAGGTCAAGGTTGACTGGATACTTGACTGGAAAATCCTGGTGAGTGAAGCCAGGTGAAAGTCCTAACTGGGAGGTTAGGCAGACTGGAAAAACCTAGTGAGTGAAGCTAGGTGAAAGTCCCGGTGAGTGAAGCCGAGCAGCTGGAAAGTCCTGGTGAGTGAAGCCAGGCAGAAGGAAAAACCCTAGTGAGTGAAGGTAGGTGAAAGTCCCGGTGAGTGAAGCCGGGCAGTTGGAAAATCCTGGTGAGTGAAGCTAGGTGAAAGACCTAGTGAGTGAAGCTAGGCAGTATGGAAAGTCCTGGTGAGTGAAGCCAGGCACAGGAAATCCAGATGAATCAAGTTTGATTAGACATCTGGTGTTGAGAAGCCCAAGTAGGTCAAGGGATTGACCGGATACTTGGCATGGGAAATCCAGGTGGATCAAGGTTGATCGGACACCTGGTGGAGATAAGTCCAAGTGGGTCAAGGATGACCGAACACTTGGCACGAGGAGAAAAGTCCAAGTGGGTCTAAGGGATTGACCGGACACTTGGTGAGGGAGACCTAGCAGGTCAAGGATGACCGGATGCTAGGCGTGATGTACCAATAGGTCATGGTTGACCGGATGTTGGTTTTAGGGACTCTTGGACTTGATTGGGCAAGTCCACATGGGCTAGATCGATCAACCGATCGATTGGCTCATGCCCAATCGATCGGTTGATCGATTGGGAGAGTGGCGATCCCACAGAAAAGCTCTGGATCGATCAGCCGATCGATTCAGAGCCCCCAATCGATCGAGTGATCGATTGGGAGTCGCGATTCTGCGCGATAAGCCCTAGATCGATCAACCAATCGATCCAGGTATTTCCCGAAAGCATAGAGGTGCTCTGGATCGATCGACCGATCGATCCAAAGCCTCCCCAATCGATTGGGAGCAATCCGATCGATTGGGATTTGACCGTTGGCGCGGATAAAGCCGTTGGCGAGCGTTTTTCTGCGCACTTCTTCCTCTCTTCTCCACAGGCGATCACGACAGCTTCTCCACAGCAATTTTTCTTCCTCACCGCCAGTTCTTGAAGGTTCTTGGAGGCTCATCCAAGTCAAGAGGTGAGTTGCAACAAGAAAAAAAATAAGCTAGGGTTTTCATTGTAATCTTGTAAGATTCATTTGTATTTTTGCTTCTTTCTTTCTCATTGTTGTATTGTGAGGTTGTAAGGCTTCTCCACCTTTGGTAGTTACCGAGAAGGAGTGTTTTTATAGCGGAGGGTGCTTGAGTGTGTGGATCCTTGGATTAGTCACCTCTTCTTGAGGTGGATACCAAGTAAATCCTTGTGTTAGCATTGTGTGTATTGTTTCTTGTATTTCCGCTGCATATTTTTGAAGAAACAAGCAACGAAGAGCACGAGGATCGTGCCGAGCTATTCACCCCCACCTCCCTCTAGCTACATATTTGGTCCCAACAAGTGGTATCAGAGCAAGACCTCTCTTCACCGGAATCATCGCCGGAAGGGGCAACAAAGCTAGAGGGTGTAGAAGTTGGAGCAAATTCTACAAGTCGAAGACTTTATTCAAGAAACTCAACTTCAAATGGAATTCCAAGATGGACTTGGATTCGATACAAGGGTGCCTCCACCGTTCACCATGACAAGCTTCGATTCTTGGAAATCAAGAATCGAGAATTTTCTTATGATGGAGATAGAGCAATGGTTTGCTCTCATGGAAGGGTTCAAGGCTCCAAGAAATTCAAAAGGCAAAATTCTCAAGAGGAGCAAGTGGAGCCAAGACCAAATCCAAAGATGTGAGGCCAATGACAAAGTGACCAAGCTTTTGGTCAAGTTATTGCCGAGCAACATCTTAGAGAAAACTGGAGATTTTGAAGATGCCAAAGAGCTATGGAGTAAATTGGCCAAGATTCATGAGATCCCCTCCATTGTACCAATCCAAGAAACATCCAAAGAGGGCGACTCAATGGAGCAAGATCAAAAGGAAGAGGATTCTGAAGGTGAGAGATGCTCATCTTTCGAAGAAGAAGTCCAAGAAGCTTCATCTTCAAAGGAATGCAATGAAGAGGGCAAGAAGAGGGCATACTCTTTGTTCCATATACAAGACGAAGATGAAGAAGCCTCCACCTCTAGGATTGAGGGGGAGTGTAGATCATTGACACCGGAGTAAGAAGAAGCCTCCACATCCGGGTCAAGAGAAGAAGAGGATGAAGAAGCTTCCACCTCCACAAGTCAAGTTAAATCAAATGGAGGATCAAGTGCCATCCCTACACATGGAGGTAAAAATATTTCAATTAAAGATAAAAATCACATTATATATTTTGAGTGTAGGGAACATGGGCACTACAAGAGCAAATGCCCCAAATTGACCAAGAAGAAGGGCCAAGTGGCACTAAAGGGCAAGGTGAAACCCAAAGAGACCGCTCCCGGAACAAAGAAGAGCAAGGAGCACATTGTGTGCTTCTCTTGCAATCAAAAGGGACATTATCGAAGTGAATGTCCCAAAGGGAAGAGAGCGGTCAAGGCTCAAGGAGGAAGCACAACTCAAGGGGGAGCCTCCAAGGTAAAACGAAAGGTATCATTTGTTGAGCCTACTCCTTTAAATAATGGTAAGAAGCATGATAATTCTAATTTTTATCATTTTGATGCTATTTACCACAAAAATAGGGAGCATGATAGCCTTAAAGAAAAACATATGACCCTTCATACTAAGACTACCACACCTAGGTCTAGGAAGGTAGATAAAAATTTAGGCAAGAATTCTGAGGATTTTAATTATAAACCTAGAAACAAAAATGCTCAAGGATTTAGTGAAGAATCAAAATCTAGGGATTTATGGGAAGAAAATCAAGTCTTGAGGTCAAGACTTGATAAAATGGAAAAGACCCTAAAAAGAATGGAAAATATCCTTAAAGAGCAAAATGAGCATAACCTAGGTTTAGGACAACAAAAGCCATCCAATGGCCATAGAGGTTTGGGATACAAACCAAAGGCTAAGAAGGATGTAATTTCTTACTATAGGGTTCCATATAGCTATGGAACTGAGTCTAGGTCAAATGGTCAAGTCAAAAATACTAGGAAGGTTATTCCTAAGAGTGTTTTTGCAACAAAAGTGACTAAGATTTCTAATAAGTCCAAGAAAGTCACAAAGAAGGTCACAAGGGAAGAAATCCCTAGAGTTGACCTAGAAAATGTGACTAAGGCTTCTAAGAAGCCTAACAAGGTCACTAGGAATGTATCTAGGGAAGTTATCCCTAGTGAATACCTAGAGCATCCAAGGAGCACCAATAGATTTTGGGTTCCTAGGAGCATTTTCTCTACCCCTTAGATGGGTTAGAGTGTGTCAACTCAAATTGAAAGAGTAGTTAACCCAATCATGATAAAGTTGGTACTCTAAGAGCATTTTCAAGGTTATTGTTAACCTTTGAAAATGATAAGGATTAATGGGTTACACTTGGAATGAGTAAGATGTGCCAAAAATTTGAGTATTTGGAGATAATTTTAATTGGCACAAGAAATCAAGACTAAAGAAATGCCAAGTTGGGATGTTGGCATTTTATTGAGAAGTTAAAGACAAGTCTAAGCCTTATTTTAATTTGTTACTATTTAAAAGAGTAATTTGTGTCAAAATTTGAGGAATATGCTTAATTTAAATTGGCACAAAATTAGGAAAATCAAAAGAAATGTCAAATTGAATTTTGGCATTTTCTTGGGAAATAGTGGGCAATCTAGGGTTAAATTTTAATTTAGCTAAGGGTTAAAGATACTTAGATAGATAATCTAGGTATTTCGTTTATGCTAATTTGCCATGATTTATTTGCCCATCATATGCCATGACATCATATTTATTTTTGCATTCATGTCTTATTATGAAAAACATAAAAAATACCGTCATGTCATACATACATCATGTAGTTATAGGAAATTTCTTTTGAAAATTATTTCTTTTTGATGTATGCCATAACATATCATGCATTATTTTAATTCCTTGCAATTTAAGGACAAATGACATTTATTAACAAATAACATCCTTGGTGGATGTTCATAACCTCAAAATGTCTAGGTACATATGCATGATCCCTAGATTAAGGCAAAACCAAAGTTTACATCTCACTAAGAACTATAAGGTGACTTGTATGTGGTTTCGTACACATTAAATACAAGTGAGATGTTAGGATGATAAACAAAACTCAAGATCTTGATTTAGTGCCTTCTTGTGAGTTTTAAGTTCATCAAAACACATAGTTATGTGTTTTCTAATTATTGGGAAAGCTAATGTACAAGTCATGTGCATTGAGCCCAAAGAACATGGTTGGAAATTGGTTTCGAAAATGATTTCAAAAATATTTTGGAAAACCTTGGTGAAGACTATCTTTTGATAGTGATCATCATTGAAAAGTTAGACATAAACTAGAAGAAAACACTAAAGTTTTTATAAGTTTTCTAGTTTGTGTCAATCTTGGAAAATATGAAGTATTTTCTTAGAAAACTATTTTTCCTTGATAGTATATGCCATAAGTAATGTCTACATGAATTTTCATAATTTTTTGAATTTTGTAGAATTTTTGGGTAGTTTCTGAAATTGACTGAAATTGAATTTCAGCTTTTTCAAAGCTTTAATTGATTAACCGATCGATTGAAGTGCCTCAATCGATCGGGCGATCGATTGAGAAGACATTTCTTGTGAGCAGAAGCTCGCTGGATCGATCAGCCGATCGATCCACGCAGTCTGAATCGATCAGTGGATCGATTCAGCAGGGTTCAATCAATTGGGACCCAACTCCAATCGATTGGGGATGTTGATTTTGGCTGGGAAAGCCTGATTTCAGCATTTTGAACCCCCTTTTAGTCTAGGTAACCACTCTTAAGCCCTCAAAACACATTTGTATACATTTAAGGGGAGTTTTCATGATGAAAACAAGGATGAATTAGTTAAGGGAGACTAAGTAGAGATTTAGGTTGAGGTTTGGTTTCAATATTGAATTTTTGAACCTCAAAACTTCTAAATTTGAGTTTCCTAAAGGTTTAGGGATTCCAAGTCATTGTTGGTGCAATGACAGAAGTTACGTGCATGTCTTTAGGGGGAGTTACTCTTTAAGGACATGAAAATTTAGTTTTCATACACCTTAGAAGGTGGTTAACTTTTTTTAGCGAAAATGCTCAAGGTTGGGCATTTGAATGTAATGAAGAGTGGATATCTTCATTATTCAAGTGATGTTTGCTCATGGATGAGCATGTGATGACAATGAAGGGTATGAGACCTTCATTTGAATCATGTGTGAATATACCAAGTGGTATATGCTTTGAGTATGAGCATTTAGAATAATGAAGGGTATGGGACCTTCGTTATTGTGTTGTGAACAACGAGTGAAGTTGTCAACAACGTTGGGTAACTCTTCAGGGGGAGAGTTTTTGATGTGTGCCAATAGGGGGAGAATGTGTGGTTAAGTTAGACCTTCATTACCTAAGAGGGAGTTTCCCTCTAGAAAAGGAGGAGAATGAAGGAAACCATCATTCTCATATTGGCATGAAGGAAGTTAAGGCTATGAGATTAGCCTAACTTACAAGTGGTATTGTCAAACATCAAAAAGGGAGAGATTGTTGGTACAATATTCCTTAGGTCAAGGTTGACCTGGTTGACCAAGTTTGAATTGGTTCAAACTCGAGTCTTGATGTTTAGGTTTCGATGTTTGACAATACATGGAGACAAGACATGGAGATTGCAGGTGCAATTGTTCATGTGGTGAGATTGTGAAGGAGAGTCAAGTAGGTCAAGGTTGACTGGATACTTGATTGGAAAATCATGGTGAGTGAAACCAGGTGAAAGTCCTAACTGGGAGGTTAGGCAAACTGGAAAAATCTAGTGAGTGAAGCTAGGTGAAAGTCCCGGTGAGTGAAGCCGGGTAGCTGGAAAGTCCTGGTGAGTGAAGCCAGGCAGAAGGAAAAACCCTAGTGAGTGAAGGTAGGTGAAAGTCTCGGTGAGTGAAGCCGGGCAGCTGAAAAATCCTGGTGAGTGAAGCTAGGTGAAAGACCTAGTGAGTGAAGCTAGGCAGTATGGAAAGTCCTGGTGAGTGAAGCTAGTCACAGGAAATCCAGATGGATCAAGTTTGATTAGACATCTGGTGTTGAGAAGCCCAAGTAGGTCAAGGGATTGACCGGATACTTGGCACGGGAAATCCAGGTGGATCAAGGTTGATCGGACACCTGGTGGAGATAAGTCCAAGTGGGTCAAGGATGATCGAACACTTGGCACGAGGAGAAAAGTCCAAGTGGGTCAAAGGGATTGACTGGACACTTGGTGAGGGAGACCTAGCAGGTCAAGGATGACCGGATGCTAGGTGTGATGTACCAACAGGTCATGATTGACCGGATGTTGGTTTTAGGGACTCTTGGACTTGATTGGGCAAGTCCACATGGGCTGGATCGATCAACCGATCGATTGGCTCATGCCCAATCGATCGGTTGATCGATTGGGAGAGTGGCGATCGCACAGAACAACTCTGGATCGATCGACCGATCGATTCAGAGCCCCCAATCGATCGGGTGATCGATTGGGAGTCGCGATTCTGCGCGATAAGCCCTAGATCGATCAGCCGATCGATCCAGGCATTTCCCAAAAGCACAGAGGTGCTCTGGATCGATCGATCGATCGATCCAAAGCCTCCCCAATCGATTGGGAGGAATCCGATCGATTGGGATTTGACCGTTGGTGCGGATAAAGCCGTTGGTGAGCGTTTTTTTGCGCACTTCTTCCTCTCTTCTCCACAGGCGATCACGATAGCTTCTCCACAGCGATTTTTCTTCCTCACCGCCAGTTCTTGAAGGTTCTTGGAGGCTCATCCAAGTCAAGAGGCGAGTTGCAACAAGAAGAAGAAGAAGCTAGGGTTTTCATTGTAATATTGTAAGATTCATTTATATTTTTGCTTCTTTCTTTCTCATTGTTGTATTGTGAGGTTGTAAGGCTTCTCCGCCTTCGGTAGTTACCAAGAAGGAGTGTTTTTATAGTGGAGGGTGCATGAGTGTGTGGATCCTTGGATTAGTCACCTCTTCTTGAGGTGGATACCAAGTAAATCCTTGTGTTAGCGTTGTGTGTATTGTTTCTTGTATTTCCGCTGCATATCTTTGAAGAAACAAGCAACGAAGAGCACGAGGATCACGCTGAGCTATTCACCCCCCTCTAGCTACATATTTGGTCCCAACAGTTTAATCCATTAGCATGTTTTGTCCAAAACCGGGTGATGGACTAAACGATCTCAGTTTGACATGAAACTAGTTCCTATGCGTTTATTACCTCTCCTAATTATATCTGATATGATGACAAAGGTGGACCCCCTAAGAACGAGTCAAAATAGGGAAGACCGACTGAGATGGTGGTCAAAGTCAAGAAGGAGTCAAAGATATTAACAATATTAGTGATGCACCCAAGCTGACCGTAGGGTTGGTCTGGTGTGAGTGCCCGCCCGGGCCTCCCGCCTGGATATACCTCTTATCTTGACTCAGGTATCGAGTAGCATGATCGACTGTCTCAACCGAGCTATGAGGATGGCCGATCAGCCATCCTTCCCAACGAGCAGACAAGGTTTCGCTTGGCCTGCCACATATCCGATCGGATCTAGGGCAAATCGAACATATGACTTCACAATAAAATAAATGGTCAAGTGAAGAATGAACAACTGACCACATTCCATAAAGCCGACTTGGCGATCCACTTGCCGAGTGGCTATCGATTGGCTCAACGTGGGCTACATGGCCCACAGTACCATACTCTTTTGGAAGTTTATATTACTGACAACAGAGAATGTCCTGCGAGTAAATTGTACTTTAGAAGCTTCTAGCCTATCACATCATAGAGATTCGAGTGTTCGCTTAAGGAAAGGTGTTAGTGACACTTTTCGACTTATCTTTTCTTAGAAAGGTTTTGAAAAACGTGCATATGCTTTGGGATGTATACACATGCGCTATAGTGACATTATAAAAGGGGGTCTCCACTTACAGGCGGAGGTATGTGATACTCTATTATTTTACACGCTCTCTGCTACTGCTTGCTTCTACTATTCTTTTCTCCTGAACCAATTACTGACTTGAGTGTCGGAGGGCCAACATCGGGGACCCCTTCCCTAGCCCGGCACTAACACTCCTAGTGTTGCAAGACAGCGTGGAGTCTTCATCCAATCAACAACAGAGCCACGCTCCCAGCTAATCGTCTTCTCAGCTTTCAGACATGATCATATTTGGCGTCGTCTGTGGGGCCTTTACTTACATTTGAGATGTGAAGATGGAGGACACTGGACAACTCACCACTGTGATGTTAACCCAAGAAGAGTTAGAGATACTGATCAATTCCTGAGCTGCAAAGATGGTGCAATAGCAATAGGAAATAGCAGCTGAGTGCCAAACGCTAAACAACCCAGCTATGTCCGCTACTGGCTAGCATGCTGAACGTGTGACCCGAATGGAGGGTCATGCCGGGTGCCATCCGAACCACCAGCTGGCGGGTGCTTTCCACCAGACACCTGTTCCACTTACCAACTTACCAGCAGTGGCCAATGCGCTGATGCCATACCACCGAGAGTTATTCAGAACGCCCTCAAAAGAGCACGACCTAACGGAGAGGACATAAGGATCGTCCTCTGAGAATGTGCCCAGCGGGGATGTTCGTAAGGGTAAAGCACCCCGAATAGATGACTCTCCTGAGCGGACAAATCTACAGTTCTCCCAAGAAATCTTGGACGATCAGCTGCCCACTCACTTCCGACCCTTGTCGATCGAGGAGTATGGAGGATCAATTGATCCGGAGAATCATTTGCTTAAGTTTGACGATGTGGCCACTCTCCATCAGTACACCAATGGAGTCAAATATCGAGTGTTTCTAACTACATTATTTGGCTCAGCACAGAGATGGTTCAAAAGACTGCCGATAGGATCAATAACTTTAAGAACTTCCGAGCGGCATTCCTCTAAAATTTTTCTAGTAGCTGTTGATATTAAAAGACTACTGTAAATTTTTTCTCCCCAAGGAGATATTACGGATCTTCATCAAAAGATTCAACCAAGTGGCCATGGACGTCCCGTCAGCCACTCAGGAAATTCTGGTCAGTGCCTTTTCACAAGGACTTATGGATAATGATTTCTTCCGATCTCTTATTAGGAAGCTTCTGAAGGACTTCAATCATCTACTCAGATGGGCTACAAAATATATCAATGTGGAGGAATCCCAGTCAGCTCAGAAGAATGAAGTAATCCTCGAGCTAGGTGCTGTGCACGAGCGCCGATCGACCAATAGTAATGTGACCCCAAAAGGGCCCTGAGTGAGCCCTCAATAGAAACATCAGAAGTCTTGACCACATGCAGTCCAGTAGGTGGAAGTTGAACGGGCGAGATCCATCAAGCCCCGATTGTGGACCCTAATCTTCTGCTCTTACCATCGTGTGGCTACTCACAACACCAAGGATTGCCACCACTTTAGTCCGAGGTCATGCTGACTAACCCCTATAGGATATCGTCGACTATCTCCCTCTCCAACCCATCAACATCACAGCCGCCCGGGATCCCAAGATCAAGATAACACACTAGCCGAGCGAAACTAGCAGTAGCCCCAATATGTAAGTACCCCAAGGTAGTTTTGATGTGATCAACCAACTCAGGTTAGGTCTTGTTGGTATTTAACCCCTGTATCTAAGTGTGCAGGAACTTAGGAGTACAAAAAGTCGGACGAAAGAGGCAGCTAGCAAGAAGGATGACACGGGAGAGAGAGTCGACGGGCTCGGTGTGTTTGAGGGATGAGGTGTTGCAGAAGAGTATGCGGGCGGACGAGGAGGCATGCGACATTTCCGAGAGACGAGAAGCCGGAGAGAAAGATTTCTTGAAGGCTGGAAGTTGAGTTTGGGTGAGCTCTATTCAGGATGGCTGAGATCACCCAAGCGAGTAGAGCCGGAGCGGAAGACCCGGACCAATACGAGCGAAAACGGAACAAAAGGTTGATTTTTCGGTTCGAGGCGCCCCGACCAAGTCAGGGGCGCTGGACTAAAAAATTTAGCTAAACGCGACATGGCACGTGGGCGTGTGGCATTGCGACAGGGATAAAGTTTTATTCTCCTAGAGGCACCTGGAACCCTTCCAGGCGCCCCGACCAGGGCTATAAATACAGCTCTGGTCCAAGAAGGTCAGGACAACACTTGTGGCTGATTTCTTTTTAGTTTGGTTCTGTAATTGAGTGCTTTAATTACTGTAAAAAGACTTCTCCGCCTGAAGAAGAGTTTAGTGTGCTTTCATCTTCTTTGGATTAACAACATCCCTGATTATAATCAAAGTAAATTTGTTGTGCCTCTTATTTCTAGTTTCTTATTTATTTTATGCAAGTGTTGATTCTTTTTAAGCTATAAAGTTAGAGGAAGGTTCGTTTTTCTTTGCAGGGCTATTTACTTTCTCTAGTCGGCCGCTAAGGGTCCTACAAGTGGTATCAGAGCGGGTTCACTTCAGGAGAACTAATCGCCGAATGAAGCACACGAGATGGCCGAACCGAGCATCAACCCACCAATGTTCAAGGGGGAATTTGCGAGTTGGAAGAACAAGATGGAGGTATTTTTTAAAATATATTTGAATTATTAATAATTATGAAATATAGTTTTATAGCTTCGAAAGACAAAGAAGAATATCAATGGACGAAGAAGGAGCAAGTCGATTTTGTGGCAAATGACAAAGCAGAGTTCTATCTGTTGAGCGTCTTACTGCCACAAGAATTCAACCGGATCAGAGCCTACGAGTCAACCAAGGAGCTTTGGGAGAAATTCTTAGAACTACATGAAGGGACCTCGGAGGCAAAACTAGCGAGACAAGACCTCCTCCGAAACTAGATCAGCAACCTCCGGTTAGAAGAAGGCAAAACCGTCGCACACCTCCACTCAAGAATCAATGAACTCATCATCAGACTCATGAATCTCGGAGAAAAGGTAACTAACTGAGATTCGCTAAGGTACGCACTTAACGCATTTCCTAGGACTTCGGAATGGTCGACCTTAATAGATGCGTATTTCATCTTTAAGGATTTAAAGGTAAGCACCTTAGAAGAATTTTTTTTCAACTTTTGAAATTCATGAGTCAAGATGTGCAGGTCTAAAGAAGGAATCAAGGCAAAACATTGCCTTAAAAGCTAAAATGGATGAACCAGATTCCGAGACATCACTTGACGATGACGAAACGATGTTAATGGTAAGAAAATTTAAAAAATTATTTAAATCTAATAAATTTAATCAAGTACAGGGTACAAAAAGAAAAAGGAAAGTAAGATGTTACAATGTAATGAAGAAGGGTATGTCAAAAATATCTGCCTAAAATTGAAGAGCAAATACAAGGACAAGGAAAAGAATAAGAAGCTAACCCGACCCAAGTATAATCTAAAGGCAACGTGGGACGACATGTCATCCGAATTGGAGATAGAAGCCTTCGCTGGACTTGCGCTAGTAGCAAGTCACCAAGAAGATAAAGACGAAGCAAGCTTATTCGAAATGAGCATCGAGAGCATCGATGAAGGGAGAGCGACATCGGAAGAAAGTAATACCTTAGGGGGAGTTTCATATTACGAAATTGATAAGGTAAATCATGTACAGTCTTTACCTCCTGATAAGTTATTTCAGTTCATAAAACTATTATCAAAAAATTATAGTAAATTAGAGAAAGAAAATAAGAATTTAAAATCAACCTTAGCTGGTTCTTGTTGATTAGAAGATTTTAACAAAGTAAAAATAGAAAATAAAAAATTAAAAAAGAAAATAGAAAATAGAAAATTTGAAAAGTCATGCATGGTCAATTTTTATTCCTTCTAATTTTAGAAATTATTCAGGACTTAACTGGTATCTCAAATATCATAAGGGTTAAATTAGAAAAATATCACAGAAATATATTCGTAAGAAATTATTAATTAATCATGTAGAAAGAAATCTATTTTGGATTCCAAAAATATATTTAGATCAATTGTTTTTATATTTAGGGCTTTTAGAGAGAAAATCAAATATTCAATTTCTTTAAAAGACTTTGTCTCGAAAGTGGTTGTTGTTCTAATATCCAAGAAGGCCTAGTACCTCGTCACAGCCTGGAAACCAATTATTGAAATAAGTATTTAATTAACTAACTGTTAAACATTTAGTAGTTATAAAAATACTTTAAATTATTTGTCAAAATTTCTGATAATTTAAAGTTATTTTAGCAAAGTTATGTTTCTGTGAAACTTTATCTTAATTTTTTTCATTAGAAAAATTTCTATGAATTAATTACCAAAATGTAAATTTGTTTAATTTTGTTTAACATTAAAAAAAAAATTCTGTTCCACCCTTATTAATTTTTTTAAGGAGTTTTTTTCTTTCAAATTTTGGTTTTCCCTTAGACTTTTAATTTAACTTTTCCAAAGTCATTTTAAAAGTACCCCATTTTTAATGTGATCAAAAGGGGAAATAGTGAAGATTAAGTTTAGGGGGAGGGTTGTACAAATTTTGTACTTGCAAATTTTTTGTTGCACATTACTTGCAAATTCTTTTACTTGCAAAAATTATAACTGTTATTTGTTTGTGGATTACCCTAACTTAACTTGGGTTTGCTCATATAAAAAAGGAGGAGATTGTAAGTACCTCAAGGTAGTTTTGATGTTATCAACCAAGCCAAGTTAGGTCCTGTTGGCATTTAACCCCTATGTCTAAGTATGTAGGAACTTAGGAGCATAGGAAGTCGAGCGAAAGACACAGCTAGCGAGAAGGACGACACGGGAGAGAGAGCCGACGGGCTCGGTGCGTCTGAGGGATGAGGTGCTGAGGAAGAGTACGCGGGCGGACGAGAAGGAGGCGCATGACATTTTTTAGGGACAAGAAGTCGGAGCAGAAGATTGCCCGAAGGTCGAAAGTTGAGTTTGGGTGAGCCTTATTTCAGATGGCCGAGATCACCCAAGCAAGCGGAGCCGAAGAGAAAGACCCAGACCAATGCGAGCAGAAACGAAGCGGAAGACTAGGACCGAAAATCAACAAAACTTGATTTTTGGTCCGAGGCGCCCATACCAAGTTCGGGGCGCCTAGACTTGTCCAGGGTGCTCAGACTTGGTCCAGGCACATGGACTCCAGGCGATCGGAACCTTTCCGAGTGCCTGGACCGAAAAATTTAGCCAAACACAACATGGTGCGTGGCATTGCGATGAGGATAAAGTTTTATCCCATAGAGGCACTTGGAACCCTTCCAGGCACCCCGACCAGGGCTATAAATACAACCCTGGTCCCAGAAGGTCAGGACAACACTTGTGATTGATTTCTTTTCTGCCTCGTTCTATAATTGAGTGCTTTAATTGCTGTAAAGAGGCTTCTCTGCCTGAAGGAGAGTTTAATGCACTTTCATCTTCCTTGGATTAGCAACCTCCCCGGTTGTAACCAAGTAAATCCGTTGTGCCTCTTATTTCTAGTTTCTTATTTATTTTATGCAGGTGTTGATTCTTATTAAGCTGTAAAGTTTGAGGAAGGTTCATTTTTCTTTGCAGGGCTATTCACCCCTCTCTAGCCAGTCGTCAAGGGTCCTACACAATAGAGAGACAACCAGAAGCCCACCCAGACATCCGTTGAGCTGCCAATGTGCCAGTCGGATTGAGAGGAAGAAAATCATGGCAATGGCGCTCCGGGGGACATCAGAATGATAACAGGTGGTCCAACCAATGGTGACTCCAACTGGGCCAAAAAACCACACGCACGGCGAGTGAAGATCCATGTGGTTGGGTGCAGTAAGGAAAAGACGCAAGGGCTAGAAATCAATTTCAGTCCTCGAGACTTGGAGGGAGTTGAAATCCCTTATGAAGATGCATTAATTATCAAAACAGTAATTACTAACTATACTATTTACCGGACCTTTGTGGACACAAGAAGCTCGGTCAATATAATATTCAAGAAGGCGTTTAATGATCTTCAAATAGAGAAAAGCAAGCTCCCACCCATTACGACTCCATTATATGGTTTCACAGGCAATGATGTGATACCGATTGGCCAAGTTCCATTAGTCACATCTCTCAGAGAGGAGCCGCTCATGAGAACTCACCATACGAATTTTATCATGGTGGACGTGCCTTCAGCATACAACGTGATACTCGATCGCCCGACACTGAGTGAATTCTGAGCTATCATCTTCACCTTTTGTTAGAAGGTCAAGTTATCGATGGATGACTTGGTTGGTGAAGTTAGTGTTGGTGCAATTTGCGCTAATGATCTAACTCAGGTTTTGATGAATGATAAGGAGTTTAAAGTTAGAGTGTTTTATGGTCTAATTACTTTACCAAGTGTGCAAGAGTTGACTGGTTTGAAGGACTTGACACCAGGCTGAAATCTAGCTAGGTCCATGGGACCCGATAGCTGGTGGGAAGTCTAGATAGGTCTGCCGAGCTCGATATCTGGCGAGAAGTCCATTTGGGCCCGCAGGACTTAACAACTGACTGAAGTCCAGTTGGGTCTGCGGACCTGAGAACTGGTAGAAAGACCTGGTGGGTCAAAGACAAGTCAAACGACTACAAGTGGTAAGTGAAGGTAAGCAACTAGAGGAGAGATCTAGTGAGGACACGTTCCTCGTTGAGGTAATTGTAGGCGTTAGTCCAGCTTAGGTTCATTTGGAAAACCTAAGTTGAGACCGTAACTAGATCCTGGTCTCAGGGAGACAAGATCTAATTACTACTATTTTATTGAATTAGTCTAACTCTATTTTACAGGATATACTTATTTTTGCTATCTAGGACTAACTTTATTTTATAGGGAAGAAAGCTGGAAAAAGAGGAGTCTAGGTGCTCGGAAGGAATCTGGGTGCCCGGAGTTGTCCAGGTGCCCGAAGTTATCGGGCGCTCGAACCAGCTCGCTCGTATTGGTGCCACAGGTACCCAGGCGGTTCGGGTGCCTAGAGTCGGTCCAAGCGCCCGAACCCGAAAACTCATCCAGAAGCTGAGGTGGAGTGCGTCAACTAGTCGAGCCACATGGTCCAGGCACTCACAATGGGCCTATATAAAGGCTTTCGACTAGGAGCTTTAGAACATCAACTTCTATGACTTTCACTCTTGCACAGTGCTCCGAAAAAGCTCCTACGATGCTGTGAAGCTCCTCCGACAATCGACGATCAAGACTTTCTTATTTTCTTTATCATTAGTAACATTGCTTTTAGTTCTTGTACTTAACTTGTGCAATCATTCAAGTTATTAATGGATTTCCCAACAAAAGAACTCGATGAGTGCGGGCCTTAGAGTAGGAGTCGTTGAAGGCTCCGAGCCAAGTAAAACTACTCGTGTTAGCGCTTGGTTTCTCTGTTTCTTTCGTGCTAAGTGTCCCAAACTCTCGCACCGTTCGATTGAGTTATAAGCAAGATAAGCTCTAGCGCCAAGTGCCCTAGACTCTTGCGCCGTTTGGCCGAGTTATAAGTGAACAAAGCTCTCGCGCCAAGTGTCCTAAACTCTTGCGCCGTTTGGTCGAGTTATAAGCGAACAAAGCTCTCTCGCCAAGTGTCCCTGACTCTCGCACAATTCGATTGAGTTATAAGTGAGCTAAGCTCTTACGCCAAGTGTCCCAGACTCTTGTGCAGTTCAACTGAGTTATAAGTAAGCTAAACTCTCGCGCCAAGCGTCTCAGACTCTCTCACCGTTTAGCCGAGTTATAAGTGAGCTAAGCCCTTGCGCCAAGCATCCCAGACTCTCGTGCCGTTCTGCCGAGTTATAAGCGAGCTAAGCTCTCGCACCAAGTATCCCAGACTCTCGCGTAGTTTGACCGAGTTATAAGTGAGCAAAGCTCTCGCGCCAAGTGCCCCAGAAATTAGGATGACTTCAGCAGCAATTAAAAGACACTTTAAGCGTGGGAGACGGCTCAGAAAAGGGATCCGAAAATAGATAACAAATAGCTAAGTGTCGTCCACATTCGATCTGAGCGACGTCAACCTTGGAGTCCCTCGACTGAGAAGTAATAAGTTTTCTTAGAAGTTGTAAGGGTAGTAATTGTTCAAGCTGAGTGGTGGCCTAGATAGCAAAATGCTTGGTTGGGAAGAAGAGTTGCAAAAAATTCTAAGTGTCCAATCAGTCAGACTTGTAGTCTCCTTCAGTCAATCGGACTTGCAGCCTCCTTCGATTAGATTTGAGGGGAAGACTTGTGATATAATGATAAAGGTGGAGCCCCCAAGAATGGGTCAAAATGGGGAAGGTCGTGGCAGTCAAAGTCAAGAGGAAGTTAAAGATATTAACAATGTTAGTGATGTGTCCATGTTGGTCATAGGGTCAGTCCGGTGTGAGTGCCAGTCCGAGCCTCCCACCCTGACAAAACTCCTATCTCGACTCAGGTATCGAGTAGCATGACCGACTGTCTTAATGGAGCGGGGAGGATGGCCGATCAACCATCCTTCCCAACGAACATACAAGGTTTTGACCCGCCTACTACCTATCCGATTGAATCTAAGGGCCGATTGGACATATGACTCCGCGTTAAAATGAAGGGTCGAGTGACGAACGAACAGCTGACCGCATTTCGTAAGGTCGAGTTGGCGATCCACCAGCCGAGTGGTTGCCGGTCGGCTCAACGTGGGTTCCATGGGCTCACGGTGCCATACTCTTTTGAAAGTTTATGTTGCCAACAACAGAGAATGTCCTGCAAACAAATCATACTTTAGAAGCTTCTAGCCTGTCACATCATAGAGATTTGCGTGCTCGCTTAAGAAAAGATGTCAGAGACACTTTATGACTTATCTTTTCTTAGGAAGACTTTGGAAAATGTGTATATGCTTTGGGATCCGAGCACATGTGCTATAGTGACACTATAAAAGGGGGTCTGCACCGATAGGCGGAGGTATATGATACTCTATTATTCTACACGCTCCCTGCTACTACTTTCTTCTACTATTCTCTTCTCCTGAACCGAGTACTGACTTCAGCGTCGGAGGGCCAACTCCGGGGACCCCTTCCCTAGCCTGACACTAATGCTCCTTGTGTTGCAGGATAGTGCAGAGTCTTCATCCAGTCAACAATGGAGCCACGTTTCTAGCTAACTGTCTTTTTAGCTTTCGGACATGATCAATACCCATGCCCTCAAACATAAATTTGATTCAATATATTGAGGGCAATAATTTTTTAAACATAAAAATGTTTGAAAAAATTCAATTCATGATTAAAAAAATTTGAATGATGGACCAAATGACCTTGGATTAATATGAAATTAGATCCTATGTATTTGACTAATTCTCCTGATTATATCCATGTTCTCAAATATCGATTTGACCCAATATATTGAGAGTAATGATGTTTTGACATGAATTAAATTTTTTAAACATATTTATATTTAAAAAATTATTGCTCTCAATATATTGAGCTAAATTGACATTTGAGGGCATGGTTATAATTAAGAGAGATAAAAGAACATATATGAAAGGTTGTTTGATCCATAAGCTGATTTTATCTAAAACTGGTTGATGGAGTAAATGACCTCGAATTGATATAAAACTAGTTTGTATGTGTTTATCTTCCTCTCCTAATTATATTCATGCCCTCAAATATTAATTTGATTCAATGTATTGAGAGCAATGATTTTTTGAACATGAAAATATTTGAAAAATTCAATTCATGTTCAAAAAATCTGGCTGATTGACCAAACGACCTGGGATTGATATGAAACTAGATCCTATGAGTTCGTCTAGTTCTCCTGATTTTTTCAAATATATTCATATTCAAAAAAATATTACTCTCAATATATTGAGTCTAATTGATATTTGAGGACATGTATATAATTAGGAGAGTAGACGAATATATAGGAACTAATTTCAAATCGTTTCATGTCAATCCGAAGTCGTTTGATCCATCAGCCAAATTTTTTGAACATAAATTAAATTTTTTATTGTTAAAAAAATCATTGCTCTCAATATATTAAGTTAAATTGATGTTTAAGGTCATGAATATAATCACGAGAGGTAGACGAACACATAGGAACTAGTTTTATGTCAATCCAAAGTCATTTGATTTATGAGCCGATTTTGCCCAAAATTGGTTGATGAACCAAATGACCTTGAATTGATATGAAACTAATTCCTATATATTCATCTATCTTTCTTGATTATATCTATGCCCTCAAATCTCAATTCAACTCAATATATTGCGAGCAACAATTTTTTGAATACGAATATGTTTAAAAAAGTTAATTCATGTTTTAAAAAAATTATTACTTTTAATATGTTAGGTCAAATTGATGTTTGAGGGCATGAATATAATCAAGAGAGGTAGACGAACACATAGAAACTAGTTTTATATCAATCCAAGGTCATTTGGTCCATCAGCTAGTTAAATTAGACGTTAATTTGATGTAATATATTGAAAGCAATGATTTTTTAAACACAAAAATATTTTAAAAAATTCAATTCATATTTAAAAAATCATTAATCTCAATATATTAAGTTAAATTAATATTTGAGGGTATGAATATAATTAGGAGAACTAGCTGAACACATACGATCTACCTTCATGTCAATCTGAGGTTGTTTGGTCCGTCAACTAGATTTTTTTAATATGAATTAAAATTTTCAAACATATTCATGTTTAAAAAATTATTACTCTTAATATATCAAGTCAAATTAATATTTGAGGGCATGAATATAATCAGGAGAGATAGAAGAACATGTAGAAATTAGTTTCATGTTAATCCGAGGCCATTTGATCTATCAACCAATTTTGGTCCAAATCGGTTGATATGCCAAATGCCAAATTAATATTTGAGAGCATGGATATAATCATGAGAGATAACACACATAAATACTAGTTTCATGTCAATCCAAAGTTGTTTGGTGCATTGACCAATTTTATCTAAAATTGACTTTAATAAAAAAATAAAAAAAAAAGTAAATCGGTCGACTGATTTGCTCAAAATTTTAACGTTTTGGCATAGAACGAAATCGATTCGACTGATCCAAAAAAATCTATTGACTGATAAGGGTAAAACAGGAAATGGGTACTTGATTTAGTAATTTTGAAACTATTGGGACACTTCAGAGTTAGAGAGGGGAGGGTGAATAGCTTCTTGTACTTTATCGATGATGATGTGCAACAAATAGAATCAAAGTCAAGCTCTCCAATGCTAACAAATAGATTTACTTGGTATCCATCTCAAGAAGAGGTGACTAATCCAAGAATCCATATACAACGCACTCTCCACTATGAAAATAACTCCTTCTCAGAACAACAGGAGGCAAAGAAGCCTTGTACAACACAAGAACAAGAATACAACTCTAAACAAGAAGTAAATGTAAAAATACAACTCAACTTCTTCTTGCTTGATCTCTTGTTGCTTGTGAATGCCTCTAGACTAATTGAAAAGTGCTACAACACTTGTCTTCCAAAGATCAAGATTCGAAAAAATGTGTGGAGAAGAATCATGTAAGTGTTGCTGAGAACAGTGCTCGAAAAACCCTTTTCTAGGGTTACCGTTGGCGCCTTAATCGATTAAGAATCCCCTTAATCGATTACTTTGTCAGTAACCTACATAAATGACTATATTTTTAACCTTAATTGACTACCCTAGTCGATTAGGCATTGCTGAATCGATTAGCAAGATCAATTCAACAACATTCTGTTAGATCGTGACGCACGTGATGGGGGGGGGGGGGGTGAATCACGTGGTTTTCAAAACACTTCTTTTTTCGATTTTAAAAACTCGAGTATGTAGCGAAAAGTAAAAGAAAAGTAACAAGAAGAACACAAGCAATTTTTTACTTGGTTCGGAGCCTTCGGCCACTCCTACTCCAAGGCCTAGGTCCCACGGACATATCAATGGATAATCCATTAAAAATCTCTTCCGGTACCCCCGGAGGAGAGAATTGAGTACAAAAGGTTAGGTCGAGTGCAACACACTACACTTATCCTTTGATAGTAATTAAGTACAAAAGAAAACGTTACCAACACTCTTTATGGATCAAAATGAGAGCTCTTCTTATGCTGATGTCAGTCTGCCAGGCACAACCGAAGCTTCTCGAATCAGTTGTCAGGCTCAACAACTTCATGGTAGAGTCGTAGCAGCAATCGGGAGCAGTCGGAGTCTCAAATGTACGTACAATAACTCGTTTGTAGTTGTTGTTCCAATGTCTCCTCGAGACTGCCTTATACAAGGCTTGGAGGGCACCTCCCATAAGTATGGAAGGCACCTCCAATGGGATAAAAATTTTATCCCGGCTTCGCTGCACCTTATCTGTGAACCGGTCAAATTTTATCCTCGGAGGGCACCTTCCATAGCCATGGAAGGCGTCTTTCATGAACAGTACCAAGGAGCCTTCTATAGCCATGGAGGGCGCCCTCGGGTATTGTTCACCCGAAGGCAGTTTTCCTTCCTTGCTTGCTTTCTTGCCCTGCAACAAATTTGTTAGTCCAAATACCCTGCAAGACAAGTGTTAGCACAAATATAATAAATGGAGTAATTAGTTCCTGTCGTCCAGGACCAGGAACTAGTCAAGGTCTCAGTGTAGGGATCCCAAATGGTCCTAGACTAAATTGAAGCCTACTGCCCCTCAACTAGGACGCATCCTCACAGTCACTCTCCTCTAGTGACATACCTTCACTTACTGTTTGCCAGACATCCGGTTAGCCCGTCGACCAGTCTAGACTTCGTGCCAGCTATCCGGTCAGCCTGTCGACCTAGCTGGACTTTGTGCCAGATATTCGGTCAGCCCATCAACCTATCTGGACTTTATGCTAGCTATCCGGTTCGCCCGTTGACCTAGCTGGACTTCTCCTGCACACTCAGTTAAAGTGTTTGATCACAATAAAACTAACTTAACCTACTTTGTCACTCATCAAAACCTGAGTTAGACCGCTAGTGCTAACTACACCAACAATCTCCCCCTTTTTGATACAATGACAACCTAGGTTAAGTTAGTAAAAAATATGCAAAAAATAAATAAACACATGACATGGTTTAAGTTTGTTTGATTTTGAAGTACCATTTGATTTTTACTAACTTAATCTGCCTAACCCTCCCCTTTGGCATTCATAAAAAATAATTAGCATAGGCTGTTGGAGTGTATACTAAAAGCCTAAGCTTTTGTAAACATTTGTTTTGAATAAAGAATCACATTTGGTCAAATTATCTACATTTGTTCAATTAATTTATATTGTAGATAACATAGCATGTGGTGTCATATGCAGAAGATAATGTTATTAGTACCTTATAAATTATAAACAGTAGCTCACGACAAAAATGGAAAGGAACAAATCATTAGAAGGTCGTAGTGTAATTAGGTATCAGTTTATCTTGACTGTATAATTACACTAGTACACTTAGAGTGTATTGAGTAGGACCATTTGAGGTCGTTTCTTTTATACTGACTTTATAAAGGAACAAAAACCTTAGTTATTATGGAAGTGTGTGCTCTTAATCCTAATATAATAACAAACATATATATTTGATATTTATTTCTTTAATTTATCAATGGGTGAGATTTAGTTCGATGAATCAATAAGCCCGATAAGTTGGGAAATGATATCACTTATAGTGTGTGTTGTTGATTATAGAAGGAAACTGTGTCCTAGAGATACTAGGTTGATAATGTCCCCAAGAGGAGCTCATAAGGATTGTCATGTTAAACCCTGCAGGTGGACTTAGTCCGACATGACGATAAGGTTGAGTGGTACTACTCTTGGACTTAGATATTAATTAAATGAGTTGTCAGTAACTCACTTAATTAGTGGACATTCGATATCTTAAACACAGGGAGACTAACACGCTCATAATAAGAAGGAGCCCAAAAATGTAATTTGGGATTGGTGCGGTAGTTCAATAATAGTTCTCTAGTGGAATAAATTATTATTGATAAAATTAAGTTGTGTGTTCGGGGCGAACACGGGATGCTTAATTTTATTGGGAGACCAAAACCAATTCCTCCTCTCGGTCCCTATCGTAGCCTCTTATTTATAGAGTTCTATACCCACCTATACCCACCTTCTATACCCACCAATTGGGGGCCGGCCAAGCTAGCTTGGGAACCAAGCTAGGGTTGGCCTAGGTATAAAATTGGGTGGCCGACCCTAGCTTGAACCCAAGCTAGTGGGGGCCGGCCAAATTAAATTAAAAAGGGATTTTAATTTTAATTTTTATTATGTGGAAGAAATAATTTATTAAGGAGAATTAAAATTAAAATATCTCTCTTGTAAAAGATCTACAAAAGATTAAAGAAAGATATTAGATCTCTTTCCTTATTTGTAGATTGGTGTGATATTATATTTATCTTTAAAATTATTCACATGTTGATAAAATTAAAATTATAGAAATTTTCTTTTATCAACCATGAAGAGATTTTTAAAGAAGAAATTTTATTTTTAAAATTTTTGGAAACAAATTAGGAAGTTTTAATTGTTGATTAAAACTTGTCTAAATTTTTTCCTTCATTGATGTGGCCGGCCATTGGAGTTTGATTTGGGAAATTTTATTTTATTTTTCTCAATTAAATCATGTCAAGGAAATTAAGGAAATTTTATTGTAATTAAATTTCCTAATTTGCCTAGGCCAAGGAATATAAAAGAAGGGGTAGGGGTGCCTTCATGAGATACAACCTCTATTATTTTCTCTCCCTCTTTTGTTCCTTGGTGTGGCCGGCCATCATCATCATCTCCCTCTCTTCCTCTTGTGGTGGCCGAACCTCTCTCAAAGGCTTGGAGCTCTTGTGGTGGCCGGATACTACTTGGAGAAGAAGAAGAAGAAGGAGAGTAAGCTAGCATCTCTTGGAGCTTGGTTAGTGTTTTGATTTTCTTCCTTGGTGAAGCTTCTTTCTTTGTGGCCGAACCTAGCTAGGAGGAGAAGAAGGTGGTTGGTGATTTCTCATCTCGGAAGATCGTTGCCCACACAACGTCCGAGGTTAGAAGAGGAATACGATAGAAGATCAAGAGGTTTTCTACAAGGTATAACTAGTAATTTTTCTTTCCGCATCATGCTAGTTATTTATGGAAATAATACCAAATACAAGAGGCTTACGTTCTAGAATTTCGAATATGTTTTTCGATGTTGTGTTCTTTTATTTTTTTCTTTTCCTTGTGATTTGATGTTCTTTTTGGTTAACCTAAAGTTATTTTAGGAAATTAAATATTAGATTTCTATAAAAGGTTTTGTCTAGTCGGTGGTGGTTGCTCCCATATCCAAGAAGGCCGTGTGCCTCGCCACGTCAGTACTGGGAACCAATTATGGAAATTAATATTTAATGGAATTAATAACTTAAGGTGATTTGGGTCGAACGTGTTAAGTTCCGCAGGAGATCCAAGTCAAAACCTAAAAGAACAAATAGATTAAGTTTTGGATCAAACGTGTTAAGTTCCGCAGGTGATCCAAAAATTTAATTTAAAAGAACACATGGTAGCTAGGAAAAGGTTCAGATCTTTGTATAAAATTTTTGTACAGTGGAACCTCTAGGTTTTCCGAGTAGCAACCAACAATTGGTATCAGAGCTAGGGTTTTGCCTCTGTGTATTTGGTATTAGGTTAATTATGCACATGTCATACATAATTTAGGCAGGTTAATAGTAGGATGTGCTAACTTTGTGGATGCAGGATCCAACTATTATGGCTTTTAGTTATTATGTGTGTGATTGGACCCTTGGACATGTCAAGGGCATGTATATGTGTGTGCATGATTGTATTAAAATACAGCAGGAGCTGTATTTAGTTTTATTAGGATTTTATTTTTGATCTACATACATGTACATTCCTTTTATGGAATATAGGATCAAAAATGTAAAATTCTATTTATGTCGCGGATCGAATCTTGCAAAGCGTGGAACCTTCTAAGGACCAGAGGCGCAGCGGAACTAGGAGCAAGATGGATGCGATAGCTAGATCCGGTGGCGGTGGCCAAATATGGCAGCAGCTTGGGATGACAACACACGGAGGACAACTAGAGATAAAAGCCATAATAGTTGAAATTAGATTTTCTATTTATTGCTTTTATATTGTGCTGCGTGTGCATGTTAGTTTACAAGTTTAGTAGGCTAGCATAGTTAAAATTCCTCATTTATAAATAACTAAGTGGGAGAGAGATTTTTAAATAAATCCCATGGTCTCCATTACTGGTTTGTAAGTGATGCAAACAAGCTTGCGCGTTGGCTCTGAGTGCCTTCCTCCATAACGGATGAGCTTGTTTGCGGATCACTAGAACAGACTTCCATTTTTGGATGACTATAGGAAGTTAATTAAGAGCGTGTGATCTTCCCCAACGGAAGGGGCATAATCTTATTAATGGACTTAGTGTCAAGTAATGGTATACACTTAGACACATCTAATAGTATCCTCCCCATCGGAGTCACTGCTATTATTTGTGTGACCAAATGATACCAACTATTAATTTTATTTGTCAAAAAGTTAGGTTGACAAGATAATAAAATTAATGGGTTAAAAACCCTCCTTTTACAAATGTTGAATTTGTATACGTCCACACTAACGTAGCATACAAAATTCACGGTGTTATGAGGTGTTGGTTAATTTAAAATAGTATTGTTTGAGGAATCAATATTATTCTAAATTTAGAGTTATGACCAAAAGTTATTTGTGATTCTTAGGATGACTTTCAACCCACTGTCCATCATACTTCAACAGAATAGACTTACTGGACCTAATTACATAGATTGGAAAAGAAACCTAGACATTGTTCTTACTGTTGAAAGCTATAAATTTGTACTGACTGAGCAGTGCCCTGAAGCACCTACTAGTGAATCTACCCAAGAGGAGATTGAATATCATAGGAAATGGGTAAAAGCAGATGAGATGGCGCGGTGTTACATTTTGGCTTCAATGTCAAATGTATTGCAACATCAGCATCAAGATTTACCAACGATATTATGATACAATCTCAAGGAACTCTTTGGTCATCAGATAGGGCTTCTAGGCAAGAAGCCATGAGAAAGATAATGACAGCCACCATGCAGAGGGTACTCCTGTGAGGATCATATCCTAAAGATGATGGCTTATCCGAACGAGATACAGATCCTTGGAGGAGAAATTGATGGGGAAACCCAGATCGATATGATCCTCCAAACGCTACCTAGAAGTTTTGAGCGCTCCACTTGAACTATAATATGAATAAGAGGATTTATTCATTAGCGGAACTTCTAATTGCAGCTGAAGGATTATTTCGTCACAATGCTCAAATTCACTATGTTGAAAATGATTCTACTTCTAAACCGAGAGGAAAGAAGAAGAAGAAACAAGTCGGTTCAAGAAAGAAAGTGAATAAATCTCGAGTACGGATTTAAAGCTAGAGTGAAGAAGTCGAAGGGCAAATGCTTCATCTGCAAAGGACATTGGAAGGCGGACTGTCTCGTAAGAACCAAAACAAAGGTATATCTCATGCTCTAGTTGTTGAAACATGTTTAGCGGTGTTATCTACCAAAGACTGGTGTGTAGATACGGAGCCACTGATCATGTCTGCAACTCTGCAGGGGTTCCAGAAACCCGACGACTATCTGAAGGAGAGATTACCGCTCTACATGGGCAATGCTACTAAGGTGGCAGTGTTTGGGAGGCGTCTACTTATCTTTTAGTAGAAATAGAAATTTGATTTTAAGAAATTGTCTTTATGTACCCAGTTTTAGAAAGAATTTAATTTCAGTTTCTAAACTGTTTTTAGATGGATATTCAGTTTCCTTTGGTAACGATGTAGTTATTAAAAGAAATAAAGTGATTATCTGTTCTGGTGCATTAGTTGGCAATTTGTATACTTTAAATCTAATTTCTTCCACAAAGCAAAACATGGAAATTTATAACTCATCTTCTAATTCTAATAAGAGAAAAGAACCTTCGGAAATGAACCAAGCATATCTTTGGCATCTAAGGCTTGGTCATATTAACTTAAGTAGGATTCAGAGGCTTATAGCCGATGGACTTTTGAGTTCATTAGAGTTAGAAAATTTTCCAACTTGTGAATCTTGCTTAGAAGGTAAAATGACCAAGAGGTCGTTCAAGGCAAAGGGGTATAGAGCCAAAGAAGTGTTAGAATTGGTTCATTCTGATTTGTGTGGTCCTATGTCTGTCCAAGCAAGAGGTGGTTTTGAATATTTTGTCTCTTTTATAGACGATTATTCAAGATACGGATACATTTACCTAATGCGCTGCAAGTCCGAGTGCTTTGATAAGTTCAAAGAATACAAGGCTGATGTGGAGAAACGACTAGGTAAAAGTATCAAGACACTACGGTCTGATCGTGGTGGCGAATACCTCTTAGGAGAGTTTAGGAATTACTTATCAGAGGCCGGGATTCAATCCCAATTGTCTGCACCTGGAACACCCCAACAGAATGGTGTAGCAGAACGAAGGAACATGACTCTTATGGAGATGGTTAGATCGATGATGAGTTATTCAGAATTACCAAATTCGTTTTGGGGATATGCTCTGGAAACAGCAGTATACGTTCTGAACTTAGTACCTTCTAAATCAGTTTCTTCTACTCCCATAGAATTGTGGAATGGGCGAAAACCCAGTCTAAGACATATTCGGATTTGGGGTAGTCCAGCACATGTGCTGAAACCAGATGCTGATAAGTTAGAATCCCGTACAGAAGTTCGCGTGTTTGTAGGATATCCCAAAGGAACGAAAGGTGGTTTATTTTATAGTCCTAAAGACCAGAAGGTCATTGTTAGCACCAATGCCCAGTTTTTAGAAGAAGACTATATAATGGATCACAAGCCCAGTAGCAAAGTTGTTTTAGAAGAACTTAGAGAGGACACGTCTACTTCAGTACCAACAGTACAAGATGAAGTACCACAAGAGACTGCAACACGTGTCACACATGATACACAACTACAGACAGTGCCTCGTCGTAGTGGGAGGGTTATAAGGCAGCCTGAAAGATTCATGTTTTTGGGAGAGTCTTCGGACTTGATCCCGGGTAAACATGAAACTGATCCACGAACATATGACGAAGCACTCCAAGATATAGATGCAGCATCTTGGCAAAATGTAATGAATTCTGAAATAGAGTCTATGTACTCTAATAAGGTCTGGGAGCTTGTAGAACCGCCTGATGGTGTAAAAGCCGTTGGATGCAAGTGGATCTACAAAAGGAAAAGAGGGACAGACGGGAAGGTAGAAACCTTCAAAGCTAGGCATGTTGCGAAAGGGTACACTCAGAAAGAGGGAATCGATTATGAGGAGACCTTTTCACCGGTGGTCATGCTTAAGTCTATCCGGATACTCTTATCCATTGCTGCTCATATGGATTATGAGATTTGGCAAATGGATGTCAAGACAGCTTTCCTTAATGGAAGTCTTGAAGAGAACATCCATATGAAGCAACCAGAAGGGTTCATTGAAAAAGGCAAAGAGCATCTAGTGTGCAAGCTCAATCGGTCCATTTATGGACTAAATCAAGCTTCAAGATCTTGGAACATCCGGTTTAATGAAGTAATCCAGTCATATGGATTTATTCAAAGTCCGGATGAGTCTTGTGTATATAAGAAGTGTAACGGAAACGTGGTGGTATTTCTTGTACTATACGTAGATGATATTTTATTAATTGGCAACAATGTCAAGGTATTATCAGACGTAAGGGTATGGTTGTCCAAACAATTTGATATGAAGGACTTAGGAGATTGTGCACACATTCTTGGGATCAAAGTTATAAGGGATCGTAAGAAAAGAATGTTGTGTCTATCCCAAGCTTCATATATAGATACAATCCTTGCTCGTTTTAGCATGCAGGATTCCAAGAAAGGTTTCTTGCCTTCTACACATGGAGTAGCTCTATCTAAAGAGATGTCTCCAAAGACATCGAAAGAGATAGAGGACATGAAAGCGGTTCCTTTGCTTCTGGGAAGCCTAATGTATGCAATGCTATGACGAGACCGATATCCGCTTTACCGGGCATGGTCAGAGATATCGAGTAACTCGACAAGGACATTGGATCATGAGCATATATTAAAGTACCTAAGAAGGACTAGAGATTATATGCTAGTTTACCAAGGAGATGCCCTGTGGGTTACACTGATTGATTTCCAATCGGATAGGGATAAGAAGTCTACATCAGTCTGTGTGTTTACTTTAGGAGGTGGAGCCATTTCATGGAGGAGTGTTAAGCGAACTGCGTTTCGGACTCAACCATGGAAGCAGAGTAGCCTCTGAGGCAGCTAAAGAAGCGGTATGGCTCAGAACTTTCTAATGGACTTAGATGTGATTCTGGTTTGCCCAAAATCATCACAATTTATTGTGATAATAGCGGTTGCAAACTCAAGGAACCACGAGCTCATAAGGCAAGTAAACATATAGAGCGCAAGTACCACCGATACGAGATATCGTGAGCGAGGAGAAGTTGTCATCGCCAAGATTGCATCAGACACCTAGCGGATCCTTTCACTAAGGCCCTTCCGGCAAAAGCTTTTGATCGGCATGTGGAGGGAATGAGAATCAGATGTATGGTAGAAGATATGGCAGCTTAGTCATTAGTATAAGTGGGAGATTGTTGGAGTATATACTGAAAGCCTAAGTTTTTGTAAACATTTGTTTTGAATAAAGAATCACATTTGGTCAAATTATCTACATTTGTTCAATTAATTTATATTGTAGATAACATAGCATGTGGTGTCACATGCAGAAGATAATGTTATCAGTACCTTATAAATTATAAACAGTAGCTCACGACCAAAATGGAAAGGAACAAATCATTAGAAGGGCGTAGTGTAATTAGGTATCAGTTTATCTTGACTGTATAATTACACTAGTACACTTAGAGTGTATTGAGTAGGACCATTTGAGGTCGTTTCTTTTATACTGACTTTATAAAGGAACAAAAACCTCAGTTATTATGGAAGTGTGTGCTCTTAATCCTAATATAATAACAAGCATATATATTTGATATTTATTTCTTTAATTTATCAATGGGTGAGATTTAGTTCGATGAATCAATAAGCCCGATAAGTTGGGAAATGATATCACTTATAGTGTGTGTTGTTGATTATAGAAGGAAACTGTGTTCTAGAGATACTAGGTTGATAATGTCCCCAAGAGGAGCTCATAAGGATTGTCATGTTAAACCCTGCAGGTGGACTTAGTCCGACATGACGATAAGGTTGAGTGGTACTACTCTTGGACCTAGATATTAATTAAATGGAGTTGCAGTAAACTCACTTAATTAGTGGGCATTCGATATCTTAAACACAGGGAGACTAACACGCTCATAATAAGAAGGAGCCCAAAAATGTAATTTGGGATTGGTGCGGTAGTTCAATAATAGTTCTCTAGTGGAATGAATTATTATTGATAAAATTAAGTTGTGTGTTCGGGGCGAACACGGGATGCTTAATTTTATCGGGAGACCAAAAACCAATTCCTCCTCTCGGTCCCTATCGTAGCCTCTTATTTATAGAGTTCTATACCCACCTTCTATACCCACCAATTGGGGGCCGGCCAAGCTAGCTTGGGAACCAAGCTAGGGTCGGCCTAGGTATAAAATTGGGTGGCCGGCCCTAGCTTGAACCCAAGCTAGTGGGGGTCGACCAAATTAAATTAAAAAGGGATTTTAATTTTAATTTTTATTATGTGGAAGAAATAATTTATTAAGGAGAATTAAAATTAAAATATCTCTCTTGTAAAAGATCTACAAAAGATTAAAGAAAGAGATTAGATCTCTTTCCTTATTTGTAGATTGGTGAGATATTTTATTTTCTCTTTAAAATTATTCACATGTTGATAAAATTAAAATTATAGAAATTTTCTTTTATCAACCATGAAGAGATTTTTAAAGATAAATTTTATTTTTAAAATTTCTGGAAACAAATTAGGAAGTTTTAATTGTTGATTAAAACTTGTCTAAATTTTTTCCTTCATTGATGTGGCCGGCCATTGGAGTTTGATTTGGGAAATTTTATTTTATTTTTCTCAATTAAATCATGTTAAGGAAATTAAGGAAATTTTATTGTAATTAAATTTCCTAATTTGCCTAGGCCAAGGAATATAAAAGAAGGGGTAGGGGCGCCTTCATGAGATACAACCTCTATTATTTTCTCTCCCTCTTTTGTTCCTTGGTGTGGCCGACCATCATCATCATCTCCCTCTCTTCCTCTTGTGGTGGCCGAACCTCTCTCAAAGGCTTGGAGCTCTTGTGGTGGCCAGATACTACTTGGAGAAGAAGAAGAAGAAGGAGAGGAAGCTAGCATCTCTTGGAGCTTGGTTAGTGTTTTGATTTTCTTCCTTGGTGAAGCTTCTTTCTTTGTGGCCGAACCTAGCTAAGAGGAGAAGAAGGTGGTTGGTGATTTCTCATCTCGGAAGATCGTTGCCCACACAACATCCGAGGTTAGAAGAGGAATACGATAGAAGATCAAGAGGTTTTTCTACAAGGTATAACTAGTAATTTTTCTTTCCGCATCATGCTAGTTATTTATGGAAATAATACCAAATACAAGAGGCTTACGTTCTAGAATTTCGAATATGTTTTTCGATGTTGTGTTCTTTTGTTTTTTTCTTTTCCTTGTGATTTGATTGTTCTTTTTGGTTAACCTAAAGTTATTTTAGGAAATTAAATATTAGATTTCTATAAAAGGTTTTGTCTAGTCGGTGGTGGTTGCTCCCATATCCAAGAAGGTCGTGTGCCTCGCCACGTCAGTACTGGGAACCAATTATGGAAATTAATATTTAATGGAATTAATAACTTAAGGTGATTTGGGTCGAACGTGTTAAGTTCCGCAGGAGATCCAAGTCAAAACCTAAAAGAACAAATAGATTAAGTTTTGGATCAAACGTGTTAAGTTCCGCAGGCGATCCAAAAATTTAATTTAAAAGAACACATGGTAGCTAGGAAAAGGTTCAGATCTTTGTACAAAATTTTTGCACAGTGGAACCTCTAGGTTTTCCGAGTAGCAACCAACAAGACAAGTGCAGAAAAATTGACTGAGTAAATGAAAGCAAAAAAATTTTAAGAACAGAAAATTTTCAGGGTTATTGGGAAAGTTTAAACTTATTAAACTAAGTTAATAACTTGTTCAAAATAAAGATTTTCAATAAAGAAGTTAGAAATAATTTTCAAAGTCTACTAATTTCACATAATTTTCACAATTTACTATCTTTTCATTAGATTTTCAAAAGATATAAAATTTGAAAATTCTAAAACAAAGTTACAACATTTTCAAAAATGGAAAAAAGTTTTGGAAAACATTTTGAAAATTGAGTTTTGATAATATTTTAACATTTGGAACAACATTTTGAAAATTGAAAAAGATATAAAGGATGTTTTCAAAAATTTAAGATTTTCAAAAATAATTTTTAAGTAAAATATTTTTTTAAAAAAAACTATGTCATGTCATTTTCAAAAATTTTGTTAAACTGATTTTTAAAACCTATCTTTAAAACTTTTAAAGACTAAGGAAGTAAATGAAAATTTTTAAAAGTAAATTTTCAAATTATTAAAAAAATGTAAGTAGTTTGCAAAATATTAATACTCCCCCTGAACCTGACATTATTTAAAATAAAGCAACTAGAAAGTGTCCTTAACTATCTAACCATTAGTTACTTACTAACTATCAGAAGATAACAACTTTCACTTGATTAGTTAGGTTAAGTTTAGTTGATTTAGTCAGTGTTTGACTAAGCTGAACAACTTAACTTGATTACTGTAAGTTTGGATTTTAACACCCAGACTTGTATTGATACACTGATGTAAGTATCTTTAAGTTCAGGCAATCTACCTATGCATCTCACCCCTTTGTAAGTTCAGCAATACACAAACAAGGTAGCCCTAATGTGTTGGTGAAATGCTCAAGTACTAGATCTATAGGAGCATGAATTCTAAGGATTTGATCTATACTAAGGCTAAAACTGATTTTCAAAATTCTAAAATTAGGGAATTTTGAGAAACATAAAAAAATTTTACCCTAGAATTTTAAAGAAAATTTTGAAAATAAGGGTCCGAGTCTATTAAGCACATTACTAATTTATCAAATAGACCAAAACAAACTGTCTATAAATAGCAAGTCAAATATATACAATGCATAGTACTGTATGTAGTCTGATCAAGTCTAATCATCGTCAGCTGGATGTGGAGGTAGGGGTTGCTCGAGTGCGCACAGAACCTAAAGAATCTGCTCAAATCTGGTGGTCATGTCATCTCAAAGAGCAGTGAATCCGGAGGTCATCTCCCCCCGGAGTGCGCTAAAACCATCTGAGACTAACTATCGAATCTGTGCGGAAGACTCCTCGAGACGAGCGAGTCGATCCTCGACGGACAGTGAAGTCGAGGGCTGAGTCGAAGTCGAAGGCTGTACCGGAGAAGGAGGATGCTCAAAGATCTCCTCACCCGTAAACTCTAGCCACTCCTCTCCCTCACCTGGAACAAAAAACTCATCCTCGACTAGAGGAGCAGTAAAGTCATTTTTTTTTATTTTGAATTTGGTTTAAGTTAATTGATTTTGAATTAGTTTAAGTTAATTTAAAGTTAAATTTTATTTTTTTTAAAAAAAATATTTTTAAGTTAAAATGATTTTTAAAATAATTTTTAAGTTAAAAGAATTTTCAAGTTAAAATAATTTTGAAAATAATATTTAAGTTAAAATAATTTTTTAAAATAATTTTTAAGTTAAAATAATTTTTATGTTAAAATAATTTTTAAAACAATTTTTAAGTTAAAATGAATTTTAAAATAATTTTGAAAATAATTTTTAAGTTAAAATAATTTTTATGTTAAAATAATTTTGAAAATAATTTTTAAGTTAAAATAATTTTTAATTTTTTTTAAGTTAAAATAATTTTTAATTTTTTTTTAAGTTAAAATAATTTTTAATTTTTTTAAGTTAAAATAATTTTTTTAATAATTTTTAATTTAAAATAATTTTGGAAATAATTTTTAAGTTAAAATAATTTTGAGATAATCTTAAAGTCAAAATAATTTTTAAGTTAAAATAATTTTTAAGTCGAGTCTTCCTTACCACTCTATCTGGATCGGAGCAACAATGATTCAAACGGTTGCCGAACAACTCGATCCACAGCTTTAAGGACTTCCGAGCGACATTCTTACATCACTTTGCTAGTAGCCGCTGCCATCAGAAGACGAGCATGAATCTGTTCTCACTGAAGCAAGGGCCCCAAGAGGCCCTGAGGGCCTGTATCCAGCATTTCAATCAGGTGGCGATGGACATTCCAGCAGTCTCCTCAGATGTGTTGGTGAACGCTTTCACCCTAGGGCTCACCGAGGGAGAGTTCTTCCGATCGCTCATTCGGCAGTCGCCGAAGGACTTTGGTCATCTCCAAAAGAAGGTCAATGAATACATTAATGTGGAAGAAGCCCAGACGACAAGGAAGAAGGAGACGACCGCTGGAGCATCTGAGCGGCGTCAATCGAGCAGTCATCAACCACTTAAGGAGCCTCGGTCGGGAGCCCCTCCATACCAGGAGACTAGGCCACATGTCGTGCAGCAAGTGGCGATCGCTTGTCCAAGAGGCAAGAGGTGGGCACCGATGTTTTGCACCTTCCACCAGTCGACGACACACAACACTAGGGACTGCTACGACCTGGTAGCTAGTAGGTCGGTTACGCACGGATATCGCTACTTCCAGACCGGCGTCACCAAAGTCAATCTGCAGAACGAAGGAAGGAGAAAAGGATGACCGAGCCACACCACCACCAACTACAAAGGGACTGAATCCCTGCCTGAGCCTCTTCCGAACGGACTAGACCGTCCGTAAGGGAAGAAGAGAACCGGAGTAACGCCGCTTGGGGGAAGATAGGAATGATCGCCGACGGGCTGACCGGTGGAGATTCTAACCGAGCAAGAAAGTTGCATGCACAATGGCTTGAGATCCACGCTGTCGGCTGCAGCAAGGAGAAAGCTGAGGGACCTGAGATTAGCTTCGGTCCTAAGGATTTGGAGGGAGTGGAGGTCCCCCACGACGATGCATTAATCATCCGAGTGGAAGGCATTTGATCAATTACAAGTTGACCGGAGTGAACTGCTGCCAATGATGACTCCACTCTACATCTTCACAGGCAATGAAGTGTTACCGATCAGCCAGATTAAGTTGGTCATCTCACTCAGAGAAGAACCCTTGAAGCGGACAAAGACCACAAATTTCATAGTGGTAGATGCGCCCTCGGCCTACAACGTTATTTTGGGCCGAACGACACTCAATGAGTTCCGAGCGGTGGTGTCCACCTACTGCTAGAAGATCAAATTCTCGGTAGATGGTGAGGTAGGAGAAGTCAAAGGAGACTAGTTAGCTTCTCGGTGATGCTATGTTGAGATGGTCAAGTCTGAAGCAAGAGCCACTCAGAAAACCCCGCGTTTGGAGGTAAACACCATCATTGAAAAACCCCCCACGTTGGTTTACAAAGAAAAAAAAGGAGTTCAGATCCACCCTAACCATCCGGAAGCAACTACCTTCATCGCTGCCGATCTAGAGGGCGAGAAAAAGGTGAGTTGGTAGCCTGCCTCAGACAAAATCATGATGTATTAGCTTGGGCGACACATGAGCTTTCCAGCATTTCGCCAAGTGTGGCTCAGCACGAGCTACACGTCCTACCGGACGCTCGACTAGTAAAACAAAAGAAAAGGGACTTCAGTACGAAACAGAACTTAGTCATCCGAGAGGAGATAGAGAAATTGCTGGAGGTCAGCCACATACGGGAGGTACAATTTCTCAGCTGTCTTGCTAACATCGTACTGGTCCCCAAGCCGGGAAACAAATGGAGGGTCTGCATAGACTTCCACAACTTGAATAAAGCGTGCCCGAAGGGTTTCTATCCGCTGCCCCGGATAGACCAGATGGTGGACTCTACGATAGGCTGCGAGCTGATCTGCATGCTCGACGCATATCAAGGTTATCACCAAGTGTCGCTCGCCCGAGAAGATCAAGAAAAGGTCAGCTTTATCACGGCCAATGGAACATTCTGTTACAATGTCATGTCGTTCGAACTAAAGAACGCTGGCACCACCTACCAGAGGCTCATGATAAGGTGTTCCAGCGGCAGATCGACCGCAACATAGAAGTATATGTCGACAACATATTAATAAAATCTCGAAGAGTTATTGATCTTTGCACAGACATCAAAGAAGCCTGCCAAACTCTGAGGACTTATCGAATAAAGTTGAACCCAAACAAGTGCCTGTTCGACACCAAGAGAGGCCGATTCTTGGGATACATTATCAGTGAGTGGGGGATCGAGGCAAATCCAAGCAAGGTCAAGCTCTACAAGATATTCCACCCTCACACAACTTGAAAGAAGCCCAATGGCTGACCGGGCGTATTACTGCTCTGTCCAGATTCATATCCAAATCATCCGACCAGAGCCTACCGTTCTTCAAGGTGCTGCGTCGGGCAACAAAATTCCAATGGGATGCGGAGTGCAATGGGGCGTTCGAAGAGCTTAAAGATTATCTCAACTCTTTGCCTATATTAGCTAAGTTGAGCGTAGGAGAGCCGCTCTGGATCTATCTGTCGTCCACCGAGAATGCGGTCAACTCAACATTAGTTAAGAAGAATGGGCAAGAGCAGCAACCCATGTATTTTTTAAGTCATATATTGAAAGACACCGAATCTCACTACACTGGTTTCAAAAAGTTAGCTTATGCTTTGGTACTAGCCACTCGGAGACTCTGCCCGTACTTTCTCTCCCATCCAATCGTTGTAATGACCAACAGTACCTTGGAAAGAGTTCTCCTCAACCCAGAAGCATCCAACCAGCTGACCAAGTGGACAACTGAACTAAGTAAGTTCGACATCCAATACCAGCCCCGAATGACGATAAAAGCTCAGGCCTTGGCTGATTTCATCGTAGAAATCTAGAACGACGAGCTGGAAGCAACTTAGAGAATATATGTTGATGGCTTTTCCACCCAACAAGGTAAAGGGATCGACATCCTGCTCATTTCCCCAATGGAAGACCGAATGCAACTTTTCGTTTGGCAGAATTATTGCGCCACCAACAATGAGGCTGAGTATGAAGCCTTGATAGCTGGCTTGCAAGCAGCGTGACACGTGGGAGCCACAAAGGTCCTCATTCACTCGAACTCCTAGTTGGCCGCCAAGCAACTGGCGGGGGCGTTCGAGATTAGCAGCCCTTGACTCAAGTTATATGCAAAAGCCTTCGAGAAGCTAAAGATTAATTTTTAAGAAGTCAATGTACAGAAGATCCCTCAATCGGACAATCAAGCAGCAGATGAACTGGCTAAGTTAGCTAATTCATTATCACCGGTCGTGATCAGCCAGCTAATCGAACATGTTTTTTTGGTGGCGCATATTGACTGGATGGAGGGAGTTGTCTTTCCGAGTGACTGGAGAACACCGTTAATCAAATTTCTCTGATCAGGTAGTATGTTGGCCGACCAGGAGGCGGTGCGTCTATTAAAGAAGAGGGTCGGACAGTTCACCTTGGTCGGAGATCAGTTGTATAAAAGAGCCTTCTCTAGGCCCTTGCTCAAGTGTGTTGGACCAGATGATGCAGCGTACATCTTGCAAGAAGTGTACCAAGGCTCCTGTGGAAGCCATCCAGGTGGCCGTTCGCTAGCTCGAAAGATTCTCCTGGCCAACTCTCCAAGAGGATGTCGCTCGAATGGCAACCACATGTTTGCCCTGCCAAAAGTATCACAATATTTTGCACTAACCAACCAAAGAGATGAAGTCATCCACAGTATCTTGCCTGTTCGACCAATAGGGCATGTGTTAGAGTGTATACTGAAAGCCTAAGCTTTTGTAGACATTTATTTTGAATAAAGAATCACATTTGGTCAAATTATTTACATTTATTTGTAGTTGTTCAATTAATTTATATTGTAGATAACATAGTATGTGGTGTCACATACAGAAGATAATGTTATCGGTACCTTATAAATTATAAACAGTAGCTCACGACCAAGATGGAAAGGAACAAACCATTGGAAGGTCGTAGTGTAATTAGAAATTAGTTTATCTTAACTATATAATTGTTGGGGTTGCAAGGTTGCAAACATAGTCCCATATTGGAAACACATGGGAAAGATCATGGGTTTATAAGAGAAAAGATATCTCCATTGGCATGAGGCCTTTTGGGGAGAGCCCAAGAGCAAAGCCATAAGGGTCTAGGCCCAAAGTGGACAATATCATGTTATTGTGGAGATATCTAAATTCTTTTTGATTCTACAATTAGTATCAGAGTCCTAATAGCCAGAAGGTTTAACCGCCGACTGTGCACAAGAGCTTATGGTCTGATTGAGCCATGTGGGTACAATATTGACCTCGAACAAAAGAAAGTGGAGCTCCTATGTTCGGATCAAGAGGACCAGACACCAGGCAGGAAGTCCTAGTTGCGACTAGGCAAGGAAGTCCTAGTAGGTCGGGTGGACCGAGGGGCAGGAAGACCTGGTGGGTCGAGGATCGGACGTGGGAAGCCTATGGTCCTTTGTTTGAGGGGGGGATTGTTGGGGTTGCAAGGTTGCAAACATAGTCCCATATTGGAAACACATGAGAAAGATCATGAGTTTATAAGAGAAAAGATATCTCCATTGGCATGAGGCCTTTTGGGGAGAGCCCAAGAGCAAAGCCATGAGGGTCTAGGCCCAAAGTGGACAATATCATGTTATTGTGGAGATATCTAAATTCTTTTCGATCCTACAATAATTACACTAGTACACTAAGAGTGTATTGAGTAGGACCATTAGAGGTCGTTTCTTTTATACTGACTTTATAAAGGAACATAGACCTCAGTTATTATGGAAGTGTGTGCTCTTAATCCTAATATAATAACAAGCATATATATTTGATATTTATTTCTTTAATTTATCAATGGGTGAGATTTAGTTCGATGAATCAATAAGCCCGATAAGTTGGGAAATGATATCACTTATAGTGTGTGTTGTTGATTATAGAAGGAAACTGTGTCCTAGAGATACTAGGTTGATAATGTCCCCAAGAGGAGCTCATAAGGATTGTCATGTTAAACCCTGCAGGTGGACTTAGTCCGACATGACGATAAGGTTGAGTGGTACTACTCTTGGACTTAGATATTAATTAAATGAGTTGTCAGTAACTCACTTAATTAGTGGACATTCGACATCTTAACCACAGGGAGACTAACACACTCATAATAAGAAGGAGCCCAAAATGTAATTTGGGATTGGTACGGTAGTTCAATAATAGTTCTCTAGTGGAATGAATTATTATTGATAAAATTAAGTTGTGTGTTCGGGGCGAACGCGGGATGCTTAATTTTATCGAGAGACCAAAACCAATTCCTCCTCTCGGTCCCTATCGTAGCCTCTTATTTATAGAGTACTATACCCACCTTCATACCCATGTTATAGGGGTCGGCCAAGCTACCTTGGGGACCAAGCTAGGGTCGGCCAAGCCTTGGTCCATGGGTGGCCGGCCCTAGCTTGAACCCAAGTCTAGGTGGCCGAGCATTATAAATACAAAAGGAATTTTAATTTTAAATTTTTTCTTATGTGGAATACATGATTTAAATGAGAGTTTAAAAATTAAAATATTTCCTTTTATAAGATTCTACAAAAGATTAAGAGAAGAGTTAAATCTCTTTCCTTATTTGTAGATTAAAAGGTTGATTTTAATTTTGGTAAAAACTTTACTTATTTATCATCCACATGTTGAAAAGTTAAATTTTAAAATTATAGAAATTTCCTTTTATAGCATCAATCATGAAGGTATTATTAAAGAGAAATTTTATTTTAAAATTTCTCCGGAAGCAAATTAGGAAGCTTTAATTTTTCTAGCGAAAAATTTCCTTGTTTACTTATTTGTTGTGGCCGGCCATATACACTAAGAAAAGGATTTTAATTTTAATTAATTAAAATTTTCCTTTTTAATGGCAATAGAGTTAAGGAAGTTTTTATTAAATTTTCCTTATTTGCCAAGGCTAAAGGATTATAAAAGAGGGGGTTTGGGTGCCCTTGTGGTAACAACCTCTATTCTATTTTCTCCCTCTTTTCTTCCTTTGTGTGGCCGGCCCCTTTAAGTTCTCTTCTCTCCTTGGTGTGGCCGAACCTCTCATCCTTCTTGGAGATCAAGTGGTGGCCGGATTTTAGCTTGGAGAAGAAGGAGAGAAAGCTTGCATCCCTTGGAGCTTGGTTGGTGGAAAAAAATCTTCATCCTTTGGAAGCTTTGTGCTTGGCCGAAACTTGAAGGAAGGAGAAGAAGGTGCTAGGTGGTCCTCGTCTCGGAAGATCGTTGCCCACACAACGTCTGAGATTAGAAGAGGAATACGGTAGAAGATCAAGAGGTCATTATCTACTAAGAAAGATATAACTAATATTGTTTTCCGCATTATGTTAGTTTTATCTCTATGTAAAAATACCAAACATAAGAGGCATGCAATTCTAGTTTTTCGAATTAGTTTTCGAAATTGTGTTCTTTAGTTTTTTTTTTCTTTTCCTTGTGATTTGATTGTTCTTAGAGGTTAACCTAGGGTTACTATGGGAAGGTTAAATATTTAATTTCCTTAAAAGGCTTTGTCTAGTCGGTGGTGGTTGCTCCCATATCCAAGAAGGTCATGTGCCTAGCCATGCAGTACTGAAAGCTGATTTTGGAAATAGATATTTAATTGTCTTCGTGACCTAGGTGATTTGGATCGAACGTGTTAAGTTCCACAGGAGATCTAAGTCTAAACCTAAAAGAACGAATAAATTAAACTTAGGATCAAACATGTTAAGTTCCGCATGCGATCCAAGTTTAATTTAAAAGAACACATGGTAGCTAGGAAAAGGTTCAGACCTTTGTACAAAATTTTGTACAGTGGAACCGTTAAGTTTCCCGAGTAGCAACCAACAATTGGTATCAGAGCTAGGGTTTTGCCTCTATGTATTTGGTATTAGTTTAATTATGCACATGTCATACATAATTTAGGCAGGATAATAGTAGGATGTGCTAACTTTGTGGATGCAGGATCCAACTATTATGACTTATAGTTATTATGTGTGTGATTGGACTCTTGGACATGTCAAGGGCATTTTATTATGTGTGCATGATTGTATTATAAAATACAGCAGGAGCTGTATTTAGTTTTATTAAGATTTTATTTTTTGATCTAGATACATGTACATTCCTTCGAGAAATATAGGATCGAAAAATGTAAAATTCTATTTATGTCGCGAATCGAATCTTACAAGGCGTGGAACCTTTTGAGGACCAGAGACGCAGCGGAACGAGCAAGATGGATGTGACAACTAGATTCGGTGGCGGTGGCCAAAAATGGCAGTAGCTAGGGATGGCGACACACGGAGGACAGCAATAGATAAAAGTCATAATAGTTGAAAATTAGTTTTTCTATTTATTGCTTTTATGTTGTGTTGTGTGTACTTGTTAGTATGCATGTTAAGTAGGCTAGCATAGTCAAAATTCCTCATTTTAAATAACTAAGTGGGAGAGGGATTTTAAAAATTCCACGGTCTCCATTACTAGTTTGTAAGTGATGCAAACAAACTTGCGCGTTGGCTCTGAGTGCCTTCCTCCATATCGGATAAGTTTGTTTGTGGATCACTAGATCAAACTTCCATTTTGGATGACTATAGGAAATTAATTAAGAGCGTGTGATCTTCCCCATCGGAAGGGGCGCAATCTTATTAATGGACTTAGTGTCAAGTAATGGTATACACTTAGGCACGTCTAATAGTATCCTTTCCATCGGAGTCACTGTTATTATTCGTGTGACCAAAGGAAACCAACTATTAATTTTATTTGTCAAAAAGTTAGGTTGACAAAATAATAAAATTAATGGGTTAAACCCTCCTTTTACAAATGTTGAATTTGTATACGTCCACACTATCGTGGCATACAAAATTCACGGTGTTTTGAGGTGTTGGTTAATTTAAAATAGTATTGTTTGAGAAATCAATATTATTCTAAATTTAAAGTTCTGACCAAAAGTTATTTGTGATTCTTAGGATAACTTTCAACCCACTGGCCATCATACTAAAAGAGAACAGACTTACTGGTCCTAACTATATAGATTGTAAAAGGAACCTGGACATTGTTCTTACTGCTGAAAGCTATAGATTTGTACTGACTGAGCCTTGCCCTGATGCACACACAGGTGAATCTACCCAAGAGGAGATTGAATATCATAAGAAATGGGTAAAAGCAGATGAGATGGCGTGGTATTACATTTTGGCTTCAATATCAAATGTATTGCAACATTAACATCAAGATTTACCAACAGCTTATGATATTATGAACAATCTCAAGGAACTCTTTGGTCACCAGGATCGGGCCTCTAGGCAAGAAGCCATGAGAAAGATAATGACGGCCACCATGCAAGAGGGTACTCCCGTGAGGGATCATATCCTAAAGATGATGGCTTATCTAAATAAAATACAAATCCTTGGAGGAGAAATTGATGGGGAAACCCAGATCGATATGATCCTCCAAACGCTACCTAGAAGTTTTGAGTAATTCCGCCTGAATTACAATATGAATAAAAGGGTATATTCATTGGCCCTGACAGAACTTCAGGCAGCAGAAGGTTTGTTTCATCACAATTCTCAGATTCACTATGCTGAAAATGGTTCTACTTCTAAACCGAAAGGAAAGAAGAAGAAGAAACAAGTTAGCTCAGCAAAGAAAGTGAATAAATCTCAGAGTACAGGACCTAAAGCTGGAGTGAAGAAGCCGAAGGGCAAGTGCTTCATCTACAAGCAGTCAGGGCATTGGAAGGCGGACTGTCCTCGTAGGAATCAAAACAACAAAGGTATATCATATGCTCTGGTTGTTGAAATATGTTTAGCGGTGTTATCTACCAGCACCTGGTGTGTAGATACGGGAGCCACTGATCATGTCTGTAATTCTTTGCAGGGGTTCCAGGAAACCCGACGACTATATGAAGGAGAGATAACCGTCTACATGGGCAATGCTACTAAGGTGGCGGCTGTTGCAGTGGGAGACGTCTACTTATCTTTTGAAAGAAATAGAAAATTAGTTTTAAGAAATTATCTTTATGTACCCAGTTTTAGAAAGAATTTAATTTCAGTTTCTAAACTGTTTTTGGATGGATATTCTGTTTCCTTTAATAATAATGTAGTTATAAAGAGAAATAAAGTGATTATCTGTTCTGGTGCATTAGTTGACAATTTATATACTTTAAATCCAATTTCTCCCATAAAGCAAAATATGAAAATTTATAACACATCTTCTAACACTAATAAGAGAAAACAACCTTCGGAAATGAACCAAGCATATCTTTGGCATCTAAGGCTTGGTCATATTAACTTAAGTAGGATTCAAAGGCTTATAGTCGATGGACTCTTGGGTTCATTAGAGTTGAAGAATTTTTCAACTTGTGAATCTTGCTTGGAAGGTAAAATGACCAAGAGGCCTTTTAAGGCCAAGGGGTATAGAGCCAAAGAAGTGTTAGAATTGGTTCATTCTGATTTGTGTGGTCCTATGTCTATCCAGGCAATAGGTGGTTTTGAATATTTTGTCTCTTTTATAGACGATTATTCAAGATACGGATACATTTACCTAATACGTCGTAAGTCTGAGTGCTTTGATAAGTTCAAAAAGTACAAGGCTGATGTGGAGAAACGACTAGGTAAAAGTATCAAGACACTACGGTCTGATCGTGGTGGCAATACCTCTTAGGAGAGTTTAGGAATTACTTATCAGAGGACGGGATTCAATCCCAATTGTTCGTACTTGGTACACCCCAACAGAATGGTGTGGTAGAACGAAGGAATAAGACTCTTATGGAGATGGTTAGATCGATGATGAGTTATTCAGAATTACCAAATTCGTTTTGAGGATACACTCTGGAAACGGCAGCGCACATTCTGAACTTAGTACATTCTAAATCAGTACCTTCTAAATCAGTATCTTCTACTCCCACAGAATTGTGGAATGGGCGAAAGCCCAGTATAAGACATATTCGGATTTGGGGTAGTCCAGCACATGTGCTGAAACCAGATGCTGATAAGTTAGAATCTCGTACAGAAGTTCGCGTGTTTGTGGGTTATCCCAGAGGAACAAAAGGTGGTTTATTTTATAGTCCTAAAGACCAGAAGGTCATTGTTAGCACCAATGCCCAGTTTTTAGAAGAAGACTATATAATGGATCACAAGCCCAGTAACAAAGTTGTTCTAGAAGAACTTAGAGAGGACACGTCTATTTTAGTACCAATAGTACAAGATGAAGTACCACAAGAGACTGCAACACGTGTCACACATGATACACAACCACAAATGGTGCCTCGTCGTAGTGGGAGAGTTGTGAGGGAACCTGAGAGATTCATGTTTTTGGAAGAGTCTTCGGACTTGATCCCGGGTAAACATGAACCTGATCCCCGAACATATGACGAAGCACTCTAAGATATAGATGCAGCATCTTGGCAAAAGGCAATGAATTCTGAAATAGAGTCTATGTACTCTAATAAGGTCTGGGAGCTTGTAGAACCACCTGATGGTGTAAAAGCCGTTGGATGCAAGTGAATCTACAAAAGGAAAAGAGGGACAGACAGGAAGGTAGAAACCTTCAAAGCTAGGCTTGTTGCGAAAGGGTACACTCAGAAAGAGGGAATTGATTATAAGGAGACATTTTCACCGGTAGCCATGCTTAAGTCTATCCGGATACTCTTATCCATTACCGCTCATATGGATTATGAGATTTGGCAAATGGATGTCAAGACAGCTTTCCTTAATGGAAGTCTTGAAGAAAACATCCATATGAAGCAACCAGAAGGGTTCATTGAAAAAGGCAAAGAGCATCTAGTGTGCAAGCTCAATCGGTCCATTTATGGACTGAAGCAAGCTTCAAGGTCTTGGAACATCCGGTTTAATGAAGTTATCCAGTCATATGGATTTATTCAATGTCCGGATGAGTCTTGTGTATACAAGAAGTGTAACGGAAATGTGGTGGTATTTCTTGTACTATACGTAGATGATATTTTGTTAATTGGCAACAATGTCAAGGTATTATCGGACGTAAGGATATGGTTGTCCAAACAATTTGATATGAAGGACTTAGGAGTTTGTGTACACATTCTTGGGATCAAAGTTATAAGGGATCGCAAGAAAAGAATGTTGTGTCTATCCCAAGCTTCATATATAGATACAATCCTTGCTCGTTTTAGCATGCAGAATTCCAAGAAAGGTTTCTTACCTTTTAGGCATGGAATAACTCTATCTAAAGAGATGTCTCCGAAAACATCAAAGGAGATAGAGGACATGAAAGGAATTCCTTATGCTTTGGCTATAGGAAGCCTTATCTATGCAATGTTGTGTACGAGACCTGATATCTGTTTTGTCGTGGGCATTGTTAGCATATATCAGAGTAATCCTGGACAAGGACATTAGACTGCGGTAAAGCATATATTAAAGTATCTAAGAAGGACTAGAGATTATATGCTAGTTTACCAAGCAGACGATTTGCTCCCTGTGGGTTACACGGATTCAGATTTCCAATCGGATAGGGACAACAGTAAGTCTACATCAGGCTATGTGTTTACTTTAGGAGGTGGAGTCATTGCATGGAGGAGTGTTAAGTAGAAATGCGTTTCAGACTCAACAATGGAAGCTGAGTATGTGGCAGCCTCTGAGGCAGCTAAAGAAGCAGTATGGCTCAGGAACTTTCTGATGGACTTAGATGTGATTCCTGGTTTGCCCAAAATCATCATAATTTATTGTGATAATAGCGGTGCAGTTGCAAACTCGAAGGAACCACGAGCCCATAAGGCAAGTAAACATATAGAGCGCAAGTACCACCTGATACGAGATATCGTGAAGCGAGGAGAAGTTGTCATCGCCAAGATTACATCAGCAGATAACCTGACAAATACTTTCACTAAGGCCCTTCCAGCAAAAGCTTTCGATCGGCATGTGGAGGGGATGAGAATCAGATGTATGGCAGAAGATATGGCAGCTTAGTCATTAGTATAAGTGGGAGATTGTTAGAGTGTATACTAAAAGCCTAAACTTTTGTAGACATTTATTTTGAATAAAAAATCACATTTGGTCAAATTATCTATATTTATTTATAGTTGTTCAATTAATTTATATTGTAGATAACATAGTATGTGGTGTCACATACAGAAGATAATGTTATCAGTACCTTATAAATTATAAATAGTAGCTCACGACCAAGATGGAAAGGAACAAACCATTGGAAGGTCGTAGTGTAATTAGGAATTAGTTTATCTTAACTATATAATTACACTAGTACACTAAGAGTGTATTGAGTAGGACCATTAGAGGTCATTTCTTTTATACAGACTTTTTAAAGGAACATAGACCTTAGTTATTATGGAAGTGTGTGCTTTTAATCCTAATATAATAACAAGCACATATATTTGATATTTATTTATTTAATTTATCAATGGGTGAGATTTAGTTCGATAAATCAATAAGCCCGATAAGTTGGGAAATGATATCACTTATAGTGTGTGTTGTTGATTATAGAAGGAAACTGTGTCCTAGTGATCTAGGTTGATAATGTCCCCAAGAGGAGCTCATAAGGATTGTCATGTTAAACCCTACAGGTGGACTTAGTCCAACATGACAATAAGGTTGAGTGGTATTACTCTTGGATTAAGATATTAATTAAATGAGTTGTCAGTAACTCACTTAATTAGTGGACATTCGACATCTTATGTAACGACCCAATTTTCCTCATTAGGAGTTCTAAAAGTTCTTAAAAATATTTAGAAATATTTTAGAAATATTCTAGAGATTTTTAGAAATTTTTAGAGTATTTTTATATAATTTTTTAAGGTCGTTTGGTATTTTTACTAAACGAAGAAAGTTTCGACAAAAATATGTCCAAGCCGAGAATTAAACCAGCGACCTTTGACTCGGTCAAAACCCGGCTGACCAGGTGGGCAAACGGATTTTTCTATTTAGAAAAGGTAGCGAATTTATTTAAGATAGTTAACAGAATATTGGATTATAAAAGGGATAAGTTGATGTTGGATTTATCTGTTTAGAAAAGGTAGCGAATTTATTTAAGATAGTTAACAGAATATTATAAAAGGGATAAGATGATGTTGGATTTGTCTGTTTAGAAAAGGTAGCGAATTTATTTAAGATAGTTAACAGAATATTATAAAAGGGATAAGTTGATGTTAGATTTGTCTGTTTAGAAAAAGTAGCGAATTTATTTATGGAGTTAACAGAAATATTAAGTTATAAAAAGGGATAAGTTGATGCTCTGTTTTCCGGTGACTTAAACCATTCTCTCCTTCTCTTTTGCGTACGATGGCGGAGCTCGGGCAGAAAACGAAAAGGAGTTAGGGCATCATCTCCGGCGGCCGGCCAAAGTCCTAGAAGCCCTTTTTGTTCGGTTGTGAGTCCAAGAAGCAAGGTAAGTGCTTCTCACCTGCAGTAGGAGTAGTTTCAGACCTTTGTTCTTCTTGAATTCGAAGCATGAGAAGCGCTTATAGTGTAGATTTTTAATTAAGCTTATAGTGCAGATTTTTAATTAAGCCTATAGTGCATATTTTAATTAAGTTTATAGTGCAGATTTTTAATTAAGCCTATAGTGCAGATTTTAATTAAGCTTATAGTGCATATTTTTATGTAGGCTTATAGTGCAGATTTTAATTAAGCTTATAATGCAGATTTTTATGAAAGCTTATAGTGCAGATTTTAATTAAGTTTATAGTGCAGATTTTAATTAAAGTTATAGTGCAGATTTTAATTAAGCATATAGTGCAGATTTTAATTAAGCTTATAGTGCAAATTTTTAATTAAGCTTATAGTGCAGATTTTTATTTAAGCTTATAGTGCAGATTTTTGTTAAGCATTAGTGTGTAGAATTTTATTAAGCTTACAAGTGCAGATTTTATTAAGATTATAATGCAGATTTTTAATAAGCTTGAATGCAGATTTTGATTAAGCTTATATGCAGATTTTTGTTTAAACATTTCAGTTTTTAAAGAAGCATTCTTTTATTAGAAGTATTAACAAGTATAAGAAAGATAAAGAAAAGAAAGAAAAGGCCAAGGCCTTAAGTAGATCCTAAAGTCAAGACTTTAGGGATTTTGGCACACAAGGTGCTAAAGAAAATGCCGAGACATTATATATTAGAAGTATTAAAAGATAACAAGTATTTTACTTTTATCAATGGCACTGTACTGGACTCTCAGTTGTCCTTGGGTTGGGCTCCCATAGTCGTCCCTAGGTTTAGATAACCTAGTAGTAACAGCACGACCGACGGTCGACGGTCGACGACCTGAGGGTCGCCAAATCGGCCGCCAAATGGGTCGGGTCGTTACAATAGTAAACCCTACTAGATTCGGGACCAGCTATCTCGGGTCTAGTTAGGGATGCGCGCATAGCAAGTACAGTTGTCGGGCTCAAGAGAAGTTGATTATTATTTTGAAGTATTAAAGTATAAGTTTTCAATTACAAAAGAAATAAGCTTCACATAAGTTTAAAATTCAGCAAGTTTAGCTTTCTTATATACTGACATGTTGTTTAGATTTGCTTACATGTTTAGTATTTCAATATGCTATGTTTCGTTTGCTATTAGATGAGTATTCAGTTTCTAGATTTCTTTCAGCTTACATGCATACTCGAGTTTTGTGAGTTAGATAGCGCTTACTAAGCAATTTTGCTTATAGATACATTTCCTCTTACTGCAGATAAAGGAAAGGAAAAGCTATAGTAAAGGAAGACGACAAGGAGGTGCAGATGGATGTGTGATGCCTGGACTATAGAAGCCTTGGGATTTAGCATAAGAATTTATTAACAAAGAGATGAGTAGAATGTATTAGATGAGTCATTTAGTCTTCCGCTGCTAGTTAATTGTATGTTTTGAGTTCTCCGAGAGTTTTAGGAATTACTATCAACATGTGTGCAATGTTAGTTAAGTAAAGTTAATAGTCCAGTAGCGCTCCACCCTCACCGTCCAGTAGTGAGGAGGGTGGGGTGTTACATCTTAAACACAGGGAGACTAACACACTCATAACAAGAAGGAGCCCAAAATATAATTTGGGATTGGTGCGGTAGTTCAATAATAGTTCTCTAGTGGAATGAATTATTATTGATAAAATTAAGTTGTGTGTTCGGGGCGAACGCGGGATGCTTAATTTTATCGGGAGACCAAAACCAATTCCTCCTCTCGGTCCCTATCGTAGCCTCTTATTTATAGAGTACTATACCCACCTATACCCACCTTCATACCCATGTTATAGGGGCCGACCAAGCTAGCTTGGGGACCAAGCTAGCGCCGGCCAAGCCTTGGTCCATGGGTGGTCGGCCTTAGCTTGAACCTAAGCTAGGTGGTCGGCCATTATAAATACCAAAGGAATTTTAATTTTAAATTTTTTCTTATGTGGAATACATGATTTAAAAGAGAGTTTAAAAATTAAAATATTTCCTTTTATAAGATTCTACAAAAGATTAAGAGAAGAGTTAAATCTCTTTCCTTATTTGTAGATTAAAAGGTTGATTTTAATTTTGGTAAAAACTTTACTTATTTATCATCCACATGTTGAAAAGTTAAATTTTAAAATTATAGAAATTTCCTTTTATAGCATCAATCATGAAGGGATTATTAAAGAGAAATTTTATTTTAAAATTTCTCCGGAAGCAAATTAGGAAGCTTTAATTTTTCTAGCGAAAAATTTCCTTGTTTGCTTATTTGTTGTGGCCGGCCATATACACTAAGAAAAGGATTTTAATTTTAATTAATTAAAATTTTCCTTTTCAATGGCAATAGAGTTAAGGAAGTTTTTATTAATTTTTCCTTATTTGCCAAGGCTAAAGGATTATAAAAGAGGGGGTTTGGGTGCCCTTGTGGTAACAACCTCTATTCTATTTTCTCCCTCTTTTCTTCCTTGGTGTGGCCGGCCCCTTCAAGTTCTCTTCTCTCCTTGGTGTGGCCGAACCTCTCATCCTTCTTGGAGATCAAGTGGTGGCCGGATTTTAGCTTGGAAAAGAAGGAGAGAAAGCTTGCATCCCTTGGAGCTTGGTTGGTGGAAAAAGATCTTCATCCTTTGGAAGCTTTGTGCTTGGCCGAAACTTGAAGGAAGGAGAAGAAGGTGCTAGGTGGTTCTCGTCTCGGAAGATCGTTGCCCACACAACGCCCGAGATTAGAAGAGGAATACGGTAGAAGATCAAGAGGTCATTATCTACTAAGAAAGGTATAACTAATATTATTTTTTGCATCATGTTAGTTTTATCTCCATGTAAAAATACCAAATACAAGAGACATGCGATTCTAGTTTTTCGAATTAGTTTTCGAAATTGTGTTCTTTTGTTTTTTTTTTCTTTTCCTTGTGATTTGATTGTTCTTAGAGGTTAACCTAGGGTTACTATGGGTAGGTTAAATATTTAATTTCCTTAAAAGGCTTTGTCTAGTCGATGGTGATTGCTCCCATATCCAAGAAGGTCATGTGCCTAGCCATGCAGTAGTGGAAGTCGATTTTGGAAATAGATATTTAATTATCTTCGTGACCTAGGTGATTTGGATCGAACGTGTTAAGTTCCGCAGGAGATCCAAGTCTAAACCTAAAAGAACAAATAAATTAAACTTAGGATCAAACGTGTTAAGTTCTGCAGACGATCCAAGTTTAATTTAAAAGAACACATGGTAGCTAGGAAAATGTTCAGACCTTTGTACAAAATTTTTGTACAGTGGAACCATTAAGTTTTCCGAGTAGCAACCAACAACATGGACATCGTGGGGTCATTTCCCATTGCGACGGGTTAGCGAAGGTCCCTGCTCATTGTTGTGGACTACTTTTCAAAATGGAGATTGAGCCCCTGGCAAAGATAAGTGAGCAGATGGTCATCAAGTTCATCTGGTAGAACATCCTCTGTCGGTTCGGCATCCCCCACCGGCTCATCTCGGATAACAGGAGGCAATTCGTGGTTTGAAAGCTCAAGGAGTGGTGCGAAGGCTATGACATCGAGTAGGTCTTCACCTCAGTCGCCTACCCCCAGAGCAACGGCCAGGTGGAGGTCACAAACCGGGAGATCCTTAGAGGCTTACAAACTCAGCTCGACCACGTAGGAGGTAGCTGGGTCGATGAGCTCTCAAGTGTCTTATGGGTACTTCACACTACTCCAAAGGAGGCGACCGACGTAACACCATTCTAGCTGGTGTACGGAGGAGAAGCGGTGGTTCCTATAGAGGTTGGAGTAGAATCCGACCGGGTGCGACTCTACGACGAGGGAAATGGAGAGCGAAGGTTAATGGAGCTTTACTTCGTGGATGAAGCGCGGGATAAAGCGGTCGTTCGGCTAATGGCTTATTGACAGCAGATGAAGTAGAACTACAACAAGAGGGTGATCCCGAGGTCCTTCCAGGTCGATAATCTGGTGTGGAAGAAAATCAAGCCGGTCGGTGACGTCACCAAACTCGAGGCACCATCGGTGAGACCTTACAAGGTCGTACAGAAAATCCGCTCGGAGGTCTATTACTTGGAAGACAAAAACAGGAGACGACTCGAGCGGTCGTGGAGCGCGAATCATCTCCAATCCTACAGGCCCGGGTGAGAAGTGTCTGAGCAAATATAAATGTACTTGTGTGTATGCCTTCTGGATGCAGGGCAGACATGAATAAAAACCAAAGCTTTCCAGACTCTTGGGTCGACCATGCCAAGTTAAAAGTCGAGCGGCGACTATAAACCCTTGTCTCTATCAATTGTCGAGCAATGACCTTAAACCCTTGTCTCTATTAGCGGCCGAGCGATGACCTTAAACCCTTGTCTCCATCAACCACCGAGCGGCGACCTTAAATCCTTATCTCCATCAACGGTCGAGCGACAACCTTAAACCCTTGTCTCCATCAGTAGTCGAGCGGTGACCTTAAACCCTTGTCTCAATCAACGGTCGAGAGGCGACCTTAAACCCTTGTCTCCATCAACGATCGAGCGGCGACCTTAAACCCTTGTCTCCATCAACGGTCGAGCGGCGACCTTAAACCCTTGTCTCCATCAGCGACGACCTTAAACCATTGCCTCCATCAGCGGCAACCTTAAACCCTTGTCTCTATCAACGGTCGAGTGGCAACCTTAAACTTTTATCTCCATTAGTGGTCGAGCAACGACCTTAAACCCTTGTCTCCATCAGTAGTCGAGCGGCGACCTTAAACCCTTGTCTTCATCAACGGTCGAGCAGCAACCTTAAAACCCTATTGTCATCAATGGTCAAGCGGAGACCTTAAACCCTTGTCTTGATAAGAAGTTGAGTGTCGATCTTAAACTCAGGCCTGATAAAGAACAGTATCGACTAAAAACATTCGACCAGGAACACACACTACTCAAAAGCTCTAAGTTTTCAAATACGGTGATCATTCAGTAATTAGGAGTGGATAAATCTGCTATGACTGCTCATCACCGATCGGAGGGTCATAAAGCCACACTTAAAAGTATAAACAACTCACAATTTTGCTCTGGTTCACGCGACAACACGTGAATGACTAAAATACAAGTCAAACCGAAAGCTTTCGAATGGCAATGTGGGGACAAACGGACGAGAAAAGATCGTTGGACGAGCGATCATTCATTAACACTCATGAGGATTACAAACATGCATGAAGGGAAATACAAAATCATTTGCTTGAGCAAGATCATTCCAGATAATCCAAGGCATCATCAGGCAGCAACTCAGTTAGCTTATCCCGACTGATAACCTTACTTGTCAGAGCTGCAGGGAGGTAGCCACCTTCCTTGAGTTGGTCGAGCATCCCGTCGATCATAAGGTCGAACAGACGAAGGGCCTGATCGGTGACCTTCTCATTAAAAGCATCTGAGCGGATGTAGGATCGCTTCATGAGCTTGAACCTACTTGACTCAGCCTTCTGATAAGTCTCTAAGCCTGTTCAGGAGGCTTCCAACTCTACCTTCAGTGCTACCAGCCGTTCAGGAGGCTTCCAACTCTACCTTCAGTGCTGCCAGCTCCTCATCTTTTGCAGTGAGCTGGGTTTTTACGGCAGTCTACTCGGTCGACCATCCATCCTAATCTGCCTTCAGGGTAGCCTCAGTTTCCTTCAAGTTCTGGGCCAACACCAGAAACTCTTTATTTTTGATCTCCAGATCTCCAATAGCTCAGAGTTTCTTAGTGTTGGCCGAATGGATTTTGGATTCAAAGGTGCTGACCTCTTTATTAAGCCGAGCTAATTGGGTGGCATGCTCAGCGTTTTTTCCCTTCTCCGCCTCCAGCTGCTCGGTGCTCTTAGCCAGATCGGCTCTTAGTTGAGCCATCTCAACATTCATCTGCTCCAGCTGCATGTGCCTGAGAAGCAGATGATTGGCCACTCGGCGCACTCAACTGCTTAACTTCCTGCTCCAAAAAAGCAAGCCTTTGATATATGGTCAGACTCTCTATCCAATACTATGAGTAACTAGGAAATTATAAGAGTCAATCGGAGATAAATTAAGAACATACAACTTACCCCAGTGGGCATCTGGGTATGGCCATCTACGAGTGCCCCCTGAGGCATGACCACTGCACGGGCTCGGGCCTCAGCCAATGTCTGTGCGAGCGACCCTTGAATGATTATCTGGTGCTCGAGGGCTCAGGATTCAGTGTCGTCCGACTCATGCCATTCCTTAGTCGGAAGATAGATAACTGTCGTTATGTGGCACCGGCCACTTGGGGTTGATTGGGTCGTGGTCGCTCTGCTGGACAACCGAGACATTGACACCGGCCGAATGCTAGACTTTTGAATCTTCGACAGCGGTGACATGAAAGCAACTGGCGGTGCGTAAATAGTTTCTTGTGGCAAACTAGATAGGGATGATGTCCGATCAAATGATGCAGGGGGAACGGTTGTCGTGGCAGGAGCTGGCGTCGAGGTTTCAACCCACTCGGTGGAAGGAAGGCGCGGACTAGTTCTGGTGGGTGTCTGCACCATGGAGGAAGCGGATCACAATGTAGTCCCCACTTGGCGCCTCTTGCGGCTTATCAGTGGTTCCCCAGAAGAGGCCGAGTCCGATGCCCCCTCAATCGGAATCACCGGCAGCCGTGTGGAGGGAGGATTCGATGCACCAACCGCTCTGCCGCTGGGCGTCCGGCTGGCTATCCCTTCACTCACTAGGGCTGGCGCTCCCTCGCTCTCTCCAAGCGGGTCTTCTTGTGAGTCGATCGCCTGCAAACCGCGACTCTCCAACTCAGCCACGACCGCAACATTGATCTCTACGTCCGCGAGTTTAGCTTTGCCAGCTAGACGTGCCCTTGGCATTATGTGAGCTACAAAAATGGAAAAATAATCAGTTAGATTCAATGAGAAGGATGACAAAGAGCATACCTAAGTTGGTTGGGAGCTTCGTACGGATCGAGCTCAAGTCGAACACGTAGAGGACTCCCTCAAACATCAATTTGTGGATATGTTATTTTTGCCCGGCCAATTGTGAAGCTGTGTGGAGGTAGTCCGATCAGCTCTTATACTTCTTGAGTTTTGGTGGGTTCGCCACTTTCAGTCGCCAACCGATCAGGACGAAAAAATAGTAGTCCCTCCAATGTTTATTGGAGGATGATATCTTGTCAAAGAAGAATAGGCCAACTCGGGCTTGGAAGAGAAAAGTCCCCATCTTGGACATTTTGGGGTAATAAAAATAGTGGAAGAGTCAAGGAGTAAGGGGAATGTCGTGCAGGCAGAACAGAATGACGATCTCGCACAGCAACCAAAAGGAGTTCGACACTAGTTGGTGGGGAGAAATACGAAAATATTTAAAAATAACAGAAAAGAAAGGATGGATCGGGAACCGCAGACCGGCGGTAAATTAATCCCTAAAAAAATGTTACGAAACTAGGTGGCGGTTCGTTCGGACGGTCAAATGCAGAGGGAAGACCAATTTGATAGTTAGGCGGAATTTCATCTGCAGCCCTCAAACTCTTTGCATCGCATGCGTCGAACCTAGACTCAATGGAGGTGTACCAGAGTCTAGGGATGGCGTCGGGAGGTTGACATAAGCTTGCCATTGAGAGAACGAAAGAACAAGATTGAAGATAAACGATAAACAAACACTAAACCGAATTGATCGAAGAACCTTACAAGGAAGATCACACAGAATCGATCAAAGAAGCTTACAGGGAGACCACCGGCGAAGAAGCGGAATGCCTCAGCGGCGAAGCTCGAAGACGAAGGTACGAAGTGGAGAAGATGACGACACATGTGAGGCTTATAAACTTCACGACTGGTAGCTCTCAACCGTCCGATCCAAGGTTTCGAAAACCTAGAAGAAGATCTGACCGTGGAATTCGAAAAGGCGCTAGTCACGTTAGCAGAGGATATCCGCCTATCTTGTCAGGCGTGTGGCGGAAGAAAAAGGGGCACGTGACATGCGGTTATCGGACAACATTTAATGAACTTAATTAAAAGGGATGGCGGCGTGCTAGGCGATAATTGTCGAGGATTTGCATGGACTTTGAGAAATATGGATGATGTCGACGACGACCGCGCTCACTCGAAGAAGCGCATTTGGAGGATTCTCAAAGTATTGTCGCTCATCATCCCGCTCTGCATAGAGAACAGGTTACCAGACCGATCACCCATTTTCCATGGTTAGACAACGATCGAGCGGCATTGGTTGATGCACCAATCATATACTAGGGACCAAACACTCCGATCGGACGTAGAAATCGTTAAGGAAACCAGTTATTTAGTCAGTTGGACCTATAGCCTCCTTCGACTAGACTTGAGGGGGAGGCTTGTGATGTGGTGATAAGGGAGAGCCCACCTGTCACGGGTCAGTTGACATGGTGTTGGTCAAAGTCAAGGTGGTCAATGCCAGGGCTTACGGAAAGAGCCTTGGCCAAAGGTGGCTGCCTGGTTATCACGATCGGCAAAGGAGTGGCCGAGCGGATCACCCGACCGATCAAACGAATGGACATCATGGGTCGGTCAGACGAATGGATAAACCCGTAGCTGGTTGTTTTGGACGGTAGGAAAATGAGCCGCTCGGATTGCCTGTCTAGCACAAGGAATGACATTACACAGTAAGGGATGAGAAAACAAAAGAGAACACTCCATCTATCATTAAATATAAAGAAGCCAAGACAAAGAAGCACACTCCATCTATCATTAATGCATGGAAGTCAAGACAAAGAAGTCTTCCTCTAGCAAGTAATATCATTAAATAAGGGCAAATGAACGATCACAAAGAAAGGTATAAAAGGGTTTGCCAGGTATGAGGAAATGCAAGATTTATCTATTTCTTGATTACTCATTCTCTCTTCCTGATTCTAACTTGACCGTCGGAGGGCCAACACCAGGGACCCCTTCCTTGGTTTGGTTTTGTTTTGTAGGATTGAGGTCTTTATCCCATCAGTAGTCACCCCATGCCCAACTTTCCAGCTTCCCTCATTCGGATAGGAACATTCAACTTGGAGACCAACATGACATTAGCCAACCAGCTCAGAAATTGAACTTCACGGATGTGGCCGACCTCCAGTAATTGTTCTATCACTGCCCGGATAATCTGGTTTTACTCCACGCTGAAGTCCCTCTTCTTTTACTTCATAGGCTGAGAGTCTGGTCGGACATGAAGCCCGTGCTGAGCCACGCTCGGCGAGATGCCCGGGAGCTCGTGTGTTGACCAGGCGAACATATCATGGTTTCGCCTAACGCAGGCGACCAACTCTGCCTTCTTCTTACTTTCCAGTCGGCAACAATAAAAGTAGTTGCCTCTGACCGGCTGTGGTGGATCTGAACCTCCTTCCTTTCTTCATAGACCAGCAAAGGAGGTTCCTCCCTGATAGCATTCACTTCTAAGCGCGGGTTCTTCCAAGCGGCCCTTACTTCGGACTTGACCATCTCGACGTAGCATCACTGAGTAGCCAACTGGTCACCTTTGACTTCGCCCACCTTGCTGTCCACCTGAAACTTAATATTCTGACAGAAGGTGAACATCACCGCTTGGAACTCATTGAGGGTCGGTCGGCCCAATATGACGTTGTAGGTGGGCGACGCATCCACCACAATAATGTTCGTAGTCCTGGTTCTCTTGAGCGGCTCCTCTCCGAGCGAAATGGTTAGTCGTGCCTAATCGATCAACAACACTTCGTTGTATGTGAAGTCGTAGAGTGGGGTCGTCATTGGCTGCAACTTGCTCCGGTCGATTTGCAACTGGTCGAACGCCTTCTTAAATAGAATATTCACCGAATTTCTTGTATCAACAAAGGTTTGGTGAATAGTATAATTAGCAATTACTGCTCAGATGATTAGGGCATCGTCGTGAAGGATCGACTCCTTCTAAGTCTCGGGGGCCAAAGCTGATCTCAGGTCCTTCGGCCTTCTCCTTGTTGCACCCAATAGCATGGATTTCCAATTGCCAAGCGTGCGATTTCCTCGCTCGGTTGGAATCACCGCCAGTTAGCCCACTAGCAATCATTCCAATTTCTCCCCGAGTGACGTTGCTCCTATTTTCTTCCTCCCGAGCCGATGGTCTATTCCGCTCAGCGAAAGCTCAGGCGGGACTCGTGTTGTTCCTTCGCTGGGGCTGATGATGGCACCACTCAGACACTCCTCTCTTTTCCTCCTTCCGGCTAGTTGACTGACATCTATGATGCCGATCGGGTGATGGTGACAGACGACGATATCCTCGTGGAGTCGGTCAACTTGCAATCAGAGTCAGATCATAGCAGTCGCCCATGTTGTGCATTGTTGATTGATAGAAGGAGCAGAATAGTGGCGTCCATGCGTTGCCTTTTGCAGCCTTTGGGCGACCAGCTGCTACATGCTACACGGCATGTGTCCTCGGCTCCTAGTGTTGCTAGACTCCTCCCGATCGGGGCCCCTTTAGGGGTTGATGGCTAGTTGATGGTCATTGTTCAGGCGCTACTATGGGCTCAGCAGGCACCTCCTTTCTTCTAGTCGCTTGGGCTTCTTCGATATTTATGTATTCCGTGGTCCTCCTGAGCAGATGGTCGAAGTCCCTCGATGGCTTTCGGATAAGTGATTGAAAGAACTCCCCTTCGGTGAGGCCCTAGGTGAAGGCGTTCACCAGTACTTCTGCGGAGATCGAGGGAATATTTATGACCACTTGGTTGAAGCGTTGGAAGTAGGCCCTCAATGCCTCCCTGGACCCTTGCTTCAAGGAGAACAGATTAACGTTGGTCTTCTCGTAGCAGTGACTACTAGTGAAGTGGTGTAGAAATGTCGTTCGGAAGTCCTTGAAGCTGTGAGTTGATCTTTTTGGCAATCTCTTGAACCAACGTTGTGCTGATCCGGAGAGAATGGTGAGGAAGACCTGATCACACTTCACCTCGTCTGTGTACTGATGAAATATAACCGCGTTATCAAACTTGACCAAGTAGTTGTCCGGATCGGTAGTTCCATTGTATTATTCTCAGATCGTTAGCGGGGTGTAGTGCCTCAGCAGAGGATCATCCAGAATCCCCCTGCGAGAATTGCTGATTGATTCGCTCGAGCGAATATCATCCCTTGGTGCCTTCCCTTTTCGTGCGTCCCGAATGGGTGTGTCATCTAAGGAAGACCCTCGGTCCTTGTCTGCTCAGCCCCATTCCTCTAATGGAGTCCGGAACAACGCTCGATGAAAAGGGATCGACGCATTGTGTGCCTTCCCATATGTGTCGGTCGGCTTCTTGTTTTGTCCCCGAGCAGATACATGCTTCACTCAGTCAATATATCCTGCTTAATGCCCTGCCGCTGATGCCGCGAGCTCATGCGCTTGGTGCTCAGTTAGCGCTTGTTGTTGTTGTTGCTCCACTATCCTTGTCACTCATGCTTGTATAAGCATATCGAGCTCCTCTTTTGTCAGCGTCATCATGATGAGTCATCCAGCTTCCTCCATCTTCTCATTTCGGATGCAGGCTGCATTCCCACAGACGATGCCAAAATAATCCTATTCGAAAATGGGAGAGTGGAAAGCTAAGGATGTGGCTGCTGCGTTGATTGGATATAGGTCACGTCCCGTTCTGCAAAACAAGTAACGTCAGTTCCGAGTCAGGGAAAGAGTCCCCGGCGTTAGCCCTCCGATGCTCAAGTCAATAACCGGAAGTGTAGAAGAAATCGGAGCAATATAACGCAAGTACAAACAGTAATAACGCGTACCTCCGTCGATGCTTGGACCCTCTTTATATAGAGCTCTGGTGAGCGATATACACGCTCCTCGAGGTATGGACACGTTCTTCAATATGTCCTATGAAAGGACATGTCAGAAAAGTGTCTCTGATACAATACGTTAACAGGGCATGCATATCCTTGATAAGACAGTAGAAGCTTTCGTCGTGCAATCCGCCTGTTGACCATGCCTCATGTCAGCAGCACTATCTCCCAAAAAGATATCGAGAGATATAACAATGGTCCCGCTACTTGGCCAAGTAGGGTAGCTGCTCGGCCGGGAATCTTCTGTTCTGTTGGCCTCAGAGAGATAACAATGGTCTCGCTGCTTCGCCGAGCGGGGTAGCCGTTCGGTCGGGACTCCTTTGCTCTGTCGGCCTCAGCTGTTCTTCTTTGCGGTGATTGAGCGTAGTAGCTTGTCCATTCCGTTCAGACAAGCTCTTCGATCTTCTCAACGTGAGCGTCCTGCCGCTTCACACTGAGCGTCTGACTGTCTTACCATATTATCCCGAGCTAGACGGGTGGTCAGCTTGGATAAATCTCTTGTCGATTGGACACTGATTGTCCTGACCAACCATTGTAGTCGACCTCCGCTCGATCATCGTAGACAAGCTTTTTAACATCCTAACGTTGACTATCTTGACTTTACCCTCTATCTCGGTATATCACTTGTATCGTCGCATTAGGGTAGATGGCCAGATAGGGAAGCGTGCGCAGAGGATATGCCCGACATTTATGGGGTTGTCGGTGACGGTGTTGCGGAGGACGAGGATGTGAACGTGGATGGATGGTTCGCGTGGGGGAGCGGCGGAGGAGGTGCGTGTACCAGTCGCAGAGGTTGTCGAATTTGGCGCCCCTCAAGGAACCAGTGACGTAGGCCTCGCCCACGGAGCATCTGCACAGCCACGACATTACCACAGCAGCTTCAGCACCGCCGCCAGGAGCAAGAAGCGTCCGGCGGAGCAGAAGACTAGCGAGCGGCGGATCTGGTACGCTTCCACCACTCTGCCCTGCTCCAATTCCATTTCCCATAGCGAAGATTTTTGTTAGTTTTAAAGTTGTCACATCCTTTTAACCAATGAAATGATACCATGTGGCTGTGACGTCACACTACTTTGACCAATTTCACTAACAGCAGGCCAGTTACCCTACTTCTATTGACACTCTCACAATTATTTTAACATTAAAATTGATTAATGGATACTCTAATTAGGGATAAGAATTTGACATATGGAATTGACTATATGAATATCGAATTTGCTCTCTATTGTATTTTATTTATATTTAAAAAATATATTATTTTATTATTAATAATAATTTTTTTATCTTTTTTTTTTCTTGAATAATATGAGTATCTATCATAATATCATATTTCATAACTGAAATATTTATTAATTTCTTAAATACATCATCAGACCATTTCAAATTTATTTTTAAGATTTTTTTTTTAATATGTGCAAATTTTACTTTGTCTTTAATATTTTAATTGTTTATTTTAATTCACGTGTGCATTTTAATACCCTCAACTTAATAGGTTCATATATTTCATTCACAATCCATATTCTATTAAAAAATATGAAATCATCACATCAACGGTCCCCCTAAAATTAATCTCACGGATATGAAGGAAGATAAATACAGACACACAGCTACATATTCTATGCTATAGAACATTATAGATTTAAACATCATTTTATAAAAAAAATTATTAAAATTTAAAATTACTTTATGATCACAAGCATAAATTTTTTAAAAAATTAATGGATAAAATAAAATTTCCTCATAATTTATAACTATAAGGAAAATTAAAAATAATATTATGTGGGCTTAGGTATTAGGAGGCAGAAATTATCATCCCCTTTGACATTGTCAGTAGTTTAGTGTATGTTTTTTATTATTATTATTTTGAATATTTTGTATTTTTTATTTATTTGCTTTTGGCAATTTAACATAACAATAAACACATATTTAACTCTAAATATCCTTTATTGGTTTCTTACCTAAACTAAAACCTTTAAAAAAAGAGAGAGAATTTGCAATGGCTTTGTTCAAAATCATGGGCTCATAGTTGGCGCCAAGCCATGATTTCATAATTAGGCAACTGTGAGCTAACTACGAGATCTTTGGTTTTTTTAATGGTTAGATTTTTATTTTTATTTTTACTTTCGATTTAGTTCATGTAATTAGAACGACATAGAGATATTTTAGGAAACGATCATGTGAATTGGACTTATTCGATCAACTAGTTGGATCTCAGGTCTTCTAAAAATTCGATCTTAGAAGCAAATATCAACAAATTAGAGTTTGGAAGGTTGGTGAGTGGAAGATAGCTTTTAAGATAAAGTCTATAATTGTATGAATTGTTGTTTATAATGAGAGCATTAACAGTAATAAAATTATATCAAAACAGTAAGTATATAGTAAGCAGGTAAATTAAAGAGAGGTCGAGAAAATGTATCTCCGATTGAAGCGTCGACGTGCCGACTGTCTTTAGAGAATTTATTGCCGCCCACGGTGCAGAGGCTCTCCGGCAAAATTCTCCCAAGATCCGACAACCACTCGCGTCGTTCGTAGGTGCACTCCAAGACGAACAACGCACTCGGACTCAACCTCAGATCGCTATAAGCCAAGACTCTACATAGAGAGGGAAGGAGAGAAAGCAGATTGCTTTGGTGTGTTTGAACCAGGAACACAGGGAGTGTATTTATACACTCTGAAGCAGTGCACGAAGCAAAGCGTGAGTCGCTTTGCGGGTGCATCGCTTCCTCACGCCCGGTTTATGGATTTTCGGCTCGAACCCTCCGAAACCACCTGATTTGAGTTCAGCTCGCGCATGCGTGTAGGTCCCCTTAACTTTGCTAAGTAAGGATGGAAAGATTCCATATATAAGGCCTTCCAACCTTTCCTTGTTTAGTAATGTGAGATTAAATACATACATCTATGCATTACAAAAAGCAATGAAATAGTTTGAATTAAACTCAAAACTCAACCTGAATAGTACGTCATGTCATTTGGGCTCTCAAATGCTCTTAAGTATTTTCACTAGGTTAATTTTTGCGGTGCTCAACAGATGTATGGATAAGTTCATCGTGATTTATTTCGATAATATAATGATCTATAAGATAGATCGAGCACAACATTGTTAACATTTTGTGCAACTGTTTCAAGTTCTTCGAGACAACAAGCTGTATGTGAATTTGAGAAAGTGAACTAATCCAATTTTTCTTTTTTGGGTTTTGTAGTGGGTGAATGATTCAAAGGTGGAGACTATCTCTAAGATGCCTACTCCCTCAAGCTTCCACAACATTTGAAGTTTTCATGGTCTTACCATTTTTTTTTCTATCGGTAGTACGAGCCTTTTGCCGATAAGTTTCAAAGAAAAAAACATTTTCACCGTCAATCGATGCATCATCTGTTGAAGATCAAACCCTCTAGATTTTCAGATTTCCAACAGATTATTTTTTTTAAGAAAAAACTTAATGAAAGCTTCTATAAAGATTTGCAGTCTAACTCAATGGAAGTTTTTTGCTACTAGAATAACTTTACTTAGATCAGCCCAAAGGCACACATTTCATAATGTTCATGGAAATGAAAATTTTAGGGAAAAACTTCTCTCACCCGTTAGTCAATTGACGATCGATTATAAATTGATCCCATGATTTACCTTCCTTCATATAATCTGAAGACTATTGGTGCAATCATCTTTGGGTCAAGGTTAACCTGTTTGATTAAGCTTGGTTGGTCCGGACTTGAGTTTCAATGTTTAACAATGTAAGAAAGAGAAGTCAAGTAGGCCAAGAGAGAATTTGATACTTGACTAGGAAAGTTCTAACTGGAGGTAAGTCCTAACTGGAGATTAGATAATGAAAAATCCTAACTAAGTTTAGGCAATGATAAATCTTAACTAAGGTTAGGAAGAGAAAGCCCTAATCGAAAGTTAGACAACGGAAAATTTTAACTGGAGGTTAAATAATGAAAAGTCCTAACTGAAGTTAAGTAAGAGGAAGTCCTAACTAGAGGTTCGGTAAGGGTAAGAAGTCTACCGAGTGATTAGTTCTAACTGGAGGTTAGGCAAAAAAGTTTTAACTAGAGGTTAGGAAATAGTGAAAAGTCTACTGAGTGACTAGTCCTAATAGGAGGTTAGACAAGGGAAATCCTAACTAGAGGCTAGGTAAGGGTGAGAACTGAGAAGTCTTCTGAGTGACTAGTCCTAACTGGAGGTTAGGTAAGAAACTTTTTAACTAGAAATTAGGCAAGGGTGAGAAGTCTACCAAGTGATTAGTTCTAATTGGAGGCTAGGCAAGGGAAGTCCAACTTGAAGGTTGACAAGAGAAAATCCAAGTAGGTTAAGGAGGAACAGATACTTGGTGAGAAAGTCCAAATGGGTCAAAGGTTGACCGGGTACTTGACGATCGAAAGTTCAACGAAAAGTTGGCATGAGATGGAAAGCCCAAGTGGGTCAAAAGTTGACCGAATACTTGGTGAAAAAGCCTTGACATGTCAAGGTTGATCAGATGTTGGGCAAAGAAACCCTAAACTAGAATTCTGGGTGTTAGGATTGGATAATCGATTAGGGCAATTGATTGGCCCAAAGTAATCAATTAGGGTAATCAATTGAGAGCATAGAAGGTGTTGGTCCTGGTGCGGCTGGCAAGAGGGGGGTGAATTGCCTGAAATTACAAAAATACTTTTTCAAAACTTTCGACTAAAGTTAATGCAAACACTTTTAATAAACGAATCTAAAATGCATAAAAATAAATATGAGACAAAAGTATTTACTTGGTTTGCAACCGGAAAGATTATTAATCCAAGACAAGTGAAGCTCAACTAGTAGACTCCTTCTTCGACACAAGTCGGAGGCGGAGAAGCCTTGTACACGACTTTGAAAGCGCAGAACTTGAAGAACAAAATAGAAATTCGATTATAGTAAGTGTTGTTCTTAATGAAGAAGACCAGAGCTCTATTAAAACCTATTGGTCGAAACTAGCCGTTTGCTAACGTGGCAACTCTGGGCGCCTGGACCCTCTCCAGGTGCCTTAGCAAGGAAAACTTCATCTCCATGTAACGGCTTCATAACAACTTCAAGATTGAATTTTTCATGTCCAAGCGCCCGGACCATTGTTGACATGGACCTAAAGGTGATCCATAACAACGATATTGTGACGAGGCGCCTGTGAGATGCCTTGGTGGTCCGGGCGCTTGGACTAGCTAGTCCTAGCGCCCGGAGCAGTCAGCCTTGGGTTAACCGTCCGATGCCTTCTTCGATTGTTGTCTCCTTCTCCATTCGATTGTTGTCTCCTTCTCCAGTCGCTGGGGTGATCATCCGACCTTCTAGAATTGAGCTCACCTGAAACCAACTCCGGCATTCTCCTCGAACAGTCTTTCGCTCCGGCTTCTCGTCCTTCGGAAGCACCACGTGCTTCCTTCTTGTCCACCTGCGTCCTCGGACGCACTGAGCCTGTCAACTTTCTTCCCGTGACATCCTTCTCGTTATTTGCACCTTCTGCTCGACTTCTTGCGTTTCTAAGTCCCTGCACACTCAGACGCAAGATATTAAAATCCCAGAGTCTAACTTAACTTGGTTTATAACATTAAAACCAACAAAGAGTACTTACAATTTCCCTCTTTTTATGTGATTAACCCAAGTTAATTTAGGTACCAACAAAGAGTACTTACAATTTCCCCCTTTTTATGTGATCAACCCAAGTTAATTTAGGGTTTAAATCAAGACAGTAAAGTAAATAACTATGCATAAATTAAATGTGATAAATTTTTAAATGCAATGCAAATAAATCCTCCCTTAGAATTAATCTATTATTTCTCCCCCTTCGATCACACTAAATTAGGGGTAAAAAAATCAAACAATAAATTTTGAGATAAATTCTAAGGGTTGCAGATACAATTACTAACATTTAGAAAAATTTTGAGAATTATTTTTCTAAAATCTGAATTTTTATGATTCAAAAGTTAATTTTAGAATAAATAATTTTTAAATTATTTTTAATCGTTGAAAAATTTTGGAATTTTTTTACAGTTAATCATACTTATTAAAAATAGTAATAAAATTTTCATGAATAAAAAAATTAATATAAGTAGTAATAATTTATTTTATTCAGAGAGATATAATTTTTTTAAAAAATATTTAAAAATAGATCGCGAGCTTAAAAAACTTCTAACTTTTTCTAAGTAGGTAAAACAGAAAATAGATCGGTAGAAAAATTAAATCTTCAAAGAATATCTTTCTGATAATTTCTAATATTAAAAATTGATGTTTTCGTAAAAAAATTATAAAAAAATTATTAGCAGCCAAAAAATTTTAAAATTTTTTCTATTGATAAGTAATAAAATTAGTTTTTTTTTACAAAAATTAAGATCTAATTAATTTCGAATAGAAAGGATACGAAACAATTTATTTAAAAATTTTGACAATTTTAAACATGCAAATAAAATATTAAGGCAAATTAAAATTAACATATGTATGAAAATTTAACTTAAGCATGATTTTGGAACCCAATATAAGTTCCTATCTACTAGATTAATGAGATTTTTTATATATATTTTCTTATTACTTTTCTGATTTGGCTCTTAGAAAATCTATAATACCAATTTAGCCCATAAAAATATTCAAGTTTGTGTGAACCTGCATTATCCTTTTCCAATTGATCTAATTTTTATTTTAACTTAGCATTTTTAAATTTTAATTTATCAAAAACCTCTAATAAACATGATTTTACTAAGATTATTTTTATTTTTAAATCTTTTTTTTTCAATTTTTTTTATCAATTTACACATTGACTTAGACATAGACTTTATTCCAAAATATAATTGATCAAGAGGTAAAAGACATACCTCATTTACCATATTGGATCTAAAACTTGATTCTCTCATCGCTGGATTCATCTAATGTGGCTCGCCCTTCATCAATGCTAGTGATCCGGTGGTAAAGACGGGGGACCCTCATGGGCGGAGGGTCAAAGACACGTGGTGGTCAACCCCAAGTTCGCGCCGAACGGAAGCATGCCGGGCCGAACGGAAGGATGCTGGGCCGAACGGAAGGATGCCGCGCCGAACGGAAGCATGCCGTGCCGAACGGAAGCATGCCGGGCCGAACGGAAGGATGCCGCGCCGAACGGAAGCATGCCGGGCCGAACGGAAGCATGCCGGGCCGAACGGAAGGATGTTATAAACCCTCCGGCCGGAAGACCGTCGAGCTCCGACGTTAAATATCCAGAGTCGTGCCGGCGAGTATAAACCCTCCGGCCGGAAGTAATGCTGTTTAGCGGTAATTCCAGTTAAAGCCATGCATGTATTCAACTAAGCGAGTCCGGCGGACCAAGTGTGCAAGCGGGCGGGTTACCAAGAGTACCCCGTAAACATCTGGCAAAAATCCCATTTGCGAAACGAGATATATTCAGCCGAGCGGACTAGCTATACAAAATACTTCGTGAGAAATCCCTTGCAAAACGCAAGAGAGGTGTGATGAGAGGCGATTAACGAGGAGAAGCGGAGGATGGTTTCTTGGATGCGCCGCTCGGCACTACGGGCATCCAGTCAGTCGGACTATGTGCCTCCTTCGACTAGACTTGAAGGGGAGGCATGTGATCCGGTGGTAAGGACGGGGGACCCTCATGGGCGGAGGGTCAAAGACACGTGGAGGTCAACCCCAAGTTCGCGCCGAACGGAAGCATGCCGGGCCGAACAGAAGGATGCTGGGCCAAACGGAAGGATGCCGGGCCGAACGGAAGGATGCCGGGCCGAACGGAAGGCAACCCAACCATGGGCGGGTTTCCGACGCTCATAGTGAAAAGGGTCACCGGGCCGAGCGGATAGCCCGCTCGGCCGAAGCATAAAGCATCGTTGCTGTGGAACACTCTCAGCTGAGCACCCGGTCAGACCGATACTTACGCCCGGTCGGACCTATGCCTGCCGAGCGGATGAATGCTTGGCGTCAGGAAAAAGGAGACAAAGGCAAGGGGACATTAGGGAACATCATTTTCTGACAGCAGGCATGTTCGACGACCAGGCCATACATAGAATCGTACAACGGAAGGACCTGCTGTCCCATCAAAGAGGTGATCAGACTGTATAGTATGGTGTCAGGCATGTTCCTCTGACAAGCCCATGCTAAGGTATGGTACTAGGACACGTGTACGCCTCGGTAGGTGTGCCCGAGCCTCCCCACAGCTCTATATAAGAGCCTTCATACTTCGCCGGAGGTACGCGTTCTTGGATATTCGGAGCCACCTTTTGCTGCCCACTTGCCTGACTTGAGCGTCGGAGGGTCGTCGCCGGGAACCCCTTCCCGACCCGACTTCTTTTCAGGTTCGCCGGAGCGTCGTGCGACCGGCCGGAGATCTACGTCAGCGACAAGGAGAGCGCCACGTGCCCAGCGTCCGTTGATTCAGCGATTCAGACAAGATCAGCTAGCTTTCGAGTTGCTTGGTTCTTCGTGACTAGCCATCAGTGCTAGTCCAACATAGACTTCTATCTCAGATTTGGTTGAAGAACTTTCATCCCAAGTGGTCTTGAGATTCTTGTGCTTAGTTTGCCTTAGTCCTTTGTCTTTCTCCTTCTTGAGCTCTGGGCAGTCATCCTTTATGTGTCATTCTTTTTAACAATTGTAGTATCAAACATTTCTTTTGCTCCTTGGATTTTTCTTGGTCTGCATTTCTTTAAACTTATTAAATTTAAAAAACTTTTTAAATTTCATTACCTTATATGTTTCTTAGTCTACATCAAGATCTGAGTTCGACTCCAGCTCCTTCTTCTCATTGGCTCTTAGTACCAGGTTCTGACTTGGCTCTTTTCTTGTACTTGCACATCTAGATTCATGTAATTCTAAAATTAAAAAAAAAAGTTCTTCTAAAGTACTTACTTCGAAGTCCTTGGATATAAAATAGACATCTATTATTGAGGTTCACTCTGGAGTTATGGGAAAGGTGTTAAGCGCGTAGCAAACTGAGTCCCGGTTGGTTACAATTTTGCTGAGATTGATCAGTCCAGTGATCAGCTCCTTGATCTTCGCATGTAGTTGAGTCATCGTCTCACCTTTTTCTAAGTGGAGGTTTGTTAGCTTACTCCGAAGAATATCCCGTTGTGCAATCTTTGCTTCAAATGTGCCTTCATGGAGCTCCAAGAATTTCTCCCAGAGTTCTTTGGCCGAGGTGTAGCTACCGATGCGGTTTTACTTCTTGAGACGGTAATACACTTAGCAAGTGGTATTCCGCTCTGTTATTAGCTACGAAGTCATTTTGCTCCTTCTTCATCCATAGTTATTCTTCTTTCTCTTCTCCTTGTTGATCTGTGAGAACTACAAAACCATACTTGATTATTAAAAGTATTTCAAAATCAATTTTTAGGAATACCTCCATTTGACATTTCGAATGTGTGAACTCTCCCTCGAACTTTGGCGGGTTGAGACTTGGTCTGGCCATGGATTTCTATGCTTCGATCGGCGGTTAGTCCTTCTGAAACATCCTTGCTTTGATACCACTTATTGGTCCTAGTGTGGTCGACAAGAGGGGGTGAATTGCTTGAAATTATAAAAACACCCTTCTCGGAACTTTCAACTAAAGTTAATACAAACACTTTTAATAAATGAAACTAAAATGCATAAAAATAAGTACGAGACAAAATTGTTTACTTGGTCTACAATCGGAGAGGTTGCTAATCCAAGGTAAGTAAAACTCAACTAGCAGACTCCTTTAACACAAGTCAAAGGCGGAGAAGCCTCGTACAGGACGTTGAAAGCGCAGAACTTGAAGAACAAAATAGAAATTCGATTATAGTAAGTATTGTTCTTAATGAAGAAGATCAAAGTTTTATTTATATCCTACTGGTCGAAACTACCCATTTGCTGATATGGCAACTTCGGGTGTCTGGACCCTCTTTGGGTGCCCCTAGTGAGCCAAACTTTATCTCCACGTGATGACTTCATTACGGCTTTGAGATTGAAGTTTTTTTCATGTCCGGGCACCTAGACCATTGGTGACGTGGACCCAAAGGTGATCCACAACAATGACACTGTGACGAGGTGCTTGTGAGATGCCTTAGTGGTTCGGGAGCTCATACCAGCTGGTCTGGGCACCGTGAGCAGTCAGCCTCGGGATGACCGTCTGGAGCCTTCTCCGGTCCCTGGCTCCTTCACCTGTCGCTTGGGTGATCCTCCGGCCTTCCAAAGTTGAGCTCACTCGAACCCAACTCCGGCCTTCTCCTCGAGCAGTCTTCCACTCCAGCTTCTCTTCCCTCGAAAGTGTCACGCACTTCCTTCTCATCCGTCATCGTACTCTTCCACACCACCTCATTTCTTGGATACATCGAGCCCATCGACTCCCTTCCCATGTCATCTTTCTCATTAGTTACGTCTTCTTCTCGACTTCTTATGTTCCTAATGTTAGGATCGATGATCGCGGCTAGAGAGGGGGGTGTGAATAGCCGACCCCAAATCATTCGTTTCTTTCTACAAATCAAGGTTAGCGGTGGACGGAGAATAGAAATAAACAATAGATGCGACAACGGAGAATACTAAACCTCAAACTCGTCGATGTAACGAGGTTCAGAGATGAAATCCTACTCCTCGGCGAGTCCGTAAGGTGGACGAAGCCTATCAATCCGTCGGTGGATGAGTCCCCGGAGAACCGGCTAATAAATACTCCTTGTGGGTGGAGAAACCTCGCCACAATGTTTTGCAAAAGCAATACAGGAGTAGAAAGCAGCAAGAAGCAAAATACAATACAAATGTATGAAACACCTTCGCTTACTTGCCTTCTCTTCGACTGGATGAAGCAGCAGCTTCACAGAGCCAACCACAACAGCAACTGATGAAGCTTCAAGCAGAAGCGAGCTCAGCAAAGCTCAAATCACAGCAGTGAAGAAGAAGAAGCAGAAACTTCGGACCAGAAGAAGAACAATCGAGAGAGTCCACTGTAGAAGCCCTCAACCCTTTTATAACCTGCACTGCATCTGCGAAGAACAGAAGACAGAAGACTAGCCGTTGTGAGCCAACGGCTAGGGCCAGACCGATCAGGCATCACACTGATCGGTCTGGGGCTGATCTGATCGGTCGTGGGGACCGATCGGGCTCTATGCTGATCGGTCCCCAGATAGAGCCTGATCGGTCCCCAGACCGATCAGCATGCTTTCACAGAGAGTTGCCCAACTCTCTGTGCGTACCTTGATCGGTCCCGGGGACCGATCAGGCTTCCTGCTGATCGGTCCCGGGGACCGATCAGGCTTCCTGCTGATCGGTCCCCAGACCGATCAGTAAGCTCACAGAGGTACACTGATCGCTTTCTGATCGGTCTCCAGACCGATCCAGGTCTTGGTTTTTGCCCAAACCAAGTCCAAACCAATATCCGGTCAACCTTGACCTATTGGTATCTCATGCTTAGCATCTGGTCACTCCCTTGACCTGCTAAGACTCCCTACCAAGTGTCCGGTCAATCCCTTTGACCCACTTGAACTTTTCTCTTCGTGTCAAGTATCCGGTCACTCCCTTGACCTACTTGACCTTCTCAACACCAGATGTCCGATCACCCTTGATCCATCTGGATTTTCCCTTGCCCGACTTCACTCACCAGGACTTTCACCTAGCTTCACTCACTAGGGTTTTCACCTGGCTTCACTCACCAGGATTTCCAATCTGCCCGGCTTCACTCACCAGGACTTTCCAACTGCCTCACTCACAGTGGACTTTTCACTCAGGTCAACCAAGTCAACCTGCTTACTCACCACGACTTTCCCAGCTTCACTCACTGGGACTTATTCGCCTGCCTGGCTTCACTCACCAGGACTTTCCACATCCGGTCCAGAGAACGAGCTACCGAGCCCTCTCTGACCATAGTTCGGAGAACGAGCTACCGAGCCCTCTCCGACTTCCATCCGGTCCAGAGAACGAGCTCCCGAGCCCTCTCTGACCACAGTCCGGAGAACGAGCTACCGAGCCCTCTCCAACTTGCCATGTGCCAAGCTTCCATACTTGGACTTCTCCGTGCCAAGTCTCCATACTTGGACTTTTCCCGTGCCAAGCTCCTTGCTTGGACTTTTCACCATGCCAAACTCCCTGCTTGGACTTTTCCCATGCCAAGCTCCCTTCTTGGACTTTTCCCAGTCAGGTCAACTCACCTCGGGTCAACCAGGTCAACCTTGACCACGGGTTGCACCCACAATCTCCCAAGCTTGTATCCTTATAAAACATCAAGATACAACTTTTCTGTTCACGTCAAACATTGTCAAACATAACTCGTCAAACATCAAAACACAACTCGAGTCAAGTCAACTCGAGTCTGGTCAACCAGGTCAACCTTGACCTAAGGTTGCACCAACAATCTCCCCCTTTTTCATGTTTAACAAAACCCATAATCAAACCCATAATCAAACCCATAATCAAGTTAGGTTAACCCGATAACCTAACTTAGGTTTTCCAATGTTCTTCCCTGAACATTCTCTATTCTCCTCAAACCTACACTCTCCCCCTTTTTGACACACATTAAAAAGAGTAAATTAAGGTCAAGAGTTTCTTTCTAATGAAAGTCTCATACCTTTTATTGAAACTCTTAATTTCCCCCTTGATACTAAGGTCAATAATTAACTTAGTGATAATCCCATATCACTCAAGTTTTTAGGAGTAAAAACTCCCCCTAAAAGTCAACTCCCCCTTGACTAATAGGTAAAACTCCCCCTTGACCATTGCACCAACAATGTCTTGGAGAGTTTCAAACCTTTAGAACTCTAAAACACCACTTCCATAGCTGCAATTTCAGACAAACAGTCGAAATTCAACAGGTTGGCACGCCCTGATCGGTCACCAGACCGATCAGGCTCCCTCTGGATCGGTCACAGTGACCGATCCAGGCTCCCCTGGACCGATCAGAAACCCTTCTGATCGGTCCACAAACCTGATAAAGGTCTGATAAGTTCTGATTTCTCTCCACGAAATTCAGAAACCTCTAGAAAATTACAGAAAATTCTAAAAATTATAAAATTTTGAGGATACATTCCTCATAACATATACTATCATGGAAAAATAGTTTTCTATGAAAATAGTTTCCATTTTTCAATCTTGATACAAAGTTCAAAAGTCTTTGAAATAGCTCAAAGTTAACTCATCTTTGTATCATTTTGCTCAAAGATGAATGCTATCACTAGAAAAGCTTCATCAAGGTTTTTCAAATCAATTTTGAAATGATTTTAAACCATTTAATTTAGGACCACAATCTTTGGGCTAAATGTACATGACTTGTACATAAGCTTTCCCTATGATCCCCAATTTTGAATTAGGCTCATCTAGGTACAAGAACTATGCACCTTGTTCCTAACTCATCATCCTAATATCTCACACACATCTAAGGTGTATCAAACACATCCAAGTCAATTTTGATGTGAGATATGGGTTTAGGTTATCTTAGGCTAAGGTCTCATGCATTTTCTAAACATCAATTTGATCTTCATATCAAAATGTGTTTTTAACCTTAAATCAATTTCATTGATTATAAATGCAAGAAATGATGACATGGCATAAAATGATATCATATATAATAACATGTGCCAATGTCATGATGTCATGGCATAAAGTATGAAACTTAAATAAAGCATGACATTTAACTAACCTAAGCATTATCATGACATTTTAAATGATCATAAAATAAATATGATGTCATGACATGGTATATGGAAAACAATATATGGCAAATAACATGTAAAGGTATAGAAAATACCTAATTCTAGCCTTAGTTGCCATTTTTGATAATTTCGATCATTTTGCCATAAATTCTATATTCCTAAGTGTAATAGACCTAGCATCATATCCTCAAGACTTTTAGATCACTATGTGCCAACTAGATTGACTCTAGAAAATTCCTCAAATGTGGTTGGCACATTCTAATCACCTTAGGAATAATTCTTAATTTCATTTTCAAGGCTTGATTATACCTTGAAAAATCCTAAAGTGCCACCTTTTGTCATGATTAGGTTAACTACCTATTCAAGTAAGGTTGACACACCCTAACTAATCTAGCGTGATGAAATCACGCTCCTAGGAACCCAATACCTATTTGAGCTCATTGGGTTCACTAAATATTCACTAGGGATGACTTCCCTAGCAACCCTCCTAATGACCCTCCTAGGCTTTGAAGCCTTGGTCATTTGGGACTCATCAAGATCAACTCTAGGGGTGACTCCCCTTGTGACCTTGGTGATGGTCTTCCTTACCCTAGATTTTGTTCCATAATCTAATGGAACATTGTGATAAGTGGGCTTGACCACTTGGGACTTAGGTTTGTGACCCAAACCTTTCATGTCCTTGGGCTTTGGTTTTTGCCCCTTAGACCCTATATTTGACTTTTCCAAATTTTTAAGGGTCTTTTCTAAAGAGTCAAGTCTTGACCTCAAGACTTGATTTTCCTTTTCTAAGGCCTCAAGTTTTAACTTGTCATTTGTCTTTGAGGCATTCCTAGGCATATGTCTAGTTGTTTTGGGATTTCTACCTAGGTTATCCTTAACCTTAGATGAGTTGATCCTAGGGTTGGCTTTCCTAGTGTTATCCTTATCTAGGCTCACATGTTTGGCACCTAAGCATGTGTATCGATTTCTATAATTATCATGCTTATCATTATTGTCAATTGCAATCAAACTACTAGCATGCATCTTACTAGTATTGCAATAATGTGCCTTAGAGATTACCTTAGGGTTTGCCTTAGCTCCCCCTATCAATGTGCTCGGTCTCTTGTCCTTGTGAGATTGCCTCCCCCTCGGACATTGACTCCGATAATGTCCCCTTCGCTTGCATTGGAAGCACACCACGTGCTCCTTGCCCTTGCGTGTTGGGACTCCGGCTTCCTTGACCTTTGGCGCCGGTGGAGTCTTTCTAACCCTCTTTGGACATTTACTCTTGTAATGTCCAAATTCCCTACACTCAAAGCATAATATATGCAATTTACTAGAACTTAAATTGCTTGAGTTACCTAGGGTTGAGGATGGATGTGAGCTCTCTTCTTCATCCCTTCCGGAGATAGAAGCTTCTTCTTCTTGCTCTGATCTTGAAGAAGAACTCTCCTCCTCTTCATCCTTAGATGTTGAGTAGCCTTCAACTTCTAATTCAACACTTCCATGATGTGAGCTACTTGGCTCACTTGACTCCTCTTCATGGCTTGAATTGGAGCTCTCCTCATGGAACTTCGCCAAGTTGTTCCACAACTCCTTGGCATCGTTATATCCACCTATCCTACACAAAACATCATTAGGTAAAGAAAATTCAAAAATTTTCAATACCTCATCGTTGACTAGGGATTGGTGGACTTGTTCCTTGGTCCACTTCTTCTTCTCTAGGGTTTCTCCTTTCTTGTCCATCGGAGGCTTGAAACCTAATTGAACACAACTCCAATTTTCAAGGTTAGTCATAAGAAAATACCTCATTCTTACCTTCCAATACGCGAAGTCATCGCGATCGTAGAAGGGTGGAATCGTGAGGTCCTCTCCGAGTTGATCCATCTCTAGCTTGTGCTCCCTCGGGTGTTAATCCGGCGAAGAGCGACCTCGCTCTGATACCACTTGTTAGGATCGATGATCGCGGCTAGAGAGGGGGGGGTGTGAATAGCCGACCCCAAATCGTTCGTTTCTTTCTACAAATCAAGGTTAGCGCAGCGGAAATAAACAATAGAAACGACAACGGAGAATAGCAAACCTCAAACTCGTCGATGTAACGAGGTTCGGAGATGAAACTCCTACTCCTCGGCGTGTCCGTAAGGTGGACGAAGCCTATCAATCCGTCGGTGGATGAGTCCCCGGAGAACCGGCTAATAAATACTCCTTGTGGGTGGAGAAACCTCGCCACAATGTTTTGCAAAAGCAATACAGGAGTAGAAAGCAGCAAGAAGCAAAATACAATACAAATGTATGAAACACCTTCGCTTACTTGCCTTCTCTTCGACTGGATGAAGCAGCAGCTTCACAAGACGCCTACAACAGCAGGAACCAGCCGATGAAGCTCACACGAAGCTTCAAGCAGAAGCGAGCTCAGCAAAGCTCAAATCACAGCAGTGAAGAAGAAGAAGCAGAAACTTCGGACCGGAAGAAGAACAATCGAGAGAGTCCATTGTAGAAGCCCTCAGCCCTTTTATAACCTGCACTGCATCTGCGAAGAACAGAAGACAGAAGACTAGCCGTTGTGAGCCAACGGCTAGGGCCAGACCGATCAGGCATCATCCTGATCGGTCTGGGGCTGACCTGATCGGACGTGGGGACCGATCAGGCTCTATGCTGATCGGTCCCCAGACCGATCAGCATGCTTTCACAGAGAGTTGCCCAACTCTCTGTGCGTACCCTGATCGGTCCCGAGGACCGATCAGGCTTCCTGCTGATCGGTCCCTAGACCGATCAGTAACTCACAGAGGCACACTGATCACTTTCTGATCGGTCTCCAGACCGATCCAGGTCTTGGTTTTTGCCCAAACCAAGTCCAAACCAATATCCGGTCAACCTTGACCTATTGGTATCTCATGCTTAGCATCTGGTCACTCCCTTGACCTGCTAAGACTCCCTACCAAGTGTCCGGTCAATCCCTTTGACCCACTTGGACTTTTCTCTTCGTGTCAAGTATCTGGTCACTCCCTTGACCTACTTGACCTTCTCAACACCAGATGTCCGATCACCCTTGATCCATCTGGATTTTCCCTTGTCCGGCTTCACTCACCAGGACTTTCACCTAGCTTCACTCACTAGGGTTTTCACCTGGCTTCACTCACCAGGATTTCCAATCTGCCCGGCTTCACTCACCAGGACTTTCCAACTGCCTGGCTTCACTCACCAGGACTTTCCCACTGCCTGGCTTCACTCACCAGGACTTTCACCTAGCTTCACTCACTAGGGTTTTCACAACTGCCTGGCTTCACTCACCAGGACTTTCCGATCACCCTTGATCCATCTGGATTTTCCCTTGCCCGGCTTCACTCACCAGGACTTTCCACATCCGGTCCAGAGAACGAGCTACCGAGCCCTCTCTGACCACAGTTCGGAGAACGAGCTACCGAGCCCTCTCCGACTTCCATCCGGTCCAGAGAACGAACTCCCGAGCCCTCTCTGACCACAGTCCGGAGAATGAGCTACCGAGCCCTCTCCGACTTGCCATATGCCAAGCTTCCATACTTGGACTTCTCCGTGCCAAGTCTCCATACTTGGACTTTTCCCGTGCCAAGCTCCTTGCTTGGACTTTTCACCATGCCAAACTCCCTGCTTGGACTTTTCCCATGCCAAGCTCCCTGCTTGGACTTTTCCCAGTCAGGTCAACTCACCTCGGGTCAACCAGGTCAACCTTGACCACGGGTTGCACCCACAATCTCCCAAGCTTGTATCCTTGTAAAACATCAAGATACAACTTTTCTGTTCACGTCAAACATTGTCAAACATAACTCGTCAAACATCAAAACACAACTCGAGTCAAGTCAACTCGAGTCTGGTCAACCAGGTCAACCTTGACCTAAGGTTGCACCAACACCTAAGTCCCTACACACTTAGACGCAAGGCATCAAAATCATAGAGTCGGACTTAACTTGGTTGATCACATTAAAACCAACACGAGATACTTGCAGAAGGTGCCAGAATCGATTCCAACAATGCCAATCGATTAGGCAGTGTGTCTCTTGTGAACAGAAAGGTTATGAATCGATTGAGACAATCAATTCAGCCTTCACCAATCAATTGGGCTAATTGATTGGGGCCTTTTTTTTGTAGGAGAAAAAAAAGTATAAGAATCGATTGAGCATCTTTTTCTCTCATGAACAAAAGCTTCGGAATCAAATGACTTGATAGATTAGAAATTGGTGAACGGTTAATTAGTATGACTCACTAATCGATTAGACATGCCAAAAAAGAGTCATTCTGTAAGTTTTGAATGGTTGATCTGATATGGCAATCAATTGGGGGTAAAATCGATTGATTAGGAAGCGTAAGCCAGCCCTATAAAAGAGGTTTTTGTCAAGGTTTGAAGCATGGAAAGCTAATGTTAGTTCTCGAAGGCTTAAGCAAGAAGTGTTACTGTATTTTCAACTGAACAAAAGATAATTCAAAGTAAAAAAAAGAGTAAGCAAGGTAAGATCCATTGTTATGAAGTCGTGCTCAATTGTATTTCATATTTGCTTTCTAACTTTCTTAATTTACTAGAAAAATTAAATTTGATCAATAAAAAATAAAAATAAAAATACAATTAAAAAATTTATTTTGACCAATAAATAATTTATTTCTTCTTGAGATCATTTGACTCATTAGTAAACTACCGGCAAAATTTAGCCAAGAAAATTTTGGCATGATTGAAAACTTTAAGGGTACGTTTGGTTCAAGTTATCATATATAATGTTAATTATGTGATTATCAGATAATCACATGACCAAGGTTATGGAGAATAAAATATAATCAAAGTTATTTGGTTCAACTTAGGTAATGCAACAGAAACTTATTTGTTTGAAGGTTTAATAAATAACATAATTTAATATTTTACCGTATCACCCTTAGTTACAAAATCAACCATACAATATTTTTTTTTACTTTTCCTTTTTCACATTTTTCTTTATTTTTTTATGTTTTTTTTACTTTTTCCATTTTTATATTTTAAAAAAAATTAATTTTTTAATTTTAATTTTATTTTTTACATTATTATTATTATTATTATTATTATTATTATTATTACATTTTAACGTTTTTTTTTAGTTTTCTCTTTTTTTTTACATCTTTTTTTTTGTTAATTTTTTTTAAAATATTTTTTTCTTTACATTTTTCTTTTTTTTCACATTTTTCTCTTATTAGAGAGTATTTTTAGTAAAAAAAAAGTATTAACCCTGGAATCAAGAAAAACATCAATTTTCTAAGGTTTTCCGATTCCAAGTTACATGCCCCTTTTACTGACGTGTCGAGTATGAAACATTACTTGGGAATCATCGATTATCTAAACGAAATAGAGTTTTGGTTGATAATCTTGGATGGATAACCAAGGTTATCAAGAATAACCCTCAACTAAACACACCTTAATATCCATTTGATCAGGTTGAATTTGAATGACTTGAATTATAATTGTTTCGCTAATATTTTTTGATTGTGCTAAGACCACAATCGCAAGAGGTGTCAGTTAGGTCTCGCAATTTGGCTTGACTAGTCTGATAATATTTGGGTTTTGTTACGTTGAGTTTAGCTTGGTCTATCAGTCAGACTTGAGTTTAGCTTAGTACACAAACTAGAGCTATAGTTTTTAGGGTACATTTTGTTCAAATTATTATATATAATTTTAATTATATGATTACATATAATTACATAATAAAGATTATGGAAAAAATAAAATAAAATCTAATATTGTTTGCTTCAATTTTTGAAATACTCATTTTAGAAGCTTAGGAGGATTTGCATTAGAAGCTTAGGAGGATTTTGGTAGATTAGATCAAGGAGTTTACAACACATGAGAACAAGTAGCCTAAATTGAAAAGGTTCGCCAACAATTTGAGGTAAGACGGACATTGTGTATTGTGATTACATAGATGTAATTTAATAAGCTTTCGACTATGGTATGACAAGTTAAGTAAAATAATTTTTATTCGTTCATGGATATAGTTATTAGTGTGCAACATTTAGATTAGAGTCGTCCAACCCTATAAGTAATATCATCTCAAAGTTTTGGTGGGTAATTTCAACTCGAAGAGGTTTCATTTTCAACTTAGAGAGATCCCCCAAATACGATTATGATAATTCTTATATCTTTGGAAAGGCATCCATCGAAATTCCTTAGATGAGCCCTAACGTCGGTTAATTATGTTGAACCTAATTAACCCATTTTGTCATGTCATTTCTAGTGTTTTTCATTTAGTTTTTCGAGCTAATTACAGTAGTTTTTTTTAATATTATAAAAGTACCCTAAATCTTTTTCATACATTTTTATTACTAGTTCAATTCCTAAATAATTTCACAACAATCTACTTAGTATTAAAAATTATAAAAGAAAAATATAGTTTCTATTTAAATTTACAAACAAAATAATTTTATGCTTTTATAAAATATTTAAGAATAAAAAAGTAGATCCATAAAAATATAAAGTTAAATTTAAATACATAAATAATAAGTTATAATTTCTAAATAATTACAATCACAATTACTTAGTGAGCAAAATTTACTACCAACAAAAGAATTTACATATCTTCGTAATAATATGATATTATTTACTTTAGAGATAAACTCTCATGATTTTATTTTTGAATTCTACCAAAAAGATCTCATGCTAATGGAGATATATTCATCTTTTTAAACTCGAGATCTTTTCTATATCTTTCCAATATAGGACTTTGATTGTATTCCCAACAATCCTCCTCTCAAACAAAAGACCATAATTACTCTCATGGTATGAACCTCCCCACAAGTAAGTATCTGGTTACTCTTGACCTGCTCTGGGTCTTCCCACAAGCATCCGATAACTCTTTACTTGCTTTAGGCCTCCCCGCAAGGATTCAATTACTCTTGACCTGCTTCAGGCTATTGGGGTTACAAGGTTGCAAATAAAATCTCATATTGAAAACACATGAGAAAGATCATGAACTTATAAGAGAAAGATATCTCTATTGGTATAAGACATTTTAGATAAAATTCAAAATAAAACCATTAGGGCTTAGACCCAATTAAAGTAAACAATATCATACCATCATGAAGATATTTAAATTCTTTTGGTCCTAACAATTGGTATTAGAATCTGAACTACAGAAGGTCTAATTATCCATTATGCATAAGAGCTATGGTATAATCAAGGCATGTAAGTAAAATATTGACCTCGAACAAAAGAAATGGGGGCTCCCATTTCTGGATCAAGAGGATCAGACACCAGGCAAGAAGTCTGGGTGGATAGCCAGGCAGAGAAGCCCTAATTACAGTTAGACAAGAAAGATCTAGTAAGTTAGTTGGACTGAGGGGCAAGGAAGTCTTGGTAGGTCGGGTAGACCGAGAGGCAGGAAGACCTAATGGATTGGTTGGACCAAGGGGCGAGAAAACCTAGTGGGTTACGTTGAGAATTAGATGCCAAATGGATAGATTTTCTACTTGAGGAGGGGGGCTTTGTGATTCTTTCATTTTATGGGGGATTGTTGGGTTACAAGGTTACAAATAAAGTCCTATATTGAAAATACATGAGAAAGATTATGGACTTATAAGGGAAAGATATTGTTGGTGCGGTTAGCACTAATGGTCTAACTCAGGTTTTGATGAATGACAAATCGGATTAAGTTAGGTTTGTTGTGATCTAACACTCTGACCGAGTGTGCAGACGAAGTCCAGACAGGTCGACGGGCTGACCGGATGCCTGGCAAGAAGTCCAGCTAGGTCGACGGGCTGACCGGATAGCTGGCGAGAAGTCCAAGCAGGTCGATGGGCTGACCAGACGCTTGGCATGAAGTCCAGACAGGTCGAAGGGCTGACCGGACGTCTGGCAAGTAAGTGAAGGTAAGTCACTGGAAGGGAGTGACTGTGAGGACGCGTTCCCAGGAAGGGAACATTAGGCGTCGATCCGACTTAGATCCATTTCGGATCTCTAAGTCGAGATCGTGACTAGATTCCGGTCTCGGAAATACGGAATCTAAGTCATACTTTTTATGTCAAACTTATGAACTGTGCTAACACTCTGTTTTGCAGGATATACACTATCTATTCACCTCGGACTAACCTTGTCTTGCAGGAAAGCTAGTTTCTGGAGAAAGGTGGTCCGGGCGCCCGGGAGGTGATTTTAATCCAGATCACGCGTCGCCACGTGGAGCTCGTTGGTTGGACCTGCTGTTGGTTGCTACTCGGAAAGCCTAGAGGTTCCACTGTATAAAAAATTTTGTACAAAGGTCTGAACCTTTTCCTAGCTACCATGTGTTCTTTTAAATTAAATTTTGGATCGCCTGCGGAACTTAACACGTTTGATCCAAAACTTAATCTATTTGTTCTTTTAGGTTTTGACTTGGATCTCCTGCGGAACTTAACACGTTCGACCCAAATCACCTTAAGTTATTAATTCCATTAAATATTAATTTCCATAATCGGTTCCCAGTACTGACGTGGCGAGGCACATGGCCTTCTTGGATATGGGAGCAACCACCACCGACTAGACAAAACCTTTTATAGAAAGCTAATATTTAATTTCCTAAAATAACTTTAGGTTAACCGAAAAGAACAATCAAATCATAAGGAAAAGAAAAAATAAAAGAACAGAACATCGAAAAACATATTCGAAATTCTAGAATCGTAAGCCTCTTGTATTTGGTAATATTTCCAAAAATAACTAGTATGATGCGGAAAGAAAAATTACTAGTTATACCTTTTAGAAAGACCTCTTGATCTTCTACCGTATTCCTCTTCAAACCTCGGACGTTGTGTGAGCAACGATCTTCTGAGATGAGAAACCACCAACCACCTTCTTCTCCTCCTAGCTAGGTTCGGCCACAAAAAGCTTAACCAAGGATGAAGAACAAAACACCAACCAAGCTCCAAGAGATGCTAGCTTTCTCTCATTCTTCTTCTTCTTCTTCTCCAAGTAGTATCCGGCCGCCACAAGAGCTCCAAGCCTTTGAGAGTTTCGGCCACCACAAAGAGGGAGAGAGGAAGAGGATGGCCGGCCACTCCAAGGAATAAAAGAGGGAGAGAAATAATAGAGGTTGTATCTCATGAAGGCACCCTCACCCCTTCTTTTATATTCCTTGGCCTAGGTAAATTAGGAAAGTTAATTACAATAAAATTTCCTTAATTCCCTTAATATGATTTAATTGAGAAAAATAAAATAAAATTTCCCCAATTAATCTCTAATGGCCGGCCACATTAAAAAAGATAAATTAGACAAGTTTTAATCAACAATTAAAACTTCCTAATTTGTTTCCGGAAATTTTAAAATTAAATCTCTTCATGGTTGATAAAAAGAAATTTCTATAATTTTAATTTTATCAACATGTGGATAATTTTAAAGAGAAAATAAAATATCTCACCAATCTACAAATAAGGAAAGAGATCTAATCTCTTTCTTTAATCTTTTATAAATCTTTTACAAGAGAGATATTTTAATTTTAATTCTCTTTAATAAATTATTTCTTCCACATAATAAAAATTAAAATTAAAATTCTTTTTTAATTTAATTTGGCCGGCCCCCACTAGCTTGGGTTCAAGCTAGGGCCGGTCACCCCAATTTATACCTAGGCCGGCCCTAGCTTGGTTCCCAAGCTAGCTTGACCGACCCTTTATTGGTGGGTATAGAAGAGTATAGTACTCTATAAATAAGAGGCTATGATAGGGACCGAGAGGAAGAATTGGTTTTGGTCTCCCGATAAAATTAAGCATCCCGTGTTCGCCCCGAACACACAACTTAATTTTATCAATAATAATTCATTCCACTAGAGAACTATTATTGAACTACCACACCAATCCCAAATTATATTTTTGGGCTCCTTCTTATTATGAGTGTGTTAGTCTCCCCGTGTTTAAGATATCGAATGTCCACTAATTAAGTGAGTTACTGACAACTCATTTAATTAATATCTTAGTCCAAGAGTAGTACCACTCAACCTTATCATCATGTCGGACTAAGTCCACCTGCAGGGTTTAACATGACAATCCTTATGAGCTCCTCTTGAGGACATTATCAACCTAGTATCTCTAGGACATAATTTCCTTCTATAATCAACAACACACACTATAAGTGATACCATTGTTGGTTGCTACTCGGAAAACCTAGAGGTTCCACTGTACAAAAATTTTGTACAAAGGTCTGAACCTTTTCCTAGCTACCATGTGTTCTTTTAAATTAAATTTTGGATCGCCTGCGGAACCTAACACATTTGATCCAAAACTTAATCTATTTGTTCTTTTTGGTTTTGACTTGGATCTCCTGCGGAACTTAACACGTTCAACCCAAGTCACCTTAAGTTATTAATTCCATTAAATATTAATTTCCATAATTGGTTCCCAGTACTGACGTGGCGAGGCACATGGCCTTCTTGGATATGGGAGCAACCACCACCGACTAGACAAAACCTTTTATAGAAAGCTAATATTTAATTTCCTAAAATAACTTTAGGTTAACCGAAAAGAACAATCAAATCACAAGCAAAAGAAAAAATAAAAGAACACAACATCGAAAAACATATTCGAAATTATAGAATCGTAGGCCTCTTGTATTTGGTATTATTTCCATAAATAACTAGTATGATGCGGAAAGAAAAATTACTAGTTATACCTTGTAGAAAAAACCTCTTGATCTTCTACCGTATTCCTCTTCTAACCTCGGACGTTGTGTGGGCAATGATCTTCCGAGATGAGAAACCACCAATCACCTTCTTCTCCTCCTAGCTAGGTTCGGCCACAAAAAGCTTAACCAAGGATGAAGAACAAAACACCAACCAAGCTCCAAGAGATGCTAGCTTTCTCTCCTTCTTCTTCTTCTTCTTCTCCAAGTAGTATCCAGCCGCCACAAGAGCTCCAAGCCTTTGAGAGATTCGGCCACCACAAAGAGGGAGAGAGGAAGAGGATGGCCGACCACTCCAAGGAATAAAAGAGGGAGAGAAATAATAGAGGTTATTTTTTTATGAAGGCACCCTCACCCCTTGTTTTATATTCCTTGGCCTAGGTAAATTAGGAAATTTAATTACAATAAAATTTCCTTAATTCCCTTGACATGATTTAATTGATAAAAATAAAATAAAATTTCCCCAATTAATCTCTAATGGTCGGCCACATTAAAAGAGATAAATTAGACAAGTTTTAATCAACAATTAAAACTTCCTAATTTGTTTCCGGAAATTTTAAAAATTAAAATTTCTCTTTAAAAATCTCTTCATGGTTGATAAAAAGAAATTTCTATAATTTTAATTTTATCAACATGTGGATAATTTTAAAGAGAAAATAAAATATCTCACCAATCTACAAATAAGGAAAGAGATCTAATCTCTTTCTTTAATCTTTTATAGATCTTTTACAAGAGAGATATTTTAATTTTAATTCTCTTTAATAAATTATTTCTTCCACATAATAAAAATTAAAATTAAAATTCTTTTTTAATTTAATTTGGCCGGCCCCCACTAGCTTGGGTTCAAGCTAGGGCCGGCCACCCCAATTTATACCTAGGCCGGCCCTAGCTTGGTTCCCAAGCTAACTTAGTCGGCCCCCTATTGGTGGGTATAGAAGGTGGGTATAGGTGGGTATAGTACTCTATAAATAAGAGGCTACGATAAGGACCGAGAGGAAGAATTGGTTTTGGTCTCCCGATAAAATTAAGCATCCCGTGTTCGCCCTGAACACACAACTTAATTTTATCAATAATAATTCATTCCACTAGAGAACTATTATTGAACTACCGCACCAATCCCAAATTACATTTTTGGGCTCCTTCTTATTATGAGTGTGTTAGTCTCCCCGTGTTTAAGATATCGAATATCCACTAATTAAGTGAGTTACTGACAACTCATTTAATTAATATCTTAGTCCAAGAGTAGTACCACTCAACCTTATCATCATGTCGGACTAAGTCCACCTGCAGGGTTTAACATGACAATCCTTATGAGCTCCTCTTGAGGACATTATCAACCTAGTATCTCTAGGACACAGTTTCCTTCTATAATCAACAACACACACTATAAGTGATACCATTTCCCAACTTATCGGGTTTATTGATTCATCGAACTAAATCTCACCCATTGATAAATTAAAGAAATAAATATCAAATATATGTGCTTGTTATTATATTAGGATTAAGAGCACACACTTCCATAATAACTGAGGTCTTTGTTCCTTTATAAAGTCAGTATAAAAGAAACGACCTCAAATGGTCTACTCAATACACTCTGAGTGTACTAGTGTAATTATATAGTCAAGATAAACTAATACCTAATTACACTACGACCTTCTAATGGTTTGTTCCTTTCCATTTTGATCGTGAGCTACTGTTTATAATTTATAAGGTACTGATAACATTATCTTCTGCATGTGACACCACATACTATGTTATCTACAATATAAATTAATTGAACAACTACAACTAAATGTAGACAATTTGACCAAATGTGATTCTTTATTCATAATGAATGTTTACAAAGCTTAGGCTTTCAGTATACACTCCAACACCTGCCACGTCTCACCAGGGAGCCCGGAAGGGATCCGGGGTGCCCCGAGCCTCATATAAAAGAAGGGTCAGAGGGGAGCTTCAGAACAACAATTGAGAAAGAGAACTTCTACTGCTTGCCCTGCTGCTCTGCGCTCCTACGACGCTAACGAAGCTCCGACAACTCGCTCCTGTTCTTTTAATTTCTCCTTTGTCGGTATAAGTTTTGTTTTATTTTTCATTAGCACTTCTGTACTTAACTTTTTGTAATCAAATATTCGAACTGCTAGTGGATTGCCCAACGAAAGCACTCAACGAGTGCGGGCCTTGGAGTAGGAGTCGACACAAGCTCCGAACCAAGTAAAACCGAACTGTGTTAGCCTTGCCTTGATTTCTTACTTTATCTTTTCTCTATTTCCGTTGTGCGCTTAACTCTTTTCTAACGAAAGTTTTAATCAATATTCACCCCCTCTATCGAAACATCACGATCCAATAAGTGGTATCAGAGCAGGTACGACCGCTCTGATTTGGTGCAACCACCAATCAGAAAAGGGGATAAAATATTTTTTAGTTTTTTTTCGGCTTTCATCATTGCCCTTGTGGAACATTTTTTTTACAATTAAATCTAAATTGGTGCAACACCAAACTAGATCTTTCTACTAGTTCTAATTCTTCCCGCACTACTAATCCAAGACCGAGTCTTGGGACTTTTTGTCTATTTTGTTTACTTGTGTACAGGACTAAAATGTCACAGCTTGAAGGATTCAGCACAGTGCGTCCTCCCCTCTTCAACGGGGATGACTTCCCATATTGGAAGAAGAGAATGGAAGTCTATCTCAAAACGGACTTCGACCAGTGGATGAGCATCACCAGACCCTATAAAATACCAGTAGACAGTTCCAGAAATCTACTGGATCCAGAAGATTGGACGTCAGACCTAAAGAAGAAGGCGTCAACAGAAAACAAAGCAATCAACACCCTACAGTGTGGATTGACCAGAGAAGAACTTGTAGGACCGTTGGGCCGGCTAGGAGGGGGGGTTGAATAGCCCTGTAAAAAAAACAGAAGCAACCCTCCTCAAACTCTTTAAACTAACACTTGCATATATAACGTAAGCTGATAAATTAAAAGCATAAAGAAAAAGCGAGGCACAAAAGGTTTACTTGGTTACAACCGATGTGGTTGTTAATCCAAGGAAGATTAAGCTCACTAAAAATCTCCTTCAGGCGGAGAAGCCTCGTACAGCAATGTAGCGCAGAAAACAGAAGCTTAGACTAAAAGAGAGCGTGCAAGCACTGGATTTACAATCAGTGAGTTCATTAAAAAGCTTCTCGACCAAGACTATATTTATAGCCTTGGTCGGGGCGCCTGGAAGGGTTCCGGGTGCCCTGGGGGGGATAAAACTTATCCCCCAACGTTCAGATCGAGATAAATCTCGATCTGGTCAACTTTACTGGTCTGGGCGCCCAGAAGGGTTCCAGGCGCCCCGGAGGGCTCCGGGCGCCCCAGAGCCCAAAGTCAACAACGTTGACTTTTTCGTCCGGGACCTCTTCTCTGGTTCAGTCCCGCCTCGGTCTAGTTCTTCTCCTTCGGATCCGCTCGCTTGGGTGATCTCTGCCATCCGGAAAAGGGCTCACCCGAACCCAACTTCCGGTCTTCTCGAGCGTGCTTCCCTCCGACTTCTCGTCCCTCGGAATTGCCGCGTGTTTCCTTCTCGTCCACCAGCGTACTCATCCGTAGTCTTGTCCCTCGGTCGTCGACCTTCTCACTAGCTGTGTCTCTTGCTCCCCGAGCAACTTCCGCTCCGGCTTTCGTCCCTCGGAACCACCGCGCGCTTCCTTCTCGTCCGCCGGTGTACTCTTCCGCAGCGCCTCGTCCCTCGGACGCACAGCGTGCCGTCCTTCTCGCTAGCTGCGTCTTCCGCTCGACTACCTGTGTTCCTAAGCTCCTGCACACTTAGACACAAGGTTAGAAACAACGCAGAACCTAACTTAACTTGTTGATCACACCAAAACAACCTTGGGGTTCCAACAGAACTAAACCGAGTTGGACCACATAAGAACGTCAAAGAACTATGGGACAAACTGATCGAGCTGCACGTAGGAACGAGTGACGCTAAGGTAACAAAACGAGACTTATTATTAAATAAAATATTTAATATAAAAATGCAGGAAGGAGAAACTGCAAGTCAACTTCACGCGAGGATCAAGGACATTCTCAATGGGCTCCACGCCATCGGCCACCAAACGGAGAAATGGGACTTGATAAGGTATGCATTAAACGCATTTCCACGTAATAGTTTGTGGGCATCTATTGTAGATGCCTATAAAATTTCTAAGAATTTATCAAAACTTAAATTAGACGAGTTGTTTTGTGAATTAGTGTTGGGTTCTTCGGGCCGCGAAAACCGCTTTTTCGCGTCGCGGAAACCCCGAGTCACCCAAAGCCATGGATCTCGTGCAAAGATTCGTAAACAATATTTTCAAAAAACCTTTTCTTGTACGAGTTTGTAAAAACTTTAGATCTACACTAAAGTTAAGATCATTACCCTTGTAGCGAAGCCCTTCGCGTTCCCGCTTGTCCAAGATGTCGCTGGATCTCTAGTTGTCAAAGTAGACAACCTCTATATGTATCCACACAGACACAAGTAGAAGGAGATGACCAAAACACAAGGTGTGCTAGCACCAATGGAGTGTTCGGCCAAGGAATGGGAGAAGGAGAAGAGAGAGCACCCAAGGGAGAAGAAGAGTGAATGAATCAATGAGAGGAAATTCAAAAAACCCCTTAGCCATCAAGTGGCCGGCCACTCTAGGAGGTGTAACCCCCACATTAATTCCAATTAATGTGGAGACCATTAAGAGTTGTAACCCCCATGAGGTGGCACTCTAGGATGATGTGGATCAACACTATTGGTCCACATCTTGCCACCTCACTAAATGACATGGCAACAAGTGTAACCTCCTCATTTAATGTGGGTCGGCCACATTAAATGCTATGGAGGCTTGTAACCTCCATGAGGTGGCACACATTGATGATGTGGAGCAATCCTATTGGTCCACATCTTGCCAACTCACTAGTGATGTGGCAAAAGTCAAGTCAAACATGACTTTTCTCTTCCTCTCAAATCAAGTCAAACTTGATCAAATCTCTCTCATGGTTGATCTAATCCAACCATATGATTCAAGCCAACTTAATATAATGAATCTAATTCATTAAATTAAGTTGATTTAATGAGTCATAATCTAAATTAGACTCATTGAATACATGAATCAACTTGAGTCCAACTCAATTAGCCCAATTTGGATTACTCTTAATCCAATATGATTCATCAAATGAATCTAATCCTCTTGGTTCATCATATGAACCAAATCTCCATCTAATTGTCCTTAGTGTGTGACCCTATAGGTTCTTGTAATGTTGGCAATGCCCTAAACCCATTTAGGAGCATAAGTAATGAGCGGTATCTAGCAACACATCATTACTACCCAAGTTACAAGAATGTCGAGATCCGACATCACCTTGTGACTACCAATTGTGACTCCTCACAAAATATGTCAAATGTCCTTCTATCCTTGACATCTAGATTGATCAATGTGAGGCATAGACCGTGTCATCCTCTAATCAATCTAAATCTTGAACTCCAAGTAGACTCACTCGATCAAATGAGCTCAACATCTCATGTTGACTCATTTGGGCATGGTCATGCACTTCGTGGTCTAACTCTATCAAGAATATTGATGTCGCTCCCGTCATATGGGAGGGATAGATCCCATCTACATCACTCACATCCCTCTGCATAATTTATTACATACCCAGTAATCGCCTTTATAGTCCACCCTGTGACGTTTGATGAAACCAAAGTACATAACTCCTTATGTAGGGATCCATGGTGACTTCAGGTCAAAGGACTAATAGTCATACTAATAGCCACATGAGAAAGTATATGACACTCATATAACGATCCATGATACTTTCTCATGGCGGGTCATTCAGTATACATTCTCTAATGCATACCCATGTGTCAGCTTGATATCTCTATATCCATGACTTGTGAGATCAAGTCATCGAGCTGACCTACATGCTAGTCTTATTGTATTAACATTGTCCCTGAATGTTAATACTCGACTAGGAATGATTTAGAGTAGTGTTCCCCATATCATCTCACTATCGATTCAACCAATCGATTGATATAGGTAAGAACCTTTCTACTCTAGGACGTTACTATACTTATTTTATCTGGCACTAATACAAATAAGAATAATAACCAAAAATCAAATGCCTTAATATATATATACATGAATATGATATACATGAGTCCATACAATCATCAAATGATTGGCTCTAGGGCTCTAACTAACAATCTCCCACTAGCACTAGTGCCAATCAGTATAGGCTCTAAGGCCTAATGACCTAATGTGACCATCATGCTTCCTCTGTGCCAAAGCCTTGGTCAAGGGATCTGCGATGTTAGCCTCTGTAGGTACTCTGCAAATCTTCACATCTCCTCTATCGATAATCTCTCGAATGAGATGGAAGCGCCGTAGTATGTGCTTGGTCCGCTGGTGTGAGCGAGGTTCCTTCGCCTGTGCTATAGCTCCATTATTGTCACAATAGAGCTGAACTGGATCAGCGATGCTAGGAACCACCCCAAGTTTAGTGATGAACTTGCGGATCCAAACTGCCTCCTTTGCTACCTCTGATGCAGCAATATACTCGGCCTCTGTTGTAGAATCAGCTACTCTGTCCTGCTTCGAACTCTTCCAGCTCACAGCACCACCATTTAAGCAAAACACGAACCCTGACTGCGATCGGTAATCATCCTGATCGGTCTGGAAGCTGGCATCACTGTAACCCTTTACGGTTAGCTCATCATTGCCTCCATATATCAAGAAATATTCTTTAGTCCTTCGTAAGTACTTAAGAATATTCTTGACCGCTATCCAGTGACTTTCACCTGGATCTGACTGGTATCTGCTCATCATGCTCAAAGCATACGAGACATCAGGTCGAGTACATAGCATGGCATACATGATCGATCCTATGGCTGAGGCATAAGGGATCTGATCCATGCGATCTCTCTCCTCTCTAGAAGAGGGACCTTGAGTCTTCGAAAGACTCACGCCATGTGACATCAGCAGAAATCCCTTCTTGGAATTCTGCATGGCAAACCGAAGGAGTACCTTGTCAATGTATGTACTCTGACTTAGGCCAATCAATCTCTTAGATCTATCTCTATAGATCTGTATCCCAAGAATGCGGGATGCCTCACCTAAGTCCTTCATTGAGAAGCAACTCCCTAGCCAGGTCTTGATAGACTGAAGCATAGGGATGTCCTTCCCAATGAGTAGTATGTCATCCACATACAATATGAGGAAAACAACTATGTCCTCTACAACTTTCTTGTAGACACAAGGCTCATCTTCGTTCTTGATGAAACTAAACTGTTTGATCGGATCATCGAATCGAAGATTCCAGCTCTGAGAAGCTTGCTTTAGTCCATAAATGGACCTATGCAGCTTGCATACTCTACTAGTATGCTGTGGATCTACAAAACCCTCAGGTTGTGTCATGTACACATCCTTGAGTAGGTTTCCATTCAGAAACGCGGTTTTGACATCCATCTGCCATATCTCATAGTCATGGTAGGCTGCAATAGCAAGCATGATCCGAATGGACTTAAACATCGCCACTGGAGAAAAGGTTTCATTATAGTCAATACCATGAATCTGCTTGAAACCTTTAGCTACCAAGCGACTCTTATAGATAAGTCAATCCATGTCAGTCTTTCTCTTAAAGACCCACTTGCACCCAATGAGTTTTACCCCTTCAGGTGGATCAACCAAAGTCCATACTTGGTTGGTGTACATGGATTCCATCTCGGATCTCATAGCTTCTAGCCATTTCTCAGAATCTGGTCTCATCGCAGCTTCTTGATAGGTGGTAGGCTCATCCTCTATGAGCACAATGTCATCATGGTCAGACAAGAGAAAAGAGTATCTCTCAGGCTGACGACGTACCCTATCAGACCTGCGAAGAGGTATGTCTACTTGAACTGGTTGTTGTTCCTCAACTCCTTGTGGAACATCATCCACAACACTTTGTGGTTCCATTTCAATTTCCATCGAGGCATCAGTGCTATTGTTCGCATCTTGAACTTCTTCAAGATCGAACGTGCTCCCACTAGTCTTTCTAGAAACAAAGTCCCTTTCTAGAAAGACTCCAGTCTTTTCCACAACAACCTTGTGCTGACTGGGAGTGTAGAAGTAATATCCCTTAGTTTCCTTGGGATATCCGATGAAATAACACTTGTCGGATTTGGGTCCTAATTTGTCTGAGACTTGACGTCGTACGTAAGCCTCACAGCCCCAAATCCTCATGAAAGACACCTGGGCATCTCTCCCAGTCCATATCCTATATGGTGTCTTTATCACGGCCTTGGATGGAACTCGGTTGAGAATGAAAGCTGTCGTGTCTAGAGCATAGCCCCAAAGGTATGTCGGAAGATCTGTGTGACTCATCATAGATCGTACCATATCTAATAAGGTACGATTCCTCCTTTCGGATACACCATTCCACTGTGGTGTTCCAGGAGGAGTGAGTTGGGATAGAATTCCACACTCAGCTAAATAGTCACGAAACTCATGGCTTAAGTATTCACCACCTCGATCTGATCGAAGTATCTTAATACTCTCGCCAAGCTGGTTCTGTACTTCATTCTTGAATTCTTTGAACTTTTCAAATGATTCCGACTTATGTGTCATCAAGTACACATAACCGTATCTACTGAAATCATCAGTAAATGTGATGAAGTACCTATAACCGCCTCTAGCAGCGACATTGAAAGAGCCACATACATCACTATGTATGAGTCCTAACAGATCAGTCGCTCTCTCGTTGTGCCCACTAAAGGGAGTCTTGGTCAACTTGCCTCGTAGGCATGACTCGCATATCTCATATGATTCTAAATCAAATGAGTCCAGCAAACCATCCTTATGGAGATGGGATAAGCGCTTGTCATTTATATGACCTAAGCGACAGTGCCAGAGATAGGTGTGGTTCATATCGTTCGATTTGAACCACTTAGTACTAACGTTATAGATAGAGCTCTCAAGGTCTAGAATATAGAGTCCGTTCATCAGAGGTGCACTACAATAGAACATATCGTTTAAATAGACAGAACAACATTTGTTCTTTATTATAAACGAGAATCCTTTCTTGTCCAAACAAGAAACTGATATAATGTTCTTAGTCAATGCAGGCACATAACAACAATCGTCTAACTCTAGTATAAGCCCAGAGGGCAGAGATAGAAAATAAGTCCCTACAGCAACAGCAGCAACCCGTGCTCCATTGCCTACTCGTAGGTCTATCTCGCCCTTTGTCAATGCTCTGCTATTTCTCAGTGCTTGTACATTAGTACAAATGTGCGAAGCACATCCGGTATCTAATACCCACGATGAAGAAATAGAGAGGTTGACTTCTATAACATTTATACCTGAAGTAGAAATCTTATTTCTCTTCTTGTTAAGATCTTCCAGGTATCCTGTGAAGTTCCTCTTCCAGTGCCCTGCTTGTCCTTGATATAGTTGACGAAGATGTGCAACCATATCGTAAGCACCCATCAACTCATGTTGCTTCTGAAGCTCAGAGTTCATGGTCGCGAGCATAAGACAGGACACATCTAATGCGTCATCTTGATGCTTCTTGTAAGCATCTCGGTCTGCTCGCGTGGCAGTGGCAGGAGGAGCCTCCGGAATGGGCTGCTCCAGAACGTACAGTTTACGTTCCCGAGTGAGAACTATTCTCGGGTTCCGCTTGTCCTTCTTAAGGACAGATCGCAGAGAGAAAGTGTTCGTATTCGACGTCATGGTTATCTACAACAGAAAATTTGCAGAAATAAATATCATATTCTTTAAAAATCATTTAATTAGGCCTTTAATTAAATGATGCTCCCACTGAATTCTATAATTCTTGTGGGACAAGATCCACATCATACTAACCCTTGAGTTAGCTTTGGCTAATACGCCCAAGGCTTAGTATGATCGGTAGGTAACGATTACCAATTACATCTCTATGCAACTCTTGTTTATAGAATCAATATCCGCATTTATATTAAAACTCGAGTTAGCTTTGGCTAATACGCCCGAGAGTTAATATAAACGTGATTTTGTCCTACCTTTCCAACTATTGGAAGAATGCCTATAGTTGACTCGATCCAACCGAGTAACTAGGAATACTCAATCTAATTGAGTTTGTATTCACCCATGCGTTGATAGGTGGGACCAAGATTGTCCCTCCGTACCCTACCAAGATAATATGTATTGCTCTGCTTTGGCAGATTCAACAATACATGTGATCGAGGTAGTGATAGGTATCACGGCACGGTTAGGCATTTAGAGTTGGTTCGATCTAGATCTAATCTAATCGAGAAGGATGCATCTTGTGCACGACTTAGATCTAATCTAATCGCAAGAGTGCATCATGTGCATGACTTAGATCTAATCTAATCGTTAAGGCACTAATTAATTAATTAATTATTAAACATGCATCAGATACATAACAATTAATTAATTAATCTATTTGTGATTTAGTCATGGCCCTACTACGATCTTCTCAAGCCAATGAGAAGATCGAATGGTCAACCTAGGGTCAACAGCTTCTCCAAGCTCCTCCCTTTGACCACCTTGTGTTGCCCGTGCCCGCCTCGAAACTCCGTCTCGTGTGAACCCTCCACAGCTCCAATTTGTACATTACAATTTGAAACTCGAGTTACATTCGAGTCTAAATCTAATTTACAACCAGAATAAGAGAAAGGCACGACGCCTAAAAAGTAGGAAAAAATACAATACAACACATATGACGGCACGCAGGCCGTATTATGAATTACAACACAAATCCAATCTTATTGGGTATTTTGGGCCATGACTATCACAAATTAATATATAATTCAAAATTATATATTTTTCATAATTTTTCTATAATTTTAAAAATAATTTTTACAATTTTTATGAGTAAAATTTCCCGGCGGTCCCGTTTAGCGGTTTCAGGCGCAATCGCGGAACGGATCCCCTTGCGGGGCCAGGGGCAGCGCCCCTACCCACGATATAACCATCGCGAGGGTTACTTTGCGATCCAACAGCGCCTAAACCCGCTGTCCCAAAACGATTTGGGTCGAGACATTGCCGTTTCAGAAAAATCTTCCCGGCGGGTTCGTTTTTAGCGATTTCGGGTGCAATCGCTGAGCAAATTCCCTTGCGGGGTTAGGGGCAATGCCCCTACCCACGATCTAACCATCGTGAGTTGCTCCTTTGCGATCTAATGGCACCCGACCCCGCTGTCCCAAACGGATTTGGGGCAAAACGAAGAAACCTTTCCGGTAGCCGAAGCCTACAAGTGCCGAGACACTTGTGCTTCGCTTCTACGGAAAAATTACTCATAAAAACTCTAAAAACTCAATTTTTACAGAAAATCACAGAAGGTATATTTTTCATAAAAATACAAACGAACTCGTACAAGTCTTTGCACGTGGCTCTGATACCACTGTTGGGTTCTTCGGGCCGCGAAAATCGCTTTTTCGCGTCGCGGAAACCCCGAGTCACCCAAAGCCATGGATCTCGTGCAAAGATTCGTAAACAAAATTATCGAAAAACCTTTTTCTTGTACGAGTTTGTAAAAACTTTAGATCTACACTAAAGTTAAGATCATTACCCTTGTAGCGAAGCCCTTCGCGTTCCCGCTTGTCCAAGATGTCACCGGATCTCTAGTTGTCAAAGTAGACAACCTCTATATGTATCCACACGGACACAAGTAGAAGGAGATGACCAAAACACAAGGTGTGCTAGCACCAATGGAGTTTTCGGCCAAGGAATGGGAGAAGGAGAAGAGAGAGCACCCAAGGGAGAAGAAGAGTGAATGAATCAATGAGAGGAAATTCAAAAAACCCCTTAGCCATCAAGTGGTCGGCCACTCTAGGAGGTGTAACCCCCACATTAATTCCAATTAATGTGGAGACCATTAAGAGTTGTAACCCCCATGAGGTGGCACTCTAGGATGATGTGGATCAACACTATTGGTCCACATCTTGCCACCTCACTAAATGACATGGCAACAAGTGTAACCTCCTCATTTAATGTGGGCCGGCCACATTAAATGCTATGGAGGCTTGTAACCTCCATGAGGTGGCACACATTGATGATGTGGAGCAATCCTATTGGTCCACATCTTGCCAACTCACTAGTGATGTGGCAAAAAGTCAAGTCAAACATGACTTTTTCTCTTCCTCTCAAATCAAGTCAAACTTGATCAAATCTCTCTCATGGTTGATCTAATCCAACCATATGATTCAAGCCAACTTAATATAATGAATCTAATTCATTAAATTAAGTTGATTTAATGAGTCATAATCTAAATTAGACTCATTGAATACATGAATCAACTTGAGTCCAACTCAATTAGCCCAATTTGGATTACTCTTAATCCAATATGATTCATCAAATGAATCTAATCCTCTTGGTTCATCATATGAACCAAATCTCCATCTAATTGTCCTTAGTGTGTGACCCTATAGGTTCTTGTAATGTTGGCAATGCCCTAACCCCATTTAGGAGCATAAGTAATGAGCGGTATCTAGCAACACATCATTACTACCCAAGTTACAAGAATGTCGAGATCCGACATCACCTTGTGACTACCAATTGTGACTCCTCACAAAATATGTCAAATGTCCTTCTATCCTTGACATCTAGATTGATCAATGTGAGGCATAGACCGTGTCATCCTCTAATCAATCTAAATATTGAACTCCAAGTAGACTCACTTGATCAAATGAGCTCAACATCTCATGTTGACTCATTTGGGCATGGCCATGCACTTCGTGGTCTAACTCTATCAAGAATATTGATGGCGCTCCCGTCATATGGGAGGGATAGATCTCATCTACATCACTCACATCCCTCTGCATAATTTATTACATACCCAGTAATCGCCTTTATAGTCCCCCCTGTTACAGGTGACGTTTGACGAAACCAAAGTACATAACTCCTTATGTAGGGATCCATGGTGACTTCAGGTCAAAGGACTAATAGTCATACTAATAGCCACATGAGAAAGTATATGACACTCATATAACGATCCATGATACTTTCTCATGGCGGGTCATTCAGTATACATTCTCTAATGCATACCCATGTGTCAGCTTGATATCTCTATATCCATGACTTGTGAGATCAAGTCATCGAGCTGACCTACATGCTAGTCTTATTGTATTAACATTGTCCCTGAATGTTAATACTCGACTAGAAATGATTTAGAGTAGTGTTCCCTATATCATCTCACTATCGATTCAACCAATCGATTGATATAGGTAAGAACCTTTCTACTCTAGGACGTTACTATACTTATTTTATCTGGCACTAATACAAATAAGCATAATAACCAAAAATCAAATGCCTTAATATATATACATGAATATGATATACATGAGTCCATACAATCATCAAATGATTGGCTCTAGGGCTCTAACTAACAATTAGAACTACACGAACAAACTAACGTCGAGGCCGAGAAAGGAATTGCTTTGTTTGCAGGTCCCTCCAAAGAAAAGAAGAACAAGCCTGAGCCTGAAGCAGATTCTGACCAGGACTCTGAAGATGAAGAGCACCTGATGAACTTGGTAAGGAAAATGTTCACCAGGAGAAAGAGAGGCTTCAGCAAGAAAGACCTTCAGAGAATCAACTCCACCGAACCAAGGAGCGTGGCGTGCTTCGGATGCAACAAAAAGGGCCACTATAAGAACGAGTGCCCGAAATTGAAGAACGACAAACCAAAGCTGATAAAAAAGAAGGCGCTCAAAGCGACGTGGGATGACACTTCCTCGGACGAATCAGAAGCCGAAGAACAAAAGAACCAGAGTTACCTCGCGCTGATGGCCCACGAAGAAGAATCGGAGGATGAATCGGAAGACGAGTCTGAACCCGAATCAAGCCACGAGTCCGTACTCGTTTCCGAAGGTTCCGAAGAGGTATACTGAAATCTAAACAGAAATTTTTTTAAAATTATTTCTTGCTTAAATAATAAATTAGTAAAAATAGAAAATGAAAATAAGTCACTCCTCGAGGAAAATCAAGACCTCAAGGAACAAATCAAAAACTCAAGTCCAACTCAAGATCTAACACTTGAGGAGGAGAATCTATCACTAAAATTAGAAATTAATAATTTAAAAGAAATATTAGAAAAATTTACAACGAGGTCAAAGAACTTAGATTTAATTTTAAACAATCAAAAAGCAAGTTACAACAAAACTGGACTTGGTTACAAATCAAGTTCAACTAAAACTTTTAAATCATTAATAACCCAACACAAACCAACAAAACAAGCCTGGGTTCCGAAAGCGTGTTTAATCACGCAAGTAGGACTTAATCAATACTACATCCCTAAAGATAAAATATATTATATAAAGTCAAATAAACCAGAATACAAACCTGAACCAAAAGGGTTAAAATCTAAACATATTAAAACTCAACAAAATATAAACTATCATCAAGTGAAATTTAATTATAAAAGAAATAGACATAAACCAAGAACAAATTAAATGGTAATTAATTCAGGGGGAGGCTCCAGGATAGCTGGCACCTCCAAAACTAACCTACCCGGCAGGGTAACCCTAACCAACCTACCCGGCAGGGTAATTAGGATTAGTTAAAAAGGGTTCAAGTTTAACTTGAAAATGGTACTGGTGAAATATTGGATGATAGTACGTTAGGGAAGCTTAGTCTATGCATGTCTAGGAAGATATGGCTTCGACCTGGTGCATTTGGCTAAGTGGAACTGACCGAAGCTACCCTTTATGAATCCTAACCAGTTAGACCAAGGTTTTGTACTAAGTCCAATGGATAGGACTATTTGGAAAACCTCGAAAGCATGGTTATTTTAATGATGTTCGAGTGACTCACCAAAGCCCAGAAGTTTATCCAGAGAACGCCTATTTGTTGAACCCAAAGCTAAACCTGAATCTAACACAAGTTAAAAACAAAATCCAAAACTGAAACAAAATTCATCTCACAAAATTATAGGATTCTCTGATTGAAAACATAGATCGGGTGAGATGACTAAGAAAGTTTAAATTAAATCAAATTTAAATTAAAGTTAAATTAAATAAATTAAAATTAAATTAAAATTAAATTAAATTAAATTAAAATTAAAATTAAAATTAAAATTAAAATTAAAATTAAAATTAAAGTAAATTAAATTAAAATTAATTTTTTAAAAAAATTAAATTTTTTTAACTTTAAAATTTTTATTTTTTTAAAATTTATGTTAAAATTTAAACTTAAATATTTTAACTTAAAAATTTAAAACATTTTTAAGTTCAATAGGTAGACTAACCCCAATTCCTACCTATTGTAGGAAATTAAGTGGATTTTGGATAGTGGTTGCTCCAAACACATGACTGGAGATCACACAAAATTCACTCAACTCACCTACAAAAACCTAGGAACAGTTGCCTTTGGAAACAATGGCAAACTCAAGGTAATTGGTATAGGTAACATAGAACTAAAAATTGACTTTATTATTACAAATATTTTACTTGTTGAAAATTTCAAATATAATCTCTTGAGTATCAGTCAACTGTGTGATACTAGGTATAAGGTTAGGTTTTTATCTAAAGAATGCTTAATCAAACACTTAGACAACCCTAACATAAGCCTAAAAGGGTTTAGAAAAGACAACATCTATGCAATCAACTTAACCACTTCTTCAATTGAGTGTCACTTAACACAAAAAGAAGAAACCTGGTTATGGCATAGAAGGATGTCACACACAAATTTTAGAAATATAAGTAAACTAAATGGATTAGTTAGAGGTCTACCAAAATTACCTAACTTAGACTCAACCATATGTAATGCTTGTCAACAAGGTAAACAGACAAAATCCACCCACAAACCAACTAATCAATCACAAACCAACTCAATACTAGAACTATTACACTTAAACCTATTTGACTCCCATGGAGTCAAATCAATAAATGGAAGCCTATACTGTCTAGTGATAATAGATGACTACTCTAGGTTCACCTGGATAAAATTTTTAAAAAATAAGGATGAAACTTTTGAAATTTTTACAAACTTTTGTAAACAAGTTAAAAATGAAAAGGACCTTAAAATTAAAAGAATTAGAAGTGATAATGGAGGAGAATTCAAAAATCATAATTTCAACAAATTCTGTCTTGAAAATGGCTACCATCACGAATTTTCGTGTCCTAAAATCCCCCAACAAAATGAGATTGTAGAAAGAAAAAATAGAACCTTACTTGAAGCATCTAGAACAATGTTAAATGAATACAACCTACCTAAATACTTTTGGGCAGAAGCTGTCAGTACAGCTTGCTACGTACAAAACAGAACAACACTAAATAAAATCCATAACAAAACATCTTTTGAAGTTTATCATAATAAACAACCCAATATAAAATACTTTAGAGTATTTGGGTGTCCTGTTTTTATCCTAAACACAAGAGAACACTTAGGAAAATTCACCTCTAAAGTTGAAAATGGAATCTTTCTAGGCTACTCCCTAAATAGTAGAGGCTACAGGATTTACAATAAGGTTACCTTAAGAATTGAAGAAACTACTAATGTGAAATTTGAAGAATCCAAACAAAACCCAGAACAAACACAACTTCAACCAATTGAATTTGTTCAACAAAATAACAATTCTGAAGGAACCATCCAAACTCTAAGTCCTGAAGAAAAAGAACAACCTCAGGAAAGTCAACCCCCTAGAACTATAAGAGTCAACCCAAATCACCCAACTGATCAAATAATTGGTGACCCAGATCTTAGAGTTCAAACTAGATCATCCTTCAGAAATCTAAGTCAAATATCTTTAATTTCAAAAATTGAACCCAAAATCATAGCTGAATCACTACTTCACCCAAACTGGGTCATAGCTATGCAAGAAGAATTAGCTCAATTTGAGCGAAATGAAGTTTGGGACTTGGTACCACCACCCAAAAATAAGAAAATAATAGAAACAAAATGGGTATTTAGAAACAAATTAAGTGAAACTGGAGAAATTACACGAAATAAAGTCAGGCTAGTTTCTAAGGGGTTCAGTCAAGTAGAAGGACTTGACTATGATGAAACATATGCCCCAGTAGCTAGACTGGAATCCATTAGAATGCTACTAAGTTATGCAGCATACAAAGGGTTTAGACTATACCAAATGGATGTTAAGTCAGCATTCCTAAACGGTCTAATAAAGGAAGAAGTCTACGTAGGACAACCACCTGGGTTTGAGAGTCTAGAACATCATGATTATGTCTATAAATTGAAGAAAGTCTTATATAGACTTAAACAAGCACCTAGGGCATGGTATGAAAGATTAACATCTTACCTAAAATCTAAAGGATTTAACCAAGGACAAATTGACCCAACCTTATTTGTCAAATTAATAAAGGAAGATATCTTTATAGCACAAGTTTATGTAGATGACATAATCTTTGGTTCAACAAATTCAGATTTCCTAGATGAATTTACAAGTTTAATGGAACGCGAGTTTGAAATGAGTCTGGTAGGCAAATTAACCTACTTTTTAGGGTTACAAATCAAACAAATAAATGAAGGTAACTACATTTATCAACAAAAATATACTAAGGAATTACTTAAGAAATTTGAAATGGAAAACACCAAAGAAATGAAAACACCTATGGCAGTAAACACAATCCTAGATAATGATCCCAATGGAAAACCAGTTGATCTAAAACATTATAGGAGTGACATAGGTAGCCTACTATACTTAACTGCAAGTCGACCAGATATCTTATTTGCAGTTAGTATGTGTGCAAAATACCAAACATGTGCTAAAGAATCTCATCTGACTCAAGTCAAAAGAATCTTTAGATACCTTAAAGGAACAACAAATGTAGGCATTTGGTATCTTAGGACTAATAACTTTGAATTAATAGGGTACTCTGACTCAGATTATGTTGGATGCAAGTTAGACCGCAAAAGCACAAGTGGCAGATGTCAATTATTAGGTCCATCACTTGTCAGTTGGTTTAGTAGAAAGCAACATTGTGTTGACCTTTCTACAACTGAGTCAGAATATATAGCAATAGGAGAGTGTGTTGCACAATTATTATGGATGATGCACACCCTAAAAGACTTCAACTTGAACCTCACAAATGTCAAAGTCTTAATTGACAACATTAGCTCAATCAACCTAACAAAAAATCCAGTGTATCATTCCAGAACTAAACATATTGAAATTAGACATCACTTCATCAAGGATCATATTACTAAAGGGGATATTGAACTTAAATACATTGAGTCCAAATCCAATTTAGCTGACATATTCACAAAACCACTCCCTGAAAGTGAATTTAGCAATCTGCATAGATAATTAGGAATGTGTTTAATAGACTAGGATTTTTAAAAGTCAAAATTGCTTTCAAATTGACTGTTTTAAATTCTAGGTTAAATTTGTTTTCATTTGTTTTAAAACCTTCCAACTTTTAGAATTTCAAAACAACTTTAGCCTTAGACTAGAAAAAACCCCTTAGAAATCATGTTCCCCCAGGACTAGTATTTGAGCATCTCACCAACACCCTAAGATTACCTTGCTTGTGATTGACAAACTTAGAAAGGGGTGAGATGTATAGGCCAATTGTCTGGACTTAAGATGCTTATGTCAGTACATCGATATAAGTCTGGGCGTTAAATACAAAATCTACATTAATCAAGTTAAGTTATTCAGCTTAGTCAACCACTAACTGATCACAATGAACTTAACTTGACTAACCAAGTGAAAGCTACCATCTTCTTGTAACGCCCGCCCTCCCTGCTAACTCTAAGGGACGGGGCTACGATACTCCATGTACAAATTTTTCTTTTTAAAACAGCGGAAGACTTAAAATAATTTTCTTAGTTTAATAAAAACTTTTCTTTTGTTTTTCTTTTCATCAAATCTGAACTACACTATCATGGCATCAATAACATGATATCAAAATTAGTAGAAACATAACATCAAGTCACACATACGGTACTACAATTCATGATACCAAAGCATAGTTCTTTAAAAGTTTTTAAAGCAAGTTCTTATTTGGTTGCCTAGCCACTGCCACACACATCTCCTTGCTTCTCCTGCTGCTCCTTTAGCTCATCTAGCTTTTTCCTTTATCTGTGGTACAAGGAAAGTAAGCTATGAGCACTCATGGCTCAGTAAGTTCCTTTCCTACTCACTAAAACAAAAAATCATCACATGATCAAAGAATGTCTCAACATAACATGATCTCAACTAGTCATGGCATAACATATCATACTCTTTAAGCATATCATGCAACATAACAAAATCATAACTAGTCATGGCATATCATCTCTTAAAGCATAGCATGAAACATAACATAATCATATCTAATCAGGGCATATCATAGTATCATCATAAGGTGGCATGACATATCAAGCTCTTAAAGCATAGCATGAAACATAACATAATCGTATCTAATCATGGCATATCATAAATCATAGCATCATCACAACATGATCATAAGGTATATGCAATATGATTTTGAAAACATGTATCCGAAAAATATGTGTATGTCTCATGATCTTAAAAACCATTTCTTCTTACATATATACTTGAACATAAAATCAACATAATCAGGGCCCCGGCATGTACCACACATAGATAAATCACGTAGATATGCGCGCTCCTAAGTATATCCAAGGTAGCAAGTCTTGAATCATACTAGGAACTAGGTCCGGATCACACAGCCATAGACCTAGGGGCGTACTAAGGAGCCCATCCCTTTGTTTTTACTAGCCTGGATCACACAGCCAAAGGCCTAGGGGCTGATTAGGAGCCCACCCTTGGTACAAGCCTTACAAAGTAAAGTAGCATGTATAAAAATGCATCATTTAGTCACATAGCATATCATAGAAGTATGCATCACTTAGGCATACGTTATGTCATAAAAGTATGCATCACTTAGGCATACATCATATCATAAATAGTATGCATCACTTAGGCATACGTCATGTCATAAAAAGTATGCATCACTTATGCATACATCATGTCATAAAGAGTATGCATCACTTAGGCATACATCATGCCATAAAAGCATGCATATTTTCACCACATAGCATATCATGAGAGCATGCATATTTTAGGCTCATAGCATATCATCAAAGCATGCATATTTCCATCCACATAGCATATCATGAAAGCATGCATATTTTAAGCACATAGCATATCATCCAAGCATGCATATTTCTAAGCACATATCATATCATGGAAAGTATAAATCACAAGCATACATGTTTAAGCATAAGGGTGTATCATGTGATTATACTATCATAAGAAACATGGTAACATAGTTAGCTTGGGTTCTAAGCTTCCTAATCCCTTGGGTTCTTATCATGGCCGAATCCCCCCTTAGATCTCAATTTAGGTAAAAACAACCTCCAACCTGTTATAAATAGCCTAAAAGCATAGGAAGTCATACAAGTTTCATAGCATGTATAAAGACAAGCATAATAAACATACATGTGAATTGTGTCTTAGGCTTCCTAGGTTTCTTTCCTTTTTCTTTTATTTTTCCTCATGGCCGAAACCTACCAATCTCCAAACTAGGTTTTAAGTGGCCTAAAGCATGGAAAACCTAAGTAAGTTTCATGGCAAAAATTACTAAGAACATCATATACAAATTTGGTTCATAAACAAGCTAGGACCCTTGTGATCTTACATGTCATATATCATGTAACTAAATTCTCTATACTCTAATTAAGCATGAGAGCATTAAACAACTTTCATATCTTAATATCACAGAGGTCTTGAGCATGTTAAAATTTTGTTTAAGATTTTCTAAGCTATCCATCTTATCATGGACGAAAATCTTAATGAAGAGTTCATGAATTTCTAGCAATATTCAACATGTAATTCTTTAAGAGAACTCTATATTCTATCATATAAACATGGTTACTTAAATTTAAAGGTCTTCCTAACCCTAAGCTCTTTTCTTGGCCGAAACATATGAGTGGATTTCTTTTGGTTCCAAGTAACTTTTAAGCAAGAAAAACCAACAAAAGACCCTTAGTAATTCATGGAGGGAATCTTGTACTAGTTTGGTTAAACAATGATTTCCCTAACCTCTTTAAAATATTTTTGGCCGAAATTCTAGGGTTAGGTACTCCTCTGACCAAGCATCATATAGGTATAAAAACATGAAGGAAAACCTTCCTACATAGCATAGAAAAATATCATGAAATGAGGACTTGTTTAAACCTTCCTAGATTTGAAAACTCTTCTTTGGCCGAATTTTTCTTAAATTCTATTCTAGGTTTTCTAATCCTCATAAAATCCAAAAAACACATAAAACGCCTTGTACCACAGGTGAGGGGAAGCTTACTTCCTTTTCGCTTGTGGATCTAAGGTGTGGTGATGGAAGAAGTAGCCTCTTCTTCTAGTTCCCTTCCCTTGATTCCTTGCTAAGTCCTCCTTGTATCTTAGGCTTTCTTAGGAGAAAACCTTGGCTTGGGCCGAAGATGGAGGAGAGGGGACTGAGGTTCTCGGTGAGGGAGAGGGGAGAATGAGAGAAAATAAAATCTTCTCTTTACATATTCTCTTTTATGTTAAGGGGGAAGAGGTAGCAAACTTGGTTTTTGCTTTCCTTCTCCCTTAGCCCTTTTTTTCATTTTTTTCTTTTTATTCTATTTATTTATTTGTTCTCATCATTCATGATGAAACAAGGGGGAATGAATCCCCTTAATTCCCTCCTTTAAGTCACGGCAAAAAGAGAGAGGAAAAGGGAGAGAAAAGAAGGAAGGCAAGTTGCCTTTCTCTTGTTCTTTTCTTGTTTTCTTTTGGCTAGCTTTTACTCTCATCCTTATCATGAGTTTCCCTCCTTTGCTATCAATATATTATTCCTATCCCAACTGGTTATTACCCATTAATCTTATCATTTACATCATGAGAGGTTCAAGGTTCAATCCTTGACCATTCCCTATTTTTATTTCTTTTTATTTCTTTTTGGTTCAACATTCTACTAATATTTTTCTAAGGCAAATTCATCATTCTCATATTCATCTTAAAAGCTTAGTGGGTGTTACAGTACCCCGTACCTCATAAAAAGTTCATCCTCGAACTTTAAAATAGCTACATCAGGTGGCACTGAACTTCCGGCTGAGTGCATCAGCCATCTTGTTCGCCTTTCCTGGGTGATAAAAAATCTCACAGTCATAATCTTTAACTAGCTTGAGCCATCGGCGTTGCCTCATATTCAGGTCTTTTTATGTGAAGAAATATTTCAGACTCTGATGGTCGGTATAAATCTTACACTGAGCTTCATATAAATAATGTCTCCATATTTTGAGAGCGAAGACCACGGCTGCTAGTTCTAAGTCATGAATGGGATAATTCTTCTCATGCTCTTTAAGTTGTCTAGAAGCGTAGGCAATGACTTTGTCATCTTGCATGAGTACAGCTCCAAGTCCTGTGATGGAAGCATCGCTGTACATATCGAAGCCTCTGTTGGTTTCCGGGAGAGTAAGAATCGGAGCACTGGTCAGTCTCCTTTTTAATTCCGCGAAACTCTTCTCGCAAGCTTCTGTCCATTCATACTTTGTATTTTTCTTGGTGAGGGCGGTCATAGGGGTTGCAATTTTGGAGAAATTCTCTACGAATTTCCTGTAATAGCCTGCTAGCCCGAGAAAACTCCTGATTTCGCTGGCATTCCTTGGTCTGTTCCAGTTATTTACAGCTTCGATTTTGCTTGGATCCACCATAACTCCATCTTTGGAGATGACATGACCTAGAAATATTACCCGGTCAAGCCAAAACTCGCATTTGGAGAATTTTGCATATAGTTGTTTCTCTTGCAGGATCTGTAGTACAGTATTCAGGTGTTCAGCATGTTCTTCTGGGGTTCTCTAGTAGATAAGTATATCGTCAATAAAGATGATTACAAATTTATCAAGATATGCCGTAAATACCCGATTCATCAGGTCCATAAATACTGCAGGAGCGTTGGTTACTCCGAAAGGCATAACTATGAACTCATAGTGTCCATATCGGGTTCGAAATGCTGTTTTTGGTATATCATCTGGTTTCACCTTCACTTGATGATAACCGGATCGTAGGTCTATCTTTGAGAAAACGGTCGCACCCTTTAGTTGGTCGAACAGGTCATCGATCCGTGGGAGTGGGTACCGGTTCTTGATTGTCACATTATTCAGCGCTCGGTAGTCTATACACATTCGCATAGACTCATCCTTCTTCTTTACGAACAGCACTGGAGCTCCCCATGGAGAGTGACTAGGACGAATAAGTCCCTTGTCGAGTAATTCGGATAACTGTTCTTGAAGCTCCTTTAATTCAGCCGGAGCCATACGATAAGGTGCTTTTGAGATCGGCTGAGTACCAGGAATCAATTCGATCCCGAATTCTATCTCTCTGTCAGGGGCCAATCCTGGTAGTTCATCAGGAAATACTTTTGGATAGTTGCATACTACCCTAACATCTTCTAGCTTCGGGTCTTTGACTTGATTGGTATTAACCACGTGCGCTAGAAATCCCATACATCCTTTATCTAACATCCTTTGTGCTTTAATAGATGACAATAACTTCTCCGTTCCCTTCGGTTCCCCGTAAAACTCAAACTCTGGTTCAGTTTCGAGTCGGAAAATCACTTTCCTTTTGCGGCACTCGATTGAAGTGTCGTACTTGCTCAGGAAATCCATGCCCAGTATTATGTCATAATCCTGCATATCAAGTACTATCAGATTGCAGTAGAGTTCTCTGTTTGCGATCCGAATGAGTACTACTCGCAGCATATGGTCCGATGGCATAATCTCCCCGGATGGTAAGGTTGTTAAGAATGTGTCCTCTAGAGTTTGGAGTGGTATATCTAGCTTCTTCATAAAAGGTATTGAGACGAACGAGTGTGTTGCCCCGGTATCAAATAATACTACAGCATACTGATTGTAAATAAGTAGCTGACCTGTGACAACAGTAGAGGCATTCGCCACGTCTTCCTTGGTAAGAGAGTAGACTCTGGCGTTCGTCATAGTGGGAGGGTCTTCCAATCTTCCTTGGCTGATTGAAGTCCCTTCTATGGCAGCTTGCATCTGGTGAAGCTGTGCGGGGGCACTCCTGTTCTGAAAGTTCTGCGGAGGTGGTGCCTGAGGCTGAGTAGGGCAATTTCTTGCCAAATGACCTTCCTTTCCGCAGTTGTAGCACTTTCTGGTGCTTAGGAGACATACTCCAGAATGCATCTTTCCACATGTGGCACACTGAGGGTACTTGGTTTGCTTATTGGTCGGACCACCTTTTGTGTTGTTCCACTGTTTCCTCTTTCCACTTGAGTTTCCCTTCCAGCCGGTTCTGGTATTGTGCAATTTTTGTCCTCCGGTCAGTGCTTGATTCTTGTCCCCGTTCATTGCTTTCTGGTAGTGCACTGCTGACTAGCTCCTCTGCAGTCTGCGGTCTATTAACTCCGTCGGCTACGTTCAGAGCTATCTCGGGTCAGAGCATCTTTAACATTAACCGGACCCTTTCTTTTTCAGTAAGGATCAGTTCTGGGCACAGACGTGCTAGGCGGTTGAATTTCTTGACGGCTTCGTTAACTGACAGATCACCTTGGCGGAACTCAGTGAACTCATCATAGTGCTTGTTGGTCACTTGCATATGGAAGAATTCTTCTAAGAACTCTGTCTCAAAATCTGTCCACTGCATCTGGTTTATTTGTCTTTTCGCGTTTACTCGGTCCCACCACATCTGGGCATCTCCGGTAAGGCAGAACGACGCGCATTTGATCTTTTCTTGTTCAGGCCAGTCCAGTAGTTCCATTATGCTCTCTACGGTCTTGAGCCAGGCTTGTGCATCCCATGGTTCGCAGTTTCCCGAGAATGCTTCCGGTTTAAGCCTTTGCCACTGAATCAAATAGGCCTCTTGTCGGAATATCGGAGTAGGGGTTGCCGGGGGCACTGGTGCGGCTGTAGGTATAACCGGTAGTGTATTCTGATTGGCCGGTGGGGTAACTGGGTTGCCTTGCTGACCCATTAAGGTAGTGATCAGCTGCTGTTGCTCTGCGATCTGATGCTGGAGGTCTGCGACTACCTGTGTCAGGTCTGGTGGAGTCACTGTCCCCTCGGTTCGGGCATTGCGTGTCCTAACCATGTTTATCTAAATAATAACAAATAGACTAGTGTAAGTGGTTATCGTTTTTAGCCAATCTAACGTACTGTTTTGTTTCTATCTATTTGTTCTGATATTATTCCTAACCTACTGATATGTAATCCTAATCTAAATTATAACTAAAAGCATGGAATAAAGCATCAAACATAAGCAAGCAAAACATGAAACTAAAGCATAAGCAACATAAGGAAAAATAAAGAATAGAGTGACAAACAACATAACATAAGGAAATAAAGCATAAGCAATATAGCAAAGAAAATAAAGCATAGGCAATATAACAAGGAAGAAAATAAAATAAAGCATAAGTCATATAACATGAAACTAAGCATAAGCATATAACAAGAAAATTAAGCATAAACATTTTACTTGGAGCGGCAGGTCGGAGGCTTGATGTGTGTGTAGTGAGCTGGCAATAACTTGGCTCTGATACCAACCTGTAACGCCCGCCCTCCCTGCTAACTCTAAGGGACGGGGCTACGATACTCCATGTACAAATTTTTCTTTTTAAAACAGCGGAAGACTTAAAATAATTTTCTTAGTTTAATAAAAACTTTTCTTTTGTTTTTCTTTTCATCAAATCTGAACTACACTATCATGGCATCAATAACATGATATCAAAATTAGTAGAAACATAACATCAAGTCACACATACGGTACTACAATTCATGATACCAAAGCATAGTTCTTTAAAAGTTTTTAAAGCAGGTTCTTATTTGGTTGCCTAGCCACTGCCACACACATCTCCTTGCCTCTCCTGCTGCTCCTTTAGCTCATCCAGCTTTTTCCTTTATCTGTGGTACAAGGAAAGTAAGTTATGAGCACTCATGGCTCAGTAAGTTCCTTTCCTACTCACTAAAACAAAAAATCATCACATGATCAAAGAATGTCTCAACATAACATGATCTCAACTAGTCATGACATAACATATCATACTCTTTAAGCATATCATGCAACATAACAAAATCATAACTAGTCATGGCATATCATCTCTTAAAGCATAGCATGAAACATAACATAATCATATCTAATCATGACATATCATAGTATCATCATAAGGTGGCATGGCATATCAAGCTCTTAAAGCATAGCATGAAACATAACATAATCGTATCTAATCATGGCATATCATAAATCATAGCATCATCACAACATGATCATAAGGTATATGCAATATGATTTTGAAAACATGTATCCGAAAAACATGTGTATGTCTCATGATCTTTAAAACCATTTCTTCTTACATATATACTTGAACATAATATCAACATAATCAGGGCCCCGGCTTGTACCGCACATAGATAAATCACGTAGATATGCGCGCTCCTAAGTATATCCAAGGTAGGAAGTCTTGAATCATACTAGGAACTAGGTCCGGATCACACAGCCATAGACCTAGGGGCGTACTAAGGAGCCCATCCCTTTGTTTTTACTAGCCTGGATCACACAGCCAAAGGCCTAGGGGCTGATTAGGAGCCCACCCTTGGTACAAGCCTTACAAAATAAAGTAGCATGTATAAAAATGCATCATTTAGTCACATAGCATATCATAGAAGTATGCATCACTTAGGCATACATCATATCATAAATAGTATGCATCACTTAGGCATACGTCATGTCATAAAAAGCATGCATCACTTAGGCATACATCATGTCATAAAAAGTATGCATTACTTAGGCATACATCATGTCATAAAAAGTATGCATCACTTAGGCATACATTATGTCATAAAAGCATGCATATTTTCACCACATAGCATATCATGAGAGCATGCATATTTTAGGCTCATAGTATATCATCAAAGCATGCATATTTCTATCCACATAGCATATCATGAAAGCATGCATATTTTAAGCACATAGCATATCATCCAAGCATGCATATTTCTAAGCACATATCATATCATGGAAAGTATAAAACACAAGCATACATGTTTAAGCATAAGGGTGTATCATGTGATTATACTATCATAAGAAACATGGTAATATAGTTAGCTTGGGTTCTAAGCTTCCTAATCCCTTGGGTTCTTATCATGGCCGAACCCCCCCTTAGATCTCAATTTAGGTAAAAACAACCTCCAAGCATGTGGAACCTAAATTATCATCACATCAATTTCATAGGAAGTATTATAAGCATGATTAACTTGGTTTCTAAGTTCTCCAAGTCCCTAAACTTCATGTGGCTGAACCCTATCAGGTGTGAAACAAGGTCCCAAATGTCATGTAAGCATGAAAACCTTAAACCATATTTATAGCATTTTTTTCAAGTAACATAGTAAGCATATTTGAGCTAGTTCCTAAGTTCTTCAAGCCCTTAACATATGTCATGGCCGAAATTTAACAAGTATTCATTAGGGCTAAAAGCAAGCATACAAGCATGTGAACTTGAACTAACATCATGTATAAATTCATAATAAGGCATCATACAATGGGTATGGCCGAAACTTACCCTAGCCTCATTTTAGGTCATTAAACAACATATAGCATGAGAACTTTGGCTTTCTACTTATCATATTTCATGTAGAGTGACATGAGCATATTTAATTTTTGTTCTAGGGTTTCTAGGGCATCTATCCCTTCATGGCCGAAACATACAATGGTCCATTTAGGTCATGGAAAAATTATACAAGCATGTGACTCAATCAACATATTATCATATTTCCATAAGAAGCATTTTTAACACAATTGGTTTCAATTCTAAGGCCTCTAGGTCATTTAAACCCTACTTGGTCGAGACTCATCAGTGTTTAAACTTGCTTTAAATAGCCTAAAAGCATAGGAAGTCATACAAGTTTCATAGCATGTATAAAGACAAGCATAATAAACATACATGTGAATTGTGTCTTAGGCTTCCTAGGTTTCTTTCCTTTTTCTTTTATTTTTCCTCATGGCCGAAACCTACCAATCTCTAAACTAGGTTTTAAGTGGCCTAAAGCATGGAAAACCTAAGTAAGTTTCATGGCAAAAATTACTAAGAACATCATATACAAATTTGGTTCATAAACAAGCTAGGACTCTTGTGATCTTACATGTCATATATCATGTAACTAAATTCTCTATACCCTAATTAAGCATGAGAGCATTAAACAACTTTCATATCTTAATATCACAGAGGTCTTGAGCATGTTAAAATTTTGTTTAAGCTTTTCTAAGCTATCCATCTTATCATGGCCGAAAATCTTAATGAAGAGTTCATGAATTTCTAGCAATATTCAACATGCAATTCTTTAAGAGAACTCTATATTCTATCATATAAACATGGTTACTTAAATTTAAAGGTCTTCCTAACCCTAAGCTCTTTTCTTGGCCGAAACATATGAGTGGATTTCTTTTGGTTCCAAGTAACTTTTAAGCAAGAAAAACCAACAAAAGACCCTTAGTAATTCATGGAGGGAATCTTGTACTAGTTTGGTTAAACAATGATTTCCCTAACCTCTTTAAAATATTTTTGGCCGAAATTCTAGGGTTAGGTACTCCTCTGACCAAGCATCATATAGGTATAAAAACATGAAGGAAAACCTTCCTACATAGCATAGAAAAATATCATGAAATGAGGACTTGTTTAAACCTTCCTAGATTTGAAAACTCTTCTTTGGCCGAATTTTTCTTAAATTCTATTCTAGGTTTTCTAATCCTCATAAAATCCGAAAAGCACATAAAACGCCTTGTACCACAGGTGAGGGGAAGCTTACTTCCTTTTCTCTTGTGGATCTAAGGTGTGGTGATGGAAGAAGTAGCCTCTTCTTCTAGTTCCCTTCCCTTGATTCCTTGCTAAGTCCTCCTTGTATCTTAGGCTTTCTTAGGAGAAAACCTTGGCTTGGGCCGAAGATGGAGGAGAGGGGACTGAGGTTCTCGGTGAGGGAGAGGGGAGAATGAGAGAAATGAGAGAAAATAAAATCTTCTCTTTACATATTCTCTTTTATGTTAAGGGGGAAGAGGTAGCAAACTTGGTTTTTGCTTTCCTTCTCCCTTAGCCCTTTTTTCATTTTTTTAATTTTTATTTTATTTATTTATTTGTTCTCATCATTCATGATGAAACAAGGGGGAATGAATCCCCTTAATGTTCCTCTTTAAGTCACGGCAAAAAGAGAGAGGAAAAGGGAGAGAAAAGAAGGAAGGCAAGTTGTCTTTCTCTTGTTCTTTTCTTGTTTTCTTTTGGCTAGCTTTTACTCTCATCCTTATCATGAGTTTCCCTCCTTTGCTATCAATATATTATTCCTATCCCAACTGGTTATTACCCATTAATCTTATCATTTACATCATGAGAGGTTCAAGGTTCAATCCTTGACCATTCCCTATTTTTATTTCTTTTTGGTTCAACATTCTACTAATATTTTTCTAAGGCAAATTCATCATTCTCATATTCATCTTAAAAGCTTAGTGGGTGTTACAGTACCGCTTACCTCATAAAAAGTTCATCCTCGAACTTTGAAATAGCTACATCAGGTGGCACTGAACTTCCGGCTGAGTGCATCAGCCACCTTGTTCGCCTTTCCTGGGTGATAAAGAATCTCACAGTCGTAATCTTTAACTAGCTCGAGCCATCGGCGTTGCCTCATATTCAGGTCTTTTTATGTGAAGAAATATTTCAGACTCTGATGGTCGATATAAATCTTACACTGAGCTCCATATAAATAATGTCTCCATATTTTGAGAGCGAAGACCATGGCTGCTAGTTCTAAGTCATGAATGGGATAATTCTTCTCATGCTCTTTAAGTTGTCTAGAAGCGTAGGCAATGACTTTTTCATCTTCCATGAGTACAGCTCCAAGTCCTGTGATGGAAGCATCGCTGTACATATCGAAGCCTCTGTTGGTTTCCGGGAGAGTAAGAATCGGAGCATTGGTCAGTCTCCTTTTTAATTCTGCGAAACTCTTCTCGCAAGCTTCTGTCCATTCATACTTTGTATTTTTTCTTGGTGAGGGCGGTCATAGGGGTTGCAATTTTGGAGAAATTCTCTACGAATTTCCTGTAATAACCTGCTAGCCTGAGAAAACTCCTGACTTCGCTGGCATTCCTTGGTCTGTTCTAGTTATTTACAGCTTCGATTTTGCTTGGATCCACCATAACTCCATCTTTGGAGATGACATGACCTAGAAATATTACCCGGTCAAGCCAAAACTCGCATTTGGAGAATTTTGCATATAGTTGTTTCTCTTGCAGGATCTATAGTACAGTATTCAGGTGTTCAGCATGTTCTTCTGGGGTTCTCGAGTAGATAAGTATATCGTCAATAAAGACGATTACAAATTTATCAAGATATGCCGTAAATACCCGATTCATCAGGTCCATAAATACTGCAGGAGCGTTGGTTACTCCGAAAGGCATAACTATGAACTCATAGTGTCCATATCGGGTTCGAAATGCTGTTTTTGGTATATCATCTGGTTTCACCTTCACTTGATGATAACCGGATCGTAGGTCTATCTTTGAGAAAACGGTCGCACCCTTTAGTTGGTCGAACAGGTCATCGATCCGTGGGAGTGGGTACCGGTTCTTGATTGTCACATTATTCAGCGCTCGGTAGTCTATACACATTCGCATAGACCCATCCTTCTTCTTTACGAACAGCACTGGAGCTCCCCATGGAGAGTGACTAGGACGAATAAGTCCCTTGTCGAGTAATTCGGATAACCGTTCCTGAAGCTCCTTTAATTCAGCCGGAGCCATACGATAAGGTGCTTTTGAGATCGGCTGAGTACCAGGAATCAATTCGATCCCGAATTCTATCTCTCTGTCAGGGGCCAATCCTGGTAGTTCATCAGGAAATACTTTTGGATAGTTGCATACTACCCTGACATCTTCTAGCTTCGGGTCTTTGACTTTATTGGTATTAACCATGTGCGCTAGAAACCCCATACATCCTTTATCTAACATCCTTTGTGCTTTAATAGATGACAATAACTTCTCCGTTCCCTTCGGTTCCCCGTAAAACTCAAACTCTGGTTCAGTTTCGGGTCGGAAAATCACTTTCCTTTTGCGGCACTCGATTGAAGTGTCGTACTTGCTCAGGAAATCCATGCCCAGTATTATGTCATAATCCTGCATATCAAGTACTATCAGATTGCAGTAGAGTTCTCTGTTTGCGATCCGAATGAGTACTGCTCGCAGCATATGGTCCGATGGCATAATCTCCCCGGATGGTAAGGTTGTTAAGAATGTGTCCTCTAGAGTTTGGAGTGGTATATCTAGCTTCTTCATAAAAGGTATTGAGACGAACGAGTGTGTTGCCCCGGTATCAAATAATACTACAGCATACTGATTGTAAATAAGTAGCTGACCTGTGACAACAGTAGAGGCATTCGCCACGTCTTCCTTGGTAAGAGAGTAGACTCTGGCGTTCGTCATAGTGGGAGGGTCTTCCAATCTTCCTTGGCTGATTGAAGTCCCTTCTATGGCAGCTTGCATCTGGTGAAGCTGTGCGAGGGCACTCCTGTTCTGAAAGTTCTGCGGAGGTGGTGCCTGAGGCTGAGTCGGGCAATTTCTTGCCAAATGACCTTCCTTTCCGCAGTTGTAGCACTTTCTGGTGCTTAGGAGACATACTCCAGAAAGCATCTTTCCACATGTGGCACACTGAGGGTACTTGGTTTGCTTATTGGCCGGACCACCTTTTGTGTTGTTCCACTGTTTCCTCTTTCCACTTGAGTTTCCCTTCCAGCCGGTTCTGGTATTGTGCGATTTTTGTCCTCCGGTCAGTGCTTGATTCTTGTCCCTGTTCATTGCTTTCTGGTAGTGCTCGGTAATCAGGGCACTGCTGACTAGCTCCTCTGCAGTCTGCAGTCTATTAACTCCGCCGGCTACGTTCAGAGCTATCTCGGGTCGGAGCATCTTTAACATTAACCGGACCCTTTCTTTTTCAGTACAGATCAGTTCTGGGCACAGACGTGCTAGGCGGTTGAATTTCTTGATGGCTTCGTTAACTGACAGATCACCTTGGCGGAACTCAGTGAACTCATCATTGTGCTTGTTGGTCACTTGCATATGGAAGAATTCTTCTAAGAACTCTGCCTCAAAATCTGTCCACTGCATTCTGTTTATTTTGTTAGAGTGTATACTAAAAGCCTAGCTTTTGGTATAAACATTTATCTAGAAATAAGAATCACATTGGTCAAATATCTACATTTATGATAAATGTAGTTGTTCAATTAATTTATATTGTAGATAACATGGTGTGTGGTGTCACACACAGAGGATCATGTTATCAGTACCTTATAAATTATAAACAGTAGCTCACGACCATAATGGAAAGGAACAAACCATTGGAAGGTCGTAGTGTAATTAGGTATTAGTTTATCTTAACTATATAATTACACTAGTACACTTAGAGTGTATTGAGTAGGACCATTAGAGGTCATTTCTTTTATACTGACTTTATAAAGAAACAAAGACCTCAGTTATTATGGAAGTGTGTGCTCTTAATCCTAATATAATAACAAGCACATATATTTGATATTTATTTCTTTAATTTATCAATGGGTGAGATTTAGTTCGATGAATCAATAAGCCCGATAAGTTGGGAAATGATATCACTTATAGTGTGTGTTGTTGACTATAGAAGGGAACTGTGTCCTAGTGATCTAGGTTGAGAATGTCCCCAAGAGGAGCTCATAAGGATTGTCATGTTAAACCCTGCAGGTGGACTTAGTCCGACATGACGATGAAGTTGAGTGGTACTACTCTTGGAGCTAGATATTAATTAAGTGAGTTGTCAGTAACTTACTTAATTAGTGGACATTTGTTATCCTAAACACAGGGAGACTAACACACTCATAATAAGAAGGAGCCCAAAATGTAATTTGGGATTAGTGCGGTAGTTCAATAATAGTTCTTTAGTGGAATGAATTATTATTGATGAAATTTAGTTGTGTGTTCGGGGCGAACACGGGATGCTTAATTTCATCGGGAGACCAAAACCAATTCCTCCTCTCGGTCCCTATCGTAGCCTCTAGTATATAGAGATTTATACCCACCGCATACCCACCTTCTTACCCATCCAATGGGGCCGGCCAAGCTAGCTTGGAACCCAAGCTAGGGCCGGCCAAGACCAAGTGGATGAGCCATGTAGGTGGCCGGCCAAAGCTTGGGTCCCAAGCTTAGGTGGCCGACCACTAGAATATTTAAAAGGATTTTATTAAAATTATTTCTTATGTGGATATCATGAAGAGAGTTTAAAATTAAAATTTCCTTTTATAGCTTTCTACAAAGATTAAGAGAAGAGATTAATCTCTTTCCTTATTTGTAGTTTAAAAGGATGGTTTTAATTTTGGTAAAACTTTCCTTATTTGTAAATCATCTACATGTTTAAAAGAGAGTTTAAAATTTGAAATCTTTCCTTATTTGTTGATTAAAGGAGGATTTTAAATTTTAAGAAAACTTTCCTTTTTAACCATGTTCATGATTTAAAAGAAAGTTTAAAAATTAATAATTCTCTTTTATTAGTTTCTACAAAAGATTGAGAAAAGATTTGATATCTTTCCTTATTTGTAGATTAAAAGAGATTTTAATTTTTAGAGATAACTTTCTTTTTATCCCCATGTTTAAAAGAAAGATTTTAATTTATTAAATTTCCTTTTTAAACCAATCATGAAGGGATTAAATTATTGGAGAAATTTTATAAATTTCTGGAGACAAAATAGGAAGTTTTAATTAATTAAAACTCTCCTTGTTTGTAGTTTTGGTGTGGCCGGCCAAATAGAATTGAGAAAGATTGTTTTTAATTAAATAATTTTTCCTTTTCAATGGAAAAATAATTAAGGAAATTTTTATTAAATTTTCCTTATTCGCCAGGATCAAGGATTATAAAAGAGGGGGTAGAGGAGACTTCAAAGCTAACGACTCTATTCTATTTTTCTTTCTCTTTTCCTTGGTGTTGTGGCCGGCCAACCTCTCTTCCTCTCTTCCTCTTGGTGGTGGCCAAACCTTCTCTATTGGCTTGGAGCTCTTGTGGTGGCCGGATACTACTTGGAGAAGAAGAAGAAGAAGGAGACAAAGCTTGTATCCCTTGGAGCTTGGTTGGTGGAAAAAGATCTTCATCTTTTGGAAGATTTGTGCTTGGCCGAAACTTGAAGAAAGGAGACGAAGGTGCTTTGGTGGATTCTCATCTCGGAAGATCGTTGCCCACACAACGTCCGAGGTTAGAAGAGGAATACGGTAGAAGATCAAGAGGTCTTTCTAAAAGGTATAACTAGTATTTTTTCTTTCCGCATCATACTAGTTATTTTTTGAAATAATACCAAATACAAGAGGTTTACGATTCTAGTATTTCGAATATGTTTTTTGAAGTTGTGTTCTTTTGTTTTATTTTTCCTTGTGATTTGATTGTTCTTTTCGGTTAACCTAAAGTTATTTTAGGAAATTAAATATTAGATTTCTATAAAAGGTTTTGTCTAGTCGGTGGTGGTTGCTCCCATATCCAAGAAGGTCATGTGCCTCGCCACGTCAGTACTGGGAACCAATTATGGAAATTAATATTTAATGAAATTAATAACTTAAGGTGATTTGGGTCGAACGTGTTAAGTTCCGCAGGAGATCCAAGTCAAAACCTAAAAGAACAAATAGATTAAGTTTTGGATCAAACGTGTTAGGTTCCGCAGGCGATCCAAAATTTAATTTAAAAGAACACATGGTAGCTAGGAAAAGGTTCAGACCTTTGTACAAAATTTTTGTACAGTGGAACCTCTAGGCTTTCCGAGTAGCAACCAACATATTTGTCTTTTCGCCTTTACTCGGTCCCACCACATCCGGGCATCTCCGGTAAGGCAGAACGACGCGCATTTGACCTTTTCTTGTTCAGGCCAGTCCAGTAGTTCCATTATGCTCTCTACGGTCTTGAGCCAGGCTTGTGCATCCCATGGTTCGCAGTTTCCCGAGAATGCTTCCGGCTTAAGCCTTTGCCACTGAATCAGATAGGCCTCTTGTCGGACCATCGGAGTAGGGGCTGCCGGGGGCACTGGTGCGGCTGTAGGTATAACCGGTAGTGTATTCTGATTGGCCGGTGGGTTAACTGGGTTGCCTTGCTGACCCATTAAGGTAGTGATCAGCTGCTGTTGCTCTGCAATCTGATGCTGGAGGTCTGCGACTACCTGTGTCAGGTCTGGTGGAGTCACTGTCCCCTCGGTTCGGGCATTGCGTGTCCTAACCATGTTTATCTAAATAATAACAAATAGACTAGTGTAAGTGGTTATCATTTTTAGCCAATCTAACGTACTGTTTTATTTCTATCTATTTGTTCTGATATTATTCCTAACCTACTGATATGTAATCCTAATCTAAATTATAACTAAAAGCATGGAATAAAGCATCAAACATAAGCAAGCAAAACATGAAACTAAAGCATAAGCAACATAAGGAAAAATAAAGAATAGAGTGACAAACAACATAACATAAGGAAATAAAGCATAAGCAATATAGCAAAGAAAATAAAGCATAGGCAATATAACAAGGAAGAAAATAAAATAAAGCATAAGTCATATAACATGAAACTAAGCATAAGCATATAACAAAAAAATTAAGCATAAACATTCTTACTTGGAGCGGCAGGTCGGAGGCTTGATGTGTGTGTAGTGAGCTGGCAATAACTTGGCTCTGATACCAACCTGTAACGCCCGCCCTCCCTGCTAACTCTAAGGGACGGGGCTACGATACTCCATGTACAAATTTTTCTTTTTAAAACAGCGGAAGACTTAAAATAATTTTCTTAGTTTAATAAAAACTTTTCTTTTGTTTTTCTTTTCATCAAATCTGAACTACACTATCATGGCATCAATAACATGATATCAAAATTAGTAGAAACATAACATCAAGTCACACATACGGTACTACAATTCATGATACCAAAGCATAGTTCTTTAAAAGTTTTTAAAGCAGGTTCTTATTTGGTTGCCTAGCCACTGCCACACACATCTCCTTGCCTCTCCTGCTGCTCCTTTAGCTCATCCAGCTTTTTCCTTTATCTGTGGTACAAGGAAAGTAAGCTATGAGCACTCATGGCTCAGTAAGTTCCTTTCCTACTCACTAAAACCAAAAATCATCACATGATCAAAGAATGTCTCAACATAACATGATCTCAACTAGTCATGGCATAACATATCATACTCTTTAAGCATATCATGCAACATAACAAAATCATAACTAGTCATGGCATATCATCTCTTAAAGCATAGCATGAAACATAACATAATCATATCTAATCATGGCATATCATAGTATCATCATAAGGTGGCATGGCATATCAAGCTCTTAAAGCATAGCATGAAACATAACATAATCGTATCTAATCATGGCATATCATAAATCATAGCATCATCACAACATGATCATAAGGTATATGCAATATGATTTTGAAAACATGTATCCAAAAAACATGTGTATGTCTCATGATCTTAAAAACCATTTCTTCTTACATATATACTTGAACATAATATCAACATAATCAGGGCCCCGGCTTGTACCACACATAGATAAATCACGTAGATATGTACGCTCCTAAGTATATCCAAGGTAGGAAGTCTTGAATCATACTAGGAACTAGATCCGGATCACACAGCCATAGACCTAGGGGCGTACTAAGGAGCCCATCCCTTTGTTTTTACTAGCCTGGATCACACAGCCAAAGGCCTAGGGGCTTATTAGGAGCCCACCCTTGGTACAAGCCTTACAAAGTAAAGTAGCATGTATAAAAATGCATCATTTAGTCACATAGCATATCATAGAAGTATGCATCACTTAGGCATACGTTATGTCATAAAAGTATGCATCACTTAGGCATACATCATATCATAAATAGTATGCATCACTTAGGCATACATCATGTCATAAAAAGTATGCATCACTTAGGCATACATCATGTCATAAAAAGTATGCATCACTTAGACATACATCATGTCATAAAAGCATGCATATTTTCACCACATAGCATATCATGAGAGCATGCATATTTTAGGCTCATAGCATATCATCAAAGCATGCATATTTCCATCCACATAGCATATCATGAAAGCATGCATATTTTAAGCACATAGCATATCATCCAAGCATGCATATTTCTAAGCACATATCATATCATGGAAAGTATAAATCACAAGCATACATGTTTAAGCATAAGGGTGTATCATGTGATTATACTATCATAAGAAACATGGTAATATAGTTAGCTTGGGTTCTAAGCTTCCTAATCCCTTGGGTTCTTATCGTGGCCGAACCCCCCCTTAGATCTCAATTTTGGTAAAAACAACCTCCAAGCATGTGGAACCTAAATTATCATCACATCAATTTCATAGGAAGTATTATAAGCATGATTAACTTGGTTTCTAAGTTCTCCAAGTCCCTAAACTTCATGTGGCTGAACCCTATCAGGTGTGAAACAAGGTCCCAAATGTCATGTAAGCATGGAAACCTTAAACCATATTTATAGTATTTTTTTCAAGTAACATAGTAAGCATATTTGAGCTAGTTCCTAAGTTCTTCAAGCCCTTAACATATGCCATGGCCGAAATTTAACAAGTATTCATTAGGGCTAAAAGCAAGCATACAAGCATGTGAACTTGAACTAACATCATGTATAAATTCATAATAAGGCATCATACAATGGGTATGGCCGAAACTTACCCTAGCCTCATTTTAGGTCATTAAACAACATATAGCATGAGAACTTTGGCTTTCTACTTATCGTATTTCATGTAGAGTGACATGAGCATATTTAATTTTTGTTCTAGGGTTTCTAGGGCATCTATCCCTTCATGGCCGAAACATACAATGGTCCATTTAGGTCATGGAAAAATTATACAAGCATGTGACTCAATCAGCATATTATCATATTTCCATAAGAAGCATTTTTAACACAATTGGTTTCAATTCTAAGGCCTCTAGGTCATTTAAACCCTACTTGGCTGAGACTCATCAGTGTTTAAACTTGCTTCAAATAGCCTAAAATCATAGGAAGTCATACAAGTTTCATAGCATGTATAAAGACAAGCATAATAAACATGCATGTGAATTGTGTCTTAGGCTTCCTAGGTTTCTTTCCTTTTTCTTTTATTTTTTCCTCATGACCGAAACCTACCAATCTCTAAACTAGGTTTTAAGTGGCCTAAAGCATGGAAAACCTAAGTAAGTTTCATGGCAAAAATTACTAAGAACATCATATACAAATTTGGTTCATAAACAAGCTAGGACCCTTGTGATCTTACATGTCATATATCATGTAACTAAATTCTCTATACCCTAATTAAGCATGAGAGCATTAAACAACTTTCATATCTTAATATCACAGAGGTCTTGAGCATGTTAAAATTTTGTTTAAGCTTTTCTAAGCTATCCATCTTATCATGGCCGAAAATCTTAATGAAGAGTTCATGAATTTCTAGTAATATTCAACATGCAATTCTTTAAGAGAACTCTATATTCTATCATATAAACATGGTTACTTAAATTTAAAGGTCTTCCTAACCCTAAGCTCTTTTCTTGGCCGAAACATATGAGTGGATTTCTTTTGGTTCCAAGTAACTTTTAAGCAAGAAAACCCAACAAAAGACCCTTAGTAATTCATGGAGGGAATCTTGTACTAGTTTGGTTAAACAATGATTTCCCTAACCTCTTTAAAATATTTTTGGCTGAAATTCTAGGGTTAGGTACTCCTCTGACCAAGCATCATATAGGTATAAAAACATGAAGGAAAACCTTCCTACATAGCATAGAAAAATATCATGAAATGAGGACTTGTTTAAACCTTCCTAGATTTGAAAACTCTTCTTTGGCCAAATTTTTCTTAAATTCTATTCTAGGTTTTCTAATCCTCATAAAATCCGAAAAGCACATAAAACGCCTTGTACCACAGGTGAGGGGAAGCTTACTTCCTTTTCGCTTGTGGATCTAAGGTGTGGTGATGGAAGAAGTAGCCTCTTCTTCTAGTTCCCTTCCCTTGATTCCTTGCTAAGTCCTCCTTGTATCTTAGGCTTTCTTAGGAGAAAACCTTGGCTTGGGCCGAAGATGGAGGAGAGGGGACTGAGGTTCTCGGTGAGGGAGAGGGGAGAATGAGAGAAATGAGAGAAAATAAAATCTTCTCTTTACATATTCTCTTTTATGTTAAGGGGGAAGAGGTAGCAAACTTGGTTTTTGCTTTCCTTCTCCCTTAGCCCTTTTTTCATTTTTATTTTTATTTTTATTTTATTTATTTATTTGTTCTCATCATTCATGATGAAACAAGGGGGAATGAATCCCCTTAATGTTCCTCTTTAAGTCACGGCAAAAAGAGAGAGGAAAAGGGAGAGAAAAGAAGGAAGGCAAGTTGTCTTTCTCTTGTTCTTTTCTTGTTTTCTTTTGGCTAGCTTTTACTCTCATCCTTATCATGAGTTTCCCTCCTTTGCTATCAATATATTATTCCTATCCCAACTGGTTATTACCCATTAATCTTATCATTTACATCATGAGAGGTTCAAGGTTCAATCCTTGACCATTCCCTATTTTTATTTCTTTTTATTTCTTTTTGGTTCAACATTCTACTAATATTTTTCTAAGGCAAATTCATCATTCTCATATTTATCTTAAAAGCCTAGTGGGTGTTACACTTCTGATAGTCAGTAAGTAACTAATTGGTTAGACAACTATTTTAGATGTCAGGTTTAGGGGGAGGATTAATTAGTCTCATATTTATGTTTGATTTTTTTTTAAAATACTTTCTTAAAAATATTTTAAATATATTTAACAAATCTGACTTATCTTTGTAAACACTAATAAACTTGGTTTTGAAAATCTTACTTTTGCAAAATAATCTTTATAAAACTTATGTTTAAAACGGTGTTTTAACTTTACAAGCTTATTTTGAAAAATTTCAATAATTGGACCTAGCTTTAAAGTTTGATTTGAAAATTAAACTTCACTTCATTTTGAAAATCTGGATTTTGCAAACTTAGACTTGAAAAATAAATTTTAATTAGCCTTGAAAAGTAGATTTACAAACTTAATGTTAAAATTTTGAAAACTCATGTTTGTAAAGAATTCCAAGTTGAAACTTATTTTGAAATTTCAATTTCTTGAAACTTGGATACTTATGTTTTAAAATTAGACTTATACTTGAAAATTAGCATTTAAAACTCAAAATATACTAAGTTATGTTGCTAAATTCATTATTTTTCAAAACTTAGTTATGTTACAAAAATTAAATTACTATGTGGTGAAATTTAAAACTCCCCCTAGTTAACTTGACATCATTTCCCTCTTTTTTTTTCTGTATGTTTAAATTATATCCTTGTTTGATGAATGCCAAAGGGGGAGGGATAGGTAGTCAAGTTAGAAAAATAAAATTAAATTAAAAACTGACTTAAACTTCATGCTAGAACAGAACAAAATGTTTAACCTGTTTACTCGCATATTTTTACTAACTTAACCAGGTTGTCATTCCATCAAAAAGGGGGAGATTGTTGGTGTGGTTAGCACTAATGGTCTAACTCGGGTTTTGATGAATGACAAATCGGATTAAGTTAGGTTTGTTGTGATCTAACACTCTGACCGAGTGTGCAGACGAAGTCCAGACAGGTCGACGGGCTGACCGGATGTCTGGCAAGAAGTCCAGCTAGGTCGACGGGTTGACCGGATGGCTGGCGAGAAGTCCAAGCGGGTCGATGGGCTGACCATACGCTTGGCAAGAAGTCCAGATGGGTCGAAGGGATGACCGGACGTCTGGCAGGTAAGTGAAGGTAAGTCACTAGAAGGGAGTGACTGTGAGGACGCGTTCCCGGGAAGGGAACATTAGGCGTCGATCCGGCTTAGATCCATTTCGGATCTCTAAGTCGAGATCGTGACTAGATTCCGGTCTCAGAAAGATGGAATCTAAGTCATACTTTTTATGTCAAACTTATGAACTGTGCTAACACTCTATTTTGCAGGATATACACTATCCATTCACCTTGGACTAACCTTGTCTTGCAGGAAAGCTGGTTTCTGGAGAAAGGTGGTCCGGGCGCCCGAAGGTCCGGGCACTCGGAAGGGATCTGGGCGCCCGGGAGGTGATTTTTATCCCGATCGCGCATCGCCACGTGGAGCTCGTTGGTTGGACCTGCCGCGTCTCACCAGGGCGCCCGGAAGGGATCCGGGGTGCCCCGAGCCTCATATAAAAGAAGGGTCAGAGGGGAGCTTCAGAACAACAATTGAGAAAGAGATCTTCTACTGCTTGCCCTGCTACTCTGCGCTCCTACGACGCTAATAAAGCTCCGACAACTCGCTCCTGTTCTTTTAATTTCTCCTTTGTCGGTATAAGCTTTGTTTTATTTTTCATTAGCATTTCTGTACTTAACTTTTTGTAATTAAATATTCGAACTACTAGTGGATTGCCCAACGAAAGCACTCAACGAGTGCGGGCCTTAGAGTAGGAGTCGACACATGCTCCGAACCAAGTAAAACCGAACTGTGTTAGCCTTGCCTTGATTTCTTACTTTATCTTTTCTCTATTTCCGCTGTGCACTTAACTCTTTTCTAACGAAAGTTTTAATCGATATTCACCCCCCCCCTTCTATCGAAACATCACGATCCAACAGATATCTCCATTGATATAAAATTTTTTGGGTAAATCTCAAAAACAAAACTATGAGGACTTAGACTCAAAGTGGACAACATCATATCATTGTGAAGATATCTAAATTCCTTCGGCCATAATCCAAGTCTCCTCTTAAGCATTCAGTCACTCTTGATTACTTCAAACCTCCCATCAACTTTCTTTAAGGTCACCCCACATGATATCCGGTCTGGACAATAACTCTTATACCACTTGTTGTATGGATGCTTTTATTTTATGTGATGTTTTAACTTTTTTTTGTTCATGTTTGGTATATTATACATTGTTATCCTTGTGCATTTATATTTTGGCGGGAGAGTGCTCCGTCATTGTTTGCTTGATTGGGTTTATGTGATGTAGGGGTATACTCTATTGTTGCATTTATTAAGGGGGTGAAACGTATGAGTGTACCCTATCATTACATAGGTTTAGTGAGTATATATATATATATAGAGAGAGAGAGAGAGAGAGAAAGAGAGAGAGAGAGAGAAGGGGAGTTTTCTATCATTATTATGTTTTCTCTTCCCTCCGTGCTAACTTTATTTTGATATTTGGGAAAAGGGAGAATTATTATAATTAAGTTCATGTTTGTTATAACATGATCTTTTCATGCTCATTGATTATGGCTTGATATTGCAATCTTTATACTTATTATATTGATATCATCTTGTTGATATTATAATATGTTGGAAAAATTAGTCTAAACTTAAATAGATTTTCAAACATAAAAAATGAGGAGATTGTTTGTATAATCATGACCTGGATGAGAAGTTTCAATGATTGACAATTATTTAAGTTTAGGTTAATGTGTTGGATCTATATTGAATTACAAGTTTACAAAATAAGAGAAGTCTAAGAAGATCGAGGACCGGATTCTTAGTAAGAAGAAATCCTTGTAGGCCGGAAGATCAAATACAAGGGAAGAGAAGTTCAAGAAGGTCGAGGACTAGATTTTTAGCAAGAAGAAGTCCTTGCAAGGTAAGAAAAGTCTAAGAAGATTGAAGACTAGATTCTTAGAAAAAGGTGAGAACCCGAGCAGACCACGAAATCGGATGCTAGGGTAGATGAAGTCCTATAAATGAGGAAGCTCTAGGTATAAAGTCCAGAGAATAAGAGGTTTATTTGACATGAGATAATTGGCTTTGATTGGTACATTAAACGAAATATGTGCGTGAGGGTTTAGGGATTGAAAAACCCTATTTTAGGGTTTACTAATCGATTGGTAAGCTAAAATCCAAAACCTTAAACATCATGTAAGATATGATAATAAATAGTAATTAATGATAAATGTTATTGGAGAAATAACCTTACGAAGTTTTCTAAATTTTTTAAAATTTAAACGGAATCCGTATGACACGTTTTAAGGGGATAAATCTATAGGCTTAGGGAAAACTTATTTGGAATAACCATTTAAGTGGGAGTTGATTGATGAATTAACTTGAGGTTTAATTAACTAAACCTAAGTATTAATATAAAAACTCTAAATGTATAACCTATGCTACAATGCTTAAGTCATCAAACGTCGTTCTGCTCTTCACAAAATCTCGATCTCCTCTCCTCTCTATCATCGTCGCTCTCTTTGCCCGACGCTGCGCCACCCGCCACTCTACACTGCTGTCGCCGAAAAGGAGGAGTCAACGAAGGGAACTAAGGCAACCTCTCCCTCATGCGAATCTACCTGACACTATCGCCTGACCACGCCCGTGCCATTCGACCGCTGCCATCTCCTTGCACCATAGCATTGTCGTCCATTCACGGTGCCGAGGCCGGCCTGGCAGCATCATCACTCTCCACTGCTCTGAGCCGTGCCCCCTGCTTTGAGTCGTGCCCTAGCCTTGATCAATGCTGCCTTTCCCTCTTCCTCTTATGTCACCACCGATCACCCCTCTCCAGCCATGAGCAGGAGGTTACTGGTCATTCCTCTCCATCGCCTCCTGATCGCTTGGTCGTCGGAAGTTAGTCTTCGTCAAAGAGGAATCTGTTGATACATAATTGAGGTAAGGATGCTTAGTTTTAGATTGGTAGCGATCTGATTTTCATTTTTGTATTGGGAGGTTATGATTTGTAGTTTAGCCGATCACTGTAACTCCGGCCACTGTTTTTCAGCAGCAACTTCACCTAGCTTCGACCACTATTTTTGACAGCAAGCTTCTCCGATCGTGAGTCAACAACGATGCATTCAGATTGGATAAGATTAGTTCCTTCATTTTCCTATCATGATTAGTAGTTGATACAATGGATTGAATGATGGATTAATTTATTATAGAAGTTGATTAATTTGTATTGGATTGATTAATGGATGGATTTACTATGGGTAATCCATTATTAATTAGATTGTTGGGTTGTTAGTTCATGTCTTAGTTTGGATGAAAGCATGATCATTATTAGGATAATTAGAATGATTATTAGATTTGGGTGAGTTTTAAAGATGATTCATGTTTAAACCTAATTTAATTAGCTTGTGGAATGATTAGGGTTAGTTGAAGGATTAAACCTAATCAAATGAAGATTATGGATTAATTAGGGTTAAACTGTCTTAACTCTAGTTTAAGTGGTGAATTATATTATCAGACATAAACATTAATTGGGGGTTAGTCAAAGATCATGTTCGATTAGAGTTACCCTAATTAATTTGGGGATTTTATTTAGCTATTTAATTTAGATAAAATTAGCTAAATAAAATATATTGATGCAGGACTTTGAAATAAAACGAGCGTCTTAGCATGAGATTGTTTAGCACAATCGACAGATAAAGGCGGGTATTTCTTCCTTAGCCTCTATAGTTTATTGAACTTAGTGCATGATTTTAAATTGATGGATTAAGTTACTTTACCTTAAATCTATAGCATTTATCCATGCTTGATTCTTGCGTGCTTGATCTTAGAGATGATCTAGTTATTTCTTATACAGTTTTGGCTTTAGATATCTATACTCTGTGAGGTGTACATATGTAGAGTATGTACTTTAGGAGATACCATGTTGACTGAGTTAATATACTAATTATGCATATGATGTTGAGTATACACATGTATGATATATACCATAGGAGATACCATATTGATTATTTATATGCATGTAGTGTGTATACGTGCATAGTGTGCACTATAGGAGTTAATCATTTGATTACCTATATGTTGTAGGTAACCATAGGTGTTACTATTACTATGCATGTTATTTAGTAGATACATGTTGGGTTTATCCATACCTATAGAGTTATGTGATAGATGGATCGAGAACTGAAGATACTTATGTTGATTGTGTCGTTGCATTGATGATGACTACATTTGTGTCATGATTATTTGCATCATATTCAACATTGTTAGGTGTGGCTTGTACCTTAGGTGTTATTTAGTAGACACCTGGTATATATTCATACCTATAGACTTAGGTGATAGATAGATCATGTTCTGGATGTACCTATGTTGATTTGGGTTGTTGCATTGATGATGGTTGCATCTGTTAGATTGAGACACACATGAGAGAGGGGGGTGAATCATGTGATTTTCTAAAACTTTTCTTTTCAATTTTAAAAATAAAGTAAATGTAGTGAAAAAACACAAAAGCAAAAAAGCAAGTAAAAGAACAAGTTCAGTTTTATTTGGTTCAAAGCCTTTGACAACTCCTACTCTAAGACCTAAGTCTTGCGGACCTATCAATGGGTAATCCACTAATAACCTCTTCCAGAACTGCCGGAAGAGGGGATCGAGTACAAAAAGAATCGGAAGAGTGTAACAAACTACACTTGTTGTTTAAAGTAATTAAGTACAGAAATTAACACTTCGTTACCAAACACCTTCTATAGACGGTCGGCTCGAGCTTAGTGTTTGGATGGCTTCAACAGCAATCGGGCGTAGCAGAGTTGTAGCAGGGTAGCAGTAGTTGGACGTGTAGAAGCTCGTATAGAAGTTGATGATTAAAGCTTGGTTGAGACACTCTTATAAAGAGTGTGGAAGGTGCCTTCCATAGCCTTGAAGGCACCTTCCATAGGCAAAATCCTATCCTGAAATCGTTGCTCCTTATCTGCGACGAGGTCTAAATTTTATCTATTGGAAGGCATCTTCCATATCACCGAAGGTGCCTTCCATGAACAGTACTGAAGGTGTCTTCCAATGCTTGAAGGCGTCTCGGGTACTGTTCACCTGAATCCTTTTTTCTTATTTTGCCTTGCAAATTAGGTTAGTTCAACAAGACAACATCTAACCTGTAAAACAAAGTTAGCACAATAATAATATAATTAATATATAACTTAGACCCGGTCCTCCAGATTAGGATCTATTTAGGGTCTCAATTTAGGTTTCCAAAATTGACCTAAATTGAATCGACGCCTTTGTTCCCTCAATCGGGGCACGTCCTCACTTAGTCACTCTTCTCCAGTGGCTTACCTTCACTTAATGTGTGTCAAGTTACCTCCTTGACGTCAATCTAACCCACCAGGTCTTCTTGCTGGAATCACACATCCAGACTTTGCCACTCGGGAATTGCACATCCCAATCTCTTGTCAGAATCGCACATCCGGACTTCACCACTCGGGAATCTCACATCTGACTGGACTTCCTACCTAATGCTAGGTACTCTTGACCCGTCAAGTTAGTCAACCCTGCACACTCGATAACAATGTTAGATCATGATAACACCTAACTTAACTCACTTGTCATTCATCAAAACATAAGTTAGACCATTAGTATAAATTACACCAACAATCTTCCCTTTTTTAATACAATGACAACCCGGGTTAAAGTTAGGAAAAGATATGACAAAAATAGTAATAACAATTGATTTAAGAGAAAAACTTAAGTAAGATCAATTACTGCTTTATTCTCTTGATCATTTTAGGGTTAATATTTTTATGATTTAGTCTGTCTTTTTTTTTATTTGGCATTCATAAAAAAAATCAAATAAATGTAGCAAATAATGAAACTTTTAGTGATTATAAAACTTTCAAAGTAATTACAAAAATCTACAGATTTATTATTGGAGGGAGGAGTTAATAAAATTTGTCAAGTAACATAAGTTTGGCTAAGCAACATAAGTTTGAAAACATCTTCAAAATAGTATTCAGGCAAAAATAAGTTTATAAGCAATCTTTTTCAATATATATTTCAAAACACTTGCCAAAAGCAACTTGTAAAGTGTGATTTTGTAAGAAAACCTTTTTGAAAAGAGTTTTTCAACCTTTTTTTAAAAATATTTTTAAAGTAATTTGTAAACAAAATAATTTTTCAAAATACTTTTAAAATAATTTTCAAAGGGGTAAAATACTTTTTCAAACGATTTTTTAAATTATTTTTGTAACATATTTTTTACCAAAGATATTTTTCAAGTATTTTTCAAAACACCTTTATTTGGATGTCCTTTGTTTAATATATACACAGGACATCCAAATACCTTAAAGTATTTAATATTTGGTAGTTTATTATAGTAAATTTCAAATGGGATTTTATTTTTTTATTAATTATTATTCTTTTTTATACATAGCAGGTTGTACTAATAGCTTCTGCCCAGAAATATTTTGATAGTTGGTATTCATTTAGCATTATCCTAGTGGCTTCTTGGAGAGTTATATTTTTCCTTTCTACTATTTTATTTTGTTGAGGTGTATTAGGACAAGAGAATTCTTGATGGTAACAATTTTCTAAGCATAATTTAGCAAACCTATGATTTTTAAACTCTCCACCGTTATCACTTCTAATTCTTTTAATTTTTGAATCTTTTTCATTTTCAATTTGTTTACAAAAATTACTAAATATTAATGTTTTATCTTTATTTTTTTTAAAATTTTACCCAAGTGAAACTTGAGTAATCATCAATTATTACTAGACAGTATAAATTTCCATTTATAGATTTAATCCCATGTGAGTCAAATAAATCTAAGTGTAGTAATTCAAGTGTTGAAACGGTTTGAGTTTGATTAGTCGGTTTGTGGGTTAATTTGGTCTATTTTCCTTGTTGACAAGCATTATAAATTGTTGAGTCTAAGTTGAGTAGTTTTGGTAATTCTCTAATTAAGCTATTTAGTTCGGTGAGGTTTCTAAAGTTAGTGTGGAACATTCTCCTATGCCACAACCAGATTTTCTCTTTTTATGTTAGATGACACTTAAGTGAGGAGCTGACTAGATTAATCGTGTAAATATTATTATTTCTAAGTCCTTTTAATTTTATTGTAGGGCCTTCCATATGTTTGATTACATTCAATGGATGTAAACCAAACCTTATATTCTGAATCACACAATTGACTGACACTAAGTAGATTAAATTTGAAATTTTCAATAAGTAGTACTTTATGAATAATAAAATTAGATTCTAGTTCAATGTTATATATTCCAATTACCTTCAGTTTGCCATTGTTTCCAAAGATAATTGTTTCTAGTCTTTTAAAGGTTAATTTTGTGAACATTGCTTGATCCCCGGTCATGTGTCGAGAGCAACCACTATCCAATATCTATCTAGATTCCTATAAAGAGTAGAAAATAATTTAGCTTAAGTGTGAATTAGTTTAACTTAGAATTTAATTTAAATTTAATTAATTTGATTTTAATTTTAATTAATTAATTTGAAGTTAATTTGAAGTTTAATCCTTATTCATTTCACCTGATCTATATTTTCAATTAGGGAATCTTATAATTTATGAGATGAGTTAGGTTGAATTTCAGGGTTTGGTTTAACATGTGTTAGATTCAAGTTTAGCTCTGGGTTCAATAAACATACATTCTTTGGATAAATTTCTAAGCAGTAGTGAGTCACATGGACATCATTAGAGTAACTACGCCTTTAAAATTTTCCAAATAGTTTTATCCACTGAACTTAATATAAAAGTTTGATCTAACCAGTTAGGATTAGTAAGGGATAGTTTTAGTTAGTTCCACTAAGCCAAATGTACCAGGTCGAAGTCATATCTACCTAGACATGCATAGGTAAAGCTTCTCTAACCTATTATCATCCAAAACTTCTTCAGTACCGTTTGTCAAGTTAAACTTTTGTTCCTATTTATGCTAGTCTTTATTACCCAGTCGGGTAACTTATTATCTTTGGATGTGCTAGCTAATTTGGAGCCTCTCCCTGAATTACTAAACTTTTAGGTTTTAGGTTTGTGTCAATTTACTTTATAGTTATAATAGACTTGGTTATAGTTTGAGTTTAGATTGATTTTGCTTTCATTTATTTTAAGTTTATTTGATTTTATTTTTGAGGGTTTAATTTTTGAGGTTGAGAGTGATTTATTTTATTTATTTTGATTTATGTAATGAATTTTAATTTTTAGTACATAGTATTGATTGAGTCCTACTTGTGTGGTTAGACACGTTTTCAGAACCCAAGCTTTAGTTAATTTTGTATTTTGAGTTAGGGTTAAAATGATTTAAATGTAGAGTTAGACCTGTATCCAACTTTGATTTTATTGTATACAACTCTTTGGGATCCTAGTATCATATTTAGATATTTGGATCCTGAGGTAAACTTTTCCAACTGATCGTTTAACTCTTTAACTTGATTTTTCAAGATAGAATTTTCTTCCTCAAGATTTGTAGCTTGAATTGAATTCCTATCTTGAACTTGGTCAGTTAAGGAGATCAAGCTCAGTTGTTCTTTAAGGATGTTATTTTCCTTAAGAAGGAGTTTAGTGTGTTCCTCAGTTTTTGTTAAATTTTTATTTAAGCAGGAAATAATTTTAAAAAAATTTATGGTATAATTAAAAGTTACCCTAGTTGGTTCGTCTGAACCGGATGGGGATCCATTGCTCGACTCATATTCGGACTCTTCTTCTGGATTTGAATTGGCTTCAATTGCCATCAGCACCAGGTAACTAATTTGTTTTGGTTCGTCAGCTTCTGATCTATTCAGAGAAGACTCATTCCAAGTCGCCTTTAGTGCTTTCTTTTGCCTCTTGATCTTGTATTCGTTAAGGCATTAGTGTTTGAAGTACCCCTTCTTGTTGCAGTCGTAGCATATGGCATTTGCCTTTGAGTTGTTGGATGCAAACTTGGATTTCTTCTTCATGTCGCGTTTGGTGAAGCTTTTCTTGCATCTAGTGAACATCTTCCTTACCATGTTCACTAGTTACTCTTCTTCGTCTGATTCTGATTCGGGTTCAGTTTTGGCTTCAGGTTTACCTCCCTTCGAAATGCTTGCAAGAAATGCAATTCCTTTCTCGACCTTTGGGCCGTTAGTTTGTTCATGCAACTCCAATTCACAAAATAGTTCATCTAGCTTTAATTTTGAGAGGTTTCTTGAAACCTTATAGGCATCTATGATTGATGCCCATAGTGAATTTCGAGGGAATGAGTTCAGAGTATACCTGATCACATTGTGATTCTCGAGTTGATGTCTAATTATGTGCAGGTCGTTGAGAATATCCTTGATCCTGCGTATAGTTAGCTTGCAGTTTCTCTGTCCAACATTTTAATATTAAGTAAAGAATTCAATAATAGATCACACTTCGTTACCCTTGAGTCGGTAGTTCTTTCGTGTAGTTCAATGAGCTTGTCTGATAGCTCCTTTGCATTCTCGTGTGGGCCGACTCGGTTAAGTTCTTCTTTTGTGAGTCCACACTAGATCGCGTTCAACGCTTTTTTGAGTCAATCTAGGCTTTCTTCTTATCTAGACTCCATCTTTTAGGATCGAGTGATACTTTTGTTGCTTCATCTATAGGCACCCGATACCCTCGTTAGATGGTGAACCATTGCTCGATGTCCATCTTCGAGTAAACTTCCATTCTCTTCTTCCAATACGGAAAATCATTTCCATTGAAGAGAGGAAGACGAACGGTACTGAATCCCTCAAGTTGGGCTATTTTTCTTTGAAAATTGAAAACTATAAGGAGGTGCCAAGACTTGGTCTTTGATTAGTAGTGCTTGAAAGAAAAATAGGTTGATGACTCAAGTGGTGTTGCACAAATTTCGAGTAAAACTAAAATAAGAAATAATTATCTGAAGAGGTAAATTTTACCAATTCAAATAAGACATGAAAAACTAAAATAAAAAAATGGTTCCCCGACTTGATTAGTGGTTGCACCAAGTCAGAGCAGAATCTGCTCTGATATCACTTGTTGGATCGAGACGTACGTGAGAGAGGGGTAAATCACGTGACTTTCTAAAACTTTTCTTTTTGATTTTAATAATAAAGTAAACGCATTGAAAAACACAAAAGCAAAAAAGTAAATCAAAGAATAAGCTCGATTTTACTTGGTTCGGATCTTTCGGCAACTCCTACTCCAAGACCCAAGTCCCATGGATCTATCGATGAGTTATCCACTAATAACCTCTTCTAAAACTGCCGAAAGAGGGGATCAAATATACAAAAAATTGGAAGAGTGTAACAAGATACACTTTCCGTTTAAAGCAATTAAGTACAGAAATTAACATTTCATTACCAAACACTTTCTGTAGATATTCAGCTTGAGCTCAGTGTTTGGATAGCTTCTCGGTGGCAGTCGAGCATAGTAGAGTGTAGCAGGACAGCAGCAAGAAGTCAGAGCAATCAAAAAGTTAATCGGACGCATAGAAGTTGTTATAGAAGTTGATGATTAAAGCTTGGTTAAGACACTGTTATAAAGAGTGTGCAAGGCACCTTCCATAGGCAAAATCCTATCCTGAAATTGCTTTTCCTTATCCACGATGAGGTCTAAATTTTATCCATTGGAAGACACCTCTATAGCACTAGAAGCGCCTTCCATGAACAGTACTGAAGGCACCTTCTAATGCTTTAAGGCATCTCGGGTACTGTTCACCCGAGGCCTTTTTTATTTTTTTTTCGCGCTGCAAGTTAGGTTAATTCAACAGGATAATATCTAACCTGTAAAATAAAGTTAGCACAACAATAATATGATTAATTTATACTTAGATCCAGTCATCCGGATTAGGATCTAGTCAGAGTCTCAATTTAAATTTCTAAAATGAACCTAAATTGGACCGAGATCTACTGTCCCCTCAACCAAGATGTGTCCTCACTTAGTCACTCTCCTCCAGTGACTTACCTTTACTTACCGTATGTCAAGTTACCTCTTTGACGTCAATCTAACCTACCAGGTCTTCCTACCGGAATCGTACATCCAGACTTCGCCACTGGGGAATCACACATCCTGATCTCTTGTTTTGTTGGAATCGCACATCCAGATTTTGCCACTCGGGAATCATACAATCCGACTGGACTTCCTACTCGGTGTCAAATTTTCTTAACGCATTAAGTTAGTTAACCCTGCACACTCAGAAATAAGGTTAGATCATGATAACACCTAACTTAACTACTTGTCATTCATCGAAATCTGAGTTAGACCATTAGTGTAAATTGTACCCACAGCAATTGTATCATGATTATTTATATCATGTTCATCATTACACTATATGTATACTGATGACCATTACTCCCTTGTGGTATGAGTTAGTCATCAATCATCTTGCTGCCCATTCGGCCACTCAGGGTGAGTGGTAGCTAAAGTTGGGTTCAACTTGTCCTGTTGTACCTGCTTAGCTATTCTGAGTAGTGTTAGCTGGAGTTGTGCAGACAATGATCTCTCATTGTTATGTATCTAGATAGCTACTCTGCATCCTACTCGTCTCAGCCACATTGATGTAGTGGTAATTGAAGACGCGAGCAGTCGTCACAGTCCTACCCGCTCGACTACTCAGATGTAGTGGTGGCTGGAGTAGAGTGTAGAAGTGACACATACATATTCATATGCATATGATGCGTGATGCATCTTTGGAGATATATTTACATTTGCTTATGATTGTTGCATTTGTTTAAGATATAATTATTGCATATGATTGTCATGCTTCATACATGTTCATTTATTATACATGTATATACTATCATTTATATTGCTTAGGTGTTACGAGTAGATCTGTTGTTGATCCCTAGTGAGTATACTGATCACTATAACATGTATGTTAGATCCAGATTGGGTATGTGCATTCATTATGTCAGTTATGATTATGTATATTTATTATGTCATATATGCTCATGATCTTATTTTCTTATTGAGACTGTATGTTTTGATTTTTCATGTTCTATATTGACTATGCATTATCATGTCTATTACCCGTTGAGTCACTCGGACTCACCACCCCTATGTATGTTTCATATTTTTTTTCAGGTAGCATGTAGATGATGCTGAGTCACTTGGAGTAACCTGACTGTCGGTCTCACATCATATATGAGGACGACTTTCCTCTATTTTATGCTTTACTCGCATTTTCTTTGGATTATATATACTTAGTTTTGTAATCATTTGACTCAGACTTGGTGTTTAGCCTTATGGCTTTGTTTGTTATTTTGGTGGTTATTGTGTAAGCGAAGTCATCTCGCAGTTTGTCATTTTTGGTTTTGGTGACCTACCTTTTATCTTCCATTGTGTTTTTGTTATAGCTATGTAGGCTGCTTATTATTCTGCGTGGTTGTGTATGATACCAACTGTGTGAGCTACTTAGTATCCTGCATAGTTGTGTATGATTCTAACCATATGTGTTGTAGGTTATTATACTTGTACAACCATATGACTATGTATCTAGATTTTATATGTTGTTATAAGGGGGAGATGTTGTCCGTTTGTCGAGCAGGGACTCCCTCGGGTCATGAAATATGAAATTCCAAGGTTTACATCACCAATCGATTAGCACAATTGATTGGTGTAAATCCGGAATTCTGAGTTTAGCAAAATGGTGTATCAATCAGTTAGTAACCAATTCTGAGAGCATAGTAGCTTCCCAAATTGATCAGCTAATCAATCAGGTACTGGTCAATCGATTGACAACCTCTCTGATGCTTTCTTTGAAGAGAATAGTAAGTTACCAAATTGATTGGGCAATCGATTAGCCATTGGTCAATCGATTGGTGCAATCAATTGATAGACTTTCTTCGAGCGCACAGAAAATTGCCAAATCAATTGCTTAATCGATTAGGTATGGCCAATCGATTGGTGGCAGACTTTCTTCACAAGGAAAGAAGGATGCCAAATTGATTGATCAATCAATTAAGCTTGTCAATCGATTGAATATTCTCACTAATCGATTGAGATTTAAAATAGGATAATCTCAGACATTGATCAGGAATTAGTGATCGTTCAATGAATAAACCGACGATCAATAATCAATTGGGATTTTTTTTTGCCAATTGATTAGTGGTGACAAAAAAGTAGAGAAACGACTCAATTATAAAGTGTTTAAAAAAGGGGGCTTCGAACATGAGAAGCTTTGTTCTATTTCTATTCTTCTACTCATCTAAGTTTCTAGGTTTTATCTACAAGATCTTCAAGCAACCAAGAGAATAAGAGCTAAGCCAAAAACTTGTAATTTTTTTCTTCTCTATTGTGGCTAGTTCATTTGTGGAACTTTATAATCTCGTTGTAAAAATATTTCTCCACCTTTAGTTTTGGTCCGAGAAGGAAAAGTGATAGTGGAAGTAAACAACTCGAAATGATCATTGGATTACTCGCCTCGGAGGCAATTTAGGGATGACAATGGGTCGGGTTCAGGTCGGATTCTATATCCTCCGTCCCCATACCCATCGGGTATAGGATCTCCGATGAGTATACTCATACCCATTAAATGATCGGATATCTTCTATAGTTATAATTTTTCTTCTTTCTATCCAACTATTATCATTCAATAAAAATATATTAAAATTAACAACCTATTAAAAAAAATATATATATATATATATATATAATTAAAAAAATAGATTAAACATCTATATAGTCTTCTCCTAATATCAACAAAAATAGTAAGTCGATTTTGAAAAAAGAAAATTTTCTTTAATATATGTATATATATTATTTAATCAGGTATTCGGGTCGGGTATCGGATATTGATAGTCCCTCCATATCTTCCTCAATTCGGGTTGAATATCGGATCCTCCATCGGATTCGGGTGAAATTACCATCCCTAGAGGCAAATTCTAAGTAAAATTAAATGTGTTAAAATTATGTTTTGCTTCAAGTTTTCTATTACAACTCAAGTTTAAAGAAGTAATTGAGGTTTTTCACCCTCCTCTAATCATGCCCATTGAAGAACAAGTTTAAATTTAATTTATAGAAAGTAAGCTTATAATTTTATTTATCAAAAAGTATTAGAAATAAAAACTTAAATCTAAGGTGATCTTTGAAGAAAAAAAACTAAAATGTGCCAATTAAAAATTAGGGTGTTTGTTTGATTTTTACCTTTAAAATAAAGCTCACAAACACATCCATTACAATGGTATAATTAAAACGAATTAGAGAATATTCTACCTATTATTAAAAAAATCATATTAATTTTAGTTGAAAAAACTTTTTACAATTAATTAATTGAATTAGGATAACTAAAAATACTTATATATGAGTATATCCACAAAATTAATTAATTTGAAAAGTCCAGATGGATCGAACTATCTTGTCTCGAGGACAACTGTAGTTTAGGACCATTCTTATTATTGCTATACTAACTTGATATTTACTTGTTTTTTTGTAGTTATTTAAAGAAAAATAGTATTAATATGAATCTACAATAATTTAAAGAAGACAAATATAGTAATTCTTCTCATCCTTCCAAATTTATTATTTAAACTTTCAAAGTTGGTGTACCTATAAAAAAAAATTCAAAATTGGAAAGCAATAAAACTATTTTTAAAAAAAATTAAATACGTAGACGAGATGGTACGTCGCATAAACTACACGTGTAGGACGCACAGCCATATCAAAACATTAATTTCTGAAACTCACTTTTTTTTTAAATTAAAAATTCTATTTTAATATTCCAAAAGTAAAAAAACTTAACTAAAATGTCTTTTTAATTAACAACTAATTGCTTTTAGTAAATTGCTGGAGGTTAATTGTTTTAATTGATTGATTAATTAATTCTCGATATCTTTTTATCCCTGACCTTGCGACTATTTACAAGATGACCTGGCCGCCGCCTCTGTATTCCACATAATCCATAGTCTCAATCATTCGATAGGCACTATGGCATGATATGCCGACATTCGTTGACACGGAGAAAAAGAAAAGAAAGGAGGAATAAATTTTTTTTTGAAAAGAATTGATTTATTTTTATTTTATTTTTAAATAAAAATAAAATAAAATATTAAATTGTTGTCAATTTTTCACAGAAGCCATCTGGATAAACACAGCAAAAAAGGTCGGTGGTCCGTTTGTAATTATGCGCAATCCTCGTTGGCATTTACCAGACCCTCCCCCTATTTATTTATACCAAATCGCACCTCCTGAGGAGCGCCGTGGATCGTTTTACCTTCTCGCCGTTTCCCAACGTCTCGCGAAGCGGAGGCGATCGGAAGGTTGGTGAAGGCGTCTTGATATTCCTGATCTTCGAGTTCGGTACGAATCGATTTCTTTTGATCGGCAGGTTTCTTCTTCGCTTTCGATCTGTTTATGTTGTTTTTTTTACCCCTGAAATTTTTGGTTGATTTGGGACAGATTTGGTCTGAGGAGGATGGCGGAGGAGCAGAGATGCCAGGAAGGGCACCGGCTGTGCGCCAACAACTGCGGGTTTTTCGGGAGCCCCGCGACCCTCGACCTCTGCTCCAAGTGCTATCGCGACCTCCGCCTCAAGGAAGATCAAGCCGCCTCCGCCAAGGTGGCCGTGGAGCGGTCCCTTTCCCCTCCGCCGCCGCCGTCGCCGTCGCCGTCGCCGTCGTCTTCCTCGCCTGTCCCTTCCTTGTCCTCCCCCTCCCCCGCATCATCTTCCCCCCTCGGGGCGCCTTCGGGAACAGCGGCTGCCGTGGACACGGCTAGCCGGCCGATCCGGTGCCTGTCGTGCCGGAAGAAGGTGGGCCTCGTGGGGTTCCGCTGCCGCTGCGGGGAGACCTTCTGCGGGGAGCACCGCTACCCGGAGCGCCACTCGTGCGCCTTCGACTACAAGGCGGCCGGCCGTGACTCGATCGCGCTCGCCAACCCTCTCGTCAAGGCTGACAAACTCCGCAAGATCTAGACCGCCAGCGACCTCCGACCTCCCCTCGTCGCTGCCCGTAGCTGATCCCTTCCTTAATCAATCGCGTAATTTAGAACTACAAGTCTGGATTCGATCGAATTGCCCTGTTTCTTTGTATCAGAAATTTCTCATGTGAAATGTGAATAGAGGATCATGATACCGCGATCATCCTCTTTATTTAAGATCTCTAAAATAAAAAGAAAAAGGGGGCAAAAAAAGGAGGAGAACGAGAATGAGTTCGTGTGGACGGAATCTTTCTTTTGTGGCTGCTTCGTGTCGGCTGTGAGTTAAAAAAGAACATTCAATTTATAAAATATTCCATTAAAAATTAACCACGTCAGCATTTGCTTAACAAAATTGGCCATCGGCAATTTCACTAATGTCAATATGTTGTGTACAAACAAATCACTTTAATCCTTTTGGAATACGAGTTTAGTCGTTTCGGTCATTTTAGATTTGAACCACGTGCATCCAAATATGATGAAAAATTATGACATCTATATTTAACTTTCATTGTTGATCTCAAGGTCTTTCATCGGTATCTGGCCTGCACCAGGTCAAGATACATTTTGTGGTTTTATCCGAGTTACATCTGACGCGTGGAACTGAGCCGAACCGTCGAACCGATTTGAGTAGCTGAGTTGCCGACCTGTTGGACTAGTCTGAGTCATTAGACCGAGCTCTCTAGGCCGTCTGAACTCGTTTAGCCAAACTGAACATACTCAATCTCTAAAGTATCTTGTCCGCTCACACATATAGATTTCATGTATATATTTAGTGAAAAGGGTGAGGTATCAGAGTTTTTTTCTCTCTTTTTTATTTTATCATTGGAGCATCATGTGATTTAGACATTGAAGGTGTTCACCGGATGACTTTTTTGAGCCTTCTGACTTGTATTCTTTGTCGGAGACTCAACTACAACACGAAAAGAAAATCTCTTCAACCATCTCAAAAAGATCTCAAATGGAACGGTGAATTTCTACTGTATTGCAATAAATTCTAATATAAAAAATATATAATAATTTGTTAAATATAGAATGTTACTATTTTATTAAGAATATGGATATTTTATTAACTAATTTTGATAAAATTTAAAATGATATTACAACACCGTGAGAGCGAAGAAATTTCTATAAATATTTTGGGCCGACGGCGTTAGAAAATATATCTCTCTTGGTCTTTTTACTAACATCAAACGTAGTATCTGATCCCGTCCGGAAGCTGAGTCGGATGAAGGCGGACCTTGGTGTGCTAGAAGTTGACGGAAAGTCGCCGAAGTCTCGGATCTACTTGGCACCCCCCTGGGAAGGTTCTCACGGGCGGCTGACGAAGGAAGATGACCAGGACGATGACGCTGTTGCTCTGCGCACACTCAGACGAGCTCACGGGTCGTTAGAGACCAGAAACCAGGGGAAAAGTCCCCGGGTCAGGCCCTCTGACGCTCAAGTCAAGTACTTTTCCCTCAGAAATCACAGAGAAAGGTCGAAAAGTAAAGACTAGTGAGAAATGACGAGTGAACGTACCTGCATAAGGGACAATGCCTCCCTTTTTATACTGCAACGGATGCCTCTGGGACCTGGCAAGTGTCAGGGAATGTCAGCTGTCAGGCTTTGTCTGGTGGTGATTGACACGTGGCTCTTCTTGATAGGATGGCGACAAAACCGAAGGCGTTGTGCGCCTCGACTGTTAGCATATTCCCTGACACCTTGATTGTTCTCTGACATTCTTTGACAAGCGGTTACGATTCCTTGGCTTGTTTGTCCTGTAGTGCCTAAACGTTAGGTATACATCCTGACCTGCTTCGATCCACTACTATCCATAACTTGTACGTTCCGACCTGCCTGACCGGTCTGTTTCCTGACCTGCATTTGCTTCCTGTAATCCTTGGCTTGCATGTCCCGACCTGCACACCCGGCTTGTTTCCCGACCTGCCTCTGTTTGCCGTTATCCTTGGCTCGTACGTCCCGACCTGCATGCCAGGTCTATTTCCCGACCTGATTCTATTTACCGTTATCCTTGCTTGTATATACCGACCTGCACGCCAGGTCTGCTTCCAGACCTGCTTCTATTTACCGTTATCCTTGGCTTGTATGTCCGACCTGTTATGACCGAAAAGTAGCTAGAGAGGGGGGATGAATAGCTCGTCGCGTGCTCGTGTGCTTGGCGTTGTTTGTTTCTTCAAAGATGCAGCGGAAATATACAAGAAAATAACACTCAACGCTAACACTAAGGATTTACTTGGTATCCACCTCACAAGAGGTGACTAATCCAAAATCCACACACTCACGCACCCTCCACTAAGAAACACACTCCTCTACGGTAACTACCGAAGGCGGAGAAGCCTTTACAAACTCTCAATACAAGAAGAAAGGAAAGGATATGAAATACAAGCACAAGCTTACAATAAACCGTAACCCTAACTTCTCTTCTTGCTTTTGATCCGCCTCTTGACTTGGAAGAACCTCCAAGAATCTTCAAGAACTGGCGATCTGAACTTGAGAGAGAGCTGTGGAGTCGCTGGTGAAGATCGGAGATGAATCGTAGAAGCGATGCCGAAGGAAATGAACGCCTGCGGCTTAAATCGACGCTAACGGTCGGATCCCAATCGATTGGATTGCTCCCAATCGATCGGGGAGGCTTTGGATCGATCAACCGATCGATCCAGAGTGCCTCTGTGCTCTCTGGAATAGCCTGGATCGATCGGCTGATCGATCCAGGGCTTATCGCGCACAAACAGCAGCTCCCAATCGATCCACTGATTGATTGGGACCTCTGGATCGATCCACGGATCGATCCAAAGGGGTTCTGTTCGTGGGGACTCACCCGATCGATCAGCTGATCGATTGGGCATGATCCAATCGATCGACTGATCGATCCAGATCTGCTGGATCGATCGACTGATCGATCCAGATCTGCTGGATCGATCGGCTGATTGATCCAGATCTGCTGGATCAATCGGCTGATCAATCCAGATCTTGGTTTTTGCCCAAAAGCAAGTCCAAAGGCCCCTAAACCAACATCCAGTCAACCATGACTTGTTGGTACATAAAACCTAGCATCCGGTCACCCTTGACCTGCTAGGACTCCCTCACCAAGTGTCCGGTGAATCCCTTTGACCCACTTGGATTTTTCTTCATCTTGCCAAGTATCTGTTCACTCCCTTGACCTACTTGGACTTTCACCAGATGTCTGGTCAACCTTGACCCATCTGGATTTCCTTCGTGTCTGGCTTCACTCACCAGAACTTCCATTCTGCCTAGCTTCACTCACTAGGACTTCTCTTCTGCCTAGCTTCACTCACCAGGACTTTCACCTGGCTTCACTCACCAGGATTTTCTCCTGCCTAGCTTCACTCACTAGGTCTTTCACCTAGCTTCACTCACCAGGCAAACATCCCAGTTAGGACTTCCCAGTCAAGTATCCGGTCAACCTTGACCTACTTGACTCTTCTTCATCCAACCTGATCAGACCCTGATCAGAGGGGAATTGCTCCAAACAATCTCCCCAAATGAACAACTGCACCTGTATTGTCCATATCATCGAAGTCTTATATTGTCACACATCGAAACCCAAACCAAGACTCAGACTTGGTCAACCTTAACCTGAGAGATATTGCACCAACAATCTCCTCCTTTTTGATGTTTGACAATACCACCCAACCACTTACAATACCACATGTAAGTTAGGCTAATCTCATAGCCTAAACCTTCTTCATGCCACTAGGTAATGAATACATAAGTTAAACTCTTCACTCTCCTCCTAAGAGGGCAAACTCCCTCTAGGTAATGAAGGCCTAACTTACCCCTTTTCATTCTCCCCCTATTGGCACACATCAACCCCATCTTTGGGCACACATCAACAAATACCCTTGTTAAAGACTCTCCCCCTGAATAGTTGCTCATCGTTGTTCACAACTCTACTCGTTGTGATCAACACGATAATGAAAGTCTCATACCCTTCATTATTCTTAACCCTACATTCTCCCCCAATGTAGTCAAATGCCCATCCTTGAGCATTATCCACTTGAACCACTTGAACAATGAGGATATCCACTCCCCATTAATGTTCAAATGCTCAACCTTAAGCATGTTCTGAAAAGAAGGTTAACCACCTTCCAAGGTTCATGAAAAATAGTTTTCATGTCTTTAAAGAGTCCCTCCCCCTTAAAGACATGGTGGTAACTTCTGTCATTGCACCAACAATGACTTGGAATCCCTAAACCTTTAGGAACCCCAGATTTAGAAGTTTGAGGTTCAAATATTCAAAATTTGAAGCAAACCTCAACCTAAATTTCTACTTAGTCTCCCTTAACTAATCCATCCTTGTTTTCAACATGAAAACACCCTTTTTATGTATACAAATATATTTTTAGGGGTTTGGAATGGTTACCTAGACCAAACATGGTTCAAAATGCTGAAAATAGGCCTTCCCAGCCAAAATCAGCAACTTTGATCGATTGGAGTTGGGTCCCAATCGATCGGACCATGCTGAATCGATCCACTGATCGCGAGAAGCTTCTGTTCGCGAGACAGCTTCTGTTCGCGAGAAGCCTGCTCTCAATCGATCGCCCGATCGATTGAGACCCTTCAATCGATCGGGTGATCGATTGGAGTCTGATAGTTGCTGAAATTTCATTTCAGTCAACTTCAAAAACTCCTAGAAAATTCTACAAAATACCAAGAATCGTGAAAATTTGTGTAGACATTATTTAGGGTATATATTATCAAAGAAAAATAGTTTTCTATGAAAATACATCATATTTTCAAAGATTGACACAAACTTGAAAACTTGCAAAAACTTTAGTGTTTTCTTCAAGTTTTGTATCTAACTATTCAATGATGATTACTATCAAAAGATAGCCTTCACCAAGGTTTTCCAAAAGTATTTTAAAACATTTTCAAAACTAATATCCCACCATGTTCCTTGGGCTTAATGCACATGACTTGTACATTAGCTTTCCCAATAATGGGAAAACACATAACTATGTGTTTTGATGAATTTAAAACTCAAAAGAATGCACTAAATCAGCATGTTGAGTTTTGTTCATCATCCTAACATCTCACTTGTCTCTAATGTGCACAAAACACATACAAGTCATCTTATAGGTTTTTGTGAGATGTAAAAGTTGGTTTTGCCCTAATCTAGGGATCATGCATATCTATCTAGGTATTTTCGTGAATATTGAACATCCACCTAGAATGTCACTTGTTGATACACTTGTACCACTTGTTACAAATACCACTTGTTGATACAAGTTGATAAATGTCATTTGTCCTTAATTTTAAGGAAATATAATGCATGATAATGTTATGGCATACATCAAAATGAAATAGCTTTCAAAAGAAAGATTCCTATAACTACATGATGTATGTATGACATGACATGGTATTTTTATATTTTTCATAATAAAGGATGAATGCAAAATACAAAATTAAATATGATGTCATGACATATAGTGAGCAAACAATCATGGCACGGTTTAACATAAATAAAATACCTAGATTATCTACCTAAGTATCCTTAATCCTTAGCTAATCTTAAAATTTTAAACCTAGATTGCCCAAAAGTGCTTCAAGAAATTGCCAAAACCTAAATTGGCATTTCTAATTCTCTTGATTCATTTATGCCAATTGAAATTTAGCTTATTCCTCAAATGTTGGCATATTTCGTCCTTCCACAAGAGTAGCACTCTTAATTAAGGCTCAAATTGCCTTTATTTTCCTAAGAACATACCAAAATCCCAACTTGGTAGTTCTTATGATTCCTAAATTGTGTCAATTAGGATTAAAATCAATACTTCTCAAATTTGGCACATTTTACTCTTTCAAAGAGTAAATGATAGATCCATTTCATTTTCAAAGGTTAATAACAACCTTGAAAATGTTAGGACCAAAAGTAGCTAGGGGGGGGGGTGAATAGCTTGTCGCGTTCGCTCGGTGCGCTTCGTTGCTTGGCGTTGCTTGTTTCTTCTTGGATGTGCAGCGGAAAATACAGAAACAAACACAAAACGCTAACACTAGGATTTTACTTGGTATCCACCTCACAAGAGGTGACTAATCCAAGGATCCACACCAACGCACACACCCTCCACTATGAATAACACTCCTTTATGGTAACTACCAAAGGCGGAGAAGCCCTACAACACTCTCAATACAAGAAGAAGAAAGGGAAATACAAGTTAAGCAAAAGCTTACAAGATGTGCAGTAAAAACCCTAACCCTAACTTCTTCCTCTTGCAATAGATCCGCCTCTTGACTTGGAAAGCCTCCAAGAACCTTCAAGAACTGGCGATCACGTGCTTGTAGAGAGATGTGGAGGAGCTGGAATGAATCTGAGAAGAGCTCGTGAAGAGATGCCGAAGACCACGCTCGCCGGCGCCAACGTCGGATCCCGATCGATTCGAATGTTCCGAATCGATCGAGGCTGGATCGATCCACGGATCGATTCGAGCCCTGTGATAAGCGCTGGATCGATCCACGGATCGATCCGGCTATTCCGCAGCATCGTCCCGATCGATCGGCCGATCGATCGGGACCTCGATCGATCCACGGATCGATCCAAGCTTCTACTCGATGAACGGATCGATCCAGCGATCGATCCACATCTGATCGATCCACGGATCGATCCGACTTTGTTTTTGCCCAAAACCAAGTCCCAAACCTCCCTAACCAACATCCGTCAACCTTGACCTATTGGTACATCATGCCTCGCATCCGGTCACCCTTGACCGGGACTCCCCACCAAGTGTCCGGTCAATCCCTTTGACCCACTTGGACTTTTACTCGTCATGCATCCGGTCAACCCATTGACCTACTTGGACTTCCAACAGATGTCTGGTCAACCTTGACCCATCTGTACTTCCTTCCTTGCCAAGTATCCAGTCAATCCTTTGACCTACTTGGACTTCCCAACACCAGATGTCGGATCATCCTTGATCCATCTGGATTTCCTTCCTTGCCTGGCTTCACTCACCAGGACTTTCACCTAGCTTCATTCACTAGGGTTTTCCATCTGCCTAGCTTCACTCACTAGGACTTTCACCTGGCTTCACTCACCAGGATTTCCTTCTGCCTAGCTTCACTCACTAGGACTTTCACCTGGCTTCACTCACCAGGATTTCCTTCTGCCTAGCTTCACTCACTAGGACTTTCACCTGGCTTCACTCACCAGGATTTCCTTCTGCCTAGCTTCCAGTTAGGACTTCCCAGTCAAGTATCCAGTCAACCTTGACCTACTTGACTCTTCTTCAATCATTATCTTATTGTCAAACATCTAAACCCTAACCAAGACTCAGCTTGGTTAACCAGGTCACCCTTGACCTGAGGGATATTGCACCAACAGAAAATGCTCCTTGAGTGTCAATTTCTTCAAAGTTGGGTTAACTACCCTTCTTCTTAGAGTTGACACTCTCTAACCCATCTATGGAGTAGAGAAGATGCTCCTAGGAACCCAAAACCTATTGGTGCTCCTTGGATGCTCTAGGTATTCACTAGGGATAACTTCCCTAGATACCTTCCTAGTGACCTTGTTTGGCTTTTTAGAAGCCTTGGTCACATTTTCTAGGTCAACCCTAGGGATTACTTCCCTTGTGACCTTTTTAGTGACTTTGTTAGACTTCTTAGAAGTCTTAATCACTTTAGTTGTAAAAATACTCCTAGGGATAACTTCCCTTGTACTTTTGACTTGACCCTTAGGCCTAGGGTTGGTTCCATAGTTATATGGAACCCTATGGTAAGAGATTTCATCTTTCTTAGCCTTAGGTTTGTATCCCAAACCTTTATGGCCATTGGATGACCCTTGTTGTACTCCTAGACCTAGGTTTTGCTCATTTTGCCCTTTAAGGATATTTTCCATCCTTTTTAGGGTCTTTTCTAGTTTGTCAAGTCTTGACCTCAAGACTTGATTCTCCATCACTAAGTCCTTAGTTTTTGGTTTTCCATTAAATCCATTAGCATTTTTGTTTCTAGGCTTGTAGCTAAAATCCTTTGAGTTCTTGCCTAGACTTTTACCTACATTCCTACCCTTAGGTGTAGTAGTTTTAGCATGAAAAGCTATATGTTTTTCCTTAACGTTATCCTGCTTCATATTTTCATGGTAAATAGCATTAAAATGATATAAGTTAGAACTATCATACTTTTTACCATAATTTAAAGGGGTAGGCTCAATGAAAGTTACCTTTCTTTTTACCTTGGAGGCTCCCCCTTGACTTGAGCTTCCTCCATGAGCCTTGACCACCTTCTTCCCCTTAGTACATTGACTTCGGTAATGCCCCTTTTGGTTGCAAGAAAAACACACAATGTGCTCCTTGCTCTTCTTTGTTCCGGGGATCGTCTCCTTGGGCTTCTCCTTGCCCTTTTGTGTCACTTGGCCCTTCTTATTGGCCAAGTTGGGACACTTGCTCTTGTAGTGCCCATTCTTCCTACACTAAAAACATATAATGTGATTTTTATTATTAATTGAACTATTTATACCTTCTTGTGTAGGGATGACACTTTTTCCTTTGGATCCGGAGGTAGAGTCTTCCTCTTGATCCGCAAATGATTTTCCTCCTATAGATTTAGCTTGACTTGTGGAGGTGGAAGCTTCTTCCTCCACTTCTTCTCTTGACCCGGATGTTGAAGCTTCTCCTTCTTCTTGATCCGGTGTCACCAAGGATTGCTCCCCCTCAATCCTAGAGGTGGAGACTTCACCTTCTTCTTCATCCACTTATACATGAAACAAGGAATATACTCCTTCCTTGCTCTTTTGATTGCACTCCTTTAAGGATGAAGCTTCTTGGACTTCCTCTTCTTCAGAAGTTGAGCATCTCTCAACTTCGGAGTCTTCCTGCTCTTGGTCTTGATCCAATGAGTCACCCTCTTTGGATTCTTCTTGATCTTGTACAGTGGAGGGGATCTCATGAATCTTTGCCAATTTGCTCCATAGCTCTTTGGCATCTTCAAATTCTCCTATTTTCTCCAAGATGTTGCTCGGCAATAAATTGACCAAAAGCTTGGTCACTTTGTCATTGGCCTCACATCTTTGGATTTGGTCTTGGCTCCACTTGCTCCTCTTGAGTACTTTGCCCTTGGAATTTGTGGGAGCTTCAAAACCTTCCATGAGAGCAAACCATTGCTCTATCTCCACCATTAAGAAGTTTTCAATCCTTGATTTCCAAAGATCGAAGCTTGTAGATGTGTATGGTGGAGGCACCCTCGTGTCGAATCCGAGTCCATCTCGGAATTCCATTTGAAGTTGAGCTTCTTGTGATGAAGTTTTCGACTTGTAGAATTGCTCCAACTTCTTCACCTTCTAGCTTGCTTGCTTTGTTTGCCCCTTCCGGCGATGACTCCGGTGAAGAGCAACCTGGCTCTGATACCACTTGTAGTGACCGAAAAGTAGCTAGAGGGGGGGTGAATAGCTTGTCGCGTGCTCGTGTGCTTGGCGTTGTTTGTTTCTTCAAAGATGCAGCGGAAAAATACAAGAAAACTGTAGGACCGTTAGATTCGATAGAGGGGGGGTGAATATCGATTCGAAAAGTCGAGTAAAAATACGCAGCGAAAAAGTAAATGAACACAGTTGTTTTTACTTCGTTCGGAGCCTGTGACGACTCCTACTCGAAGGCCCGTGGTCCTTGACCACTTTCGTTGGGCAATCACTAACAATTCGAATATAATTACAAAATGAATACAGGGAATGCTAGTTAAACAAAGTAATACCGACAAGGAAAATAACTAAAAACCGAATGAGCACTTTGTCGGAGCTTTGTTGGCGTCGCAGCAGAGCAGCAGGACCAGCAGTAGAAGAGTTCTCAGATTGATGATTGATTATTTGAAGCTCCTGCCTGGGGCTTCTTTTATATGTTGCTCCGGGCGCCTGGATTCCTTCCGGGCGCCTGGAATGTGACGTAGCTGCTCAAACCGTGATGCTCCACGTGGCGATGACTTGGCTGGATATAATTTGCTTTCCGGGCGCCCGGATCCCCTCCGGGCGCCCGGACCACCTTGTTCCAGAAAACTCCCTTTTCCTGCAAAACAAAGTTAGTCCGAGGCAATATATATCCTGCAACATAGATTGTTAGCACATTTTATAATAGTATGAATTAGCACAAATAGTATGACTTAGATTCCGTCTTTCCGAGACCGAAATCTAGTCACGATCTCGACTTAGATATCCGAAATGGATCTAAGCCGGATCGACGCCTAATGTTCCCTTCCCGGGAACGCGTCCTCGCAGTCACTCCCCTCCAGTGACTTACCTCACTTACCTGCCAGACGTCCGGTCAGCCCGTCGACCCGTTTGGACTTCTCGCCAAGCGTCCGGTCAGCCCGTCGACCCGCTTGGACTTCTCGCCAAGAGTCCGGTCAGCCCGTCGACCCGCTTGGACTTCTCGCCAGCCATCCGGTCAGCCCGTCGACCTAGCTGGACTTCGTGCCAGACATCCGGTCAGCCCGTCGACCTGTCTGGACTTCTCCTGCACACTCGATCAAAGTGTCAGACAACAACAAAACTAACTTAACCTATTTGTCATTCATCAAAACCTAGGTTAGACCGTTAGTACTACCCGCACTAACAATCTCCCCCTTTTTGATGGAATGACAACCTCGTTGAGTTAGTGAAAGAACGCAAAAAACAGGTACATCGGTTTTAAAGTTAGTTTTAGTGTTTTCAATTTGGTTTATCTAACTTAACCGCCTAACCCTCCCCCTTTGGCATTCATCAAAAAAAAAAAAGGGTAAACAATCATAGTGTAGAGTTACTGAAAAAAATAATAACAGCTAATCTTGAAAAATATCTGAGTTTGGTCAAGTAAAAAAATCAAGTTGACTTGGGGGAGACAAGTTGAATTTTGAAAAGTATAAATTTAAAGTTAATCAAGTTTTAACTTTTCAAGCGTGTAAAATTTTTAAATCAGGTTTTTCAACTTTTCAAAAGGTAAATTTTCTTTTCAGGTTTAAGTAACATTTACTTTTCAACAGGTAAATTTTCAACTTCAATTTTTCAAAACAAAGCAAAAATTAAACAAGTAAGATTAAATTTGCCAAAATAAATTTTTAAGGCTAATTTGATAAAAGCTAAATTTGGAAAGTTTAATTTTCAATAGTCAACTTTTTAAATCAGGTTTGAAAATTAGGTGGGATTAAACTTCCAAGTTTTTCAAACACTTAGTTAAATTTAACTTTTTGTAAACTAATGTTCAAACATAAGTTAGTTTAAAAAGCATTTTTCAAACACATAAAATTTTAATTAATTTCTCCCCCTGAACTTGATACTTAAATTTAACCAGCTGTCTAACCAACTAGGTACTAACTAACTATCAGAAGATAGTAGCTTTCACTTGGTTAGTCAGATTAAGTTGATTATAAGCAGTCAGTGTTTGACTTGACTGATGAACTTAATCTGATTAATATCTGAGTTGTATTTAACGTCCAGACTTATGCTGATGCACTGAAATAAGCATCTTAAGTCCAGACAGTTGGCCTATGCATCTCACCCCTTTCTATGTTTTCAAACACAAGCAAGGTAAACCTAAGGTGTTGGTGAGATGCTCAAAAACTAGTCCTATGGGTACATGTTTTCTAAGGATTCAAAACTAGTCTAAGGCCAAAACTGTTTTTGAAAATCTAAAAATGGAAAGTTTGAAAACACATAAATTTAACTTATAATTTGAAAGAATTGTTTTTGAAATTTTTTGAAAAATCCTATTCTATTAAGCACATCCCTAATTTTCGACGTAAGTTGATAAATTCACTTTCAGGGAGTGGTTTTGTGAAAATGTCTGCTAAATTTGATTTGGACTCAATGTATTTGAGTTCAATATCACCTTTAGTAACATGATCCCTGATAAAGTGGTGCATAATTTCAATATGTTTGGTTCTTGAATGATGCACAGGGTTCTTAATTGGTTAAGTTAATTGAACTTATATTGTCAATTAATACTTTTACATTTGTGATATTTAAGTTGAAATCTTTTAGAGTATGCATCATCCATAATAATTGTGCAACACATTCGCCTATAGCTATGTATTCTGACTCAGTTGTAGATAGAGCAACACAATGTTGCTTTCTATTAAACCAGCTAACAAGTGATGAACCTAGTAATTGGCATCCACCACTTGTGCTTTTGCGGTCTAATTTACATCCAGCATAATCTGAGTCAGAATACCCTATTAGTTCAAAATTATTTGTCCTAGGATACCAGATTCCTACATTTGTTGTTCCTTTAAGATATCTAAAAATTCTTTTAACTTGTGTCAAATGGGATTCCTTAGCACAAGTTTAGTATCTAGCACACATACTAACTGCAAATAAAATATCAGGTCGGCTTGCAGTTAAGTACAGTAGGATACCTATTGCACTCCTATAATGTTTTAAATCAATTGGTTTTCCATTTGGGTCACTGTCTAAGATTGTGTTTACTGCCATAGGTGTTTTTATTTCTTTTGTATTTTCCATTCCGAATTTTTTAAGTAAGTCTTTAGTGTATTTATGTTGTTAAATATAATTTCCTTCATTTGTTTGTTTGATTTGTAATCCTAAGAAATAAGTTAATTTTCCTACTAAGCTCATTTCAAATGCTTTTTCCATTAGATTAATAAATTCTTCTAAAAATTCTGAATTTGTTGAACCAAATATTATATCATCTACGTATATTTGTGCAATAAATATGTCTGTTTTTAAAGATTTAACAAACAAGGTTGGGTCAATTTGACCTTGGTTGAATCCTTTAGATGTTAAGTACGATGTTAGCCTTTCATACCATGCCCTGGGTGCTTGTTTAAGTCCATATAAAGCTTTCTTTAACTTAAAAACATAATCAGGGTGTTCTAGACTTTCAAACCCAGGAGGCTGACCTACATAAACTTCTTCTTTAATTAGTCCATTTAGTTTACTTATATTTCTGAAGTTGGTGTGAGAACTCCGCCTATGCCATAACCAAGTTTCTTCTTTTTGTGTTAAATAACACTTAATGGAAGAAATGGTTAAGTTGATGGCATAGATGTTGTCTTTTCTAAAACCTTTTAGGCTTATGGTAGGATTATCTAGATGTTTGATTAAATACTCTGTGGATAGAAATTTAACCTTATACCTAGTATCACACAATTGACTTATACTCAGAAGATTATATTTAAAATTTTCAACAAGTAAAACATTTGTAATTATAAAGTCTAATTTTAATTCAATATTACCTATACCAATTACCTTGAGTTTGCCGTTGTTTCCAAAGGCAACTGTTCCTAAGCTTTTGTAAGTGAGTTGAGTGAACTTGGTGTGATCTCCAGTCATATGTTTGGAGCAACCACTGTCCAAAATCCACTTGGTTTCCTACAGTAAGTAGAATTTTAAAGTTAGTCTTTTTGAGCAGGCATTATTTAAGTTAAGTTTTAAAGATTTGAAATTAATTTTTAAGTTTAAAATTAGAATTTTGAAATTAATTTTTAAGTTTAAAATTAAAATTTTGAAATTAATTTTTAAGTTTAAAATTAAAATTTTGAAATTAATTTTTAAATTTAAAATTAATTTTTAAATTTAAAATTAATTTTTAAATTTAAAATTAAAATTTTGAAATTAATTTTTAAGTTTAAAAAATTAAAATTTTGAAATTAATTTTTAAGTTTAAAATTAAAATTTTGAAATTAATTTTTAAGTTTAAAATTTTGAAATTAATTTTTAAGTTTAAAAAATTAAAATTTTGAAATTAATTTTTAAGTTTAAAATTAAAATTTTGAAATTAATTTTTAAGTTTAAAAAATTAAAATTTTGAAATTAATTTTTAAGTTTAAAATTAAAATTTTGAAATTAATTTTTAAGTTTAAAATTAAAATTTTGAAATTAATTTTTAAGTTTAAAATTAAAATTTTGAAATTAATTTTTAAGTTTAAAAAATTAAAATTTTGAAATTAATTTTTAAGTTTGAAATTAAAATTTTGAAATTAATTTTTAAGTTTAAAATTAAAATTTTGAAATTAATTTTTAAGTTTAAAATTAAAATTTTGAAATTAATTTTTAAGTTTAAATTAGAATTTTGAAATTAATTTTTAAGTTTAAAATTAGAATTTTGAAATTAATTTTTAAGTTTAAAATTAAAATTTTGAAATTAATTTTTAAGTTTAAAAAATTAAAATTTTGAAATTAATTTTTAAGTTTAAAATTAAAATTTTGAAATTAATTTTTAAGTTTAAAATTAAAATTTTGAAATTAATTTTTAAGTTTAAAATTAAAGTTTTGAAATTAATTTTTAAGTTTAAAATTAAAATTTTGAAGCCTTATTTATCTCACCCGATCTATATTATCAATCAGGGAATCTTATGATTTTGTGAGATGAAATTGGTTTGGTTACAGAGTTTGGTTTAACTAGCATTAGATTCAGGTTTAGTTTTGGTCTCTACAAACAGGCATTCTTCGGATAAACTTCTAAGCTTGGTGAGTCACATGGACGTCATTAGAAGTAACCAACCTTTCGAGGTTTTCCGAATAGTCCTATCCACGGAGCTTAGTACTCAACCTTGGTCTAACTAATTAGGATCCATTTAAGGGTAGCTTCGGTTAGTTCCACTTGGCCAAATGCACCAGATCGAAACCATATCTTTCTAGACATGCAATGCCCAAGTTTTCCTAACGTACTATCATCCAAAAACTTCACCAGTATCATGATTCAAGTTAAACTTGGTCTCTAATCCTAATTACCCTGCCGGGTTAGTTTGTTTTAGATTACCCTGTCGGGTAAGTTAGTTTTGGAGGTGCCAGCTCCCCCTGAATTATTGACCTTTTAATTTAAATTTTCATTTTAGGTTTGTGTCTGTTTCTTTTATAGTTATAGTTAACTTGGTGATAATTTTGTTGATTTTTAAAGTGTTTAGATTTTGAATTTGATTTAGGTTTGTATTTTGGATTTTGGTTTGGTTTATTCGATTTTATATAATGTATTTTTTCTTTAGGTATATAATATTGATTAAGTCCTATTTGCGTGGTTAAGCACGCTTTCGGAACCCAAGCTAGATTGGTTGATTTGTGTTGGGTTATTAATGATTTGAAGGTTTTATTTGAATTCGACTTATATCCTAGTCCGGTTTTATTATAACATGCTTTTTGATTATTTAGGATTAAGTCTAGATTTTTTGATCTTGTTGTGAATTTTTCTAACATTTCTTTTAAATTGTTAATCTCATTTTTTAGTGATAAATTCTCCTCCTCAAGTGTTAGATCTTGAGTTGGATTTGAATTTTTGATTTGTTCCTTGAGGTTTTGATTTTCCTCAAGAAGTGATTTGTTTTCATTTTCTATTTTAGTTAATTTACTATTTAAACAGGAAATAATTCTAAAAAAAATTGTTTAAATTAAAATATACCTCATTCGGCCTTCGCGAGCACGGACTCGTGGCTTGTTTGGGTTCGGACCGTCTTCATCTTCCCGACTGCCTCTTGTTTCGTCTTGGCGGCCATCGGTGTGAGGTGGCTCGATGTTTCTGCTCTTCTTTGTCAGGAGTCGTCCCACGTTGCTTTGAGTGCCTTCTTTTGGTTGGCTTTGGTTTGTCGAACTTCGCTTTGGGCATTCGTTCTTGTAGTGTCCCTTTTATTGCAGTAGCAAGTCACGTTCTTTTGTTCGAGGAGAACCGATCTTTTGAAGGTCCTTTTTGCTGAAGCTCCTTTTTCTCCTGGTGAACATTTTTCTTACCAAGTTCACCAGGTGTTCTTCGTCTTCAGAATCTTGGTCGGAATCTTCTTCAAATTCAGGCTTGCTTTTCTTTTCTTTGGTGGAACCTGCAAATAAAGCTATACCTTTCTCGGCTCCAGCATTAGTTTGTTCATGTAATTCTAATTCACAGAAAAGCTCATCTAACTTTAACTTAGAAAGATTTTTAGAGATTTTGTAGGCATCCACTATTGATGCCCACAAACTATTACGTGGAAAAGCATTTAATGCGTACCTTATTAAGTCTCTATTTTCCATCTGGTGGCCTATCGCATGAAGCCCGTTGAGGATGTCCTTGATCCTCGCATGGAGCTGATTCGCCATTTCACCTTCCTGCATTTTTATATTAAAAATTTTATTTAAGAGCAAGTCTCGTTTGGTTACCTTGGCGTCGCTCGTTCCCTCGTGCAGCTCGATCAATTTGTCCCACAGCTCTTTAGCGTTTTTGTGTGGACCGACTCTGTTTAGTTCTTCTCTTGTTAATCCGCACTGTAGAGTGTTGATTGCTTTATTTTCTGTTGACGCCTTCTTCTTCAAATCAGCTGTCCAGTCTTCAGGATCCAGTATATTCCCGGAAGTGTCTGCTGGAATTTTATAGGGTCTCGTAACGCTCATCCACTGGTCAAAGTCTGTTTTGAGGTAAACCTCCATGCGCTTCTTCCAGTACGGAAAATCGTCCCCGTTGAAGAGTGGAGGTCGTACTGTGCCGAAGCTTTCTTGTTGGGACATCCTGTACACAGGTAAATAACCGAAAAAATATCCCAAGACTTGGTCTTGGATTAGTAGTGCGGGAAGAGAAAATAGTAGAAAAATCTAGATTGGTGTTGCACCAATTTAGATTTAATTGCAAAAAAAATATTAAAAAAATGATAAACCAGTTTGGAGTTTAAGTGTAAAACTGAAGACCGGAAAAAAAAAGAAATAAAATTTCACCCCCAGTCTGATTGGGGGTTGCACCAAATCAGAGCGGTACCTGCTCTGATACCACTTGTAGGACCGTTAGATTCGAAAAGTCGAGTAAAAATACGCAGCGGAAAAGTAAATGAACACAGTTGTTTTTACTTCGTTTGGAGCCTGTGACGACTCCTACTTGAAGGCCCGTGGTCCTTGACCACTTTCGTTGGGCAATCACTAACAATTCGAATATAATTACAAAATGAATACAGGGAATGCTAGTTAAACAAAGTAATACCGACAAGGAAAATAACTAAAAACCGAAGGAGCACTTTGTCGGAGCTTTGTTGGCGTCGCAGCAGAGCAGCAGGACCAGCAGTAAAAGAGTTCTCAGATTGATGATTGATTATTTGAAGCTCCTGCCTGGGGCTTCTTTTATATGTTGCTCCGGGCGCCTGGATTCCTTCCGGGCGCCTGGAATGTGACGTAGCTGCTCAAACCGTGATGCTCCACGTGGCGACAACTTGGCTAGATATAATTTGCTTTCCGGGCGCCCGGACCACCTTGTTCCAGAAAACTCCCTTTTCCTGCAAAACAAAGTTAGTCCGAGACAATATATATCCTGCAACATAGATTGTTAGCACATTTTATAATAATATGAATTAGCACAAATAGTATCACTTAGATTCCGTCTTTCCGAGACCGAAATCTAGTCACGATCTCGACTTAGATATCCAAAATGGATCTAAGTCGGATCGACGCCTAATGTTCCCTTCCCGGGAACGCGTCCTCGCAGTCACTCCCCTCCAGTGACTTACCTCACTTACCTGCCAGACGTCCGGTCAGCCCGTCGACCTGTCTGGACTTCTCGCCAAGCGTCCGGTCAGCCCGTCGACCCGCTTGGACTTCTCTCCAAGCGTCCGGTCAGTCCATCGACCCGCTTGGACTTCTCGCCAGCTATCCGGTCAGCTCGTCGACCTAGCTGGACTTCGTGCCAGACATCCGGTCAGCCCGTTGACCTGTCTGGACTTCTCCTGCACACTCGATCAAAGTGTCAGACAACAACAAAACTAACTTAACATATTTGTCATTCATCAAAACCTAGGTTAGACCGTTAGTGCTACCCGCACCAACAAAAACAACACTCAACGCTAACACTAAGGATTTACTTGGTATCCACCTCACAAGAGGTGACTAATCTAAGGATCCACACACTCACGCACCCTCCACTAAGAAACACACTCCTCTACGGTAACTACCGAAGGAGGAGAAGCCTTTACAAACTCTCAATACAAGAAGAAAGGAAAGGATATGAAATACAAGCACAAGCTTACAATAAACCGTAACCCTAACTTCTCTTCTTGCTTTTGATCCACCTCTTGACTTGGAAGAACCTCCAAGAATCTTCAAGAACTGGCGATCTGAACTTGAGAAAGAGCTGTGGAGTCACTGGTGAAGATCGGAGATGAATCATAGAAGCGATGTCGAAGGAAATGAACGCCTGCGGCTTAAATCGACGCTAACGGTCAGATCCCAATCGATTGGATTGCTCCCAATCGATCGGGGAGGCTTTGGATCGATCAACCGATCGATCCAGAGTGCCTCTGTGCTCTCTGGAATAGCCTGGATCGATCGGCTGATCGATCCAGGGCTTATCGCGCACAAACAGCAGCTCCCAATCGATCCACTGATCGATCCACGGATCGATCCAAAGGGGTTCTGTTCATGGGGACTCACCCGATCGATCAGCTGATCGATTGGGCATGATCCAATCGATCGACTGATCGATCCAGATCTGCTGGATCAATTGGCTGATCGATCCAGATCTGCTGGATCGATCGGCTGATTAATCCAGATCTGCTGGATCAATCGGCTGATCAATCCAGATCTTGGTTTTTTCCCAAAAGCAAGTCCAAAGCCCCATAAACCAACATCCAGTCAACCATGACTTGTTGGTACATAAAACCTAGCATCCGGTCACCCTTGACCTGCTAGGACTCCCTCACCAAGTGTCCGGTCAATCCCTTTAACCCACTTGGATTTTTCTTCATCTTGCCAAGTATCCGATCACTCCCTTGACCTACTTGGACTTTCACCAGATGTCTGGTCAACCTTGACCCATCTGGATTTCCCCCGTGTCTGGCTTCACTCACCAGGACTTCCATTCTGCCTAGCTTCACTCACTAGGACTTCTCTTCTGCCTAGCTTCACTCACCAGGACTTTCACCTGGCTTCACTCACCAAGATTTTCTCCTGTCTAGCTTCACTCACTAGGTCTTTCACCTAGCATCACTCACCAGGATTTTCTCCTGCCTAACATCCCAGTTAGGACTTCCCAGTCAAGTATCCGGTCAACCTTGACCTACTTGACTCTTCTTCATCCAACCTGATCAGACCCTGATCAGAGGGGAATTGCTCCAAACAATCTCCCCAAATGAACAACTGCACCTGTATTGTCCATATCATCGAAGTCTTGTATTGTCACACATTGAAACCCAAACCAAGACTCAGACTTGGTCAACCAGGTCAACCTTGACCTGAGAGATGTTGCACCAACACGACCTGCACGCCAGGTCTGCTTTCCGACCTACTGTTTACCGTTATCCTTGGCTTGTATGTCTCGACCTGCACGTCAGGTCTGCTTTTCGACCTACTGTTTACCGTTATCCTTGGCTTGTATATCTCGACCTGCACGCCAGGTCTGCTTTTCGACCTGCTGTTTACCGTTATCCTTAGCTTGTACGTCCCGACATGCACGCCAGGTCTGTTTCCCGACCTGCTTCTATTTACCGTTATCCTTGTCTTTTATGTCCCGACCTGCACGTTAGGTCTGTTTATTCTACGCCCAAGGCCTTCTTTTCTCTACCCTTGGCTTATGGGCTCAATCCTTAAATGTACCTGGCCCATGGGCCCTGTCTTTGACCGCTATCAGGGCTATATAACCCCTGTCAGATTTATGCTCCTATCTCTTGACCGCCCCGTCAGCTGAGACTATGACCCTGGCCATGTAATCTTGACTTCTGACCAGTCACGGAGGCTAGACTTTTGACCTCCATATAAGCTTGACTTCTGAACTCCAGGTAAGCTTGACTTCTGACTCCCACGTAAGCTTGACTTCTGACTTCCACGTAGGCTTGACTTCTGGCCTTCCCGTGGTCTCGACTTCTAACCACCTCATCTTACTGACCCCACAAACATGCACCGTATCACAAGCCTCCCCCTCAAGTCTAGTCGAAGGAGGCTCTAGTCCGACTGACTAGACCCATGTCCTTGAGTTACCTGACCTGGCTCTTGCGATTTCCGCCGACCTATCTTCCGTCTGTCTTTTGCAAAGTTTCCCTCTGCCCTGGGAGACGAGCGGGCTCTTACGCGCATACGCTGACTCCTCAACTTCCGAGCGCACTCCTTTCCCATAAATATCGCACTGTTCCCCAAGCGTCGACTTAAATTTCATGGGAATCCTTTCAGCTTTTCCTTCCTTATAAAAGGTCCGAGCATCTTCTACCTCTGGCTATCCGTTTGCCAACACCATACCTTGACTTCATGGAACCCTGACAGAACCTAGCGAACTTGCTTCTTTACTTCGGCAAACCTCCCATCTACTGGAGTTATCGGCTTAGAAAGAGGAAGCCTCACTTTAACAAATTGCAGCTCTGACTTAACTGATGGCTCAAAAAGAAGAAATCCTGCTAGAGATGACTGCAAGCAGAGATCTTCAAGCGTCCCTTACGCATGAAATGGAAAGCCTTTGGCTGGCCGCCAAATCCAGAACCCGGGCTGAAGTTGCTCTCAAGCATAAAGCTCAATCGGACTTCCAGAGTCAGACACAGTATATTATTTATTTGAAGAGGAAGCATGAGGATGAAGTCTCTTTTGAAAGAGGAAGGACAGATCAAAGATGAAACTATCGGACAGTTGAAGCATACTATTGATCTTATTACAGAGGATCTAATTAAAGTCCGAGCTCATTTAACTAGAAAGGATCAAGCCTCTGGCTCTGGTAGTCATGTAAACCCTTGAAAAATGTACCTTTGACTTTAATGGGATAAAACCTATTTTCTGAGTTCCATTCATAGTGTAACCCCACAATCTGTCTCGGGTATCCTCATGTTTTTATAGAGCACCTGCGTTTGTCTAATATGTCTAGTAGAAAAGCAGTAATAAAAATAGCTTGCTTACCCCATTCTACCTCATAACATATGAGCCTTTGACCAAAGCCAATGAGATGCTTGAGGATATGCCAAGAAAATCATTGCCCCAACCGAGAAGGTCATTGGTCGTGAAAGCATGCTCACTTATAAGTCGCACTGAGGCGAGAGTCTGGGGCAGCCGACCGGTAAGGTCGTTGGTCGTGAGAGCCTTGCTCACTTATAACTCGCACTGGGGCGAGAGTCTGGGACAGCCGACCGGTAAGGTCGTTGGTCGTGAGAGGCTTGCTCACTAATAACTCGCACTGGGGCGAGAGTCTGGGATAGCCGACCGGTAAGGTCGTTGGTCGTGAGAGCCTTGCTCACTTATAACTCGCACTGAGGCGAGAGTCTGGGACCCGACCTGGAAGGTCGTTGGGCATGAGAGTCTTGCTCACTTATAACTCGCACTGGGGTGAGAGTCTGGGACAGCTGACCTGGAAGGTCGTTGGGCGTGAGAGCCTTGCTCACTTATAACTCGCACTGGGGCGAGAGTCTGGGACAACCGACCCGGAAGGTCGTTGGGCGTGAGAGCCTTGCTCACTTATAACTCGCACTGGGGCGAGAGTCTGGGTCAACCGACCTGGAAGGTCGTTGGGCGTGAGAGCCTTGCTCAGTTATAATTCGCACCGGGGCGAGAGTCTGGGACCCGACCTGGATGGTCGTTGGGCGTGAGAGCCTTGCTCACTTATAACTCGCACAGAGGCGAGAGTCTGGGACAACCGACCGGGAAGGTCGTTGGGCGTGAGAGTCATGCTCACTTATAACTCGCACTGAGGCGAGAGTCTGAAATCCCGACCGAGAGGTAACCTGGAGGCCTAACCAGTACTTGACCTGGAGACCTGGCCAAGAATTGATCTGAAGGTCTGACCAGGACCTGACCTGGAGACCTGACCGGGAAACATTCTGAATGCTTGACAAAGAAGCAATCTGGAGGCATGACCCGGAATTGATCTGGAGATCTGACCAAGACTTGATCTGGAGACCTGATCAGGAAACAGTTTTAAGGCCTGACAAAAAAACAATCTGAAGGCTTGACCCGGCCTGACAAAAAAACAATCTGAAGGCTTGACCCGGAATTGATCTGGAGATCTGACCGAGAATTGGTCTGGAAGCTCGACCGGGAATTGGTCTGGAAGCCCGACCTGGAATTGGTTTGAAAGACTGACCGAGAATTGGTCTGGAGGCCCGACCGAGAATTGGTCTAGAAGCCCGACCGGGAATTGGTCTGAAAGACCAACCGGGAATTGGTCTGGAGGCCCGACCGAGAATTGGTCTGGAAGCCCGACCGGGAATTGGTTTGAAAGACCGACCATCAACTCCCGAATACCCGTGGAGCGAGGGGGGAGGATAAAAAGCGTGAAGTCGATATAAGGGAACAAAGTCCATAACCATAGAAGGAAGCAGAGCACTGTGGATGCAGGTAGCAGCACCTGTAGATGTAAGAGACTGCAAAACAGGTGAAGGATGCAGAGCATATAATAATAATAGAGTGAATCACCTATAGTAGTAAGAGGATGCAGAGCCTCCTGGCGAAAGGTGCAGAGCCTGTAGCAATAAGAGGATGTAGAGCCTCATGCTAAAGGGTGCAGAGCCTGTAGTAGTAAGAGGATGCAGAGCCTCATGGCAAAGGGTGCAGAGCCTATAGTGCAGAGTCGGTAGTAGTAAGAGGATGCAGAGCCTCATGGCGAAGGGTGCAGAGCCTATAATACACCTGATCAGGGAGCTGGCCCCTGGTCCCTGGTTAGAGAGTAAGGCCCCTATCATGTAATCAAAGAGCGAGGCCCTTAGATCCTAATCGGGAAGTCATACTGCGAGTCAATGATCGGGGAGCTGTGTCCCTAGTGCATGAGCGGGGAGCTGTGTCCCAAGTGTATGAGTGGGGAGCTGTGTCCCAAGTGTCCGATCAAAAATCGAAGGCCCTAGTCTTTGACCAAGGAACTAGGATTTTACTCTCTTATCAGGGAGCTATATCAGTTCCTATAATCATAAAAAGGGAGCAGAGCTTGTAGCGTACCTGATCGGGAAGCCGTGCAAACCGGCTAAGAGTTTGTCTCAGTCCCTTAACTCCCGAATACCCGTGGAGTCACGGAAAAAACATAACGAAAAAACTAACCTGTCAGCCAACTGAAGCTCCACTCGATCCCTCGACTCCCGAATACCGGTGGAGTGAGGATAGAAAATAATATGTGCATCGAGATCCTCCGGGATTGTGATAATAGCAGAGATCCTCCCGACGTCGTCCATCTTCACGTTCCAGAACAGGTGAAGGATGTTCCCACAGACGGCGCCAAATTTGATCTCGTCCGGAAGCTGAGTCGGATGAAGGCGGGCCTTGGTATGCTGGAAGTTGACGGAAAGTCGCCGAAGTCTCGGATCTACCTGGCACCCCCCCTGGGAAGGTTCTCATGGGCGGCTGACGAAGGAAGATGACCAGGACGATGACGCTGTTGTTCTGCGCACACTCAGACGAGCCCACGGGTCGTTAGAAACCAGAAACCAGGGAAAAAGTCCCCGGGTCAGGCCCTCCGACGCTCAAGTCAAGTACTTTTCCCCCAGAAATCACATAGAAAGGACGAAAAGTAAAGACTAGTGAGAAATGACAAGTGAGCGTACCTGCATAAGGGACAAGGCCTCCCTTTTTATACTGCAACGGATGCCTCTGGGACCTGGCAAGTGTCAGGGAATGTCGGCTGTCAGGCTTTGTCTGGCGGTGATTGACACGTAGCTCTTCTTGATAGGATGGCGACAAAACCGAAGGCGTTGTGCGCCCCGACTGTTAGCACATTCCCTAACACCTTGATTGTTCTTTGACATTCTCTGACAAGCGGTTACGATTCCTTGGCTTGTTTGTCCTGTAGTGCCTAAACGTTAGGTATACATCCTGACCTGCTTCGATCACTACTATCCATAGCTTGTACGTTCCGACCTGCCTAACCGGTCTGTTTCTTGACCTGCATTTGCTCCCTGTAATCCTTGGCTTGCATGTCCCGACCTGCACACCCGACCTGTTTCCCGACCTGCCTCTGTTTGCCGTTATCCTTGGCTCGTACGTCCCGACCTGCATGCCAGGTCTGTTTCCCGACCTGATTCTATTTATCGTTATCCTTGGCATGTATGTACCGACCTGCACGCTAGGTCTGCTTCCCAACCTGCTTCTATTTACCGTTATCCTTGGCTTGTATGCCCCGACCTGCACGCCAGGTCTGCTTTTCGACCTGCTGTTTACCGTTATCCTTGGCTTGTGTGTCCCGACCTGCACACCAGGTCTGCTTTCCGACCTGCTGTTTACCGTTATCCTTGGCTTATATATCCCGACCTGCACGCTAGGTCTGCTTTCCGACCTGCTGTTTACCGTTATCCTTGGCTTGTACGCCCCGATATGCACGCCAGGTCTGTTTCCCGACCTGCTTCTATTTATCGTTATCCTTGTCTTGTATGCACCCGACCTACACGTTAGGTTTGTTTATTCTACGCCCAAGGCCTTCTTTTCTCTACCCTTGGCTTATGGGCTCAATCCTTAAATGTACCTGGCCCATGGGCCCTGTCTTTGACTGCTATCAGGGCTATATAGCCCCTGTCAGATTTATGCTCCTATCTCTTGGCCGCCCCGTCAGCTGAGACTGTGACCCTGGCCATGTAATCTTGACTTCTGACCAGTCACAGAGACCTCCATGTAAGCTTGACTTCTGACCTCCACGTAAGCTTGACTTCTGACTTCCACGTAGGCTTGACTTCTGGCCTTCCCGTGGTCTCAACTTCTAACCATCTCATCTTACTGACCCCACAAACATGTACCGTATCAATATCTATTCTTATTAATTAATTTTTTATGAGGAAAAGTTCATCATAGTAACACGTTGCCCTTTGCGTTGCATTACTACACAGGTCGTTGCCCTTTGCGTTGCATTACTACACAAGTCTCACAGATTCGTACAAAGTTTAATTTATAAGCTTAGGATAATAATTTATATTTATTTATGTATTATATTATATATATACAATATGGGTTGGCGATGATGAAATCTTAACTTGCTATGAAAAATGTGACCTTAGTCCTATTTTATAGACTATGAAGAAAAAAATCTTGAGTTTTAATTCAAAATATTCTTATTATTTTTAGTCCCACATTGTTAAGCTAAGAAGCTTAGAAGACTTTATATATTGAAGTCTTCCATGCTAGCTTAGTCAAGTTAAGGAGGACCTACACGCATGCGTGGGCCAAGTCCAAATCAAGTGGTTTCAGGGGATTCGAGCCGGAAATCCATAAACCGGGTCCGACGCACGCGATTATCGCGCGTAGGGGGGGGTGCAAATCCCCAGCTCGTGGGCCTCGCGCTTACGGACGGCCCGGTTCGTTGAAGCAGTGTGGTTCTGTCCGCGTGAGAAAGCGAAGCATCGCGATTCTGTCCGTGAGAAAGCAAAGCGACGTACGCTTTGGTGTGTACACTGCTTCGAAGTGTATAAATACACTTCCTCTGCTCCTTCTCAATTCACTCTAAAAAAAAAGCAAAGCATTCCTCTGCTCTCTGCTTTCTTCTTCTTCTTTCCAAGTTCTGAGGTTTGGTTCTGCGATCTGAGGTTGAGTCCGAGTGCGGCGTTCGTCTTGAAGTGCACCTACGAACGGCACGAGCAGTTGTCGGATCTTCGGAGGATTTTGCCAGAGATAAGCATGGTGCAGCGATTATGATGTAAGATTCTCATAGTGCCATAGTTCAACGATTGTGGACGAAGTATTTATGAATGAAAAAACATATGAATTTGCTTGCACGAGTAGAGTTATACTGATTCAGTGATTCGACGTTGGTAGTTCTTACAGGGACGACAAAAACCACAAGGGTCGGTTACGTTGCCGACTATTTGATTTTGATGTTGCGCGTTTGTAATTTACACTTAGGGACTAATGAAAGATTTCTATGGACCAGATCAGTTGCCTCACGAATTAGTTGGATCTTAAAAATGAGACACCTTGATTATTAAGAAAATAAAAAATATATAGGAAAAAAATAAGTAGTACATAGATCATTTAGTAGTTACGACAATCCTCACAATTCTCCTTTCTAAGTGGATAAAACATATCATAAGCCAAACTCGTATAAAATATATGTTAAATAAAATTTGTTCATATTTTAATTTATTATTTTTATAAACTTAGTTTATACATAATAAGCATACGTACGATCCTTTACCTACCTCATGGTTCCGATGGACAATGATTTCATCCGGAAGTTAAGTCAGATAAATCATCGGATGAAGTGGATGGAATGTTGATCGAGTCGCGGTGTCCCGGAGGAGGGTATGCTGAGATGACTTCTGTCTTGACCAAGTCTTCAAAAGTCTCCTGGTCAACGATACCTGCAGCCAGCGACCCGGTTGCCCCAGTCTCTGATACCCCGAGGCTCGAGGCAGATCCAACGAATATATGAGTGACAAATGAATAATATAATAATGAGATAAATGAGGGACGAATACGAAAAATGTACCCTGGCCCAGGGGACGCCCTCGGATGAGACGCTGCTCGAGTTGTCGGGACCCGGAAGAATAGACGACGCCCGATCAGGATAGAGAACTGGATCTGACAACGTAGAGCCGGACGCGGCACGCAGGCCGGGACGAAACATCGGCATACAAGCCGGGATAAAACATCGGCACGTAGGCCGGGATAAAACATCGACATGTAAGCCGGGATAGAATAATAACTGCACGAAGGCCCAAAACATGACACACAAGCCAGATCAGTGAAAGACAACATACAAGACAAATCGGCACGAAGGCCGGAACACAATGGGGGTGGAGATGGTCGTGTCGGTGATAGCAGGGCCCACGACAACAAGGGCTTAGAGGCCAGATCAGTGCCGAGGGTTGTGAAGCGGCACTAGGGTTGTTGTCAGAGCCACGGTGGATGGCTGGAGTGCAGCAGGGACGAAGGGAGAGCGAAGGCACGTGGCGGTCGTGGCTGCTCATGGTCGACGGCATTAGCGGGAGAAAGGGGAAATGGTCGGGCGTGCCTGGCATTGGTAGTGGCGCGAGTCCAGCAGCGTTGGCCGGGGAGAGGAGAGAAGGTTGCTGGTGTGCTGAGAGGGAGGAAGGGGAACTGCTCGGGGGCGGCTCCGGCGAGAGGAGAGGAGAGAGAGAGACAATGGTGCTGAGGAGTTCCGACGAGAGGAGAAGAGGGAGAGGGAGAACAGAGAGGAGGGAGCTGAGGTGGCTCAGGTGAGGGGTGATCGTAAGCAATGAGGTCGGTCCAGTGGTGGTGGTGTCTTACAACGGGTGAGGGTGGCGTAGAGAGGAGAAGGGGGCGGCTGCCGATGCCGGCTGGTGGGCTCAGGTGGCTAAGAGGGTGTCGCCAAGTTCGTCTGATGGCGGCATCATGAGGAGACTCTAAGTTTCCCCTCCTCTCGGTCGCGGTGGATGCGACGAGAGGCGGAGAAGGAGAGGAACTGAGGTGGCGGCTGGCGTCAGAGTGGGCACCGGCGAGCAGCGTGCGAGAGAGGGGAAGGAAGATGCCTCCGTCCTATTGGCGGCGAAAGTAGGGAGAAAAGCGTCATCCCTTTTGCATGCTACAGTGCATCCCCTTTTCTCCTCAAGCCCTAACCAACCAAAAGACTAAAATACCCTCCTTCCTCCCCCCAATTTCTTCTTTACCCCTAACATATATCCACATCACAAGTCTCTCCTTCAAGTCTAGTCGAAGGAGGCGCAAGTCCGACTGACTAGACCAAGCTCAAAACAGAATCACTACCGAACGCGGAATCATATCGTTAGTCTCGTCTTATCACGTCGAACGAGTAGCTGCAAACGGCGAGCTTCCGACAGAGCGACGAAAAAAAATGCCGACCAAGTGGCGAAAACAATACTGAGCAAGTGTCAAAAGAGCGATCTAGCAGATGTCGAACGATATCGAGACGACGATCGGGTGATGCTGAGCAGGGTGATCGAGCGATTGCTGAGCGAGACGAAAGACGATGGACGAGCAATGTTGAGTGCGCGGCCGAGAAAATGTCGTCCGCGTAAATCGCGACCAGTACGAGTAAATCCATGAGTGTGACCGAGAAAGTGTCGACTGAGCGACAATAAATCGCGACCAGGACGAGTAAATCTGTAAGTGCGACCGGGAGAGCGTCGACCGAGTGACAGTAAATCACGACCGGGAGAGCGTCGACCAGGCGACAGTAAATCGTGATCGACCAATAGAGAGAAGGATGGACGAGCGAAGCTATGAGCGCGACTGAGAAAAATGTCGATCGAGTGATAGTAAATCGCAACTAGGACGAGTAAATCCGTAAGCACGACCGGTAGAGTGCCAATCGAGTGACAGTAAATCACGACCGGGAGAGCGCCGACCGAGCGACAATAAATCATGATCGACCAATAGAGAGAAGGATGGACGAGCGAAGCTGTGAGCGCGACTGAGAAAAATATCGACCGAGCGACAGTAAATCGCACCAGGACGAGTAAATCCGTAAGCACGACCGGGAGAGTGCCGAGCGAAGCGAGTGTGATGAGTGCTGGGCAGAGCGACAAGTGGACAGTGAGTACCGACCGAGAGGTCGTTGGTCGTGAGAGCATGCTCACTTATAACTCGCACTAGGACGAGAGTTTGGGACCTGACCTAGAAGGTCGTTGGGCGTGAGAGTAAGCTCACTTATAACTCGCACTGGGGCGAGAGTCTGGAACCCGACCTGCCAGTCGTTGGGCGTGAGAGCATGCTCACTTATAACTCGCACTGAGGCGAGAGTCTGGAGGCGTGAGAGCATGCTCACTTATAACTCGCACTGGGGCGAGAGTCTGGGACCCGACCTGCCGGTCGTTGGGCGTGAGAGCATGCTCACTTAAAACTTGCACTGAGGCGAGAGTTGGGACCTAACCTGTCGGTCGTTAGGTGTGACAGCATGCTCACTTATAACTCGCACTGAGGTGAGAGTCTGGAATCCCGACCGGGAGGTGTTCTGGAGGCCTGACCAAGAAATGCTCTAAAGGCCTGACCAAGAAATGTTTTGGAGATTTGATCAGGAATTGATCTGGAGGTCTGACCAAGAATTGATCTGGAGGTCTGACCAAGAATTGATCTGGAGGTCTGACACAGACTTGATCTGGAGGTCTGACCCAGACTTGATCTGGAGGTCTGACCTAGACTTGATCTGGAGGTCTGACCAAGAATTGATCTGGAGGTCTGACCCAGACTTGATCTGGAGGTCTAACCCAGACTTGATCTGGAGGTCTGACCCAGACTTGATGTGGAGGTCTAACCCAGACTTGATCTGGAGGTCTGACCAAGAATTAATCTGGAGATCTGACCAAGACTTAATCTGGAGGTCTGACCAAGAATTGATTTGGAGGTCTGACCCAGATTTGATCTGGAGGTCTAACCCAGCCTTGATCTAGAGGTCTGACCAAGACTTGATCTGGAGACCTGACCATGAATTAGTCTGGAAGCTTGACCGAGAGTTGGTCTAGAAGCTCGATCGAGAGATCGTTAGCGATACTCCGATCCGAGACCGGTGGCAATACTCTGGTCCGAGACCAGTGGCGATAACTCGACCCTGACCGGGGGAGGATAAGCCTTGAAATCAATAGAGGAGGAGCCCATAACAATATGAGAGGACAGAGCCTTTATCATACCTGATGGCGAAGTGATGTTAACCGGCTGTCTCGAATCCCAAATGGTCGTACAGCTAGTAAGAGAAATAGTGTCGATCCCTTGACTCCCAAATGTCCGCGGAGTCAGGGAGAAGAATAATCTGAGCCCCGACCATCAAAGGGAGTGAAGCCCATAGCCATATAAGGGAGCAGAGTCCTTAGCAATAAAAGGAAGCAGAGCACCGCGGGTGAAGGAAGCAGAGCCTGTAGACGTAAAAAACACACAAAACAGGTGGAGAATACATAGCATATAGTAATAATAGAGTGAAATACCTATAGCAATAAAAGAATGCAGAACCCCATGGTGAAGGGTGCAGAGCTTGTAGTAGTAAGAGGATGCAGACCCTCATGGTGAAGGGTGCAGAGCCTGTAGTACACATAATCGGGGAGCTGGGCCCTTGGTCCTTGATTGGAGAGTAAGACCCCTAGCCTGTAATCAAAGAGTGAGGCCCCTAGATCCTGATCGAGAAGTCGTACTGCGAGTCAATGATCGGGGAGTTGTGTCCCTAGTGTAAGAGCGGGGAGCTGTGTCCCTAGTATATGAGTGGGGAGGGCCCCTAGTGTCCGATCAAAAATCGAAGGTCCTAGTCTTTGCTCAAGTACTAGGATCTTACTCTCTTATCAGGGAGCTATAGCAGCTCCTATAACCGTAAAAAGGGAGCAGAGCTGGTAACGTACCTGATCGGGGAGCCGTGCCAACCGGCTAAGGGTTTGTCTCGGTCCCTTGACTCCCAAATACCCGTGGAAATATAATGGAAAAACTAACCTGTTGGCCAACTGATGCTCCACTCGATCCCTCGACTCCCGAATACCGGTGGAGTGAGGGTAGAAGGTAATATGTTCGTCGGGATCCTCCGAGACTGTGATAATTGCAGAGAACCTCCCAACGTCATCCATCTTCACGTCCCAGAACAGGTGGAGAAGATTCCCACAGACGACGCCAAATTTGATCTCATCCAGAAGCTGAGTCAGACGAACCACCGGGTGAGGTGGATGGAATGTTGACCGAGTCGCGGTGTCCCGGAGGAGGGTGTGCTGAGATGACTTCTGTGTTGACCAAGTCTTCAAAAGTCTCCTGGTCAACGATACCTGCAGCCAGCGATCGGGTCGCCCCGGTCTTTGGTACCCCGAGGCTCGAGGCAGATCCAACGAATATATGAGTGACAAGTGAATACTATAATAATGAGATAATTGAGGGACGAGTACGGAAAACGTACCCTGGCCCAGGGGGCGCCCTCGGATGCTACACTGCTCGAGTTGTCGGGACCCGGAAGAGTAGACGATGCCCGATCAGGATAGAGGACTGGATCTGACAACGTAGAGTCAGACGCGGCACGCAGGCCGGGATGAAACATCGACACACAAGCCGGGATAAAACATCAGCACGCAGGCCGGGATAAAACATCAGCACGCAGGCTAGGATAGAATAATAACTGCACGAAGGCCCAAAACATGACACACAAGCCAGATCAGTGAAAGACAGCATACAAGCCAAATCGGCACGAAGGCCGGAACATAATGGGAGTGGAGGTGGTCGTGTCGGTGATAGCAGGGCCCATGGCAGAAGGGCTTAGAGGCCAGATCAGTGCCGAGGGTTATGAAGAGGCACTAGGGTTGCTGCCGAAGCCACGGTGGATGGCAGGAGTGCGACAGGGACGAAGGGAGAGCGAAGGCACGTGGCGGTCATGGTCGCTTATGGTCGACAGCATCAGCGGGAGAAAGGGGACATGGTCGGGCGTGCCTAGCGCTGGTAGTGGCGCGAATCCAGCGGCGTTGGCCGGGGAGAGGAGAGAAGGTTGCTGGTGCGCCGAGAGGGAGGAAAGGGAACTGCTCGGGGGCGGCTCCGGCGAGGGGAGAGGAGAGGAGAGAGAGAGATAATGGCGCTGAGGAGTCCCGATGACAGGAGAAAAGGGAGAGGGAGAACAGAGAGGAGGGAGCTGAGGCGGCTCGGGTGAGGGGTGCTCGTAGGCGACGTGGTCGGTCCAGTGGTGGTGATGTCTTACAGTGGGTGAGGGTGGCATAGAGAGGAGAAGGGGGTGGCTGCCGATGCTGGCTGGTGGGCTCAGGTGACTAAGAGGGCGGCGCCAAGTTCGTCTGATGGCAGCATCATGAGGAGACTCTAAGTTTCCCCTCCTCCCGATCGTGACGGATGCGGAGAGAGGTGGAGAAGGAGAGGAACCGAGGTGGCGGCCGACATCGGAGTGGGCGCCGGCGAGGAGCGTGCAAAAATCGGAGTGGGCACCGGCGAGGAGCGTGCGAAAGACAGGAAGGAAGATGCCTCCGTCCTGTTGGCGGCGGAAGCAGGGAGAAAAACGTCGTCCCTTTTGCATGCTACAGTGCATCCCCTTTTCTCCTCAAGCCCTAACCAACCAAAAGACTAAAATACCCTCCTTCCTCCCTCCCAATTTCTTCTTTGCCCCTAACCTATATCCACATCAGGTAACAACACTATATTATCTATTATAGACAATACTGTTAGATCTATGACATGAAATACAAAATCAAAAAGTAAACACTTATAATGATGGATATATGGCATATCTTCATCTTCTTACTTATTATCGGAAGAGTGATTACCGAATTGAACAACTTTTTAATGGTCACGAACCAAATCCCAATATCTTCTTGATGTTTTTTCACCACCCTTCTATGAATTCCTTAGACGAACTTATAGGAGTAGAAGATAGCCTCTTCCCCTATTTGTTAGGATACTTTGGAAGGTAGGGGGATGAATAGCTTCGATCACTTCGTGTTGATAATTTACAACGGATATCTTGAAGTGAAGACTTATCAATGCTAACACTTAGATTTTACTTGGTCTCCACCTCTTTGAGATGACTAATCCAAGGATCTGGCTCTTATTATATCATCCACTATGAAATCACTTATTCTCGAAAACTTTTCAGAGATAGAGAAATTAACCTCATACAAGCTTGAATATAATAAATACAAACATGAAACGCAAACTAGGTTATAAAGAAATCAAAAATGACTTTACAATATGAACCTTATTTTGTTTGCTCTTTTCTTGCTTTGGATTGTCTCTTGGTGGTGGAAAATGCAACGACACTTCTTCTCTAAACACCTAAGAATTGGTATGAGAGATGTATGCGAGATGTATGCGAGAGTTGCTTTGAAATATCCACGAAAACCCTTTTTTTAAGGTTCTTTGACGCCTCCCAATTAATTCAGCTTTTCCTTAATTGATTATCACGTCATCCAACTGTTCACGCACCTACAGAACGGCTCTTTTTTAAATTCTAATCAATTGGTGAATCATCCTAATCGATTCAGAAGACTTTAATCGATTTCACAGCCCTCTATTCATATGCGAAAATGTCTTAATCGATTGCCTCAATCGATTCTTCCTCCCCACGACAAAACATTGCCTAATCGATTTACTCAATCAATTAGCAGTGGTTGAATCAATTGGATCAATCGATTTAATCTTATTTTCACAAAACTCCTGGCCCTAATTGATTGGTCCAATCGATTAGGTTCGACCCAATCGATTGACCAATCAATTCGGGCCCTTTCTATGTTCTCGCAAGAACCTCTTAATCGATTAGCTTAGAGTCAATCGATTGCTCAACTCTAACTTGCTTAATCCAAGTCTAGGATTTTCTTGTCTAACATCTGATCAACCGTGACCTGTTGGGACTTCCTCACCAAGTGTTCAGTCAAATTTTGACCCACTTGGACTTTCCATCTCATGCCAACTTCCCGTTGGACTTCCAATCACCAAGTGTGGTCCTCCTTGACCACTTAGATTTTTTTCTTGCCTAACCGTAGCTAGGACTTTCCTCTTGCTAATGTATGGTCCTCTCAGACTCACTTGGACTTTTTTTTACCAATGTGCGGTCCTCCTTGACCCACTTGGACCTTACTTTGGCTAATCACAGTTAGGACTTTACCCTTTTCTAACCTTCGAGTTAGAACTTTGCCCTGCCTAACCTCCAATTAAGACTTTACCCTTACCTAACCCTTGAGTTAGGACTTTGGCTTACCTAACCTCCAATTAGGACTTCCTTGTCAAGTATCCAGTCCTCCATGACATACTTGACTTTTCTCTTACATATCGTCAAATATCTGGTCAACCTTGATCTATTTGACTTCTGCTCATATATTGTCCAAACATCAAAACTCAAGCTTGAATCCATTCGACTTTTGTCAAATTTGTCAACCTTGACCTTAGGACAATTACATCAATAATCTCCCAATACTACCTTCGAAATAGATGAAGATGAGAAGACAATCTCTTCCCCTACCTTCTTAATAGAGGAAGATGAGTGGACAACTAATGCTCACTCGATAAATAATGTCCAACATCTCCACTCACCTAAGTCAATTCATAAAGGTTATCTACTCACAAAGATCATATAAAAAAATTCAATTCATACTTAAGAGAAAATAATTCGTGCAACAGCAAGCACACTGAGCAATTACTGCTAAGAAAGTTGTTATACTTAACTTAACTACTCTATTAAATGAATCAGAGACATTAAACTTGTCTTTACCCCAGAGTAAATCATTTACATCAATATGAAGATCTCTAATCCCTCATAATGACTAATATGTCAAGAACATATCCATTATCTCCAATTAATATAATTATTCATAATCACATTTTAAGTATTCAATAAAAAAAATATAATTGGTCGACCATTGAATAAATATCAAAGATGTAAATCAATTTTAATCTTCCTTTTTAGCTAAACTATATTCATGTTAATCAGTCGCTTTCCTAGTTATGCTTCATAGATCGAATCATCCATAGCCAATAGAATACATACTAAAGTAGCAAACACTTATGAGAACTTCAAGTAAACAGCTAAATAGTCACTTAGGATAAAATTGAGATTAACTTATAATCTCAAGGGGCTCACATAGTAGAGAAGCAATGATTTATTCTCTTATTGCCCTTATTGTCACCAAATCACATGTGGCATGAATAACATTCTATGATAGTTTTCTCTTTTTACCAATAAAGAGTGTATATTTTTCTCAAAATTTAACATCATATAGATTTTAATCTAGATATACCTAATGTCTAATCCTGAATTCGACTTATGAATTCCAATATGACCTTTAGCAAATTTAGTAAATGGTGGATTCATTTACTTCGATCATTATCAATATAAAAATGATCTCATCTTAACATAATTATTAAAGAGACCCGAACTTATGGGTATGTCTCTATTCATAGCTATATAAGTTGTCTCATAAATAATGATATTATATCTATTTATACTAGTTGGCAAAAGGCGACTGCGCTCGCCCCCAACACCTTCGCCAACCCATCCTAGGGTCAACATGGAGGAGGTAAATCGTGAGTGGCTACTAGCCCTTAAAATAGTGACTAGCGCATGAGGGAGACATTTACCTCAGCTATGCCGAGATTCGAACCGAGACCTCAAGTTGGCAACACTTCATGCGCTAGTCACTAGACCATCCCGAGGAGACCACCTCTATTTATACTAACAAATAGATATGATTGTCCATGTGAGTGGACCAATCTAAAATTTGTCAACATACTCACTAAAACATTTATCCAAAATGTAACAACATATATATTGAATAGATCATGACATTTGATTGCTTTTATAATGTGTTACATTTTACGAAGTCCTAAAGATTTTGTATATCCTTAAAATGACTGTTTAGTCAATGATTTCATAAAAGGATCTACAAACATAACACGTGTAGGGATATACTCAATGATCATGTCCGAAAGCGTGAAGCTGGAAAGCTAGAAGGTGGCGGTTTCGCTAATCTGATGTGGACTTTGTTCCGCTCTATAAAACAAATGATGTTAGTGTCAGGCCAAGGAAGGGGTCTTCAGCGTTGACCCTCTAACGCTCAAGTCAGTCACCAGAATATGGAGAAAAATGGAGTAACAGTAGAACTTAAGAATAGCACATACCTCTGTCGGTGATGGACCCCTTTTATATAGAGCCCTGGTGGGCACCATGCACACTTCTTGAGGCATGGGCATGCTCTCCCATGTGTCTCATGAAAGGGCATTGTCAGGAAAGTACCTCTGACACTATACCTTAACAAGACATGCATATCCCTGACGCGACAGTAGAAGCTTCTGCCGTACGATCCGCCTGTCGATCATACCTCTTATCAACGACACTATCTCCCAAAAGGATGTCGAGAGATACTACAGTGGTCCCGTTGCTTGGCCAAACTGGGTAGCTGCTCGGTCGGGGCTCCACTCCATCTATGGCCAAGTCCCGATGCTTGGCTGAGTGGGTAGCCGCTCGGTCAAGACTCCTCCGCTCTATCGGCCTCGGTGGTTCTTCAATGCGGTGACCGTGTAGTAACATATCTTTCTCCGTTCAAACCAGCTATGTTATCTCCCTCGGCATCTTGCTACTCCATTTGAGTGTCGGCTATCTTGCGTATCATCCCGGGCCGGAATGGGGGTCAGCTCGAACCCATCTCCTATCGGTCGGGGCCTAACCGCTCGACCGACCATTGCAATTGTCCTCCGTTCAGCTCTTTGACACTCAGGCATTGACCACCTTGACTTTGACCTCCACCCTAACAGTTG